>NC_141877.1:165297998-165922998 GCF_056163025.1 Triticum urartu
GAATATACAAGCCAAGTTCTATAATGAAAAATTCCCACTAGTATATGAAAATGACAAAACAAGAGACTCGTGGTGCTACTTTGAAGCACAAGTGTGGAAAAAGGGATAGTAGCATTGCCTTTCTTTTTTATTCTTTTTTGGGCCTTTTTTGGCCTTTATCCCTTTTTTCTTTTTTATGGGACAATGCTCTATTAATGGTTATCATCACACTTCTATTTATTTACAACTCAATGATTACAACTCGATACTAGAACAAGATATGACTCTATATGAATGCCTCCAGCGGTGTACCGGGATGTGGAATGACTCATGAGTGACATGTATGAAAGAATTATGAACGGTGTCTTTGCCACAAATACGATGTCAACTACATGATCATGCAAGGCAATATGACAATGATGATGCGTGTCATAATAAATAGAACGATGGAAAGTTGCATGGCAATATATCTCGGAATGGCTATGGAAATGCCATAATAGGTAGGTATGGTGGCTGTTTTGAGGAAGATATAAGGAGGTTTATGTGTGATAGAGCGTATCGTATCACGGGGTTTGGATGCACAGGCAAAGTTTGCACCAACTTTCAAGGTGAGAAAGGGCAATGCACGGTACCGAAGAGGCTAGCAATGATGGAAGGGTGAGAGTGCGTATAATCCATGGACTCAACATTAGTCATTAAGAACTCACATACTTATTTCAAAAATCTAAAAGTCATCAAAAACCAAGTATTACACGCATGCCCCTAGGGGGATAGGTTGGTAGGAAAAGACCATCGCTCGTCCCCGACCGCCACTCATAAGGAAGACAATCAAATAACACCTCATGTTTCAAATTTGTTACACAATGTTTACCATACGTGCATGCTACGGGACTTGCAAACTTCAACACAAGTATTTCTCAAATTCACAACTACTCAACTAGCACAACTTTAATATCACTATCTCCATATCTCAAAACAATCATCAAGTATCAAACTTTTATTAGTATTCAATGCACTTATATGAAAGCTTCTTATTATGCCTAAAAGAAAATTGCCATGTTGTTCTAAAGGACTCTCAAAATAATATAAGTGAAGCATGGGAGATCAATTATTTCTATAAAATGAAACCACCACCGTGCTCTAAAAGATATAAGTGAAGCACTAGAGCAAAAACTATATAGCTCAAAAGATATAAGTAAAGCACATGGAGTATTCTAATAAATTCCAATTCATGTGTGTCTCTCTCAAAAGGTGTGTACAGCAGGGATGATTGTGGTAAACTAAAAGGCAAATACTCAAATCATACAAGATGCTCCAAGCAAAACACATATCATGTGGCGAATAAAAATATAGCTCCAAGTAAAGTTACCGATGAACGAAGACGAGAGAGGGGATGCCTTCCGGGGAATCCCCAAGCTTAGGATTTTTGGTGTCCTTGTATTTTACCTTGGGGTGCCTTGGGTATCCCCAAGATTAGGCTCTTTCCACTCCTTGTTCCATAATCCATCAAATCCTTACCCAAAACTTGAAAAATTCACAACACAAAACTTAAAAGAAAATCTTCATGAGCTCCATTAGTAAAAGAAAACAAACCACCACTTCAAGGTACTGTAATGAACTCATTCTTGATTTATATTGGTGTTAAACCTACTATATTACAACTTTTCCATGGTTCATAAACTCTATTACTAGCCATAGATTCATCAAAATAAGCAAACAACACACGAAAAACAGAATCTGTCAAAAACAGAACAGTCTGTAGTAATCTGTAGGTTTCGAATACTTTTGGAACCCCAAAAATAAATTACTGGACGTGAGGAATTTATCTATTAATCATATGCAAAAATAATTAACTAAATAGCACTCTTCAATAAAAAAATGGCAGCAATTCTCGCGAGTGCTAAAGTTTCTGTTTTTTTATAGCAAGATCAAAAAGACTTTCCCCAAGTCTTCCCAACGGTTCTACTTGGCACAAACACTAATTAAACACAAAAAACACAACCAAAACAGAGGCTAGATAAATTATTTATTACAAAACAGGAGCAAAAATCAAGGAATAAAAATAAAATTGGTTTGCCTCCTAACAAGCGCTATCGTTTAACGCCCTTAGCTAGGCATAAAAGCAAGGATAGATCTAGGTATTGTCATATTTGGTATGCAATCCATAAGTCGCTCTCATAATAGATTCATAAGGTAATTTAATTTTCTTTGTAGGAAAGTGTTCCATGCCCTTCCTTAAAGGAAATTTTAATCTAATATTCCCTTTCTTCCTATCAATAATTGCACCAATCATTCTAAGGAAAGGTCTACCAAGAGTAATAGGACATGAAGGATTGCAATCTATATCAAGAACAATGAAATCTACGGGCACATAGTTCCTATTTGCAACAATAAGGATATCGTTAATTCTTCCCATAGGTTTCTTAATGGTGTAATCCGCAAGGTGCAAGTTTAGAGAACAATTATCAAATTCACGGAAACCTAGCAAATCACACAAAGTTTTTGGAATCATGGGAACACTAGCACCCAAATCACACAAAGCATAGCATTCATGATCTTTAATTTTAATTTTAATTGTATGTTCCCATTCATCATAAATTTTTCTAGGGATAGAAACTTCCAACTCAAGTTTTTCTTCATAAGATTGCATCAAAGCATCAATGATATGTTTAGTAAAAGCTTTATTTTGACTATAAGCATGAGGAGAATTTAGCACGAATTGCAACAAGGAAATAAAATCTATCAAAGAGAAATTATCATAATTAAATTCCTTGAAATCCAAGATAGTGGGTTCATTGCTATCTAAAGTTTTGACCTCTTCAATCCCACTTTTACCAATTTTTGCATCAAGATCTAAAAACTCCGAATTTTTGGGACACCTTCTAACTAAAGTTGACTCATCTCCAGTCACATCATTATCAAGATTCATATTGCAAAACAAGGATTTAATAGGGGACACATCAATTACTTTTAGATCTTCATCTTTATTATCATGAAAACTAGAAGAACACGCCTTCACAAAGCAATCTTTCTTAGCACGCATTTCTTTCTTTGCACTCATCAATGGAAATTCTCATGGCTTTGAGAGACTCATTGATATCATGCTTAGGTGGAATAGATCTAAGTTTCAAAGAATCAACATCAAGAGAAATTATATCCACGTTCCTAGCCAACTCATCAATCTTAAGCAATTTTTCTTCAATCAAAGCATTGAAACTCTTTTGCGAACTAATAAATTCTTTAATACTAGATTCAAAATCAGAGGGCGTCTTACTATAATTTCCATAATAATTGTTGTAGGAATTACCATAATTATTAGAGGAATTACTAGGAAACGGCCTAGAATTAAAATTACCTCTATACGCATTATTACCAAAATTGTTCCTACCAACAAAATTCACATCCATAGATTCATTATTATTCTCAATCAAAGTAGACAAAGGCATATCATTAGGATCAGTAGGAACACTCTTATTAGCCAACAATTTCATAAGTTCATCCATCTTTCCACTCAAAACATTAATCTCTTCAATTGCATGCACCTTTTTACTAGTAGATCTTTCAGACTTGCAAAGATAAACCAATCATACATAAAAGAATTCAGAGAAGATTCAAATATTGTTCATAGATAAACTTGATCATAAACCCAAAATTCATCGGATCTCGACAAACACACCGCAAAAACAAGAGTTACATCGAATAAATCTCCAAGAGAAACGAGGATAACTTTGTATTGAGATCCAAAGAGAGAGAAGAAGCCATCTAGCTACTAGCTATGGACCCGAAGGTCTGAAGTAAACTACTCATGCATCATCGGAGGGGCCATGGAGTTGATGTAGAGGCCCTCCATGATCGATGCCCCCTTCGACAGAGCTCCGGAAAAGGCCCCAAGATGGGATCTCTTGGGTACAGAAGGTTGCGGCGATGGAAATAGGGTTTCGTGGTGCTCCTGGATGTTTTCGGGGTATGTCAATATATATAGGAGGAAGAAGTAGGTCGGTGGAGCAATGAGGGGCCCATGATGGTGGAGGGCGCGCCCCCTGCCTCGTGGCCTCCTCGATTGTTTCTTGACGTCCACTCCAAGTCCTCTGGATCACGTTTGTTCCAAAAATCACGCTCCCGAAGGTTTCATTCCGTTTGGACTCCATTTGATATTCCTTTTCTACTAAACACTGAAATAGGCAAAAAAACAACAATTTGGGCTCGGCCTCTGGTCAATAGGTTAGTCCCAAAAATAGTATAAAATTGAATAATAAAGCCCATTAACATCCAAGAAAGGTAATATAATAGCATGGAACAATCAAAAATTATAGATACATTGGAGACATATCAACTACCCCCGCCTTTACCCTTTCTCCATTGTAAGTACTTGGAAAGTTTCCCCAAAAAGAAACCCCTACTTGCACCTTATCCGTCATACTGAATCTGTGCTTCACAGGATCGGCGCTCAGCAAGCCGCACTCCGGCAAGAGCGACCTCTAAGAAGGCAGCCTTTACGCAGGGCGAACGTTCAAAACGAAAGGAAATCGGGAGCGCTGTCGAGCTCCCTCCTTCAAAGAGGTATGTCCTTTGATATATGCCTAAGCATGAGATCAGATCGCTAAATTTCTCCTCTACATTATTTTCGGAGGAGCACATGGCAAACCCTGGGCAAAGGCCCCGCTAGCCGAGTATCAGCTAATCTGACTCTGGGCTCGTCAACGAGAGCTGATATAGTGCCGGATCCGCCCCTTCATGAGAATTCAGATGACGTATCCGTCACAAATTCCAAGGTGGGGAGCGTGATGACTCACCATCGACTAAAAGAGGCCATGCGCTCCAGTTTTTACTGAACAAGAATTCACCGCCCTCAGTTCTGTGGACGCATATATCCGAGCTGTCCGGGATGGATTGTTGGAGTTACTTAACTATTTTTAAAGGATATGCAGGTAATAGTTTGTGTAAATTTAATAGATATATGCTAGTAACCCCCAAGACTTGAAGCGGTTAGTCCAACCGATTAAAGGATTGTTATGACCTGCAGGTTCTCAGGATGAGAAACAACGCACTATCCCAGGAGCTGAAAACAAATCAGACAAAGCTGAATGCCGCCACCACAGAGCTTGCGGGGATGAAAAAAGCCATAATGACCACTGATCAGAAGAACAAGCTTGAGGAGAAGGATAAGCAGGTCGAAGAGATAAAGAGCTTAAAGGCTTAGTTATCGGTCATGCAAAAAGAGAATAAGAAGTTGAAAGGCGGCATATTCGGTATGATCTTTTGAACCATCCAAAGGACCCATAGTATCCCATAATTCTGATTGTCACAACTCTTTTGTTGCAGGTCTATTAACCAATTGGCCTGAAGAGGAAGTATCCAGATTTCAAGGCGACGTGCTTAAGGAGATGTCCATGGTGCATGAGCGCGCCTGGAAAGCTATGAGAAGTATGGCTAAGGCCCTATGGCCATCTGATGCCCCTCCAGAAAGTATGGAGGGGTTGGCGAACCTGTTAAAGGTGCCCAGCGCTGTTTCGAGCTATGGAAGGCGTTTGCATGCCGGGAAGGTGCACGAGAGGCGTGGGCGATGGTGAAAACGCGCTACACCAGACTCGATCCAAATCATATGGCCCGAGTAGGACCAAAGGGGCCAGATGGAAAGAGATTCCTGTGAACTTGGTATATGACCAAGTGATGATAGCTGCGAAATATTTGCAAGAAGACTGTAGTTTAGACAGTCTTATAGATGATATAGACAAAGAGTAGGCATCCAATTCAATGTATCAATGTACTATTATCATCGAACATATCTCCAACCGAACATAGCAAAATTTGTCACCGCAGGCCTTCGGCTTCAACCTCTGAACCAAGAATGTGGAGTGTTTCCGGATACCATGTTGGAATGTAAAAAACATTCATTATGTCCGGAAACCAGGCAATCTAGTCATATTGCTCGAATAGACAAAAATTTGTTCTTGGAGTTATGTTATATTACTTATTTAACGTAAGAAACATCTTCCAAGGAAAATAGTTCCGTTAGGGGTTCCTTTCCTTGGGTTGGCATGCTGAATTATGCGTGCCTAGGCTTTGATCCGAATTACAGGGGACCCTATCCCGTATTGTTTTGAGGAGAATCATAAAAAACGTAAGGAATCTGTCATTTCTTGATCACCAATTATTCTCTTAAGAACGCTAGCTTTCGGCTTCGCTCGTCTGAGGTACAGGTCCGGATTACCCGGTTGTAGCAATCGCAGAGGTGCTCCCTTTACACCCTAGCCGAACAATCAGGAACGTAGGGTATAAACAGAGGAGCGAGGCAACCCAGTTTGGCAAAAGCTTAAGTCATAGAGGTGTATATAACAAACGACATAGACAATTTAAGCCACAAGCTTTTGGTAATAAGCTTCGTAAAAGAAGCCCCCGGTCATCGTGCAGTGTATACATTTAAAGATGTGTACCCCTAACAGTTTGGCAGATCCAAACATACCCTGGGATGTATAAAAAGGAGGAACCAAAAAGAAGAGGATAAAAAGGAAACTAGAAAAATAAAAGGGATGCAGCCAAACTATCCGTAGAATCGTCGGAGCCGAGCAACGTTACATGGATTCGGCTCAAGGCGATTATCCGATGCATTACGAAGGCGATAGGCTCCTCCTCTGAGAACTTCACCTATGATGAAGGGGCCCTCCCATTTTGGTTTGGGATTATCCTTCTTCTTCTCTGGGAGGCGCAAAACGAGTTCGCCGATGTTATAAGTCTTGGCTCGTACTTCTCTGCTTTGGTATCGCCTAGCCTATTGTTGATAAAATGAGGAATGGGCTTGTGCAATGTCATGCTCCTCTTCAAGGCCGTCTAGGTCGTCCTACTGATCGAGCTCAGCTTCTCTCTCTTCATACATGCACACTCCAGGTGAGTCATGAATAATGGCGCAGGGGAAGACAGCTTTTGCGCCATACACCATGAAAAAAGGTGTGTATCCGGTCGTTCGATTGGGCATAGTCCATGGCCCCCAGAGTACGGAATCAAGTTACTCAACCCAGTGCTTATCTGACTCCGTAGGGAGCGCACCAGTCTGGGTTTAATGCCGCTCATTATTAGGACATTAGCCCGTTCAACCTGACCGTTTGTTTGAGGGTGGTAGACGGATGCATAGTCAAGTTTAATGCCCAAGTTGGCACACCAGTTTTTCACCTCCTCGGCTGTGAAATTGGAGCCATTATCAGTGATGATGCTGTGCGGGCCACCATAACAGTGTACCATGCCGGAAATAAAGTCGATCACAGGCCCTGCTTCAACTGTTTTTACGAGTTTGGCCTCTATCCACTTAGTGAATTTATCCACCATAACCAGTAAATATTTCTTCTTGTGGCTTCCCCCTTTAAGAGATCCGGCCATATCTAGCCCCTAGACCTCGAAAGGACAAGTGATGGGGATTGTTCTTAAGGCAGTGGGAGGCATATGACTTTGATTAGTGAAAAGCTTGCATCCCATGTAGCGTTGCACAAGGGCTTGTGCGTCTGCTCGGGCCATTGGCCAGAAGAAACCTATCCGGAAGGCCTTGCTTATGAGGGCCCGATCTGCAGCGTGATGGCCACCTAGACCAACATGTATTTCAGCCAATAGTTGTCATCCTTCCTCTTCAGAGATGCACCTATGGAGGACTCCAGTAGTGCTTTTCTTGTACAGATCACCTTTGTGAACTTTATAGGCTTTAGAACGTCGAACTATGCGACGAGCCTCATTTTGATCATCTGGAAGTTCCTGCCTATTAAGGTAGGCCAGGAAGGGATCGGTCCATGGAGCAATAACGGCCATGATTTCATGGGCAGAGGGTGTTATTTCAGTACCAAACCCCTGATGATATCCGTATTGTGTTCGGCTACTGGGGGCATGATCAGGTCCGGACTAGTGTTTCCACTCTCGTCCTGCCACACCACGGATGGCTTGAAGAGCCTTTCCACAAAGGTATTGGGCGGGATGGGATCACGCTTGGCGCCCATTCGAGCAAGGATGTCACTGCCTGGTTACTGTCTCGAGCAACATGATGAAACTCGAGCCCCTCGAATCGAGCTGATATTTTTAATACAGCATTTTGATACGCCGCCATTTTTGGATCTTTTGCATCAAACTCTCCATTTGTGTAGGATACTGTGAGGTTTGAATCACTGCGTACCTCTAGGCGTTGTATGCCCATGGAGACAGCTATTCGGAGACCATGTAGAAGTGCCTCGTATTCGGTTGCATTATTGGAGTCCGTATACATGATTTGCAGCACGTAGCGGACTGTGTCCCCTGTAGGGGATGTCAAGATGACACCAGCCCCCAGTCCGGCTAGCATTTTAGAGTCGTCGAAGTACATGATCCAGTTGGAGTATGAACTGTACTCTTTAGGGAGCTCGGCTTCCGTCCACTCAGCGACGAAATCAGCCAACACCTGAGATTTAATAGCTCAGCGTGGCTTGTATGTTATTTCAAATGGCAAGAGCTCAATGGCCCATTTAGCTATGTGGCCGGTGGCATCCATGTTGTTTATAATCTCATTGAGTGGTACTTCGGATGTCACTGATGTCGCTTGAAGCTACGTTGGTATTTCCCCAAAGAGGAAGGGATGATGCAACACAACAGTGATGACCCACAAGTATAGGGGATCTATCATAGTCCTTTTGATAAGTAAGAGTGTCGAACCCAACGAGGAGCAGAAGGAAATGACAAGCAGTTTTCAGTAAGGTATTCTCTGCAAGCACTGAAATTATCGGTAACAGATAGTTTTGTGACAAGGTAATTCGTAATGGGTAACAAGTAACAAAAGTAAACAAGGTGCAGCAAGGTGGCCCAATCCTTTTTGTAGCAAAGGACAATCCTAGACAAACTCTTATATAAAGGAAAGTGCTCTTAGTAGCAATGATACATACCTTTCGGTTCCCCTTCTGTCACTAGGATCAAGCACCATAAGATCGAACCCACTACAAAGCACCTATTCCCATTGCAAGATAATTAAATCAAGTTGGCCAAACAAAACCCAAATATCAGAGAAGAAATATGAGGCTATAAGAAATCATGCATAAAAGAGATCAAAGACACTCAAATACTTTCATGGGTATAAAAAGAGATAGATCTGATCATAAACTCAAAGTTCACCGGATCCCAACAAACACACCGCAAAAGAGTTACATCATATGGATCTCCAAGAGACCATTGCATTGAGAATCAAGAGAGAGAGAGAGGAAGCCATCTAGCTACTAACTACGGACCCGAAGGTCTACAAAGAGCTACTAACTACGGACCCGAAGGTCTAGATTGGATCTGGTGGTTCTAGACACTGCGGCGGTTGGATCAATATTTCATCGACTCCCCTAGGGTTTTGGGAATATTGGGGTATTTATAGAGCAAAGAGGCGGTCCGGGGGGCACCCAAGGTGGGCACAACCCACCAGGGCGCGCCCAGGTGGGTTGTGCTCCCCTCGAGGCACCCCCAGGCGCAGCCAGGGCCCGTTGTGTTCCTTCTGGACCATAAAAATTCTCCATAAAGTTTCGCGGCATTTGGAGTCAATTTGATATTGTTTTTCTGCGATGTAAAAAACATGGAAAATAGCAAGTCGCACTTGGCACTATGTCAATAGGTTTGTACCCAAAAAAATGATATAAACTGATTATAAAACATCCAAGATTGATAATATAACAGCATGGAACAATCAAAAATTATAGATACATTGGAGACATATCAGCATCCCCAAGCTTAACTCCTACTCGTCCTCGAGTAGGGAAATGATAAAAACAGAATTTTTGATGTGGAATGATGCCTAACATGTCATATCATATTTCTTTCTTTATAGCATGGACATTTGGACTTTTATATTGTTCTAGGAAATAGTCTAGTTTTGACATGATAATTTAAATACTCAAGCATATCAACAAGCAACCATGTCTTTCAAAGTATCAATGCTAAAATAAGATATCCCTAGCCCATCATGCTCAACCATTGATCCATTCATGAAACACACTCGCATATTAGCTACACCCAATACTCAATTACAATCATATTGCCTCCTAGTTGGTGCTTTTATAAGACAAGATGGAGACTCAAATTCAAAATAAAAATTGCATAAAGTAAAAGAAAGTCCCTTCGCAGAGGGAAGTAGGGATTTGTAGAGGTGCCAGAGCTGAAAGCAAAAAACTTAGAGATAAAAACATTTTGGGAGGTGTATCCATTCCACCAACAAAAACGACTTAGATTTCCCAACACTTTCCATGCTAGATATATCATAGGCGTTTCCCAAACAAAAAATAAAGTTTATTCCTTTTTCCACCATACTTTCATTTTCCATGGCTAACTATATCCACGGGGGCCCTCCATACCAACACTTCCCAAGGAATTTATTATTTGATAACATAAAGTAAATTCATTTTTTTCATTTCGGGATGGGGCATCCCTAATATCTTTGCCTTACTCTCGTGCAATGACAAGTGAATAAACACTCATCTTGAGAATAACACATCTATCATGGAAAATATTAGCCACCCCTCACCGCTCCGCGAGCGAAACGAACACACAAAAGAGAAGTTTATTTTTGAAAATTAGAGATGGCACATGCAAATTTGCTTAGAACGGCAAAAGAATACCGCATATAGGTAGATATAATGGACTCATGTGGCAAAACTAGTTTAAAGGTTTTTGGATGCACAAGTAGTGATCATACTTAGTGCAAAATGAAGGCTAGCAAAAGATTGAGAAGGACCAACCAAGAAACGAATAATCTCATAAGCGAGCATTAAGCATAACTAACACCGAATAATGCACCACAAGTAGGATATAATTTCATTGCATAACTATTGACTTTCGTGCTTGCATAGGGAATCACAAACCTTAACAGCACTATTCTTACTAAAGCATAATTACTCATCAAGATGACTCACATATCACATCATCGTATCTCAAAACTATTACTAAGAATCAAGTTTATTTTGTCCAATGATCTTCATGAAAGTTTTTATTATATCCTTCTTGGATATCTATCACTTTGGGACTAATTTTCATGTGTTGCTTTTCATAAGCTCAAACAAATATAAGTGAAGATCATGAGCATAATATTTCTTTCTCTCAAATTAATTTAAGTGAAGCAAGAGAGAATTTCTTGAAAATTTTACTAACTCTCAAATAAATCTAAGTGAAGCAAGAGAGCATTTCTTCAAAAATACTAAAGCACACCGTTCTCAAAAATATGTAAGTGAAGCACTAGAGCAAGTCCATAGCTCATAAAAATTTAAGTGAAACAAAAGAGAGCAATTCTAACAAGTCATGACATAATTTTGGCTCTCTCAAATAGGTGTGTCCAGCAAGGGATCAAGACTTAAAACACAAAATAAAACAAGCAAAGACTCATATCATACAAGAAGCTCCAATCAAAACACATAGTATGTGATGAATAAAAATATAGCTTTGAGTGAAATACCGATGGTCGTTAGAAGAAAGAGGGGATGCCACTCGGGGGCATCCCCAAGCTTAGTTGGTTGCTCATTTTTGGATAGTAGCTTGGGATGCTGGGGCATCCCAAAGCTTAGGCTCTTCTACTCCTTATTAATTCATCCCTCATAAGATAACTCATAACTTGAAAACTTCAATCACAGAAAACTCAACAAAACCTTCGTAAGATCCGTTAGTATAAGAAAATAAATGACTACTATAAGTGTTGTATAAAACCAATTCATATTTTGTTCTTGCGTATATCTACTTTATTCCAACTTTTTTATGGAAAAAACTCATCAAATAAAACCATAGAGCCATCAAAATAAGCACACAACACAAAGAAAATAGAATCTGTCAAAACAGAACAGTCTGTAGCAAAATGACTATTTCCAATACTTCTACAACTCCAAAAATTCTGAAAAATTAGGACGGCCTGAGAAATTTGTAAATTTATCTATTGCAAGTCGAATGGGTATTTTATCGCTCTCTGGTTAAAAACGAGAATTATTTTCGTGAGCGCAAAAGTTTCTGTTTTTTCAGCAAGATCAAACAACTATCACCCAAGAAGATCCTAAAGGATTTACTTGGCACAAACACTAATTAAAACATAAAAACACAATCATAACAGTAGCATAATTATGCTAACAGACAAAAACAGGAAGCAAAAACAAAAATAAATTTTATTCATTGGGTTGCCTCCCAACAAGCGTTATAGTTTTATGCCCTTGGCTAGGCATAAAGCAACGATCTAAGTTTTGTCATCTTTGTCCAACTCTTCAATCAAACACTTAGAATCCTTCAAAGATTTAGCATAAAGATTTTCAATAACAACACTTCTAGGAATAAATCCAAAGATTTCATTCTTGTAAAAAGGATCTCTTATCACTTCAACAAAATCCAGGTGAATACCAATCATCTTAAGATCTTCTTTATTACTATTACTAGAGGTTGCACCCTTGCTCTTGGTAGCATTACCAATCTTTACGGGAGTTTTTTTCGATAGTTTTAGTGGAAGCGAAAGCCATGCTTAGATTACTAAAAAATTCTTCTAATTTATCGATCTAAGACGAGATTTCTTCTATTCTTTCATGGATTATGGTACCCTTTTCCCTTAATAACTTACGAATATCTCCCACTTTTGACCCAATATTGGTGGCAAAATTATGCATCTTTTTATTTATAATTTCCATATGATCTTCAGTGAGCATTTTCTTTTCAATAGCATCTAGTCTTTCCATAACATGCTCAAGAGTCAAGGTTGTTTCATTAATCATGAGGGTGGTGAGCCCACTAAATTTCCCGTAGCATTAAAAGCATCAAGAGAAGGACACATCAAGAAATTTCCACCGGTAATCGTATCTAGGACGAATCTATACCAAGTGGTGATGCCAACATAAAAACAATGAAGAAGAACAACGGTGGATTGCTTACGGTAGATCTATTATGAGCATTGCAAATCCTATACCAAGCATCTTTTAAATTTTCTCCTCCCCTTTGTTTAAAGTTGAGAACCTCGTTCTTGGGAGTGCAAGCAATAGAGGAAGAACTATCCATAATGATAATAATGGCAAACAAGGTTGCACACAAAAAAACAGATCCGGCAAGAAAACGGCGAACGGAAAAGAGGGGCGAATAAAACGGCAAATTTTTATGAAGTGGGGAGAGGAAAACGAGAGGCAAATGGAAAATAATGTATACTATGAGGAGATGAGATTTGTGATTAGGAACCTGGTATATGTTGAAGATCCTCCCCGGCAATGGCGCCAGAAATTCCTTTTGATGTCGCTTGAAGCTACGTCGGTATTTCCCCAAAGAGGAAGGGATGATGCAGCACAACAGCGGTAGGTATTTCCCTCACATATGAAACCAAGGTTATCGAACTAGTAGGAGAACCAAGCAACACAACGTAAACAGCCCCTGCACACATATAACAAATCCTCGCAACCCGATGTGTTAAAGGGGTTGTCAATCCCTTTCGGGTAACGGTGCCAGAAATTGGTGTGTGACAGGAGAAAGTTGTAATAGATTGACTAAATAGATCGCAAATAAAATAAAGTGCAGCAAAGTATTTCTGGGTTTTTGGATTAATAGATCTGAAAATAAAAGCAAATAAAAGTATCGAAAGACAAATAATATGAGAAAGAGACCCGGGGGCCGTATGTTTCACTAGTGGGTTCTCTCGAGAAAAATAGCAAACGATGGGTGAACAAATTGTTGTTGGGCAATTGATAGAACTTCAAATACTCATGACGATATCCAGGCAATGATCATTACATAGGCATCACGTCCAAGATTAGTAGACCGACTCCTGCCTGCATCTACTACTATTACTCCACACATCGACCGCTATCCAGCATGCATCTAGTGTATTAAGTTCATGGAGAAACGGAGTAATGCAATAAGAATGATGACATGATGTAGACAAGATCTATCTATGTAGAGATAGACCCCATCGTTTTATCCTTAGTAGCAACGATACATACGTGTCGGTTCCCCTTCTGTCACTGGGATCAAGCACCGTAAGATCGAACCCACTACAAAGCACCTCTTCCCATTGCAAGATAAATAGATCAATTTGGCCAAACAAAACCCAAATATCGAGAAGAAATACGAGGCTATAAGCAATCATGCATAAAAGAGATCAAAGAAACTCAAATACTTTCATGGATATAAAAAGAGATATATCTGATCATAAACTCAAAGTTGATCGGATCCCAACAATCACACTGCAAAAGAGTTACATCATATGGATCTCCAAGAGACCATTGTATTGAGAATCTAGAGAGAGAGAGGAAGCGATCTAGCTACTAACTACAGAGCCGAAGGTTTACAAAGAACTACCCATGCATCATCGGAGAGGCACCAATGGAGGTGGTGAACCCCATCCGAGATGGTGTCTAGATTGGATCTGGTGGTTCTGGACTCTGCGGCGGCTGGATTAATGTTTCGCCGACTCCACGCGCCCATCGTCCCCAGCCTCTCGCTCGCTTCGCTCGGGATAGAGCACGCGCTCGTGCTCCCGCAACCACTGGCACCATTGCCCACGGGATAAGCCTTATCCCTCGCTCCCCGAGCTCCTGACCGCGCCTATAAAACCCCCAAGACCCCCTCTCTCTGTTCTGCCAATTTGCTCGCCCCCTCGCTCATCACAGCCACCGCCTTCGTCAGTTGGATCTCACCGGAGCCGAAGGACCTCGGCATCGTTTTTGTCGCCCGTAGACCACCCCCGCCTCAACTCTCTCTGTCAATCTCATTCTCTCGATCTACCGCACCTCGTTGACATCTTGCTTTGCCCCTAGGTTCGCCGGAGATGCCGCCCCGACGGCCTGCGTCCTCACCGGAGCACCGGAGCTCCGCTGCCTCCCTCCGCCCCGTCCGGTGCACGCCGATGCCCGCCATCACCACCATCCGGTCGCCTGCGCCACGCCGCACCCCTCCATCCACTTCGCCGCCGCCGGAACCCGCCGGAGGCCGCCGCCCCGTCACCACCCGACGCTAGCGCCGCCGTCTTTCGTTCGTCATCGTCACTCGCTGTGAGCCGCCTGCTTTCTTCCCCTCGTTCTGTTAGTTTTTTTTTCAAATTAAACCGGTTAATCTCGGTTTTATTAAACCGTGCGGTTTTAGTGAAAAACCGGTCTCCGGTTTATTTTTATTTAACCGCGGTAGTTGTTTTTATTATTTAGTGGTCGTTCACCATATAGCTGCCGTAGTGAACACTGTCTGGCCTCTCACAGTGCGCCACGTGGCCAGGTACTTGTTTGTGACAGTTTTCTTCACTGTTTAGTCCCTGTAATTAGCAGATTAGTCCCTAAACTTAAAATAGCCGCAACTTTTTACTCGTAGGCCCAAATTCGATGAAACCAGCGGCAAATTCTTCGTATTGATTAGATCTATCCAGTAGCTTCATGTTTGTATACTTTTTCCAAATTCAAATTTGAACTTTATTCAGATTTGTATTCGAACTTCAAATGGCCATATCTCCTAAACCGTAGCTCCGATTGATGTGATTCTTTTTGCACCGTGTCACCGTTGCCAAACCCTATCACTTGGACCTATCTCACGATATTTTTCACACATTAGGATCTGTCCATGATAGTTTTACTATTATGCCATGTATGCACTTTAGTACACATCACATCTTTGCACCCTATGTCACAGGTTGTTTTGCACTTAGGAAATTTCCATGCTAGTTAGGTGTGTTGTATGTTCATTTGGTTTTTCCAAGACTTTTTGCTTTGCATGTTCTTCGTGGTTCTATGAAATGATTGCTTATGCGAATGCAATGTTGACTTTATAGATTTTCATCGGAGAGTGACGAATAGTTCTATTAAGTAAATTTCTGAGAGTGATATAATCTTCATCAACTATTACCAGGCAAGTTCACATTTGACCATTCTTCCAATTACCTATGTTTTATATTATGCACTTAGTCCTTTTGTGGTAGGATTGCACGAAACGATTTATTGTTGCCAGATGGCTATGCCGTTACCTAGTCGTTCATTGAGGTAGTTTTGAACCATATACCTTTGTGACCACCGCGTAAGTTTAATTTTGCCTCGCCAATGTAGACGTGGATTGGGAAGTGGTCATTGTGAGAGATGAGTGACAAAGTAGTAATCAGGACCAAGACTTGTAAATCAACTACCTGGGCGGTATTTGGTTTGAATGGTGGTGAAGTACAGTGGGAGCATGCATGGTTAATCCATGGTGGTGCACCACTAGTGGTCGGCCGCCCAGGCTCAAAGAGATCAATCATATTCTCATTTCTAGAAGCTTACGTGTGCAGCCACAAGCCAATATGGGCTCTGGCTTAGTTGAGTAGTTAGTGTGACCCCTTCCGGGATGGGCTAGCAGATGTAGGTGTACCGGCCTATCCGTGGGTTAAGGGGGAACATTTTTGAAAGACTATGTCTCGGTCATCCTGTTCTCAAACGCCAGGCAGTGCGAGAACTTCAAGGGTGGCGATCGAGTCTTGTGGGGAAAAGTGCGCAAACCTCTTCAGAGTGTTAAAACCTAATCGATTAGCCGTGTCCGCGGTTACGGACAACTTGAGCATCTAGTAGTGGAAATGCTGGGAGATCTCATCACTCTTAATTAAACAGTTGGGTTTTAAATAAAACTTTGGGAATGGATTAAGTTGGGTTTACCAACTCATCATATGCTATACAGTAGTGGTGGAATAATATCTTTTATTCTAGGGAAAAAACTAGCTTTATGCAAAAACTGAACTTAGAGCTTTCCACCAGCCAAATTGCATGTACAATAGGTTCATTATTCTTATGATGTGACTTGCCAATACATTCAATGTACTGACCTATAGGGCTACAACGCCTTATGTTGCAGGAATTTTCTACGACGAGTAGAAGTTACGTTGTAGGGTTACGGTCTACACTCAACTTGTCGTTGGCGTTGATGGACTCCACACCCTTGTGTTTGTTTCCGCTGAGACTTATGAGGTATCTATCAGTTTTACGTTATTTATACATGTGATTGCACTTTGATATATACATTGATGTACTGTGTGTGCTAGCATACCGATCCAGGGATGGCACGGATACACAGAGGCTTGACAGTTTGAGGTCGGGTCGCTACAGAGATGGTATCAGAGCACATGTTGACTGTAGGACGTAACCCTAGAAACTGGAAAGCCCTTAGGAAAGGATTTGTCTAAAACTTTATTTTCAAAAAGATCTTTTACATCTCTTCTTTTCCGAGATTTATCAAATCTTTTCTTTTACCTCAAATAGTCAGCCAATACCACTTTTCCCTTGGACCACACAGAGGATCAACTGATGGGACCACTCCGAGAAGGACAAGGTATGAGACCACACTAGAAGAATTGAAGCTACAACATACGAAGCCTCTAAAGAATTGAAGAATTTGAAGACACCGACGAATTCCAAGATTTGTATGAACTTTAGAGGACCAAACCCCTGTTGTATACTTACGTTAGATGCGATGTTTATGAGTTGTCATTGTTTTATGTTTTTCCTGACAACCACAAATAAAACTTATTTTCAAAACTATATTGTGTGTATCTCTCTATCCCTCTTATCTACTCCCGAAACCCTTGGACCCAATAGATGATGAATGAAGATGGACTTGCATTCTCTAAAGCGATCACTCAGTTTGAGGCAGAACTATGGATTCAAAGCATGGAGAATCACTTCAGGAGCAATTTAGTTGCAAGGAAGTATGAGGTTCAATACGCTCTTCAGTACTTTACAAAAAGTGTTGCAACCTGGTGGAAAATGCATCAGGCCATACAAGGATGTAACGGAGCAAAAATTTGGGAGGAATTCAAGATGACTCTACTGAGGTCTCGTCTTATTCAGAAGCCCTATGGCAATAAAATGAAAAAAACTTGTGCATGCAAGATTTGTGGTGAGATAGGACATACCCATGAGGAACACAAGGATGGATGCCCTCATTGTGAAGGAAATCACCGAGCTGAAGAATGCCCAACTAGGCAGGTTACTTGTTTCTTGTGTGAAGGAACTATGCACTACCCTGCCCAATGTCATATTTATCCCAAGGTACAAGAAATTAGCAAGCAGCAGAAGGGAGCAATGAAAGAAGCCCTCAGGGAAAGTTTAAAAGAACATGTGATGAAGGAAGATGTTGACAACCCTGATGGAGAAGGCCTAACCAGACTTTACTCCAATGCCTGCTATTCATGTGGAGAAGAAGGACATTTTTCATAATATTGCATGAAGGAAAACCAAGAGTATCTGGGAGACTTCCTGATAGAAGAAGTGGAGTTTGATCCACATGAGATAGAAGAATTGATCGTAACAAAAAAAGTCCAGGAAGAGAAAGCGCACGTGTCCCCAGAACAACCCGATTTCTATAGAAAAGGACCTGATTCATATCACTTGTTACAGGTGTAAGGATTTAGGTCATTATGCTAGCAAATGCCCAACAAGGAAGCCAAGAACCCAAGGAGCCAAGATAACCACCAGGAATCCCCTGGATTTGTCTGAAGTCATTTGTTTACGCTGCAAAGGAGTAGGACATTTTGCCAGAGAATGTTCAGACTCGAGGAAAGCTTGGGCTGAGTAGTTGGGATCGTGATATTGGAATAAAGCATGTAATAAATGTGGAACACACTTTTATTTTCGTCGTGGAACACACTTTTATTTTCGTTGGGGATGTTGAGTTGAGTTATGAAATGGAAATTGTAATAGCTCGTGAAGCAATAAAAGTTGAGGTGTTGGAATCTCATGTGAAATGAGTTGTTGTTGATTGTGAATGCCTCTCTCATTATCTCACCCAGACTAAAACCTCGAACCCATGGACAAGCTGACCCCAACTTTTCCCAGAAAAATAACCACATTTCACCCAAGGAAATACATACAGTATCCTGAGTACCCCTTCTATCTTATGCCTGTAGATGACAACCCTTTACGAGTCTTTTCTGAAGGGCCCAGAAACGATCATGACCCTGACCAGTGATCAGGATTACCCGAAGATCTTGAAGGACATGATGAAGCATATTCATCTTGAAGGAGATGTAGTTTACAAGGGTTATCCTTTCATGGAGAAGGGAGTTGAACTCTGGTATGTGGAGGTACACCTCCACCGTGTGAAGGGAGTTTGCCCAAAGACTATGGGACAATACTTTTTCATTTCTTGAGTGCCACGAGCAACATTCTTTGATTCTGTTCGTGAAGCTTCTATGGAAGCCATACGTCAGATTGGAGAAATACTAGAAGCAAGACTCCGTCACACTCAGGAATACCTAAGGGAGGTCCATGCAGAGATGATGGAGATGAAGCTCATGGCCACCACGATGAAGCAAAACATCAACGATTTGAAGGATCACATCGCACAATTCTAGTGGGACTGAAGTATCTTCAAGAAGGGTAAATGAATAAAGATGGAAGTAATGCTTGACCATACCAAACTATGTGGATGGCAGCTTTTGTAATAAAGTACTTTTGAAATTTGAGTTTGGATTAGTGGTTAAGGATGTAATAAAGGATTTGATATGAAGAGAATTATGGATGAACCAGTGCATTTTTTGGCGATACTTGTCTGTGTGAACACTTGAACAATGGAAAAGAAAATGTATTCTATAGAGTGGAGTTTGGACAAATGAGTTGGAGTTTGGTTTTAGTTATGATGGTTACCCCAGGAGTATGAAGTAATGAAGTACTATTGGATTTAAAGGAGATGTAATGTTGGAATATGGAGCAACAGTAACTCCAAGGATGAGTTAAGGATATACAAGTTTTAAGTGGGCTCATAACCCACAGGACCCAGGATTTGATAAGGAAACAAGCACAATCTTGTTGAAGAAAAGAATTCTGAAGGAAGCTGTGATGTCATCAGCAGACGTTCCATAGGAGGTTACGTAAACCCGAGAGTTGTGAAGAAGCGATAGAGATTTTGTTTGGCTTGCAGAACAAATGGATTTACCCGAACCCAGTTCGTGGAGAAGAGAAGTTCTGCAATGCTTTTGAGGATGCCCAAGTGTTAGAATACGTGATTCACTATCTGCGTATGTGGTAATGATTCAAGTATGGGATGGATTGGCCCCCATACCGGAGACTTCTATCATGAGCTATCATATGTTGATGGGAAAATCAGAGAGACTTGAAATCCTTTGAAGAGTGTCGACGCGATAAGCCATACAACCATAGAATGGTAGGACGATGGAACCCTTTACAAGCAATCGTTGCCAATTGTAGGTTTTACGGTGAGATTCAACCCAGACCCATTTCCTGCAGGAGGAACCAGAATTTGTTGACCACCATGAGATTTTGATAGTTGTTTAGCATTGGCGACAGCCTGACAGCTAAGAAGACCCAGACTCGGAAGGACCTTATTTGATGCAAGGACTCAAGATTTTGTGGAAAAGGCCATGCCCTTACCGGAAGAGCAAAAGTGAAGGAGTTATCTTGGAGAATATGAGAAGACCGGCACCGTCAACGCAAAGGACGGAGTACATGAGTTTTGTCGGAACCGTAACCATGATTCTAAGGGTGGTAGCACCCCATACCATGTGTTGATGAATGGATTTTCAAGGAGACCCCCCAAACCTAACCTTCTTGCTAGCCTCTCCGAATCTCGAGGACGAGATTCATTTTAAGGGTGGTAGTTTGTAACATCCCAAAATTCTAAATTTTGGAATGTTATATTAAATAAATAATTGTGATTGCTTGTTTGATTTTTGTGTGATTGATTGTGTGAAACTGAGTGGAAATTGAAACTTTTTGAAAGTTGAATGAGAGGGAATAAAAGGACTTTCCCAAAACTTTCATCTTGCATTTTGATCTCGAAGAATTCAAATTCATTTCATCACAAGATCCTAGAGTGAAGATAACATGACTTCTTACATTTAAAGAAATGAAAGGGGGTTTGAAAATGATTTGAATTCCATTTGAAATATTTCAAACCTAGAAACTTTAAGCAACTCAATGAGTTCATGAGGGAAGATAAAATGACTTCTTCAAAATTGAAGAAAGAGAGTTGGGAGTTTCAAATAAATAATTTGGAAGTCACTTTAAAGTTATTTGGAACTCATTTTCCTTTTGAAGTTGTTTGAAATTTCAAATTCAAAATCCTCTTGGAAGTTATATAGTTTTAATTCAAATTATTTTTCTCCTAAAAATAAATGAATGGAAATAAGGGTAAAATGATTCCCTTCAATGGAAAATTAGGAGAAAATAAATTTGAAATCATTTTTCTATTTTAAAAATGATTTTCATTGATTTTAAAAGCAACAGTAGCACCGTTTGACTTTTATGATTTTTTTTGGAATTTAGTTGAATTTGAAAAATAGTTCATCTTATTCGGGGTATTTTTCTGAACATTTTGGTATATGATATGCCTATGTATATTTTTTTATTTAATTTACTTCTGTTGGAGTCTCCTTTCTGAAAAAAAAACAAAAAAACACACACGCGCGCCCGCCAGCCGGCCCATGGCCTTCGGCCCAAGAGCCAGCCAGCGCACCGAGCTGGCCCAGCAACGCCCGAGGCCGCCCGAGGCCTTACGCCTCGCTTGCCCGTGCTCCTCTTCGCTCGGTCGCCCCGCCCACACCCGATGACTGATGGGCCCCGCGCCCATCGTCCCCAACCTCCCGCTCGCTTCGCTCGGGATAGAGCACGCGCTCGTGCTCCCGCAACCACCGGCGCCATTGCCCACGGGATAGGCCTTATCCCTCGCTCCCCGAGCTCCTGACCGCGCCTATAAAACCCCCAAGACCCCCTCTCTCCGTTCTGCCAATTCGCTCGCCCCCTCGCTCATCACAGCCACCGCCTTCGTCAGTTGGATCTCGCCGGAGCCGGAGGACCTCGACGTCATTTTTGTCGCCCGTAGACCATCCCCGCCTCAACTCTCTCTGTCAATCTCATTCTCTCGATCTACCGCACCTCGTTGACATCTTGCTTTGCCCCTAGGTTCGCCGGAGACGCTGCCCCGACGACCTGCGTCCTTGCCGGAGCACCGGAGCTCCGACGCCTCCCTCCGCCCCGTCCGGTGCACGCCGACACCCGCCATCACCACCATCCGGTCGCCTGCGCCACGCCGCACCCCTCCATCCGCTTCGCCGCCGCCGGAACCCGCCGGAGGCCGCCGCCCCGTCACCGCCCGACGCTAGCGCCGCCGTCTTCCGTTCGTCGTCGTCGCTCGCTGTGAGCCGCCTGCTTTCTTCCCCTCCTTCTGTTAGTTTTTTTTCAAATTAAACCGGTTAATCTCGATTTTATTAAACCGTGTGGTTTTAGTTAAAAACCAGTCTCCGGTTTCTTTTTATTTAACCACGGTAGTTGTTTTTATTATTTAGTGGTCGTTCACCGTATAGCTTCCGCAGTGAACACTCTCTGGCCTCTCACAGTGCGCCACGTGGCCAGGGACTTGTTTGTGATAGTTTTTTCACTGTTTAGTCCCTGTAATTAGCAGATTAGTCCCTAAACTTAAAATAGCAACAACTTTTTAGCCGTAGGCCCAAATTCGATGAAACCAGCGGCAAATTCTTCGTGTTGATTAGATCTATCTAGTAGCATCATGTTTGTAAAAAATTTCCAAATTCAAATTTGAACTTTATTCAGATTTGTATTCGAACTTCAAATGGCCATATCTCCTAAACCGTAGCTCCGATTGATGTGATTCTTTTTGCATAGTGTCACCGTTGCCAAACCCTATCACTTGGACCTATCTCACGATATTTTTCACACATTAGGATCTGTCCATGATAGTTTTACTATTATGCCATGTATGCACTTTAGTACACATCACATCTTTGCACCCTATGTCACAGGTTGTTTTGCACTTAGGAAATTTCCATGCTAGTTAAGTGTGTTGTATGTTCATTTAGTTTTTCCAAGACTTTTTGCTTTGCATGTTCTTCGTGGTTCTATGAAATGATTGCTTATACGAATGCAATGTTGACTTTATAGATTTTCATTGGAGAGTGACGAATAGTTCTATTAAGTAAATTTCTAAGAGTGATATAATCTTCATCAACTATTACCAAGCAAGTTCACATTTGACCATTCTTCCAATTACCTATGTTTTATATTATGCACTTAGTCCTTTTTGTGGTAGGATTGCACTATAGGATTTATTGTTGCCAGATGGCTATACCGTTACCTAGTAGTTCATTAAGGTAGTTTTGAACCATATACCTTTGTCACCACCGCATAAGTTTAATTTTTCCTCGCCAATGTAGACGTGGATTGGGAAGTGGTCATTGTGAGAGATTAGTGACAAAGTAGTAATCAGGACCAAGACATGTAAATCAACTACCTGGGCGGTATTTGGTTTGAATGGTGGCGAAGTACAGTGGGAGCATGCATGGTTAATCCATGGTGGTGCACCACTAGTGGTCGGCCGCCCAGGCTCAAAGAGATCAATCGTATTCTCATGTCTAGAAGCTTACGTGTGCAGCCACAAGCCAATATGGGCTCTGGCTTAGTTGAGTAGTTAGTGTGACCCCTTCCGGGATGGGCTAGCAGATGTAGAATGATGTAGGTGTACCGGCCTATCCGTGGGTTAAGGGGGAACATTTTGGAAGGACTATGCCTCGGTCATCCTGTTCTCAAACGCCAGGCAGTGCGAGAGAACTTCAAGGGAGGCGATCGAGTCTTGTGGGGAAAAGTGCGCAAACCTCTTCAGAGTGTTAAAACCTAATCGATTAGCCGTGTCCCGGGTTATGGACAACTTGAGCATCTAGTAGTGGAAATGCTGGGAGATCTCATCACTCTTAATTAAACAGTTGGGTTTTAAATGAAACTTTTGGAATGGATTAAGTTGGGATTACCAACTCATCCTATGCTATACAGTAGTGGTGGAATAATATCTTTTATTCTAGGGAAAAAACTAGCTTTATGCAAAAACTAAACTTAGAGCTTTCCACCAGCCAAATTGCATGTACAATAGGTTCATTATTCTTATGATGTGACTTGCCAGTACATTCAATGTACTGACCTACAGGGCTGCAACGTCTTATGTTACAGGAATTTTCTACGACGAGTAGAAGTTACGTTGTAGGGTTACGGTCTACACTCAACTTGCCGTTGGCGTTGATGGACTCCACACCCTTATGTTTGTTTCCGCTGAGACTTATGAGGTATCTATCAGTTTTACGTTATTTATACATGTGATTGCACTTTGATATATACATTGATGTACTGTGTGTGCCAGCATACGGATCCAGGGATGGCACGGATACACAGAGGCTTAACCGTTTGAGGTCGGGTCGCTACAATGCTAATTTAGGGCAGTGGTGTTTAGTTTATAGAAAAAAAAAGTCAAGATAGTTTTTTTTACTGTTTTTTAGTAAGTGTTTAATAGAATTAGTTAGAAAATTAATAAAACTAGTTAAACTAGTTTATTTTATTTATAGTAAGTGCTTAGTTGAACTAGTTGAATTAATAATAACTAGTTTATTAATAGAACTAGTTTATTTTTTTAGTTAAACCAATTATTCCCGCATCGACGTCAACGATGCATATCCCGCATCCTCGTCGTTGACTCGGCGGAGGAGGCCTGGGCTTGGTGAGGAGCCATGTCCGGGACTGGGCTCCACCGGGCTGGTACTGGGAGGTGCTACCTTCCAGGGGAACGTAGCTTGGTGAGGAGCCAGCCCATCGTTGACCCGAACCTTCTTTGGTGGTGGTCGGGTGGGCCAGTGACGGTGCAGAGGCTTGAGGACCCCGCAGAGGTGGTACGTCACCGTGTCAGCGAGGAGGATGAGCACGTCCGTCGCTACATGGTTGCGTTGGAGGGAAGGTTCTCCAATACTTGGGAGGTTCTTCAGGGATCTCACTGGAGCTATGATCCTGTGATGGTTCCTTCTCTTTGGCTGTCCACCGCCCGTGCCGATACTTGTCGTTCGCTACGGTTTTAGCTGTATTAGTGATGTTATATGTATGATACTATTTGAGATCTATTAGCGATAATATTCGACAATGTACGGACGAAAGAGATGGTTTAGTTTTGCTTATTGAATGAATGCTAATTTGAATACTAATTTATTTTATGATTTGGTTTTGCTTATTGAATGCTCAAATTGGAAAACTACTCCATCATGTTTGAATGCTCATATGATGTAGATATAAACATGTATATCTTGTGTTGCTCAAATAGGATATGTGCTTGCCCAAGCGGCCGTCCATGTTTGCAGGTTACACCTCCTATGGTGGCCTATGTTTTGCTGGAGTGTTGATTAAGTTATGTTCCGGCAAATTTCAGGCACTCGATATGTCCTTTCTTAGCAAAGGTCATGCTGGATTTTTCCGTGAATTCTGGCATGACTTGTGCTAGAATATGTAGGAAATATCGAGTGGCCTGGATTTTCTCAAAAAATAATTAAACGACATTTCGGGTTGACTTTAAGTCTGTCGAGGCTCCATCACCGAAGGTCAAAAAATCAGTGAGGGAGTGTATCCACCATATATGAGCTAGGACGAAGAAGCCCGACTGTTGTCGTGGGGGTCGTTTTTCCTTCTTCTCCTTGTGCTAGACCTTTGTGATGCACTAGGGGAAGGAGGAATAACGACCATCACCGATGGTTGAAAAATCTATGAGGGAGTGTATCCACCATATATGAGAGAGGATGAAGAATCCCGACTGTTGTCCTAGGGGGTCATTTCTCCTTCTTCTCCTTGTGCTAGACCTTTGTTATGAACTAGGGGAAGGAGGAGTAACGACCATCACCGACGGTCGCAAATGTCAGAGAGGAATCAGTGAGGGAGAGTCTCCACCATATAGACTCGACAGACCGATGGTCAACCCGTGATGAATAATAATGATCTAATTTAATTTTTATAGTACATATATTGAATTGTACAAATTTAATCTTTGAATTATGAACGTAGGAAATGTCGTCATCGGATGACGAAAGTCTCCCGGGGGAGTGCAGCTGGTGCAATGATGACCGGGGTCTGTGCGACAGGCCTCACCTGGACGAAGATCGGCGCTTCAGCATTAAGCTCCAGGAGACCTTCGATGTTGAAACGGTATGCAATGACAAAAGGTGTTTTTCCATAATTAAGCATGACTTCAACTATTTCAACGTGTAATTTTCATCTTTTACAATTCAAGTAGCTTATCCCATGCCATGCAAGATGCTATGTCTTGGAGAGGATGGGTTTTGAAGGCCATGAAAATTTTAAAACAAAGAAAAATCACCTAAGGACCCATCATGATATGGATTTTGAAGTAAATCTATATAATTCTAAGAGCGTAACCCATTTTGGTTGCAAAAATTGGGAAGCACTTTGCAAGATGTATGATTTTTATGAGGGTATGCTTGTCACCATGGATCTTGGTGATCCTGACATCGACCAAGACAATATGGACATTTGGGTCCTTGTTGATACGCTTCCAATTCTACCACTATGTGAGTTTCTCAAACATAGTTATTAACTAATTTATATTGTTCATTTCAAAATAGTTGACAGCTTATTTTCATTGTTCAAACAATGTGCGGAACATGGTAGACAGAACCTACTACACCGATGGCTCTGAGTTAACTTATCAGGAGAAAAATCATCTGGTCGCATTTTGTACTGATCTGAGAATTACAATATCTATTATAAAAATCCTCCACATTATGGTCAATACGTGCCACTAGTGCACATGTTGAACTACGGTAACATCCATGGAGATGCCATGGTAAGATTTTTTAGTATTACGACATCCGTGCATCTTTTGCATAAATTCTTTTAAAACTTAACTACATTGCTAACTACGAAGTTATTACTATGTTTTTCAACAGAAAATCCCGAATGATTGTGTGCCTCATCTGATGTATCAGAATGGTTGCCTTGATGTTTTGAACATACAGCCAGGTTATCCTACAAATCTCACCTGTCCATATCGGATTTCTAAAAGAAGTGGATACATGAAAATCAAAGAATGAAAAAAATGTATGGACAATCATAAGGAGGTACTTGGAAGCAACATTGTGCGAAAGGCAAGAATTGAAGATAGGATAATCTCCATTCTCCATAATGGAGAGTCAAGGCCTATCTTGTTTTATGCTATTTTACCTAAGAGAAGGTAGTAGGTCCTAGTTAATAATACTCATGATCATGTTCTAAGAACTAAGTAGGATTGGTTAGATGACTGTGATGATGATGTGGTATCGAGTAGAAGTTGTATGATCGATGATGATGAGTATGACTTGTTATTATGATACCAATGATGAGTTATTTATTATTATGATCGATGATGCATGATGCTAAGTTGTTATATGAGCATGATTACTTATTATATATAATAGTGGGTGAAATGAACCTAGATTAGATTCAAGTGAAGCCAACATGTGGTGCACATCAAAAGTACTACTAATCCAAACTAGATCAAGTTTGGATTAGAGTAGTACTTTTGACATGCACCACATGTTGCCTCCACTTGAATCTACTCCACATTCATTTCACCCACTGTTATATATAATAAGTAATCATGGTCATAAAATCATATGATGAAAGTACTATATATAAAACCAAACAATGAAAATAAGTTGTATTTTTAAAAATACAGGAAAAGTTAGTAACAACGCTTTTTCGAACAAGCGCTACTCCTACTTACAAGTAGCAGTAGCAATGTCCAAAGGAAAGCGCTACTGCTAACTAGGTATAGCAGTAGCGCTGCCGGCAGCGCTACTGCTATACCTAGTTAGTAGTAGCGCCTTAGTGGTAGCGCTGGACCCAGTGCTACTGCTATGCATATTTCAAGCGCTACTACTAGGGTTTTCCCTAGTAGTGTATGTCAATAGGTTAGTACGAAAAAATGATATAAAATGACTATAAAATGATTATAAAACATCCAAGATTGATAATATAACACCATGGAACAATCAAAAATTATAGATACGTTGGAGATGTATCAGCCACCGTGATCGAACACTCTTGAAAGTAGTGCCGGAGTTTTTGGGATGCCATAAAGACCGCGTAAGCTATTTTTTGGTAGTGAGGGTATCGAGATTTGCATGGTGTAAGGACCTCTAGTACGTAATCCATTGGTTTCTGGATGAGGAATTTATGTCCCTCTTCCCCTCGCTCGACAACGAGTACAGCGCTCACTACTTGGTGAGTTGCGGATATATAAAGCAACATAGGCTCGCCAACACTTGGGATGGCTAGGATTGGGTTGCCTGCTAATAAGGTTTTTATTTGTTCCAATCAGGCTGTAGCTGCATCCGTCCACTCGAAGTTGTCGGTGTGTCTAAGTAGTCTATAAAGTGGTAATGCTTTTTCTCCTAATCTAGAGATGAAGCGGCTTAACATTGCCACGCACCCGACTACTTTTTGGACCTACTTTAAGTCTGTTGATATGGCCAATTGTGACAAGGCTCGGATTTTTGCTGGGTTTGCTTCAATTCCTCTATTGGAGACATTGAACCCTAGCAGCTTTTCGGCTAGAACGCCAAAAATGCATTTTTCCGGATTGAGCCGTATGTCATATGTTTGGAGGTTGTCAAATGCGAGGTGAAGATCGTCTACCAATGATTCGACATGTTTAGTCTTAATGACTACATCGTCCTCATATCCTTCCACTGTCTTGCTGATTTGTTTTTTCAGACATGTTTGAATCATGCGTTGGTAAGTGGCACCGGCGTTTTAAAGCCCAAAAGGCATAGTGTTGAAACAGAAAGGCCCGTACGGGGTAATAAACATCGTTGCGGCCTGGTCGGATTCCTTCATTTTAATCTGATGGTATCCAGAGTAAGCGTCGAGGAAACACAATGAGTCGTGTCTCGCAGTTGCGTCAATGATTTGGTTAATGCGGGGCAATGGGAAATGGTCTTTGGGGCAAGCCTTATTGAGGTCTTTGAAGTCAACACAAAGGCACTAAGACTTATCCTTCTTCGGCACCATGACCAAGTTGGCTAGCCAATCTGGGTGTTTGATTTCTCTGATGAACCCGGCTTCGAGTAGTTTGGCTAGCTCCTCCCCCATAGCTTGTCGTTTGGGTTCAGAAAATTGCTGTAACGTTTGTTTGGCTGGTTTAAACCCCTTGATTATGTTGAGGTTGTGTTCGGCCAGTCAGATCCTGGGCATGTCCGAAGGATGCCAGGCAAAGATATCCCAATTTTCATGCTGGAACGCTCGTAGGGCGGCATCGACTGTCGGATCCAGTTGTGCTCCAATGGACGTTGTTTTGTTAGGATCCATCGGGTGCACTTGGAATTTTACTATTTCATCTGCTGGTTTGAAAGAGGTGGACTTGGGTCTCTTATTAATAATCACACCATCCTTGTCCACCGTGGACCGCAGGGTGGTTAGTTCTTCGACCGCAAGGGCTTCGAATAGAGCCTCAAAGGCTAAGGATGCAGTTTTGTTTTCGGCGCGGAGTGCTTTATACGGATCACTTGTAACTGTGATTATTCCATTGGGCCCCAACATTTTAAGCTTCATGTACCTGTAATGGGGTACGGCTTGGAAGCGTGAGAAGGTGTCCCACCCCAAAAGGGCGTGATATCCGCTATTGAAGGGGGCCACGTGGAAGACCAACTCTTTGGACCTGTAATTCTAAGGTGTGCCAAATACTACATCAAGTTTAATTTTCCCCAAACATCGTGCTCCTCGACTGGGGATGTTGCCTCGAAAGGTGGTACTGCTTTGATCGATGCGTGCTCTGTCAATATGCATTTTGTCGAGTGTGTCCTCGTAGATGAGGTTAAGTCCACTGCCGTCATCCATGAGCACTTTGGTGAGTCAAAAGCCATCCACAATTGGGTTTAAGACCAGGCGGTAGGTGCTCGGACTGATCGAGCCCTTGGTTCGTCGTCCGCGGTGAAAGTTATTGTCGTGTCATTCCATGGGCTCATTGCAGTTAATTGGTTAATTTCGGCAAGGTCGCGGAGTGCCCTTTCGCGCCAATTATTTGATGAGAAGGTCCCAAAGACCGTGAAGACGTTCGGATTGTCATCCTCTGGAGAATGCTTCTCCGGAGTAGCGGTGATGAGGATAGCCTCTCCACTTTTAGCCACTTGTCGGAGTACCAAACATGCCCAAAGGTTGTGGGTTGGTTCGGTTCTCGGCGTCGCATGTATCTAACAGGGTTTGTCGAGGAGTTCGTCAAGAACTAATCTATATCCCATAAAGGGTTTGTTTTTCTTGCCGACGGACTTGTGATTGGATGCCTCATAAGGGTGTAAAGGCAAAAACAAGAAAAAACAACAACTGGCACTGGGCACTAGGTTAGTCCCCAAAAATGATATAAAATAGCATGTTAATGCATATAAAACATCCAAGATATATAATATAGTAGCATAGAACAATCAAAAATTATAGATACGTTGGATACGTATCAGGCCCCTTATATAGCACATGTTATGGAAGGCTTCCATGTTTGTGCACGCGGTGTTCGGGGACAAAGTCATGATGCAGTGTCGATTTACAATACGCTTACGCCTTTTTTTGCTTAGTCGTAGAGTGTTTCCTCGTTCCTTCAACTTCTGGTGGTAAACCTCCTCTAGAGGTAGTGGCGATCCTTTTGGTGCCGGTGAGATGCCCTGAAGCTTGTTTGGCATGTCTTCGCATTGAAGGGAAGCAAGACAATAAGTGATTTGACTTATCATGAACAAGGCCCCCATCAGTACAGTAAGGTTGATGTAGATGCTTGTGGATTTTCCCCTTCTTGTTATCTTGGTCGGTTCTGATGGTGATTCTCCTCTTGATGTCTTGCTCTTGCTGCGGGTTCTTGATACGTCTCAAACATATCTATAATTTTTGATTGTTCCATGCTATTATAATATCTATTTTGGATGTTTTATATGCATTAATATGCTATTTTATATTATTTTTGGGACTAACCTATTAACCTAGAGCCCAATGCCGGTTTCTATTTTTTCCTTGTTTTTGAGCTTCGCGGAAAAGGAATATCAAACAGAGTCCAAACAGAATAAAATTTTCACGATGATTTTTCTTGGACCAAAAGACACCCAGGAGACTTGGAGTGCAAGTCAGAAGAGCCATGAGGCGGCGGCAAGGGTGGAGGGCGCACCCTAGGGGGGCGCCCCCTACCTTGTGGGCCCCTCGGTGACCTCCTGACCTAGATCTTCCTCCTATATATTCACATATATTCCAGAACCACCAGAAGCATCCAAAAAACACTTTTCCACCGCCGCAACCTTCTGTTCCCGTGAGATCCCGTCTTGGGGCCTTTTCATGTATCCTTCCAGAGGGGCATTCGATCACGGAAGGCATCTACATCAATGTCGGTGTCAAAACCGGCAGATCTCGGGTAGGGTGTCCCGAACTATGCGTTGAGGATCAATGGTAACAAGGGACGATGGGGACGGAATGTTTACCCAGGTTCAGGCCCTCTTAAAGGAGGTAAAACCCTATGTCCTGCTTTATTGTATTCAATGAGTATAGGGGTTACAAGAGTTGTTCTACCTCGAGAGCGTAATGGCTAAACCATAGTTGTCTAGCCTATGAGAATTCCAATAGCCTCTACAGACTAAACCTTCCGGTTTATATACACATCGGAGGGGTCTAGGGTTGTACAAAGTCGGTTTGCAGAGGAAGGGAGTAATACATCCGGACACAAAAACTTACCGTCCACGCATATAGGAGTCCTGCCCGGACACGTGGGATAACCTTCCAATTTGTCTTCACGACCATCAATGCGGCCCATATCAAATAGGTCGGATACCCGAGGACCCCCCCCCTAATCCAAGACTCCCTCAATCAACCCTATTGCCCTTCCGATTAAGCGTGAGTAGTTTACCTCGGGCCTACGAGTCCATAGCTAGTAGCTAGATGGCTTCTTCTCTCTCTTTGATTCTCAATAACATGTTCTCCTCGATGTTCTTGGAGATCTATCCGATGTAATCTTCTTTGCGGTGTGTTTGTCGAGATCCGATGAATTGTAGATTTATGATCAGATTATCTATGAATATTATTTAAATCTTCTCTGAATTATTATATACATGATTTGATATCTTGTATTTCTCTTCGAATTATCATCTTGGTTTGGCCAACTAGATTGGTTTTTCTTGCAATGGGAGAAGTGCTTAGCTTTGGGTTCAATCTTGCGGTGTCCTCGCCCAGTGACAAAGTAGGGGTAGCGGGGCACGTATTGTATTGTTGCCATCGAAGATAAAAATATGGGGTTTACATCATATTTCTTGAGTTTATTCCTCTACATCATGTCATCTTACTTAAAGTGCTACTCTGTTCTTTATGAACATAATACTCTAGATGCGGGCAGGAGTCGGTCGATGTGTGGAGTAATAGTAGTAGATGCAGGCACGAGTCGGTCTACTTGACACGGACATGATGCCTATATTACATAATCATTACCTTGGATATCGTCATAACTTTGCGCTTTTCTATCAATTGCTCGATAGTAATTTGTTTACCCACCGTATTATTTGCCTTCAAGTCAGAAGCCTCTATTGAAACCTATGGCCCTCAGGTCTATTTTCCATCATATTAGTTTCCGATCTACTATTTTTCAATCTTTTATTTTCAGATCTATAAACCAAAAAACCCAAAAATATTTAGTTATCTTTTGTTAGTTTTATATATCTCTATCATATCTCAACTATGCAAGTGACCGTGAAGGGATTGACAACCCCTTTATCGCGTTGGGTGCAAGTGTTTGATTGTGTGTGCAAGTATTGGTGATTTGCGCGTTCTTCTCCTACTGGATTGATACCTTGTTTCTTAACTAAGGGAAATAATTATCTCTACTGTGCTGCATCACCCTTTCCTCTTCAAGGGTAAAACCAATGCAAGCTTAGGAAGTAGCAGTTCTCTTCTAGCATTCGTCAGCAAGCTGATAATCATTTTAGAAGCCCTTATGAAAAGTGTACTTCATATGTCTACGGGTGGAAGGTTGACATAGATGCCCTATGTTGAACGAGTTTCATGTGTCGATAAGCGAGTTAGTGTAGATGCCTTGTCAAAAGCACGAGTCTGTAAGTGCATCTAGTGCCACCCCTAGTTGGTTTTGGAGTATTGACGACAAACCTAGTTGAGGGACTAATGTGTTTGTGAGAATTGCAGGATAACACAGGTAGAAGTCCCTCATTGATTCGGTTTTCCTACCAGAGATGACCCCTAAAAATGTATGAAGACATTGAAGTCAAAGGTGGTATATGAAGATATTCACATTGAAGACTATGACAAGAGAAGACACCACATGAAGCCTATGGAGCTCGAAGACTTAGATCTTTCGTAGTTCTCTTTCTTCTGTGTTGAGTCATAGGAACCACCGTACTGTTAAGTGGGGTCCAAGAGAACCAGTCAGAATGACTGAAGTGATGCTTAAACAAAACCTATGTCTTCGAGTGAAGACTTTGAGAGCGAATCTTGTCCTGAGTCGGGCAAGTCAGCTTTGCTTGAAGCCCAAGTAAAGTTGCCGTGTGAGTTTGAAATCTGACCGTTGGAACACGTGTCAGTTCCTTAGTGACCCAGGTCATTTCGGACAAATCAGGTCGGGTTGCCAAGTGGCTATAAATAGCCCACCCCCTACAACCATAAACGGTTGGCTGCTCGGATTCAGAGTACGGCTTTTGTCGTTTGAGAGCAACCCACCTCGAAGCCTTTGAGAGAGAATTCCTTGCGAGGATAAAGCCCTAACCACCCAGAGCCAAAGAGAATTAGGCATCACTTAAGTCTTCTTGTCTGTGTGATCTGAAGACTTATTACACTTGAGGACTGTGCATCCTCCAGCCGGTTAGGCGTCGCGTTCTGAGCATCCAAGAGACATTGTGGATTGCCGGTGAACGAAGTCTGTGAAGGTTTGGGAGTCTACCTTGAAGACTTACCAGAGTGATTGGGCGAGGTCTGTGTGACCTTAGCTCAAGGGGAATATGGTGAAGACTGGGTGTCCTGAGCTGCGTGTTTAGGACTGGGTGTCCGGGACTATGTGTCCTAAGATTTAAATACCTAGCCGCCCTAACCAGACGTAAAGTTGTCACAGCAACTGAAACTGGTCCAACAAATCATTGTCTTCAGCGAGTCACTGGTTTCATCTTCCCTTCCCTTTACTTACTGTTACTCCTTGTGAAGTCATTGTATGTTCGCACTATCTTTTGTCTTCACTGAGTGACTGCGTGTTCTGTGTGGCTTCACAATATCTTCCTACCTGATCCTTACTACATTGCTGCTATTAGTCATTGTGCTTTCACTCTATTGAATACTTGACTATGGCTTGCCTAGTGTAGTCTACCTTCCGCTGCAGGGTAATAGATTTATTTCTATCATTTGTCTTCATAACTTCCACGTTTTGAAGACTTTCATAAAAATCGCCTATTCACCCCCCCCCCCTCTAGTCGATATAACGCACTTTCAATTGGTATCAGAGCAAGGTGCTCCCTTGTTCTGTGTGATTCGGTTTAACCACCTGGATTTTTAGCTATGTCGACTGCAGGAATAATTAAAGTCTCCGTTGCGTGCCCCGTCTTCGATGGAACTGAATATCCCTACTGGAAGAATAAGATGCGCATGCATCTTGAAGCCATTGACGTCGACCTATGGTATGTCGTCAAGAATGGCGTTCCCAAGGCTGGAGAAGGTGTCACTGCTGCTGATGTCAAGAAGTTCGTTCAACTGGACTCTACTGCCAAGAATATCATCTGTGGTCATCTGACCAAAGGACAGTATGGCCGTGTGAGTGCTTTGGAAACATCTAAGCTGGTCTGGGACTGGCTCTCCAAGGTCAATGGAGGCGTCTCAACCCAGAGAGATCAGAGAATCAGTGTCCTTCGCAACCTCTTCAACCGCTTCAAGCGAAATGACAATGAGAATGTCCAGCTCACATTTGACCGACTCACTGACATCACAAATGAGCTTCAAGCCCTCGGCGCTACTGAGATCACCAAACATGAAGTCGTCAAGACACTACTGAGATCACTTGATAGTTCGTTTGACACCCTAGCCCTGATGATTCAAGAACGTCCTGATTTCAAGACACTCGATCCGTCTGACATACTTGAGAGGCTCAACACACATGAGTTTCAGCTTTCTGAGAAAAGAGATATCTACGGTCCAAACTATGGGCGAACTCGTGCCTTGAAGGCAAAAGCTGTCTCCTCATCTGAAGAAGAATCTGACAGCAGTTCGGATGATCCTGAAGACATTGGAAGGGAACTTGCTATGCTTGTGAAGAAGTTCCAAAAATTCACCAAGAAGAAAGGTTTCAGAAAGTCTTCCGATCAAGCTCAAGGAATGATGAAGCTTCTGCTCACGACTACAAGAAGAAAACATGTCACAAGTGCAAGAAACCTGGCCACTTCATCTCTGAGTGTCCACAGTGGGACAATGAGAACAAAAAGAAGAAGAAGAGCAAGGAATATGACTCTGACGACAAGAAGAAGAAGAAATACTCAAAGTCTTCTTCCAAGTCTTCCTCAAAGTCTTCATCACACAAGAAGAGCTCATCTGGCAAGGCACGTGCATTTGTTGGCAAGGAAATGGATTCAGAGGAGGAGTCCACTTCTGAGGAGGCGGAGGTGGAGTCTGAGGAGGAGTCCGATTCAGGCGTCACAAGTCTGGCTACAGCATACGTTGCCAAGTCCATCTTCAACACTGAAGACAATGACTTCATCACCGACACCGATGCAAATGACAAGGACTACTCCGCTTCTACCTACTGCTTCATGGCACGCGGTGCCAAGGTAAACACACGCACTACTCACTATCAAACATCTAGTGACGATGACTCTGATTGTGGTTCAAAACCCAGCTACAAAACACTTGCTAAAATTGCAACTGAACAACAGAAAGCTATGGAACATATTCAAAAACTGTTAGACAGGAGCGATGATCTGTTAGGTGCTGAAATGACTCGATCTGAATCCTTAATTGAAGACATAAAAAATCTTCACATTAAGTATGAGGAACTTGAAAGTCATCATGAAACTCTCTCAACAACTCATGAAAAGCTTTCCTATGATTATCTTCAAAGGAAGCAAGATCTTGAGAAATTGAGAGCGGCTCATGAAGATCTTCAAAAGGAAAACGAGTCACTTCGCGCCAAACAGATCAGTTCCGCTCAGGAAGGATTTGAACCACCATGTCTTAAATGCATTGAGCGTGATAATGCTACTTCTGTTGCTGAATGTTCTACTGCTACTACTGTTGCAATATCTTCAACTGTTGATGTGGTAACTAACTCCTCTGCTGAGGATACCACTGCTATTGCTGATGAGAATGCTAGGTTGAAGACATTGCTTGAAACAAGGATGTACAAAAGTCTTAAAGGGCATCAGACACTATGTGATGTCCTCAAAAAGTAGATTCTGAACCGAAACTCAAGGAAAGAGGGTGTTGGGTTCATAAGGAAAATGAATGTTGATGGCTCTTACTGGAAACCTGAGCAGTACCCCAAAACCACGTGGGTTGCTGCAAAGGAACCTTCAGCAGATCCATCCAATCTATCTGGCTTCACTTGCGCTAACCCCATTATCATCGATGAATCCCTTGATGCAAACTATAAACTGTTTAAGAATCAGAATGGTGAAGTGTTTGCCAGGTACATTGGTACTAACTGTAGGAATGGACCGCCTATGAAGAAGATCTGGGTTCCGAAAAGGTATCTGGAGAATCTTCCTGTGAATGCCATCATGACACCTCACGTGAAGAAGACAAACCTCAGACCAAAGGCTTCATACGGTCCAAAGGCTTCATACAGACAGAGGACTCACCTGAGTCGCACTAACGCAAATGTTTTGCAGGGAAACCATACTCAGGCATGTGAATATGAGAGCGGTTCATCAAACCGCCATGTTCATAAGACCAAGAACTATTCTGCTTATTCTTATGAGTACTATTGTCCGCCTGCAAGACTGTTTGCTAGGGCTCCAAAGCCAAAGTTCTCAGATGCTGCACTTAGACTTATTGCTTCTAAGCCACCCTTGAAGATGTGGGTGGCTAAGAAAGCTTAACTCTCTTTTGCAGGGAAAGGTCTCCAGCAGAAAACCAAAATCGTCTGACACTATTGCGGGGGACCTTAAACATCTTGTAGGGCACAAGATCAAATGCCTGAATGGTCTTACTATGTACTTCGTTCCTGAATCGCTTGCTACTCTCCCTATTAGTCCTAATCTGGATCTATGCTTTCATAACCCACTGGTTCGTCAAATGTTTTTGCTTCACAATGCTTTTCGTGAAGCCTATCCCCCTAACTGCACTGTAGGGTACGACACCGGCGTCTTCAGAATGGATTATTGATAGTGGGTGTACAAATCACATGACTGGCAAAAGAAGCCTTCTTATGGACTCAACCTTACGTCCATCCGACAAGAGCCACATCACATTTGCTGACACTGGTAAAAGTAAGGTATTGGGTCTAGGTAGAGTTGCAATCTCAAGGGATCAACACATGGATAAAGTCATGCTTGTTGAATCCCTTGGCTTCAACTTAATGTCTGTCTCAATGCTTTGCGATTTAAACATGATCGTAATATTTGGAAAATATCGTTGCCTTGTTCTAATGGAATCTGACAAGTCTCTAGTATTTGAAGGGTATCGAAAAGATGATTTGTACGTGGTAGATTTCTTAGCAGGACCACAGCTTGCCGTATGTCTTCTAGCAAAAGCTTCAGAATGCTGGCTCTGGCATCGGAGGCTTGGGCATGCTGGCATGAGGAACCTCCACACCCTGGCAAAGAAGAAGCATGTCATAGGCATCGAGGGCGTCAAGTTCAAGAAAGATCACTTATGCGGTGCCTGTGAGGCAGGAAAGATGACGAGGGCCAAACATCCCTCGAAGACAATCATGACCACTACTCGACCCTTCGAACTGCTTCACATGGATCTTTTCGGTCCCACTCATTACTCAACTCTTACTACTACTGCTTGTCTCTATGGCTTTGTCATTGTTGATGATTATTCTAGATATACTTGGGTGCACATAATCCTTTACAAGACTGAAGTGCAGGATGTCTTCAGGCGCTTCGCCAACCGAGCAATGAACAACTATGGCGCCAAGATAAAGCATATCAGAAGTGACAATGGCACTGAATTCAAGAACACTGGCCTTGATACATATCTTGATACCTTGGGCATCACACATGAATTCTCGGCCCCGTACACGCCACAGCAGAATGGGGTCGTCGAACGCAAGAACAGAACACTCATTGAGATGGCCAGAACGATGCTAGATGAATACAAGACTCCAAGAAAATTCTGGCCTGAAGCCATTGATACTGCATGCCATACAATCAATCGTGTCTATCTTCACAAGCTTCTGAACAAGACATCTTATGAGCTCCTTACTGGCAAGAAGCCAAATGTCAGTTACTTCAGAGTATTTGGCGCTAGGTGCTGGATCAAGGACCCACATCACACCTCAAAGTTTGCACCAAAAGCACATGAGGGTTTTATGCTTGGATATGGAAAGGATTCGCACTCCTACAGAGTCTTCAATCTCTTTCATTACAAAGTGGTTGAAACAGTGGATGTGCGGTTCGATGAGACCAACGGTTCACAAAGAGAGCAACTGCCAAATGTGCTAGATGAAGTTCCATCCAGTGAATCAATCAAGCTAATGGGAACTGGAGAAATTATACCTTCTGAAGCTCATCCTGAAGAAGAACTTATCATCTCAGCACCTGATCAACATGAAGACAATGCTCAGCCTGAAGACATTCCTTCTAACAATGACAATGATCAGCAAGAGCAAAATCTTCGCCTGTACATCCTCGCGTTGCCAATGAGGTGCAGATTGAAAGAATAATTGATAGCATCAATGCACCCGATCCACTCACTCGTTCAAGGGAAACTCAGCTAGCAAATTTCTGTGGGCACTTCGCATTTGTCTCAATAACAGAACCCAAGAAAGTTGAAGAAGCCTTCATGGAACCTGAATGGATTCAAGCTATGCAAGACGAGCTTCAACAGTTTGAGATGAATAATGTATGGGAACTGGTCAAGCGTCCCGATCCTCGGAAGCACAACATAATAGGCACCAAATGGATATACCGCAACAAGCAAGATGAGCATGGTCAAGTTGTCAGAAACAAAGCTCGTCTCGTTGCTCAAGGATATACTCAAGTGGAAGGCATTGACTTCGATGAAACATTTGCTCCTGTGGCTAGACTTGTAGCCATACGCATACTGCTGGCCTATGCAAATCATCACAACATACTTCTTTATCAAATGGATGTGAAGAGCGCCTTCCTCAATGGCAAGATTGAAGAAGAAGTGTATGTTGCACAACCTCCTGGCTTTGAAGATCCAAAACATCCGGACATGGTATACAAGATCAACAAGGCACTGTATGGCCTCAAACAAGCCCCTCGGGCCTGGTATGACACACTCAAATACTTCCTGAAGAGCAAAGGCTTCATACCTGGTTCTCTCGACCCCACTCTCTTCACGAAGACATATGATGGTGAACTGTTTGTGTGCCAAATATATGTGGATGACATTATCTTCGGCTGCACCAATCAGAAGTACAGTGAAGAGTTTGGATATATGATGCAAGAGCAATATCAAATGTCTATGATGGGAGAGCTGAAGTTCTTTCTCGGTCTTCAAATACGACAGCAACGCAACGGCATCTTCATATCTCAAGAGAAGTATCTCAAAGATTGCCTGAAGAAGTTCGGTATGCAAGACTGCAAAGGCTTCACGACGCCAATGCCAGCCAAGCATCATCTGGGTCCTGACGACAATGGTAAAGAGTTCGATCAAAAGGTATACCGCTCCATGATTGGTTCTTTACTTTATCTATGTGCATCTAGGCCAGATATTATGCTTAGTGTTTGCATGTGTGCTCGATTTCAAGCGGCACCAAAGGAGTCGCATCACTTAGCTGTGAAGCGAATTCTTCGATATTTGGCTCACACCCCAACTCTAGGATTATGGTATCCAAAGGGCTCAGAGTTTGATTTGGTTGGATTCTCAGATGCTGATTATGCTGGTGACAAAGTTGATCGCAAGTCTACATCAGGCACATGTCACTTTCTGGGACGATCACTTGTATGTTGGTCTTCAAAGAAGCAGAACTGTGTATCTCTCTCCACTGCTGAATCTGAATACATTGCTGCTGGATCTTGCTGCGCTCAGCTTCTGTGGATGAAGCACATGCTCAAAGACTATGGCATTCATCTGAAGCAAGTGCCACTCTACTGCGACAACGAAAGCGCCATCAAGATTGCCAACAACCCAGTTCAGCACTCGAAGACAAAGCACATTGAAATTCGTCATCACTTTCTCAGAGATCATGTTGTGAAGGAAGATACTGATATCATACACATCAACACTGAAGAGCAATTGGCAGATATCTTCACCAAGACCTTGGATGAGAAGAGATTTTGCAAGTTACGGTGTGAGCTAAATATCCTGGAATCCTCAAATGTCCTATGATCAGGCACACATCCTAACCCTTATGCATATTGATGACTTAGATGTGCAACACACGAAGTAAAGTATATCTTCAATCAATGAAGACATACATTCTAAGTGTGAATACATTAATGTGGAATTTGACTTCGGAGCGCCACGATAATTGTGCACCGTGTCTAGGTCTAATACTTCCTATACGGTGGGTAACGCCACCACCAAATGTTCTATTTTGAAGTGTTTCACTCATGGCGTTACCTTGCTATGTCTTCACATTTGGTTTGGCTTCAATCTCAACATGTCTTCATGATTATCTTCACTATGTTGATTATATATATATATACTAGTGTTCTGTCCTCTACAGCATTCACTTATAGCTATGTCTTCTTATTGAATCTTTTGAACTAAGTGAATGTGATCGGACCCTAACCTCTCTATGCTATCTATCTCAAACTCTATCTCTCCAAATCATATGCATTCTATTGAAACTGTCGAATGTCTTCTCTGCGTCCTTGTCAGCAGAAGATACAAAGACAAACCTTAAGTCCACCTTCAATGCTCATTCCTCCACATGAAACCTGGAGAAGTAGGAACGACCACCCGACAATCCAGGCGTGCGTGGGACGTGGAACAAACCCCAAAATTCTGCATAATGGCCACGTGTTCCTCAGATGTGAATCGCCAGGGGCACCTGTGTAATAACGCAGTGCCGCCCCTGTACCTATAAATACACACTTCACGGCGGTCATTATCTCTTCTTCCACTCTCACACGAACCCTAGCGCCACCGCTAGCCCTCGACGACGCCGGCGACGAAGCGCTTCGTTGCCGCAACCTCTCCGACGCCGTCTACACGCCGACCGCGGACATCGTCCTCTCCGCCGTCGCTGTAGGTGTCCTCCGTCGCCAAGTTAGGGCACGGAAGATCGAACTGCTCGGCCTCATCTTCCACTCCGTCTAGCAGTTCTTAGTGTGGTAAATAAAACTTCCTTTTTACGGCACCGTTGATCCTATGGCTTTGTCACTTTCTACCACAAGCAGTTTCTATTCACACAAGTTAGATCTCTCTCATACTGCATCTCATAACATGCCTAGTATATTCACTTATACTTCACAAAGTAGTTAGATTCCTCACTTGTACTGATCTCTCGATTCGTACAAATCTGGAACCAACTCCTTATCTATGAGTGAATGTCTTCGCACGATGAGGTCAATGTCTTCTAAACTGATTTATATTCAAAATCTTCTGGGAATGCATATGACCTCTTCCCCTTCCCTCGCACCTTATTGCTGTCACAGGTACATGTCTGTGGGAGAATCCCTTGGTTCTCATAGTCTGCATTCATTTGCAGAATTCTTACAGCATCATATAAATTCTCCCGAAGCAAGTTCCTGTTTGTCCAGCAAGCGAAAATATTTGAAGCCTTTGAACGTGTTGAAGCCTTTCAGTTTAAAGTTCATGGCTTCAGAGAAATCAGCAAGGAAGGGTGGCAGAAAGTGTCGTGGAGAAACATCTAGAGATCTGCCAGATGACCTCTCAGAACTGTACAAGACAGATCCTGAAGAGGATTACAATCAGCGCAAGACCCGAATCCAATGGATTCGAAGATATTGGGCAGAACAATGGTTCAAATACCGATTTGTAACCCAGGAATATGCTGAGAAAAATGCCATCAAGAGACCGTGGGGAGACATCCTATACAAGAATCTTCAACCCAGGTCCAGAGATGAAGCCATTGAACAAGGCTTCTATCCCTGCATGGTCCGTGGGCCACAGCCTGTTGATGCACACCCATCGTCACTACTATGGTGTCGTGATGACATTCTGTTCAAGCGCAACTTCCAGTTTGCCCAGAACTCAGCGAAGCAAAACAAGAAGACATTGGGACTAGACTTCAATCCTGGTCCCTCAGCTCCAAGGGTTGATGGCACACGAGATGCAGAACCCAATGTCGTCGGTCCTTTCTACAACCTTGAAGGCCTCATCACCCATATCTTGGTTCAAGGGACTGCAGTGAATGAGCCTGCAGCTGACGCTGAATCAGATGAAGCGCTTGCAGCGCCGAAGCCAAAGAAGTTGAAGAAGCCTAAAGCTTCAAAGCCTGCCCCTTCACCAAAAATCTCACGGGCGAAGCCACTGGCAACTGCACCTCCTGAAGACAGTGTGCAGTCCGAAGATTTATCACGCATCTCCAAGCCCCAGAAGGTCAAGATGCCTCTGCCACACACTGGCCAAGAGCTAACAGCTGCTGTCATTCTGCGCAATGATGTCATTGATCTGTCAAGTGATGAAGATCTTGCAGATGACGCTCTTGAGCAACTCATCAAGAGCAAAGAAGAAGCAGAAATCTTCAATGATCTGCCTCTCTTTGATGTAACAATCATCCACAACTTCATTGATGAATGGTTTGACACACCAAACATCAGCTTCGAAGATCTCCAACTACCCATTGGCCTCAGTGTCGCCTTCCACGGCGCCATTGCTTCAGAGTTAGCTATCGCCCAGCGCATTGTTGAACTGAAGCAGAAGATTGACTTTGAGAAATCTCAGTTCAAGAAGCATATGGCCAAGCTCAGCGTGCAAGACGTGAAGAATTTCAAGATTATGCTGCACGAGCTCAAGGAAGCCTTTCTAAAGAAACATGCAGAAGCTCAGGGTTCTCGTGAGCGCATGAAGGTCCTGGCTGATAGGTGTGTGCAAGCCTACAATGAGGCTGAGAAGCGCAAGGCCCTTGGGTGTCCTGGCATCGACCCCAGGATGGCTGCCAAGAAGCAAAAGAAGCCCGCTATGGCTGAACCTGAAGCACCAAGGCAGGAGGCAGATCCCCTTGTCTTCCCAACTAGCATGACTGGCCCGAAGCCAAAGGTCAGGTCAACTGCTTTAGAACTGAAGAAGACCAGGACTGCTGAGGCTGAAGCAAGGAAGAGAAAACATCCTGAAGCCTCTGCTACTGCCCCCGCCAAGAAGAAAAGAATGACCAAGAAGGAACGGGCTGCTCCCACAGAGCCCTTGATTGTTGAACCCATTTCCATGGTTCACCCCGACGCCGATCCACAAGAACGTCAACTGACTGTCCATGAGCCTGCTTTCAAAGAGGCTCATGAAGCTGAAGACTTTCCAGCAGCTGATCCCATTGCTGCTGAAGACATTGGTCATCATGACCATGTTGAAGATGATGCAGCCCTTCCTCAGCTAGAACACCAACAGGTATCATCGCCTGTGCTAACGCACAGCAAACTCATCAGCATTGGTCATCCACTAACGCCAATTGCACAGGATGCTTCATGGGCGGATCGCCCATAAGAGAATGAAGACCTTGAGGCCCAGCCAACAGCAACTCCACAGGCGTCACCCGCATTGCGCAGGCTTCGCAAAGGTCCAAGGCCTCAAGTCTCTGCTGAAGACAATCCGGCTGCATCAGCCGCGGAAAAAGAAGTCCCACAAGTTGCCACTCCCCTGTCCCACCAAGAAGCAGTTCTCGAGGAGAACATGATCATGACCGATCCTCCTGCTCGTCAAGTGGAGGTTGAACATCTTGAGGCTGCCACCACCAACACCACTGAAGCCACTGACACTGTCATGGCTGAAGCTAATGTGGAGCCCTCACCAACAAAAGCACCAGAAGTCAGCGAAGCCACTGATCCCGTCACTTCTGTTCCTGAGTCTGCTGCCGGTCCCCAGTTCAACTATCATGTTGAGCACAGGCCTCAGGTACAGAACCCAATCCCAAGATTGCCAAGGTTCCCAGGTCCTGCATCAGCACCTGGCTCCTTCAATATCAATGGCTTCAGAGCAGACAACACATTCTTCAACAGCTCCAGGAACCCCTACTCCAGGGAAAAAATATCATCTGATCGGTTCTGGAGTTATCCGCAGCGAAGCTATTACTCATGCGTTCTTTACAACCAAGGTCGCATCTTCCCACACAAGCGCCTTGACATTGAAGCAATAGCTGGTCTGATTTGTCTGGAAGAAGCTCTGAATTGCTTCAAAGAGGTTGGACTGCTGCCGTTCGTCACTGACCAAGAGCATTGGAATGAAGAGTTGCTGCTCCAATTCTATGCCACACTTCACATCCGCGGGTATAGCAGAGATCCGAAGACTTGGGTCTTGGAGTGGATGACAGGAAACGTTCATCACGAAGCCAAAGCCTTTGACATCATTGAGCTCACTGGTTTGCCCACTCCTGGCGATCTCTACGATCATGGCTATCAGCTTCATAGTGAAGCTATTGAGAGCATCTTTCAGAAGACTGAACCTAATATGAGTCAGATGCTCAGTATGATGAAGCCATTGCCCCAAGATGCTGCTTATCCCACGGAGTTCTTCGTTGAAGACCTTGAGTATCTGCCAAGAACCATTTATCACATCATAAGGCGAACTCTCTAGCCAATCAAAGGACATTCTCCCCATGCCAAGCTGGAAGGTGCAATGAAGACTTTGGTCTTCTACATTCTTCATGGAAAATGCTTCAATACACAGGATTTCTTCATTCGCCAACTTGTTGCATCTGGCTCTGATCTGTTTGGTTTGAAGTTCTACGCCCCTTGGGTGATGCGGCTGATCAAACTTCACTCCGCTATCTCATATCAGCCCTCGGCCCGCAACCATCGGATCTTTTTGCCTGATGTGGATATGTCTATTGAAGCCATCTATCCTGAGCCTGCCAAGGAACCTCTCACTCTTCAGAATGCAGAGCATCAAAGTTTCACTCAGAACATTAAAGGCGTGGAAGCTGTAACTCGTGTGTATCCTTTGGCTAGCACTACACGTGCACCGCATCCTGCTCTCACTGAAGCCACTGACAGTACAGCTGCTCCACAACCCAAGAAGCGCACTCGTGTTCTCAACGACCGAGAGCTTCTTGTGGCTCTTCATCAGAAACAGGATAGGCATCATGACTGGCTGAAGCGTCAGATGCAAAGCATCTTGGTGGATGTTAATCGCATTCACAATCTTGCCACCAAGAATGCTTTTGTTGCCCATGAAACCTCTCGCCGCACATGGAAAGGGCTAACGCTGATGTGTTCTGAAGATGATCTTCAAGAGGATGGCTTCACTGAGCGATTCAAGTTTGACTCCACACCTCCTCGAAGGGCAGTGCTGCGACGAACTCCATCCCTTGAAGACTCTGAGTTCTCTTCCTCTGCTGCAACTGTGAATGCCAGAGTGATCAAGGATGAAGACGATGCTACTTCACCGCCAACTCCTTCAGCATGCTTCGACTCTGCTCCAAGCTCTTCAGCACCGCCAAACACCACCAACGACCCTGCTGCTTCACCTACTCCTCATGGGAACGAGTAGATGCTCTATGTCTTCAAACCTTTTTGGTCCTTACTGACAAAAGGGGGAGAAGCATATGAGGTTGATAGTCTTCAAGCGGGTCCATATGGGCGGGTGCTTTATATTTTGCTTCGTGCTTACAACTCTCGTTTTGCTACATTTGGTTCTTTGAGTTGTAACACTTAAACTCGATGGTCGTCTGCTACTTATCTGCCACCTTGTGTTGTGATGATAAATTCCGCATGTGCGACGATAAATTCTGCACTTAGATCATTCTGCAGACGTCCATTTTCCATTATGCATGTCATTATCTTCATATACTTTCACATGCATAGTGGATTGTCATCATAAGTTGAAGTGGATCTCCACAAGTACAACCTGCCATGTGCATTTGCATTACAAAAGCAAATTACTTATATGCACATCTTTAGGGGGAGCCCTTGCAACTTATGAAGACAATTCCTTATCCTTTACAATTTCACAGATTATATTCCCCGTTGAAAACTTCAACTAGTTTGTCATCAATCACCAAAAAGGGGGTGATTGTAAGTGCATCTAGTGCCACCCCTAGTTGGTTTTGGAGTATTGACGACAAACCTAGTTGAGGGACTAATGTGTTTGTGAGAATTGCAGGATAACACAGGTAGAAGTCCCTCATTGATTCGGTTTTCCTACCAGAGATGACCCCTAAAAATGTATGAAGACATTGAAGTCAAAGGTGGTATATGAAGATATTCACATTGAAGACTATGACAAGAGAAGACACCACATGAAGCCTATGGAGCTCAAAGACTTAGATCTTTCGTAGTTCTCTTTCTTCTATGTTGAGTCATAGGAACCACCGTACTGTTAAGTGGGGTCCAAGAGAACCAGTCAGAATGACTGAAGTGATGCTTAAACAAAACCTATGTCTTCGAGTGAAGACTTTGAGAGCGAATCTTGTCCTGAGTCGGGCAAGTCAGCTTTGCTTGAAGCCCAAGTAAAGTTGTCGTGTGAGTTTGAAATCTGACTGTTGGAACACGTGTCAGTTCCTTAGTGACCCAGGGTCATTTTGGACAAATCAGGTCGGGTTGCCAAGTGGCTATAAATAGCCCACCCCCTACAACCATAAACGGTTGGCTGCTCAGATTCAGAGTACGGCTTTTGTCGTTTGAGAGCAACCCACCTCGAAGCCTTTGAGAGAGAATTCCTTGCGAGGATAAAGCCCTAACCACCCAGAGCCAAAGAGAATTAGGCATCACTTAAGTCTTCTTGTCTGTGTGATCTAAAGACTTATTACACTTGAGGACTGTGCATCCTCCAGCCGGTTAGGCGTCGCGTTCTGAGCATCCAAGAGACATTGTGGATTACCGGTGAACGAAGTCTGTGAAGGTTTGGGAGTCTACCTTGAAGACTTACCAGAGTGATTGGGCGAGGTCTGTGTGACCTTAGCTCAAGGGGAATACGGTGAGGACTGGGTGTCCTGAGCTGCGTGTTCAGGACTGGGTGTCCGGGACTGTGTGTCCTAAGGTTTAAATACCTAGCCGCCCTAACCAGACGTACAGTTGTCACAGCAACTGGAACTGGTCCAACAAATCATTGTCTTCAGTGAGTCACTGGTTTCATCTTCCCTTCCCTTTACTTACTGTTACTCCTTGTGAAGTCATTGTATGTTCGCACTATCTTTTGTCTTCACTGAGTGACTGCGTGTTCTGTGTGGCTTCACAATATCTTCCTACCTGATCCTTACTACATTGCTGCTATTAGTCATTGTGCTTTCACTCTATTGAATACTTGACTATGGCTTGCCTAGTGTAGTCTACCTTCCGCTGCAGGGTAATAGATTTATTTCTATCGTTTGTCATCATAACTTCCACGTTTTGAAGACTTTCATAAAAATCGCCTATTCACCCCCCTCTAGTCGATATAACGCACTTTCAGAGTCATGTGCCATTTGGCAGCAAGTAATAAATTATGCATTTTTTCTCCCCAATACAAAGGGTTTTGTAGCCCTGGTTCCGTCTTGGTTAGATCTCTGAATCCAGTGTGTATTGACCTTGTGAAATTTTGCAAGTGGTGATGTTTTATGAGGGTTAGCTCCCAAGACATGTTTATTTCTCATAAGGCGGTCTTTATCTTCCTCGGTCCGGGTGTAACGCCCAGAGGCGATCCTAGTCCCAATAAAGACTTTGTAATCTTTACAGGGACTAGAAGCGCATTTTGTCGCCCCAATATATGACTTCATAACATACACGGAATTTCATATGCCGGTGAACAGGATGGAACTCACAACAAATACAACTAAAAGAAATGAAGAGATAAAAACAAGTGACAATAGGGTAGACATATGCCAAATTGTCAATACATAAATATTTCATCAATCAGAGGTCAACATGACCCATAATTACATCATTCATGGCAACGGAAGAAACACGAGTCTGAGTATGGACAAGACGAAAGTTACCTAAGAGACAGGGGAATAAGCAATTGTCCACCCTACAGTCCCATATCTAGTGATCGCTATGATCGTAACTAAGAGTCATGTAGTAACCGCCACTATCTCCATCATTGTGAGACTGGTAGTTGAGGACATCATCTGAACCTGCACATGTATCACTGGCACCTGCATTGAGTTGTTGTGGTATCTGCTACCTCTTGAGCACGCGTTGGTTCCCCAAAGAGGAAGGGATGATGCAGTAAAGTAGCGTAAGTATTTTCCTCAGTTTTTGAGAACCAAGGTATCAATCCAGTAGGAGGCTATGCGCGAGTCCCTTGTACCTGCACAAAACAAATAAATCCTCGCAACCAACGCAAATAGGGGTTGTCAATCCCTATAAGGCCACTTACGAGAGTGAGATCTAATAGATATGATAAAGATAATATTTTTGGTATTTTTGTGATAAAGATGCAAAGTAAAATAAAGGCAAAAGTAAATAACAAAGGAAATAACTAAGTAGTAGGAGATTAATATGATGAAGATAGACCCGGGGGCCATAGGTTTCACTAGTGGCTTCTCTCGAGAGCATAAGTATTCTACGGTGGGTGAACAAATTACTATTGAGCAATTGACAGAATTGAGCATACTTATGAGAATATCTAGGTATGATCATGTATATAGGCATCACGTCCGAGACAAGTAGACCGATTCCTGCCTGCATCTACTACTATTACTCCACTCATTGACCGCTATCCAGCATGCATCAAGAGTATTAAGTTAAAAACAGAGTAACGCCTTAAGCAAGATGACATGATGTAGAGGGATAGACTCATGCAATATGAAGAAAACCCCATCTTGTTATCCTCGATGGCAACAATACAATACGTGCCTTGCTGCCCCTACTATCATTGGGAAAGGACACCGCCAGATTGAACCCAAAGCTAAGCACTTCTCCCATTGCAAGAAAGATCAATCTAGTAGGCCAAACCAAACTGATAATTCGAAGAGACTTGCAAAGATAACTGACGGTGTCCTGGACTAGGGGGTAGTCGTCTCCCGATCTATTAGATTGGGCCGAGGACCCTCGTGGCCTTATACTCATGGGCCAGTTCGGACGGCTACCGCATACAAGGAAGATTCCACAAGACTTGGCGATCAAGACAAGGACTTCTCCCCACCGGCGTATTCGGCTAGGACTCTTGTTATCCTAGGCCTCCGGTGCATTATATAAACCGAGGCCAGGCTAGTCGATAGATATACGATATATACAACAATCATATCATAGGCTAGCTTCTAGGGTTTAGCCTCTTTGATCTCGTGGTAGATCTACTCTTGTACTACCCATATCATCAATATTAATCAAGCAGGAGTAGGGTTTTACCTTCATCGAGAGGACCCAAACCTGGGTAAAAACATCGTGTCCCTTGTCTCCTGTTACCATCCGGCCTAGATGCACAGTTCGGGACCCCCTACCTGAGATTCGCCGGTTTTGACACCAACATTGGTTCTTTCATTGAGAGTTTCGCTGTGTGATCGACAAAAGGATCGATGGCTCGCCTGCAGATCAACTGCGACTTCGGCGTCTTCGTCACCAGTTCGACTGGTCGCCTTGGTTCGACCAAGAATTGCGCCCCGTGTTCGGATCACCATGTTCGGACGAGGGCCTTCATCAAACATCAACTCCGATCTTTATCAAGATCACGGAGGAATCATCTATGGAGCTCGGGGGCTCAACGTCAACATTGCCCTCAAGCAACCGTGCTGTTTTTTTTGGACAGTGAACTCGTATCTGCCGCCACCACCTTCTCGAGTATTGCTTTGACGATCGCCTTGGTGGAATTGTGCGGAATTGAGTCTATAACAACCCTGGAAAATTTCGTCGATTTCCGATGGAGGAATCTCTAGCAATTCACGATATACCGGAGCCATGTCAAATCTGGACGGGAATTTGGATGAGTTTAGGACGTGGTGTCCAGCTTCTAGCTCGGACGTCCTTTGAAAGATCCAACCGTTGATCGGCTGCGGAATTCCTATATCTACCACCTCTCAAAATTTCAGCTCGATCCGACCGTCCAAACTCCGGGAACCTTCCGATTAGTGCATCACTTTTCGGATCTGTTTGCTGCGCGAAAACGAATCCGACCCGAGTTCATCTTTTTTATGAACGGGATTTCAGACATCCCTTTTGAAGGAAGTTTTGTATGGGGTATTGTGTTTTGTTCCCGAACACATCCCACTAACTTTAAGATCTTTTGAACATGATCTTCAACATCATGCTGGTGTCAAACCAGTCTGGCAATATTACTCCACGGCTGCCGACCTGCGCTAGACACGGCGTCACTTTGTTGAGCCGAGCTCAACTTCTTCGGATCATCATCTTGGCAAGCCGAACAAGAGCCCGGCATCGCGAAGGATAAATCATCACCAACATCGCCGCCCCACGGATTACACGGAGCGGGCATACCGGCATCGCCGCACGGTCGCTTCATCAAGCCGGCATCGACCACGTCACGACCTGCATCGACAGGGCCGCACTATTGCTTCTTCAAGCTGGTGTTCATCACGCCGACCTACTTCGACTCATCGGCTGACATCGAGGCTTCGACATCTCGGCTGGACCGGGGGCTTCGCCATCTCTTCATCAACCTATTCCGGACACTTCAGCGTCACTAGCCGACCAGCTCCGTCACGTTAGCTGGGCCGAGGGCTTTGCCTCGGCGAGTCAACCTTTACCAGCATTGCCATGCCGTCGTTTTATCGCCCATCAGGCAATGGGTGTGCGGAGCGGGTCCTAATTTTAGGAATCACCTTCCTTCGGATTGCTACAACAAATAAACCAGGTGCTATTAATCCCAGTATTTTTTGCTTGTTTGGGTTCATTTTTCCCAAGGAATTATTACTCTGGTTTGTCTGTCATATGTACACAGGTCTATCAAATGGTGGCTGCATTAACGACAGTCGCATGGTGGTTCGGTCAGTTTCCGTACATAGTCCGGCGAATGCCGCACTCGGAGCTCGGACCGACCTGCGAATTCAGGCTTTGCCACGCCTTTACCGCATCACGTCGACGCCCTACATCGACTTGACTCCGGCGCCAGGCCATATTTCTTTTATTACTCACTTTGCATAAATTATTTATTATGCAACGACATATTTTTTAATTATCATTATTACTATTATCTCCGGTTTGCACTATTTTTTGTGCACAGGAAAATGATCCGGGGACTTCGGCGTCACTCTGTCGGTCTGCATTGATCGTGCTATGTCACCACTTCGGCGTGTCAAGCTCTCCGCTCCGCCACCTCGGGACCGGCTTGAGGGATGGAACCTTGCCCCGCATCAAGCTCGGACCACGTCATCAATACCGAACACATTAACCAGCTAAGTCACTTTCATGCTCAAAGCTTTAATTTCTAACTTGCGTTCGGTTCGACCAAGCATTATACTTTTTTGGAAAAAAGTTGCTTCTAAAAAATTTTCCTTGTCCAAACTTTGTTTGTGACGCATAAATTCAAATACCCCGTTTACTTGGGAGCTTCCTTTATGAAGCTTTTCCTGTTGCATATGATTATACTTGTACGGCTTCGTTCCTTGTTCATGTATTACGCCACAATATGCACCACATTGACTTAAGCGATTTGCAAGCTGGGTTGCCTCGCTCCTGTGTTTACCCCTACGTTCCCGATTGTTCGGCTAGGGAGTAAAGGGAGCACCTCTGCGATTCTCACGATCGGGTCACCCGAGCCGGACCTCAGACTGGGTGAAGCCGAAAGCTAGCGCTCTTATAGTTATTCAATGATGGTCGGCACACAACGTAACTCATGAGTACAAAAAATCTATTGCACAAGTCTCATAATAACAATGAGCACCGAAGAAAGGTATCGGTGGGGGTACTATTTTCTCCGAAGATGCTTCTTACTCTTCGCAGTAATATAGCATAAGTTCCCTGAGCGCGCTTTGTCTGTTACAGCCTTATGGTCTGATTGCCTGGTTATTGGAAACACCGTCGATATTCTCGACCGATGGAGTACATAACACTTTTCGGTCCTTAACCGAAGAGGGAGAAGCCGACGGTCGGTTAAGACGCGTTTAAAGTTCGGTTGAACATAGATATGATATAAGTACTTTGGTACATGCAATCATTCTTCTACCCAAGTCACTTGGGGGCTCTTAAGTTTATTTGAGCCGTTTTATAATAAGTGTTCTTCTTCTCAGTCATTGCAAAGTTCTATTATTATTATTTATCACTCCTTTTTTCAACGCGAGTGTGCGGTCACTAGCCGGGGAGCCTAATTTCTCTCTCAAAGCCGCTAGAGTTTAGTTTGCTAAACTGGCCTAATGAGAAGTACTCCGCCCTCGGGATAGGAGGTTGAAGCCGTAGGCTGACCCGCTAGAAGTCTTGAGATAGGATGTGTCATGTTAAAGGACGACAGAAGCACTTCTTTTTTCTAAGACCAATTTTCGGATTGGCACCAAACACTTGATCTTGTTCGGACGTCATGTTTTTACTGACGTTTCTTGGTTTTCCAAGCTTTTTGGCACTTTTAAACTATTTGTGCTTTTCCAGCATTAGTCTCGCAGTGCAACGCCGGACACCTTTAGGGATTCGGCAAAAACATTCTCAGATATTGCTATATATGCATCGGTTTCGAATTGTGTCTTCGGTCAATATTTGGGTTGCCCAGCTCCTGCACTTGCTTCCTACGTTCCGTTTTGTTCGGCTAGGCGTGCAAAGGGAGAACCACTGCGATTGTGCTTCCAGCTCACATGGTTAAGCACCTTAGTGGAGAAAGCCAAAAACTGACTGTCACAATAAGCGTAAACTGGTCAGCGATCCGATGACTATGACGGGCCATTCATAACATTGGCCGAAGTGTTTACGGCTTGACCTCGACTGTCGCCGAACACTACCGGGGGTTATTAACTGGCCTCCCAAACTAAATCCTCAATATTTTGCTCTTACATTAGAGCTGAGGTTTAATGATCATGCTTAGCATGACAACCCAAAGAAAGGAACCGATAGCGGGACTATTTTCTTTGGAAGACATTTCTTCTGGTAAACAGTGATATAACTCTCTACGTACCTTTGTTTATAAAACCGTATGGCCAGATTGCCTTGTTTGTTGTAAATCTTTGCCCTCATAAAGGCTTTATAAAGTAGGACAAGCACTCCTCGGCTACTGGCCGAGGAGGTGGAAGCCGATGGTCGGTCAACAAAGTTTTGTACAATGCGGATCCGAGCATTAATGACGTAAAGTACTTGGATACATAGAGTCATCACACATAATTTGTGATTTTACTATGGATATTGATCCTTAATTCGGCCACCCGTGCCCGCATTAAGGCTCGGGGGCTACTGAGCTTCGGGCTTATTATTTACAAATATTAAAGGGGCACATTGATCCCCTGATCTGGTGTTGCCACCCGACCAGTGTCTCGGGGGCTACTGCATTGCTTGTCCAATGCAGAAAATTTTATGTGCAATATAGTTTCCGAGGAGATTTTGATCCTCAGGTTGGTCGGCCGCACCCAACCTGAGTCTTGAGGACTGTGCACGCCGCTTTTGTGTCCCGAAGTATTCTGCCGAGCTAGGACTTGATCCTCAGGCCGATTTTGTAAATTAACCTGAGTCTCAGCGGCTACTGGGATCAGCGGTCTTATGTCATCCTTCATGTGCATCTTGGGTTTTAGACCGATACACACCTTGAGGGCTACTGGCTATATATCTCGGCAGAGAATAAATTGCACCAATAAAAAATATTGACAAAAATCGGCCCATAGTCGGGGTGGTGCACCACCTCGGAAGCAGTCCGGCATAAAGCTCGGGCGCTAGTGGCTGGCTCCATAGAGGGCATTTCCGACATTAAGCTCGGCTAAACTCCTTCAACTTTTTTGAACCAAGGTGATATGACACCTCGGGTATAGTCCGGCATTGGAGCCTGGACACAGTCCAGCGTTGGAGCTCGGATACATAGTCGGCGTTGGAGCTCGGATACATTCCGGCGCTAGAGCTGGGAAGCGGTCCGACATTGGTGCGCGGCTGCAAAGATACCTCGAATGCAGTCCGGCGTTTGAGCTCGGACGCAAGAGGACCCTACCTCCCGGGAACAACTTCAAACCCAAGGTGTGGCATAAAAATAAACAAGGCATTGATAAAGGCCGGAAACTTAAAGGGGCTCCTCGGATACCCGACGTGTAAACTCGTCAAATGCATTTCGGCGATCCTCAAGATCGAAGATAAAGAAGATTTGTTGAACCAGTTTTCAAGACCGGCAACCGAAGATGAAGAACAGTTCGGAAGAATCGAGGAGCGTCCCTAACTTGAAGACCGGTTCAGGGGGCTACTGACGGTGTCCTGGACTAGGGGGAACTCACCACGTCGTCTCCCAATCTATTAGATTGGGCCGAGGACCCCCGTGGCCGTATACTCATGGGCCAGTTCGGACGGCTACCGCATACAAGGAAGATTCCACAAGACTTGGCGATCAAGAAAAGGACTTCTCCCCACCGGCGTATTCGGCTAGGACTCTTGTTATCCTAGGCCTCCAGTGCATTATATAAACCGAGGCCAGGCTAGTCGATAGATATACAATATATACAACAATCATACCATAGGCTAGCTTCTAGGGTTTAGCCTCTTTGATCTCATGGTAGATCTACTCTTGTACTACCCATATCATCAATATTAATCAAGCAGGAGTAGGGTTTTACCTCCATCGAGAGGGCCCGAACCTGGGTAAAAACATCGTGTCCCTTGTCTCCTGTTACCATCCGGCCTAGACGCACAGTTCGGGACCCCCTACCCGAGATCCGCCGGTTTTGACACCGACAATAACCAATCATACATAAAAGAATTCAGAGAAGATTGAAATATTATTCATAGATAGACTTGATCATAAACCCACAATTCATCGGTCTCAACAAACACACTGCAAAAAGAAGATTACATCGAATAGTTCTCCACAAGAGAGGGGGAGAACATTGTATTGAGATCCAAAAATAGAGAAGAAGCCATCTAGCTACTAAATATGGACCCGTAGGTCTGAGGTAAACTACTCACACTTCATCGGAGGGGCTATGGTGTTGATGTAGAAGCCCTCCGTGATCGATGCCCCCTCCGGCGGAGCTCCGGAATAGGCCCCAAGATGGGATCTCGTGGATATAGAAAGTTACGGTGGTGGAATTAAGGTTTTTGGCTCCGTTTCTGATCATTTGGGGGTACGTGGATATATATAGGAGGAAGGAGTACGTCGGTGGAGCAACAGGGGTCCCACGAGGGTGGAGGGCGCGCCTTGGGGGGGGGGGGGGGTAGGCGCGCCCCCCTACCTCGTGGCCTCCTCTTTTCTTTCTTGACGTAGGGTCCAAGTCTCCCGAGTCTTGTTCGTTGAGAAAATCACGTTCCCGAAGGTTTCATTCCGTTTGGACTCCGTTTGATATTCCTTTTCTTTGAAACCCTAAAATAGGCAAAAAAACAACAATTCTGGGCTGGGCCTCCGGTTAATATGTTAGTCCCAAAAATAATATAAAAGTGGAAAATAGAGCCCAATAATGTCCAAAATAGTAGATAATATAGCATGGAGCAATCAAAAATTATAGATACGTTGGAGACGTATCAAGCATCCCCAAGCTTAATTCATGCTCGTCCTCGAGTAGGTAAATGATAAAAACAGAATTTTTGATGCGAAGTGCTACTTGGCATAATTTTAATGTAATTCTTCTTAATTGTGGTATGAATATTCAGATCCAAAAGATTCAAGACAAAAGTTCATATTGACATAAAAATAATAATACTTCAAGCATACTAACTAAGCAATTATGTCTTCTCAAAATAACATGGCTAAAGAAAGTTATCCGTACAAAATCATATAGTCTGGCTATGCTCTATCTTCACCACACAAAATATTTAAATCATGCACAACCCCGATGACAAGCCAAGAAATTGTTTCATACTTTTGACATTCTCAAAACTTTTTCAACTTTCATGCAATACATGAGCGTGAGCCATGGACATAGCACTATAGGTGGAATAGAATGGTGGTTGTGGAGAAGACAAAAAGGGAGAAGATAGTCTCACATCAACTAGGCATATCAACGGGCTATGGAGATGCCCATCAATAGATATCAATGTGAGTGAGTAGGGATTGCCATGCAACGGATGCACTAGAGCTATAAGTATATTAAAGCTCAAAAAGAAACTAAGTGGGTGTGCATCCAACTTGCTTGCTCATGAAGACCTAGGGCATTTTGAGGAAGCCCATCATTGGAATATACAAGCCAAGTTCTATAATGAAAAATTCCCACTAGTATATGAAAGTGATAACATGAGAGACTCTCTACTATGAAGATCATGGTGCTACTTTGAAGCACAAGTGTGGTAAAAGGATAGTAGCATTGTCCCTTCTCTCTTTTTCTCTCATTTTTTATCTGGGCATTTTCTCTTCTTTTTTATGGCCTCTTTTCTTTTCTTTTTTTTTCATCCGGAGTCTCATCCCGACTTGTGGGGGAATCATAGTCTCCATCATCCTTTCATGTTGTCAAACGGAAACACCCGCACCTACAACTAGCAATGCTATAAGAGGGCTGAGCAAGCGTGACATAACCAATCAAAGGTTTGCTAGGTAGTGGAGATTAAAGGATGTTTCGTGGCAATTGGAAAGCTTGGAACAATGTGATAGGTAGCGAGACCAAACGATAGCATCGATACATCTAGCAAGTAAAGCTAGTAATATTATCCAAGGTAATGATCATCCTTACTTGCTTCCTCTTGAAGTTGATAGTGAGTCTGCCTCGAGGTGGTAGTCCTTCGGTTCCTTGAATTCCATAACGTTTCTTGGCTCTACCGACAAGAACGAAATCGAAAAGGAGCAAACAATACGGTAAACAAACAAGGCATGGCACAATGCACAAACATCATAATGTATGGCATGTTTAATATGCACTTGAATTTAACTCTTAAAAAGTTTAATCGTGGTTTGATCAACTGAGTTAGATCTAAGTGAAACTTGAAGTGCATTTTATTTAATTTGAGTCATATTTATACAAACAGTAGCAAAACATTATATTAATGCATTACCATGGCAAATTCATGTTCAACACATTTTTCCTGAAATAAAGCATATAAAGAACAAATTAAACGAAGTTGTGAAGCTCTCCTTATGTCTAGAACAAGATTCGGAAGGGTTTTCGTGCAACCAGGAAGGAATTGGAGTTGGGTGAAAAATCTTGGGAATACATTAGCATTTCTAGAATGTATGGATTGAGTAGCCCCAAATGAATATAAAATTCATGGGATTTGGAAGTAGGATGCAAAAGATATGAATAGGTCAAGGTGTGGAGGCTTAAGTGAAAATTTGAAGTAAAAAAGAATGAGGTTTGCTCAAAATTCATAAGAAAGTGTAGCAATAGAATCCTTGCAAAATTCTGGTCAAAATTCATATAACATTTTTCAAATTCTAAAAAATGTATGAATAACTTGTGAATTTGACAAAGTTTAGGGGGCTAAATGCAAATGTGCCAACTGCTGGAATTTTAGTGTGCTCAAAACCAGTAACAAAGAGAAAATTTGGATTTGGTGGATAATTCTACCCCAGATACATATAAATATGTGTAGGGTAACGCAACAGAAAACAAAACCTTGTTGTTCTACGCAGTAGCCCATGATCACTATGACGATGCATACAAGGTTTGATCTGATCGTTACCAACTCGTAGCGCAGCAGAAGTAGAGTTGTCCAAGATCATTGGTGTAGATCCCCGTAGCTAGGAATTTACAACCTCCCAACCATGAAGATTATCTCCCTCGAACAGTCCATCGGACAGAATCTCAGATAGAAGATCGAACATACGACCTGTCTACCGGGTTGGACACATACGGTGTCAGCTATCTGGCAGGGCTTCACCGTCCAGAATTAATTCCTACTGGAGACTAGACAACCTTACAGTGCTACAAAATAATTTCGTGGAGAGCGAGAGAGAGAGAGAGAAGACAGATCATTGTAGTGCCCAAATGAGAGAGCTCAAGTATGAACTTGTGTGTTGTGAAGTAGCTGCCCTCTCCTCTATTTATAGATGGAGAGGAGCTGGTTGGGGCTTGGAGTTTGTCAATTGTTGCATATTCTCATCTTCACAGGTGCCTTATAAAAACATTCTATGATTCCGCATATAATAAAATAAACTTTTGTACTTTATTCTTGAATAACAAAATAATATAAATTATTAATATTATTTGAAATCACCAAGAAAAAATATATTCTTGTCGTACTTTGGATCGTATTCCAGGGAGTCATGTCCATATCATTGTGCATTCAACTTATGCATGCCATTTATCTATGTTCCAAAAATTCAAAATGTCATCTCACTATAGTTGTTTATGATCTTCAACGGCTACAGCATGATTTTCTATTATATTTTTCACTCCTTTTAATCTTAAACCGGGCTACAGCCTCAAATACCATAAAGATTATGATCTCTTAGACGGTGGCGCCTCCTTGTGTTTTTATGGCTTCGTAGGAACGCATGGCACTGTGCTAGCTTGGAATAATGTTCGACATATATTTGAAGAATGTTTATGAGTCTTTACAAAAATGTTTGGCATATATTTAAAAATGTTCGTTGGGTCTTTAAAAAATGTTCAACATGCATTGGGAAAATGTTTAAGGTACATTTGAAAAATGTCTAACATATATCAAAAAATATATCCAAGGTGTATTTAAAAACGTGTCAGCGTGTATTTAATACATTTGGAAAAAAAAGAAAAGGAAAAAAGAAAATGAAAACAAAACAAAAAGAAATGAAAAAAGACTAAAGCCCAACAAAATGGGTTGTGCAAGAAAAAACCATAGAAAACAATCCATCACAAAGATAGGAAAAATCATTCGGCGGCACGGCTGGCACTGCTCGATTCCTATTGGGCCGGCCCATATTGGTGGTGTTGTGAGGCGAGCTTAAAGTAGGACTCATAGTTGCCTGGTTTTTCCCCTAAAAAAAGTTGTCGGGTTTTAACGGGATCTCCTATACGTCATATTCGGTCAAACCAGCGACGCAACACACTGGCGACCCATGACTGAGCTTAGCATAAACTGTAGCGAACCGTACACTCTATCCACTTGGTATGGTAGTGAAACTCACTATAGCAATGTTTGGTCAGTCTTTTTTGAAGACGCAAATGTTTAGAAAAGTCAAACAAAATTTCAATTTCTGATTTAAAAAACATTAACATTATTGAAAATGGGAACATTTTTTGAAATTTCCCCAAAGTTTTTGAATTTATGAAGAGGTTTCTGAAACATATTTAAATTTGTGAAAATTTTCAAAACATTTTACTTAAAATTTGGAATAAAAATTTGAAAATCTATTTTTATTTAATTTGTGAGAATTTTTTGGAATTTCTATTTTTTGTAAAAACAGGAAAAGGGAAGTGAATTTTTGTTTAACTTCTGAGCATTTTTCGAAACATCAATTTTTTGGAAAAACAGAAAAAAAGGAAAAATATATAATCTAAAACCAAACAAAAAATAAAAGAAAAGAAAATCCATTAAAAGATCCCAAAGATGCAGCTTAAATGGGACGGCCCAACTAAATGCCCGCAGTTTCACTCACTCTGCGTCAAATAACGAGTTTGCTAGTTTTAGCATTTGTGCGTGTGGATTCTATCGTAAGTAGGTCCTAGTTAAGGCGCCGAATATAGGCCACCTCGTACTGGGCGCACACCCCCAGTTCACTCATCGTCGCTATATGGGCCGGCCCTTTTATTTCTGTTTTGAAAACGCAAAAGCAAAATAAAAGCGGCGGCACTGTGATTCGAACAAGGTACCTCCAGCTTCGTCTCCGTCACATACGAAACAAACCACCACGCCACCAACCCTAATCTGACTATGTCCACCTTTCTAGTTCTTTTGTTCCTTGCACTTTTCTTTTATCATTTTCCCTTTTTCCATTTTCTATTTTTCTTCCTTCCCTTTTCTTTTTTCTTTCTTCCTGGTTCGATGCAAAATCGATGAACTTTTTTCAAACTTGATGAACTTTTTTCAATTTTGATGAACTTTTTTCTCAAATTCGATGAACTTTTTCAAACTCGATGAACTTTTTTTCAAACTCGATGAACTATTTTCAAATTCATGAACTTTTTTTTATGAAAAGTGATGAACTTGTTTTAAATCCGTGAACTTTTTCCAAAATCTAGTGAACTCTTTTCTCAAATTCGATGAACTTTTTTTCAAACTCGATGAACTTTTTTTCAAACTCGATGAACTATTTTCAAATTCGTGACCTTTTTTTTTATCAAAAGTGACGAACTTGTTTTAAATCCGCGAACTTTTTCCAAAATCTGGTGAACTTTGTTCAAATTTGTGATCTTTTTTTATCAAAACCGATTAACTTTTCACAAATCTGTGATTTTTTTTCTCAAAATCGATGAACCTTTTTCAAAATCGATGAACTGTTTCTAAAAATGATGAATTTTTTGAAATCCGTGACCTTTTTAAAAATAGATGATCTTTTTTTAAAATTCACGAATTCTTGTTCAATTTTTCGTTCCCCTTTTCCAAATAATTTGTACTGCGGCAGAAACTCGGGATCAAATAAAAGTATTTACGTGTATAACACACAAATGTTGTCCTGGTCCAGTGGTTGAAGCCCCAAGTCCGTAAGGAATGCCACGTTGATTCGCATCCCTCTTTCTACATATTTTTTCTGGGCGTTTTTCTTTTATCGGAAGCCGCGCGTTGAACGACCTCTTTCGGCTCGTTCTTGGGCCGGCCCGCATAACCAGGTGCGTGGGCGCTGGGTTCGTTTGCTGTCGCATAAGGCGCCAGCGAGGAGCTCTCCCTAGTTAGCGCGTTCGGCGCTGAAACGAGATCGGGCGCTCACAGACGTTCATACTGGACCGTGGCCCAAACATTTGCTAACGCGCACCGCAGACATGATCGGCGCTGAAACGAGATCGGGCGCTCATGCGAACAGCAGCGGGCTTTGGCCCATTTAAATCGCCCCCTTGCTCGCTCGCTAAAAAAAACTGTTCGCTCAATCAACTCGCCTCGCTGGCATCCTGTTTTATTCCGTCTGTGTTGCGCTGCTGGTTTAGGAAAAGACTGGCCTCCTGTTTTCTGAAATAAAGAAAGACTTCATGGATTTATTAAAAACATGTTCGAGAGTTTAAACAAGTTCAAGAAATTCAGAAAAAAAATTACACAAATCAAAAAGCACAAGCTATGAAAAAGTTCATTGATTTTGGAAAAACATTCATCAATTTTGAAAAATGTTCATCGATTTTAAAAGTTTCATCATTTTCAAAATAGTTCATCTAATTTGAAAAACGTACATCAATATTGAAAAAAGGATCATCGATTTTGAAAAAAAGTTAATCAATTTTTTAAAAACATTCCTCAATTCTGAAAAATGCTCATTCATTTTCAAAAAAGTTCATCCATTTTGGAAAAAAAACCCATCATTTTTTAAAAGAGTTCATCAGTTTTGAAAAAATAGTTCATCATTTGTTTTGCGAGAAGTTCATCATTTTTCTAAAAAGTTCATAAATTTTAAAACAATGTTGACGAATTTGAAAAAAAGTTCATTAATTTTGAAAACAAATCATGAATTTGGAAAATTTTCTCATATTTTGCAAGTAGAAAAAAAGCAACAAAATAGGAAAAGGGAAAAATGGAAAAAGAAAGAGAAAACCGACAAAAAAATCCAAAAAAGAGAAAAAAGGAACAATACAAAAGAAAAAAAATGAAAAATGAAAAAGAAAGAAAATTGGAAAAAGGAAAAAGGAAAGACGAAACTGGAAAGAAGAATGGGAAACTACCATGTTAGGTTTGGAGAAGTAAAGACTGGAAAATGCGTAATTAAACTTATCACGTAATCTGGGTGGGGTTGTTAGTGCAGCGTAAATTCAATCACAAGATCCCCTATTCGATGCACAGTACTCCTGCAGTGTTTTGCCTTTTGAATAGGATACGCCTTCATCGCTCACGCCTCATTAATAAATAAAAACAATAAGTAAAAAATAAGATTGCTCGTCCCATGCATGTTGTTCGCGACTCAAAGAAGCCACGCTGCAAATTCACAAAAAAAACACAATGCATGCCAAAAAAGTCCGCTCCTACTAAAAAAACCCATCAAACAGTTGGCCGTTTTTTTTTGACTGGGGACTGTAGGGAAAACCCCCCACAGCATATCAAAACTTTATTAAAAGGCAAGACAAGAACAAGTACAAGGGGGATTACAAGGGGTAATCAAACTAAACTAAAAGGAGGAAATTGTAAAACAAACCTCTCATGAAAATTAACAAATTTTCAGAGATTTGGAAAAAGGATAATTGAATTCAAAAAAGCTCATTGAATTTGAAAACAAAATCATCGGTTTTGTAAAAGTTCATCGAATTTGAATAAAACTTCATCTATGTTTAAAAATGTTGACAAATTTGAAAAAAAGTTCTTCAATTTGAGAAAAAGTTCACAAAATTAAAAAAAATCATAAATTTTGAAAAAAGTTCATTAATTTTGAAGGAAAAATCATCAATTTTGAAAAAAATATCATTGATTTTGGAAAAAGTTCATTGATTTACAATAAAAGTGCGTTTGGTTTTGGAAAAACAAAATCACCGTCTGAAAAATGTTTATTGATTTTGGAAAAAGTTCATTCAATTTTAAAAGAAGTTCATCCAATTTTAAAAAATAAAAATTAAATAGAACTAAGCTGTTCCAAATAAAACTGAAAAGGGAAGAAAGGGGAAAGGTGAAAAGAGAGAAGAAGATGAAATCACATCACGATAGGACGATAGGATTGGTTAATGTTGCATACTAAGGACCACGAGGTGGGCGGTTCGAAACACACCGCGCACCAGCTTTTGTGCGTTAAAAAGGAAAAAAGAAAGATGGGCCGAGCCAGTTTGAGGTGATGGTGTGCGCCCCTTTGCACAACGTACTATAACGGGCGCTTGTAGCGCCAAATAGGAGACGCTGAATTCAATTCCGCGCGCGGGTACAGGGATAATGATGATACACGAAATCACTAATTAAACAATACTCTTTTGCAAATGTCATTTCCACCTCCTCATGTTGTGACAAGTGTCACACAGAATGTCTTCGTACATCCGTTTATTCAAATTGTGTTATTTCTTACACCGTGTGTCCAAATCTCGAATCGTTTTCACCCTTGAATTTCCCACGTCGAGATCTTCAAAATTAGATCCTAAGTTGATAGGTTTCAATGATTTTTCTTTTCACAAAAAAACCGGACAAAAAGTCGGATGAAAAAACTGAACCGGGAGCACATGTACTTTTTTCCTTTTCCAAAGAAGGCGCGACCGTGCCTGTCGCGGAAGCAAATCCGTGCCTCTTTCGGAAAAAAAGAAAACACAATTTTCCCTTTTCGAGAGGCATGGCCGCGCCTCTCGCCGAAGGAAAAAAAACAAGTTTTTTCCCGTTTCCGAGAGGCACGGCTGTGCCTCTCGCAGAAACAAACATGTGCCTCTCATGGAAGAAAAAGAACACATTTTTTCTGTTTACGAGCTCGGAAGCAAATCCGTGCCTCTTGCGAAAGGAAATGAAAAAGAAAACACGTTCTTTCGCGATTTTTTTTGTTCAAAAGCTAAGAAAGACCGGTGGAAAAATCAAAAATCCACCCCCCCCCTCAAAAGCCATCTAAAAAGCCGAAAACGCATGGGGGAAAATAAAATAAAAATCAGAGAAAGTGCCCAGAGCGCAACATGTGGCGGTGGCAGATGGCGCGCCAAGTGGCGCTTTCTCATCTCACCCCAAGTGACCCTTGGGAAAGCTCCTGAACGAGCGCTCTTTGATTAGTAGCTCTCGACGATACAGGCTAATGACCACCCCATTAGACCGATTTGCGAACTTTTTGGCTGTCTTCTTTCATTTTTCTTTTCCCTTTTTCATAAGAATTTTTTAATTTTGGAAAGATATTTTGGTTTTGATGAACAATTATTTAAAGTAAAAACAATTTTTAAGATTCATGAAGATATTTTTTCAATTTCGTGGACATTTCCTGAATTTGTGAACATTTTTAATATTACTTATCATTTTTTTAACTTGGTGAACTTGTTTGAAATCTTGTACATATTTTTAAATTTGTGATTTAAAAAAATTTATGAAAGTTTTTGGAAATGCCAAAAAAGGTAGAATAAGTAAATAAAAAATAGAAGGAAAAAAACTGGACATGAGGGGGTGCTCTTTTTTTTTTTGCTGCGCCACCGCCACCATACGTGACATAGGGGAGGGGAGTTCCATCTATGTACGCCCATATTCTGAGGGTTCAAGTCACGTTTTCGGCCAGGTCCAATCGTGTATTGGGCAGGCGTGGTCATTTGGTACTGTGGCCTGGTACTTGGTAGTCGAGGCCGTGACAAAACTCCCACTACAAGGATATAGCACAAATTCCGCTCAAAAAAAGAAAAGAAAAGGATAGATCACAAATGCAATCCACATGAAAAGCACAAATGCACAATACTCCTACCGCATGACTGCACCTGCCACCTTGCATCTCACTGATTATTCCATACATATATTTGTACTATAACGTAGTAACTCTATATCAACCCATTAGACGGCTGGAGGTACATATATACACACGTTCCGAGTAACGCGCACACATTTCTCGAAAATGAAACTAGCGTAAGAGCATCGGCCTTGGCTAGGCTTCAAGCATTATTGTGAGCAGTGATATTCCTGGCGAGGGCCTCAGTCCACTGGTTGGCGATGTCAGCGGCGATTCTGGAGGCGTCATAGGAGGAACCCATGAGACCCCTCCTTGTGAAGCCCGTGGCATAGAGGCCGTTCTTGCCTCTCCAGCTGTGCGGGAATGCCATCCTCGGGAACCCATCACTCTGGCTGAAAAATTCGTCCTCCTGAAATATGCATGTGCATGACTATTTATATTTAGCATAAACAAATGGCGTCTGCTACAAATCAGCCGGATGACTTTCTAGAAAAATTATCCAGCTGGCTAGCCGTTCGATCTGGCGCCATCTGCCATTCGATCTAAGCAAGGCAGCTCGCTTGCGTCTTCTCTCCCTTTGATCCCTTTCAGCTCTCATCTTCTCTCCCTTTGATCCTGTTCAGCTCGTGACTTCTCTGAAGACAGCAATGTCCCCTCCACTGTGCAAGGAGGCCATGCTGTTGCTCCTACATGTGCGCTCGCCGAGACGGGAGCCAGAACATCTCCCTCAACTCCGGTGGCCGCCGTTGCCGTGCTGTGTTGCAACACCGCTACTGCTGTGGCGAGGCGTCTGATTGCAAGGGCTTCTGATGTGTGCTCGCTGGGACGCGCCAGGGAATCTCCCTCGTCTCCGGTGGCTCGCCACCGTCGTGCTGCGTTGCAACACTATCCGTGCTGCGGGTGGACGGAGCCGCCGGCGAGCGCTGCAGCGCAACTCCCAGATCCCGCCGGCACCCGCTGCGGGAACCACCAGGGATTGCTCCATGACAACACCGTCCGCGACGTCCCCGACGAAGCTTCATTGCAACTCCGCCGAAAGCTTCAATGCAGCTCCGACGAAGCTTCATTGCAGCCTCGGTGAAGTCCGTTCCGTCCCCCGTCGCGGCTTCAGCAGCCTGGCGGTGCTCCAATGTAGCCCGACAGTGCCACAAAAAAGCTTCAACGCAGCACCTCCGGCGTGTGCGTTGCAGCACCAACGACGAGCGGCGCCAGCCTTTGGCCTTCGTGCTGCCTTGCAACAGCGGTGGCAAGCACAGGCGGCGAGCCGTGCCTCGCCTGGTCTTGGTGTTGCGTTGCAGCTCCGGCGACTACAGTGGTCGGCTTCACCCTTCCTCTCGATTGGAACGGAAAAGAGGAGATTGGAAGAGGAAAAGAAATGAGGAGGGAGAACGAGTGGAGGAGAGGATGAGCGGAGAAGATAAGGCTGGTGGGGAGGCGGTGGACTCGCTCGTGTAGGGGACACGTGTCGTGCGGGTGACCCGGTTTACGCGACAATGTTTTTATCCGGTTGAAAACAAACATTTTCCTAAACAAATAGTATGCTGATGTATCTCCTATTTATCACCCAATCTGGTGGGCCAATCAAAGGTGTCCGCAGCCCATCATGAAATATGGCGGGCCAATGAAAAGACTTGTGCAGAATCTAATGTGGAAAACCATCCATTACACATGACATTGCTCATTAGAAGAACTCAACATAGACTCTACAACGTGAAATCAACTACATACCGAATACACTTGAGCATCAAATCTGGTGAGGCAGATGGGATGCATCAAGCAAGTCGTCCAGATGGGCCACCCTACAAAAGGTAGAGTGGGCAATGGGTGTGGTTGCAAGCACTGTTGCCATGCACATGATGATCACCAAAGATGCATGGCCCTCACCGCATCATTATGGGCCGGCATGTGCATCACACCTAACTCCAAGGAAGATCTCAACAAGAAAAACCTAACTCAAACGGAGGAAGGAAAAAAACCAGCAAGACCTCCGTCCCTTTTGGCAAGACTTTATCCTCCCTTTCCCAACAGTGAGGGCTGCGGTCTCCTTTGCATGGAGACACATCTACAGTTGCTAAGACGATTCCTTAACTGCCAATCATTTGATCATTGTCCTGTACTCCTGTTTCTGTAGTATGTTTTTTAGCATGGAATCATACCTCAATGATTGATGTGCGACAGTGCGAGTAGAACCCAACACCAAAATAGCATCGGTTTACTATATATTAAGTGTTATTAGGAAACGTGATATACACATGTTTCATATAGATTCCTTTCAGTTTCAATAATATTGTTTACTCATGTTTTCCTATGGCATCTGTCCTTGTTGCATGGACCAAACGCCCGAGCATGGGCTCCACTGCTGGACCAGCTCACTGTGCAACAACAACAGCAAGAATACAACTAGAAAAGAAAGAAATACACGCACGCATGAGATCAAGATCGACTTGACAGGAACATGCAAACAAAGAGCCGCCTATATGCGTGTTCTCCACCATTAGCTAGGACAGCTAGTTTACAAGATGAAAAGATTATTTAACATGACATGGACATATAGTAGCTAACAAATATGTGTCCAAGTCTACGCTAGACGCCATGATCGATGCAACTACGCAAGAAAGGGTGCAAGGAAATCAAGTACATGCTTGTAGCTATCACATCGATCACATACGTACAATGATACAAACACACACCAAGCCACACAGGACTTCTATATATGTAAAGTATACACGCTGCCCAAATTGACAACTCGTTGATTTTTAGCACGCAAAATCTATAGAACGAGTGCATAGCATAGTATAGTTCACGCATGTCTGTCAATCTTATATTGTCAATTTTTGGATGAGTTTCTGTGTCCCGATCGCCCTCTTGTTGGCATCATTGTCACTGCCCATGCCTTCCTATCTAAATCTAATACCTCCATCGAAATGACAAGGACTATACACACACCTCCGTTCCAAAATTGATAACCTCCCAGAAAGTGTGCAGCTAGACTTCTACAACTATTTCGCTCGTAAAACTAAAAAAAAGGATTTCTACAAATATGTAATCACGACTCCCTTAATCTCATAATATAAGATATTATTACAATCAATATGCATAGACATGATATATCATGATTAGTTAAATCACTCGTTAGATTAGTTATAAAAAATTCCACAATTGAAGGCGACTAGTGTTAAGTGTACGCCTGGGTCGTGCATTTTAGGACATACTCCGTCCGTTTTCATAATTCTTGTCGTAGTTTTAGGTCAACTTTGGACTAAATTACGACAGGATTTATGAAACGGGGAGAAGGGATTAGGGAGCAGTGCACGTACATATAGCGCATGCATGCGTCATTTTTCATGCATGACACAATCGGCGGAAGTCTCTAATTAATGTTCTGTATCAGCGTCTTTTCCCGAGGTTCAAAAAAGAAAAGAAGCGACGGTATTTTCCTCCATACTCTTGATCGTTGCATGGATGACTCACGACAGGATGCATGATGCTAATAAGTAGGACTGTACATGCACGTTCGCGTATGTACGTACCTTGAGCCATGATGGCACGTTGCTTTTGTACCCGGTGGCGAGGATGACAGCATCGAAGTCCTCCTTACGTCCGTCGGCAAATTCAACACCGCTCTCGGTGAACCGGTTTATTGCGGGGACCACCTGCGGAGAATCCCTCTTAGATTCACTTGGACACATCATCAAGTAAATGCAGTAGTACTATACTGGGCACACACGTACTACTGCCTCCGTTCCTAAATATTTGTCTTTTTAGACATATTTTAGAACGTACGGATGTATATAGACATATTTTAGAACGTAGATTCACTCATTTTGCTTCGTATGTAGTCATTTGTTGAAATCTCTAGAAAGACAAATATTTAGGAACGGAGGAAGTATATTAGAAAGAAATTTTAGTGGTATAATTTTTAAATCACGAAAATCTATATTTTTTTCATCTAATTTATGGTCAAATTTGAATTTTGGGAAATGGGCCTGCCTTATTCATTAGTTGGATGCTGCAATCCTAATACCCCATTAATTGAAAAATGTACTTTATGTTCTTTTTTTAAAACATATTCAATTAAGTTACTGATATTGTTTTCTGTTAGATTGATGCAATGCTCTTTCGCTTTAGTACTAGCAATTCTAGGTGGTCTACGAATCTGGATGTAATTTTTATTATTTCTGGCGTTCGTTGTACTGCCATGATTGAAGATGAATAGATCAACATTTTCTCGCAAAAAAAACATATCCAACTATGGATGATGTGATATTTTACCTTTATGTCGCCATCCCTGATCTTTCTCAAAGCTCCAATGTCAAGCACTGGTGTTTTCCCGGTTGATTTCTTGATTTGGAGCGGGCCAATCTTAGGTCGTTGGAGCCCGTATTTTTCAGTGTCTCCAAGTATCAACCTCGAGAAGAAGAGGAACAAGGCATCAACCCATTTCATGGGCAACCACTTGAGAAGGAATACTGAGAGGCCAAATGTTGAGATGCCTAGTATATCCCTAGGCAACACATGAAGCTACAAATTTACAAAAATAATAGCATGAGATATGCAAGTTTAGTTAAGCTATAAACCTGCATGATGTAAAGAAATGCAATTAATAGGTAAATGCTATAAATATCGTAATAAAATAGTTAAATCCTTTTATCTTAAAAGATGAAATAAATCGAGTAGTTTGTAGTTCCACTATCTTTGGGTTTTCTTGACATCTCCGTTGCCTAACATGGGTGCAACTGTTGAATGTTCTCACTAAATTCTGCAATGTTTTCTTTTGACATACATTATTTTATCGTGAATTGACATAGATTTTGATATTGCACTTATGAATAGCACAACACACTATTACTGAAATTTCCCCTGTTATTCTCAGTGTTCCGCGATCCTTGTCCAAACAGAAAACAACAACATGCAATGATCCTTTTCAGATTTTTTTTCGCCTACAAGTATCACATCGTTTTCTATAGAAGTCCGATGTTCCAAGTATTTTTTTTCTTCTCAGCCATTCGAGATTTATGATATATGTTCGACATTTATGATATATTTTCATAAAGGGATTTTATCGACTCAAACAGCGAATCAAGATGATACAACAACGATTGCTAAAACCCGACTTTTTTTCTGCTGCATGCAACGTCATTTTTATGCTGTCGCTGTTGATTTTGGTTTTGCATAGTATTATTGTGTCAACGCCTGCCGGAAGTCATGTAAAAAAAGACTCCTGGAAGTGGCAAGAATCTATTGAGTACTGTGAAAAAAGGAGAACACGTGGCAATATGAAATAGACTGATTGCACAAACAGTGACAGCCTGAAATACGAATTCTCTGTGGCAGCCTAAAATTGTGGAGAGACTAATTGCACTCGCACAAGTGCATTATTTCTGGTTGTTACTTGTATTAGGTGATGCTATCCTCTCCGTTCAAAAATTATTGTTATGGTTTTGGTTTAAATTTGAATTAAAACCACAACAATAATTTTGAAATGGATCGAGTACTATGTAATTTGAACTGTGCAGTAGCCCAGAGGCTGGCTCGCAGTGGCGCATCTTGGCTGGCCACGGTCACTGCTGGTTCTCATTTTTTGATCGCAAAAAGAAAAATTGAGATGCATCAAATTGTATTACTGTGTTGTCGTACAATTTTGATTCTCACCGATCTAAATTCGGCTGTACAAGCTAATGCACGAGTGTTATTTTTCTCCCCCTAGGTAAGCAATTGTTTTTGAGTGCAAATGTGTACGAGTAAATAAAAGCTTGTACCTTGTCCCTGACAACCATGGATGCCTTTGCGCCATTGTCGCAGAGGTCGAGGCTGACCTCCATGCCAGAGTTGCCGCAGCCAACAACGAGCACCTTCTTTCCCGTGAACTCGTCCCCTCTCTTGTAGGTGCTCGTGTGCATCACCGTGCCGCGGTAGACGTCCATTCCCTCCACACCGTCAGGCCACACAGGCTCCGCGTTCTCGCCGGTGGCCACTACGAGCCAGCGCGACATGAACTCCGTCGCCGTCGTTGTCATAGAGTCTTTGCCGGCGGCGGCGCAGGAGACTTCGACGGTGACCCTCCAGAAGCCGATGCCGGCGTCGTAGGCGGCAGCCCGGACGCGCGCGCCGAGGAGGGGTTCCACGGCGAAGGCTCGCGCGTAGCCGTCTAGGTAGGCGATGAACTGGTCCCTTGTTGGATACGGCGGCGTGCCCGGCGGGAAAGGCGCATGGGGGAGCTCGCAGAATTCCCGCGGCAGGTGAAGCCGCATCCGCTCGTAGGTGCGGTGCCGCCATGACGCCGCGACGCACGCGTCCCGCTCCAGCACCAGCGACGGCACCCCGCGAGCCTTGAGGCAGGCCGCCGTCGCCAGCCCGGACGGCCCCGCGCCGACGATCACCGGCCCCGGCACCCACACCCGTCTCGGGACATCCCCGTCTAGTAGGGCGGCGGAGGGCTGGGCGTCAAGCTGCAAGTCGCGGTGCGAGACTGGCATGGCGGATCGGACTCGGAGACGAGAGATCTTGATTCTTGAGGTAGCTGTTGGCGCGCCTCTCTAAAGTGTGAGCTTGTACTGGACATATGCACATATGTACCCGAAGCTACACCTCGAGCTATATATATACCTGTAGAGTGCAGCTGTGATCGAGTAGCGAGTGAGCTAGGAATTAATTACTAGATTGGGGTATGGATCCGTATGGACGAACGCATATGGATGGCATGGGCGGCGTATGAACCCAAGCTATCGGCCGATACGATACGGAGTGAGAGTGACGTACGTGTAGACGCCAAATTAAGCCTAGCTGCTTGCTATATATAGGAGTTAATGCCTGTGTAGCGTAGCGTAACAGGGCAGGGCCGTATCAGCCACGCCCATGCGACAACCATTTCGCGCGCCCACCAGCGTCAAGACAATGGCGCGGTGTCAACACCGGCCGGCATGCTCCCACCAGTGTCACACGGGCTCACCATTCCCCCCTTGGGTGCAGAGCAGGGAGGCAGCAGTGGCTGGTGATGGGTGCCACTAGACAGCGGTGGGCGGCACGACATGGTCACCAACCGAATGGTAGATTGGACACCGAGGAAGCGGTTCGGCCGTTCGGGCGACGGCGTTGCCTGCTAGCTGCATGCTGTGTGCGGTGCACGTAAATGGGGGCGGAGTAGGTCCTCTGGAGCTCAACGGCAATGGAGGTACGCCTTGGAGTGCCGCGAGCGAAGGCGGCGTGATGGAGAAGACTCTGTCTTCCGTTTCATTGCCACCCTTCAGCGAGAGGGGAGTCGGTTCCTACGATATGTGACGAACTGATGAGCATCGCTAGTGACTGCTGTACTGAGTTATAGCATCTTCAATGGATAATGCAAAGTTGGAGGGGGAAAACTAGGTGTCATATAATTTACATCATCAAAAGTGCATTTTACATCTTAAGAAAAGCAACTTCAACAGATGATGTATATTGATAATGTAAAAGTGCAACTTCAATTGATGATGCAAATTATAGATGTAAAACCGGCCGACGGCCGCGCGTCTATGTACAGCCGCACAATTTAAAATAAAAACATTCAGAGTTAAAACTAAAAAATTTCACTTGTCCATAATTTTAAATTATTACACAATTCATCAAACCCATAACATCAAATACAATAACAGTACAACAAAGTTCTTGCATAATATAACAAACAAATAATGAACTAGGCGGTTCTTTCACCATTCCACTTCTAGTACTCCTGCATCAAGTCTTTACTGAAGTTGATTGTGTGTATCGGAATATCAAATTTCATTGTATACGTTCATGAAATGTCTGACTCGCTCCTCTTTTCTCATGACATAACGCATATGCCTATGAGATCATATAAGGTGTAATCCAAATCCTAACCATGCTCATTCTCAATGATCATGCATAGCATGATCACGCAAGCAGTCATGATGTGCTAAAGGGTTTCTTTTATCCCTGAATCTAGACGGTCCTCGCACAGTAGCAAAATGGGATTGCAAAACCCCAAATGCTCTCTCAGCATCTTTTCTAGCCGCCGCTTGAGTATGGTGAAAGAAGAGTTCTTTTTACCTTGAGGGGTTTAGATTGGCTTGACAAAAGTACTTCACCTCGGATAGATTCCGTCGCAAGGTAGTATCCATAGTTGTATATGCGGCCATTTGCTTTAAATGTCACCAGTGGAGCTTCTCCATTGGCTAACTTAGCAAAAAAAAGGTGATTGGTCAAGCACATTGATGTTGTGCAAGATCCAGACATCCCAAAATATGAATACCAAATTCATGTTTCTTGATCGGCAACGACCTCAAAAATGATGGCGGCATCCTTCGAACGTCCCTTGAATTGTCCATGCCATGCTTTAGGACAATTTTTTCACGCAATCTCTCCATTAATGGCGCCCAAGCCGCTGGTTAATATAGGCGGCCTTACTCTTCACCTCCCATTCCTCTCTCGCCCGAATCCTATATCCCATACCTCCACCTGCGCTATGGCGCACAAGGATCATATGTCACTAGTCTTCTGGTTTGGTGAAGTTGACTCTGAGCCGGACGAGGTAGAAAATAAGGAGGAATGGGGTCTCATGGACATGGCCGTGAAGGAGTTGGCCACGGCGGATGCTGCCCCTGCGCCCGTCCCAGCTCCCATTCCCGCGCCGGCACCAGCGACCATCCCCGTGGCATTGACGGGCTGGTTGCCAAGCACCATCGCAACACTGGAAGCCGCATGTGTCAGCGAGGTCCCCGCGGACTTGCGCGAGCTCGTGTACGTGCCAGCGCCAGTGGCCCCACCTATCCTCGTGCGAACCCCAGCATCCACTGCGGCGCCGGTCCCCGTGCGCTTGCCTGCACCCGCCGCGCCCTGCTCGTGCGCGCGTCACATATACCCGTCTCGCCCCCTTGGTGTCATAGGACGCAGCCGTCGATCGCTACCTCGCAGCGCCGCGAGTCGTCGTCACCCCGCCCCGCGCCCGTCGATCGTGCGACGAATGGCCAAGTCCAGAATATTTTGGGCTGGCTTGAAGACTTGAACAATGGCGTATCGGAGGACGACAACACCGACGCAGTACGGCGCCTGCGCCGCCGCCGCAATTAGTTTTTTGTTTAATAATGTATCTCGATCGTATGGATGTAAAATCACAATGTGATTGAATGAAACATATGGTTTTGATCAACTTAGCATTTTTTATCTAAATGTACAGACTTATCAAATAAAATAATAATAAAAAACATCAACGTATTTCCCTGAATAAAACACTCATCGCAAAAATTTCAGATTGAATACCCGTATCCAAAGCGAGAGCTAGGTTCCTTCACCGCTAAGCCAAGGGAAAATGTGGCGCCCATGTTTTGTGCATCTCTTCATCACAAACGATTTTGCATGATGACCCATGTGCAACCAGCTACAAACAATTAAGATTTGCATATGTCATATTGGGTATATTGACATTTGTCAAATTGGAAAAATTAGCATTTTTGAATCTACTAACATTGCCATTTGTCAACCTTGTAACACTGCCATTTGTGATCCTTGAAAAAATCACTGCCATTTTTCAAATTTGGCAGCTAGAAATCAGCAGTAATGTCTTATTTTTGTAAACGAAATTCAGCAGTCGTCCTTTATACAAACAGTTCAACTCGACGGTTGACAGTTGCCAACCACGTACTGAAATAACTAGTTCAACTATATATACTAGCTAATTTTAAGTACATAGTACAGTTCAGCCATATCTGTAGTCAAATGAGCTGAACAAAATAGCCCCTAAATACTACTAATATGGAGGGGCTTTGTACTACTTCCAGCAACCTCTTCTCTGCCGAGCGTGCTCAGTAAGAGGAAGAGGAGGAGGAGCCTACCAACGGGTTGGGGAAGTGGAATACGGCGCTGTCGCTGCTACACCTTTAGTGAAGGCCAGCTCGAACGCCCTCCGTCGCTTCTGATGATCCCTCTCAAAGCTGCGGGACTCCTTGTAGATCTCCGCATTCCGCGCCTCTGCGGTGACGTGTGTTTTAGCCACAACAGTTATGACCCACAAGTATAGGGGATCAATCGTAGTACTTTGACAAGCAAGAGTGTCGAAACAATGAGTAGCAGAAGGAAGTGACAAGCGGTTTTCAGCAAGGTAATTTCTGCAAGCATTGATATTGTCGGTAACAAGTAGTTTGATAGCAAGATAATTTGTAACGAGCAAAGAATGGTAACGGTAGATAAAATGCAGCAAGGTAGCCCAATCCTTTTTGTAGAAAAGAACAGACCAAAACAATCTCTTATATTAAGCAAAGCGTTCTGGAGGGAACACAGAAATTTCATCTAGTCACTTTCATCATGTTGGTTTGACTCACGTTCACTACTTTGATAATTTGATATGTGGGTGGACTGGTGCTTGGGTGATATTCTTACTTGAAAAAGCCTCCCACTTATGATTAACCCCCTCGTAAGCATCTGCAACTACGAAAGAAGAATTAACATAACAATCTAACCATAGCATTAAGCATATGGATCCAAATCAGCCCCTTACGATATAACGCCTAAACTAGGGTTTAAACTTCTGTCACTCTGACAACCAATCATCTAATAACTACTCCACAATGCATTCCCTTAGACCCAAAGGTGGTGAAGTGTCATGTTGTCGACGTTCACATAACACCACTAAGGGAATCACAACATACATATCATCAAAATATCGAACGAATATCAAATTCACATGATTACTTGCAACATGACTTCTCCCGTGGCCTCAAGAACAAGGGCAACTACTCACAAATAATATTCATGCTCAAGATCATAGGGATATTGAATAACACAATGGATCTTAACATATAATCTTCCACCAAATAAACCATCTAGCATCAACTACAAGATGTAATCAACACTACTAGTCACCCACAGGTACCAATCTGAGGTTCCGGTACAAAGATTGAACACAAGAGATGAACTAGGGTTTTGAGATGAGATGGTGCTATTGAAGATGTTGATGAAGATTGGCCTCCCAAAGATGAGAGGGTTGTTGGTGATGACGATGGCCTCGATTTCCCCCTTCTGGAGGGAAGTTCCCCCGGCGGAATCGCTCCACCGAAGGGCAAAAGTGCTCCTACCCAAGTTCCACCTCGAGACGGTGGCGCTCCGTCCGGAAAGTCCTCTCTTTATTTTTTTCTAGGTCAAAAGACCTTATATACCAGAAGATGAGCACCAAAGGTGGGCTAGGGCCCCCACTACCCACCAGGGCACGCCCTGGTGCCTTGTGGGCACCTAATTGCCCCCTCTGGTAGTTCTTTTCTCCAATATTTATTATATATTCCAAAATAATTCTTCGTAAATTTTTAGCTCATTTGGAGATGTGCAGAATAGGTATCTCTGACATAGCCTTTTCAGGTCCAGAATTCCAGCTGCCGGTATTCTCCCTCTTTGTGTAAACCTTGCATATTATGAGAGAAAAGACATTAGAATTGCCCCACAAAGTGTTATAATGCATAAAAACACTATAAATAATAGTAGGAAAACATGGTGCAAAATGGACGTATCAACTCTCCCAAGCTTAGAACTCGCTTGTCCTCAAGCGAAAGTCGATATCGAAATTCATGTCCACATGTTTAGAGAGAGAGAGAAGTGTCAATAAAAAATACAGACATAGTAGCATCATGCTTATTATTATAACAACAATAAACTTTAACATAAAACTTTATCATATAACTTCTCATGAACAAGTAACAATTCGTGACAACATCGAAGTAGAAAGCATAAACTTTATTGAAAACTAACAAACTATGTTTTCAGTCAACTTTGCAACTACAATTCATCATACTTTCAGGAAGGGCCTCGTATCGAAGCCTTTTCACAAGTCCACATACTCAACCATCATGTAATCTTCTATGATTTCTAACACTCACAACATATAGATGAAGGAAATATGCCCTAGAGGCAATAATAAAGTTGTTATTTTATATTTCCTTATATCATGATAAATGTTTATTATTCATGCTAGAATTGTATTAACCGGAAACTTGATACATGTGTGGATACATAGACAAAACACCGTGTCCCTAGTAAGCCTCTACTGGACTAGCTCGTTAATCAAATATGGTTAAGTTTCCTAACCATAGACATGTGTTGTCATTTGATGAACGAGATCACATCATTAGGAGAATGATGTGATGGACAAGACCCATCCGTTAGCTTAGCATGTTGATCATTTAGTTTTATTGCTATTGCTTTCTTCATGTCAAATACATATTCCTTATACTATGAGATTATGCAACTCCCGGATACCGAAGGAATACCTTGTGTGCTATCAAACATCACAACAAAACTGGGTGATTATAAAGATGCTCTACATGTATCTCTGAAGGTGTTTGTTGGGTTGGCATAGATCGAGATTAGGATTCATCACTCCAAGTATCGGAGAGGTATCTCTGGGCCCTCTCGGTAATGCATATCATAATAAGCCTTGCAAGTAAAGTAACTAATGAGTTAGTTACAAGATGATGTATTACAGAATGAGTAAAGAGACTTGCCGGTAACGAGATTGAACTAGGTATGTGGATACCGATGATCGAATCTCGGGCAAGTAACATACCGATGGACAAAGGGAATAACGTATGTTGTCATAACGGTTCGACTGATAAAGCTCTTCATAGAATATTAGGAGCCAATATGAGCATCCAGGTTCCGCTATTAGTTATTGACCGGAGAAGTGTGTCGGTCATGTCTACATAGTTCTCGAACCCATGGGGTCCGCACGCTTAACGTTCGATGACAATTTAGTATTATATGAGTTATGTGATTTGGTGACCGAATGGTGTCCGGAGTCCTGGATGAGATCACAGATATGACGAGGAGTCTCAAAATGACCGAGAGGTAAATATTGATATATAGGACGATGGTATTCGTACACCAAAAGTGTTCCGGAGGGTACCAGGTGCTTATCGGGTCACCAGAAAGGAGTTTCGGGCACCCCAGCAAAGATATGGGCCTTATGGGCCAAGTGAGGGAACACACCAGCCCTGGTGCGCCCCTACAGAGGCCAGCCCTATGAGGAGGAGAAGGAAAGAGGGGAGGGCAAGGAAAGTGTGGATTAGGATTCCTACTTCCTTCCCTCTCCCCCCTCTTTCCTTCACCCTCGGTTATATATGGCAGGGGGTGCCCGGCTTGGGAGGGACTCCAAGTAGGATTCCTCATACTTGGGCGCCTCCTATGGATGATCCTCCCTCCCTCCCACCTATATATATGAAGGGTGGGGCTCCTAGTACACACCAGACAATTTCCTAGCCGTGTGCGGCGCCCCCTCCACCATTTACACCTCGGTCATATTTTCGTAGTGCTTAGGTGAAGCCCTATGGAGATCACTTCACCTTCACCGTCGTCCTAACGGAACTCATCTACTACCTCGACGTCTTGCTGGATCAAGAAGGCGAGGGACGTCACCGAGCTGAACATGTGCAGAACACGGAGGTGCCGTGCATTCGGTACTTGATTGGTTGAAGCGCGAAGAGGTTCGACTACATCAACCGCGTTGTGAAACGCTTCCGCTTATGGTCTATGAGGGTACATAGACACACTCTTCCCCTCGTTGCTATGCATCTCCTAGATTGATATTGTGTGAGCATAGGATTTTTTTGAAATTGCATGCTACGTTTCCCAACAGTGGCATCCGAGCCAGGTCTATGCGTAGATGATATGCATGAGTAGAACACAAAGCGTTATGGGTGGTGATCATCATACTGCTTACCACCAATGTCTTATTTTGATTCGGTGGTATTGTTGGATGAAGCGGCCCGAACCAACCTTACATGACCACGTTCATGAGACCGGTTCCACCGACAGACATGCAACTAGTTTTGCATAAAAGTGGCCGGCGGGTGTCTATTTCTCCTACTTTAGTTGAATGGAATTTGAGTGCGGCCGGTCCTTGTTGAAGGTTAAAACAACAAACTTGATAAATCACCGGTGTGGTTTTGATGCGTAGGTAAGAACAGTTCTTGCTAGAAGCCCGTAGCAGCCATGTAAAACTTGCAACAACAAAGTAGAGGACGTCTAACTTGTTTTTGCAGGGCATGTTATGATGTGATATGGTCAAGACATGATGTGATATACGTTATTGTATGAGATGATCATGTTTTGTAAAAGTTACTCGCAACCGGCAGAAGCCTTATGGTTGTCTCTTTATTGTATGAAATGCAAACACCATGTAATTGCTTTACTTTATCACTATGCATTAGAGATAGTTGTAGAAGCAATAGTTGGCGAGACGACCACGATGCTGCGATGGAGATCAAGGTGTCAAGCCAGTGACGATGGAGATTATGACGATGCTTTGGAGATGGAGATCAAAAGCACAAGGTGATGATGGCAATATCATGTCACATATTTGAAGGAAATATGCCCTAGAGGCAATAATAAAGTTGTTATTTCATATTTCCTTATATCATGATAAATGTTTATTATCCATGCTAAAATTGTATTAACCGAAAACTTGATACATGTGAGGATACATAAACAAAACACAGTGTCCCTAGTAAGCCTCTACTGGACTAGCTCGCTAATCAAAGATGGTTAAGTTTCCTAACCATAGACATGTGTTGTCATTTGATAAACGGGATCACATCATTAGAGAATGATGTGATGGACAAGAACCATCTGTTAGCTTAGCATAATGATCGTTTAGTTTCATTGCTATTGCTTTCTTCATGACTTATACATGTTCCTCTGACTATGAGATTATGTAACCCCCGAATACCGGAGGAACACCTTGTGTGCTATCAAACATCACAACGTAACTGGGTGATTATAAAGATGCTCTACAGGTGTCTCCGAAGGTGTTTGTTGAGTTGGCATAGATCGAGATTAGGATTTGTCACTCTGTGTATCAGAGAGGTATCTCTGGGCCCTCTCGGTAATGCACATCACTATAAGCCTTGCAAGTAATGTGACTAATGAGTTAGTTACGGGATGGTGCATTACGGAACGAGTAAAGAGACTTACCGGTAATGAGATTGAACTAGGTATGTGGATACCGACGATCGAATCTCGGGCAAGTAACATACCGATGACAAAGGGAATGACATATGCTATTATACGGTTTGACCGATAAAGATCTTCGTAGAATATGTAGGAGCCAATATGAGCATCCAGGTTCCGCTATTGGTTATTGACCGGAGATGTGTCTCGGTCATGTCTACATAGTTCTCAAACCCGTAGGGTCCGCACGCTTAATGTTCGATGACAATTTATATTATGAGTTATGTGATTTGATGCCCGGAGTTTTTTCGGAGTCCTGGATGAGATCACAGACATGACGAGGAGTCTCGAAATAGTCGAGAGGTAAAAATCGATATATTGGAAGGCTATATTCGGACATCGGAATGGTTCCGAATGATTCAGGTATTTTTCGGAGTACCGGAGAGTTACGGGAATTCGCCGGGGGAAGTTAATGGGCCTTATTAGGCTTTAGTGGAGAGAGGGAAGAAGGGCCACAAGGTGGCACGCACCTCCCCCTGCCCAAACCAAATTGGAAAAGGGTGGGGGAGCGGTCCCCCTTTCCTTCTTCCTCTCCCTCCTTTCCTTCTTTCCTACTCCGAAAAGGAAAGAGAATCCTACTAGGACTTGGGAGTCCTAGTAGGACTCCCTACACTTGGCGCGCCCCTAGGAGGGCCAGCCTCTCTCCCTCCCTCCTTTATATACGTGGGCATGGGGAACCCCAAAGGCACTCAAAGATTGATCTTAGTCGTGTGCGGTGCCCCCCTCCACAGTGACACACCTCGATCATATCATCGTAGTGCTTAGTCGAAGCCCTGCACCGGTAACTTCATCATCACCGTCGCCACGCCGTCATGCTGACGTAACTCTCCCTCGTCCTCAACTGGATCAAGAGCTCGAGGGACGTCGTCGAGCTGAGCGTGTGCTGAACACGGAGGTGCCGTACGTTCGGTGCTAGGATCGGTTGAATCGCGAAGACGTCCGACTACATCAACCGCGTTACTAAATGCTTCCGCTTTCGGTCTACGAGGGTACGTGGACACACTCTCCCGTCTTGTTGCTATGCATCTCCTAGATAGATCTTGTGTGATCGTAGGTTTTTTTTTTGAAATACCGCATTCCCCAACAGTGGCATCCGAGCCAGGTCTATGCGTAGATGTTATATGCACAAGTAGAACATAATGAGTTGTGGGCGATAATAGTCATAGTGCTTACCAGCAACGTCTTACTTTGATTTGGCGGTATTGTTGGATGAAGCGGCCCAGACTGACATTACATGACCATGTTAATGAGACTGGTTCTACCGACGTGCTTTGCACACATGTGGCTGGCGGGTGTCTGTTTATCCAACTTTAGTTGAATCGAGTTTGACTACGCCCGGTCCTTGTTGAAGGTTAAAACAACACACTTGACGAAAAATCATTGTGGTTTTGATGTGTAGGTAAGAACAGTTCTTGCTAGAAGCCCGTAGCAGCCACGTAAAACTTGCAACAACAAAGTAGAGGACATCTAACTTGTTTTTGCACGGCATGTTGTGATGTGATATGGTCAAGACGTGATGAGATATAAATTGTTGTATGAGATGATCATGTTTTGTAAAAGTTATTGGCAACTGGCAGGAGCCTTATGGTTGTCGCTTTATTGTATGAAATGCAATCGCCATGTAATTGCTTTACTTTATCACTAAGCGGTAGCGATAGTCGTAGAAGCAATAGTTGGCGAGACAGCAACGATGCTACGATGGAGATCAAGGTGTCAAGCCGGTGATGATGGTAATCATGATGGTGCTTCGGAGATGGAGATCAAAAGCAGAAGATGATGATGGCCATATCATATCACTTATTTTGATTGCATGTGATTTTTATCCTTTATGCATCTTATTTTGCTTAGTACAGCGGTAGCATTATAAGATGATCCCTCACTAAATTTCAAGCTATAAGTGTTCTCCCTGAGTATGCACCATTGCTATAGTTCGTCATGCCGAGACGCCACGTGATGATCGGGTGTGATAAGCTCTACGTTCACATACAACGGGTGCAAGCCAATTTTGCATGTGCAGAATACTCGGGTTAAACTTGATGAGCCTAACATATGCAGATATGGCCTCGGAACACTGAGACCGAAAGGTCAAACGTGAATCATATAGTAGATATGATCAACATAGTGATGTTCACCATTGAGAACTACTCCATCTCACGTGATGATCGGACATGGTTTAGTTGATATGGATCACGTGATCATTTAGATGACTAGAGGGATGTCTATCTAAGTGGGAGTTCTTAAGTAATATGATTAATTGAACTTTAATTTATCATGAACTTAGTCCTGATAGTATTTGCATATCTATGTTATAGATCAATAGCTCACGTATAGCTCCCCTGTTTTATTTTGGATATGTTCCTAGAGAAAACTAAGTTGAAAGATGATAGTAGCAATGATGCGGACTAGATCCATGATCCGGGATTATCCTTGTTGCTGCACAGAAGAATTATGTCCTTTATGCACCACTAAGTGACAGACCTATTGCAGGAGCAGATGCAGATGTTATGAACATTTGACAAGCTCGATATGATGACTACTTGATAGTTATTTCACAATGCTTTACGACTTAGAACCAGGATTTAAAAAATGTTTTGAATGCCACGGAGCATATGAGATGTTTCAAGAGTTGAAATTGGTATTTCAGACTCATGCCCGTGTCAAGAGGTATAAGACCTCTGACAAAGTACTTTGCCTACAAAATGGAGGAGAATAGCTCAGCTAGTGAGCATGTGCTCAGAATGTCTGGGTACTACACTCACTTGAATCAAGTGGGAGTTAATCTTCCAGATAAGATAGTGATTGACGGAGTTCTCTAGTCACTATCACCAAGTAATAGGACTTCGTGATGAACTATAATATGCAAGGGATGACGTAATGATTCCCAAGCTCTCCGCGATGCTGAAACCAGCGAAGGTAGAAATCAAGAAAAAACATCAAGTGTTGATGGTTAACATGACCACTAGTTTCAAGAAAAGGGGCAAAGGAAAGAAAGGGAACTTCAAGAAGAATGGCAAGCAAGTTGCCACTCCCATGAAGAAGCCCAAAGCTAGACCCAAGCCTGAAACTAAGTGCTTCTACTGCAAAGGAAATGGTCACTAGAAGCGGAACTGTCCCAAAGACTTGGTAGATAAGAAGGATGGCAAAGTAAACAAAAGTATATATGATATACATGTTATTGATGTGTACTTTAGTAACATTCATAGTAGCCCCTGGGTATTTGATACTGGTTCAGTTGCTATGATTAGTAACTTGAAACAGGAGTTACAAAATGAATAGAGACTATTCGAGGGTGAGGTGACGATGTGTGTTGGAAGTGATTCCAAGGTTGATAAGATCACCATGGCATGCTCCCTTTACCTTCGGGATTAGTGTTGAACCTAAAATAAATGTTATTTGGTGTTTGCGTTGAGCATAATATGATTGGATCATGTTTATTGCAATACGGTTATTGATTTAAGTCATAGAATAATTGTTATTATGTTTACATGAATAAAACCTTCTGTGGTCATACACCCGAGGTGAATGGTTTATTGAATCTCGTTCGTAGTGATACACATATTCATAATATTGATGCCAAAATATGCAAAGTTGATAATGATAGTGCAACATACTAGTGGCACTGCCGTTTAGGTCATATTGGTGTAAAGCGCATGAAGAAACTCCATGCGAATGGGCTTTTGGAATCAGTTAATGCTTGCGAACCATGCCTCATGGGCAAGATGACTAAGACTCCGTTCTCCGGAACAATGGAGCGACCAACTGACTTATTGGAAATAATACATACTAATGTATGCGGTCCGATGAGTGTTGAGGCTCGCGGCGGGTATCATTATTTTCTGACCTTCACAGATGATTTGAGCATATATGGATATATATACTTGATGAAGCATAAGTTTGAAACATCTGAAAAGTTCAAAGAATTTCAGAGTGAAGTGGAAAATCATCGTAACAAGAAAATAAAGTTTCTATGATCTGATCGTGGAGGTGAATATTTGAGTTATGAGTTTGGCCTTCATCTAAAAATAATGTGGAATAAGTTTCACAACTCACGCCACCTAGAACACCACAGTATAATGGCGTGTCGGAACATCGTAACCGTACTTTATTAGATATGATGCGATCTATGATGTCTCTTACCGATTTACCACTATTGTTTTGGGGTTATACATTAGAGATAGCTACATTCACGTTAAATAGGACACCATCTAAATCCGCTGAGATGACACCATATGAAGTGTGGTTTGGCAAGAAACCCAAGTTGCGTTTCTTAAAGTTTGGGGCTGCGGTGCTTATGTGAAAAAGCTTCAACCTGATAAGCTCGAACCCAAATCGGATAAATTTGTCTTCATAGGATACCCAAAGGAGACTGTTGGGTACACCTTCTATCACAGATCCAAAGGCAAGATATTCATTGCTAAGAATGGATTCTTTCTAGAGAAGGAGTTTCTCTCGAAAGAAGTGAGTGGGAGGAAAGTAGAAATTGATGAGGTAATTGTACCTTCTCCCGAATTGGAAAGTAGTTCATCACAGAAATTAGTTCCAGTGATTCCTACACCAATTAGTGAGGAAGCTAATGATGATGATCATGAAACTTATGATCAAGTTACTACCGAACCTCGTAGGTCAACCAGAGTACGATCCGAACTTGATGAGGTACGGTAATCCTGTACTGGAGGTCATGTTACTTGACCATGATGAACCTACGAACTATGAGGAAGAGATGATGAGCCCAGATTTCACGAAATGGCTTGAGGCCATGAAATTTGAGATGTGATCCATGTATGAGAAAAAAGTGTGGACTTTGGTTGACTTGCCCGATGATCGGCAAGCCATAGAGAATAAATGGATCCTCAAGAAGAAGACTGACGCTGACGGTAATATTACTGTCTACAAAGCTTGACTTGTTACAAAAGGTTTTTGACAAGTTCAAGGAGTTGACTATGATGAGACCTTCTCACCCGTAGCGATGCTTAAGTCTGTCCGAATCATGTTAGCAATTGCCGCATTTCATGATTATGAAATTTGGCAAATGGATGTCAAAACTGTATTCCTTAATGGATATCTTAAAGAAGAGTTGTATATGATGCAACCAGAAGGTTTTGTCGATCCTAAAGGTGCTAAAAAAGTGTGCAAGCTCCAGCGATCCATTTATGGACAGGTGCAAGCCTCTCGGAGTTGGAATATATGCTTTGATAGTGTGATCAAAGCATATAGTTTTATACAGACTTGCGGTGAAGCCTGTATTTACAAGAAAGTGAGTGGGAGCACTACAACCTTTTTGATAAGTATATGTGAGTGACATATTGTTGATCAGAAATGATGTAGAATTTTTTGGAAAGCATAAAGGAGTGTTTGAAAGGAGTTTTTTTAGAAAGACCTCGGTGAACCTGCTTACACATTGAGCATCAAGATCTATAGAGATAGATCAAGACGCTTGATAAGATTTTTTCAATGAGTTCATACCTTGACAAGATTTTGAAGTAGTTCAAAATGGAACAGTCAAAGAAGGAGTTCTTGCCTGTGTTGCAAGGTGTGAAGTTGAGTAAAGACTCAAAACCCGACCACGGCAGAAAATAGAAAGAGAATGAAAGTCATTCCCTATGCCTCACTCATAGGTCATATAAAGTATGCTATGCTGTGTACTAGACCTATTGTGTACCTCACCATGAGTTTGGCAAGAGGGTACAATAGTGATACAGGAGTGGATTACTGGACAACGGTCAAAATTATCCTTAGTGGAATAAGGATATTGTCGGTGAGAACGACACCTATGGGATCACAGGGAATCCCTTATACGGTTGGCGGGCGCGGGGCTGTGGAAAGAGCAGGTTTAGAAGATCAACAGAGGTGAATTTATCCAGGTTCGGGCCGCAAGTGATGCGTAATACCCTGATACGTCTCCAACGTATCTATAATTTTTGATTGCTCCATGCTATATTATCTACTATTTTGGATGTTTATGGGCTTTATTATACACTTTTATATTATTTTTGGGACTAACCTATTAACCCAGAGCCCAGTGCCAGTTTCTGTTTTACCTTGTTTTAGGGTTTCGAAGAAAAGGAAAACCAAACGGAGTCCAATTGACTTGAAACTTCACGGAACCCATTTTTGGAAGGAAAGAAGCCCAGAAGACTTGAAGTGCATGTAAGGGAAGCTTCGAGGAGGCCACGAGGTAGGGGGGCACGCCCACCCCCCTATGGCGCGCCTTCCACCCTCGTGGGCCCCTCGTGCCCTCCCTGACGTACTTCTTCCGCCTATATATCTCCATATACCCTAAAAACATCCGGGAACACAATAGATCGGGAGTTCCACCGCCAGAAGCCTCCGTAGCCACCGAAAGCCAATCTAGACCCGTTCCGGCACCCTGCCGGAGGGGGCAATCCCTCTCCGGTGCCCATCTTCATCCTACGCCTCCTACGGATTGATAAACCTTAGGTCATCCACTTGAGGGAAATTTGCTACTGTCCTACAAACCTCTGCACTTGGAGGCCCAACAACGTCTACAAGAAGAAGGTTGTGTAGTAGACATAAAGCTCTTTTCTGACGCTGTTGCCGGGGAGGTTAGCGCTTGAAGGTATATCTTTAGATCTTGCAATCGAGTCTTTTAGTTTCTTGTTTTTATCACTAGTTTAGTTTATAAAAGAAAACTATAAAAAAATGGAATTGAGTTTGTCTCATACGCTTCACCTTTTTAATATCTTTCGTGAGTATGATGGAAAGGATAATTGTGCTCAAGTGCTAGAAGAAGAAATCTATAAAATGTTAGGCACTAAATATTTGAATGATGAGCATGATTGCAATGTTGTTAGTATGAATTCCTTGAATATCCATGATGCTAATGATATGCAAAGCCACAAGCTTGGGGAAGCTATGTTTGATGAAGATGATATTTTTTGTCCCCCAAGTTTTGATGAGCAAATTTATTATGATGAAAGCATTCCTCCTATTTATGATGATTATATTGATGAAAGTGGATTTGGAGAGGTCATGACTTTATTTTGTGATGAATCCACTATTCCGGAAGAGGTTCCAATTGATTATGAGAACAAAGTTGCTATCTATGATGATTATTGTGATGACTTGTATGCTATAAAGAATAATGATATCCATGAAACTTGTCATCATGATTTTAGTTTTCAATTGGATTATGCCTCACATGATAATTATTTTGTTGAGTTTGCTCCCACTATTATTCATGAGAAGAATTTTGCTTATGTGGAGAGTAGTAAATTTTCTATGCTTGTAGATCATGAAAAGAATGCTTTAGGTGCTGGTTATATTGTTGAATTCATTCATGATGCTACTGGTGCTGGTTATATTGTTGAATTCATTCATGATGCTACTGAAAATTATTATGAGGGAGGAATATATGCTTGTAGTAATTGCAATAATATCAAGTTTCCTCTCTATGTGCTTAAAGTTTTGAAGTTATGCTTGCTTTACCTTCCTATGCAAGTTGATTCTTGTTCCCATAAGTTGTTTGCTCACAAAATCCCTATTCATAGGAAGTGGGTTAGACTTAAATATGCTAGTCATATTCTTCATGATGCTCTCTTTATGTTCCAATTCTTATCTTTTATGTGAGCATCGTTGAAATCATCATGCCTAGCTAGGGGCGTTAAACGATAGCGCTTGTTGGGAGGCAACCCAACTTTATTTTTGTCCCTTGACTTTTGCTCCTGTTTAGTAATAAATAATTTATCTAGCCTCTTTTATGATTGAGTTTTTTGTTTTAATTTGTGTTTGTGCCAAGTAGAACCGTTGGGAAGACTTGGGGAAAGTCTTGTTGATCTTGCTGTAAAAAACAGAAACTTTAGCGCTCACGAGAATTGCTGCCATTTTTTATTGGAGAGTGATATTTAGTTAATTCTTTTTGCAGATGATTAATAGATAAATTCCTCACGTCCAGAAAGTTATTTTAGAATTTTTGGGGTTCCATAAGTTTGCTTTAGTTACAGATTACTACAGACTGTTCTGTTTTTGATAGATTCTGTTTTTCGTGTGTTGTTTGCTTATTTTAATGAATGTATGGCTAGTAAAAGAGTTTATAAACCATAGAGAAGTTGGAATACATTAGTTTTAACACCAATATAAATAAATAATGAGTTCATTACAGTACCTTGAAGTGGAGTTTTGTTTTCTTTCGCTAACGGAGCTCACGACTTTTCTACTTTAAGTTTTGTGTTGTGAAGTTTTCAAGTTTTGGGTAAAGATTCGATGGACTATGAAATGAGGAGTGTCAATAGCCTAAGATTGGGGATGCCCAAGGCACACCAAGGTAATATTCAAGGACAACCAAGAGCCTAAGCTTGGGGATGCCCCGGAAGGCATCCCCTCTTTCGTCTACTTCCATCGGTAACTTTACTTGGAGCTATATTTTTATTTAGCACATGATATGTGTTTTGCTTGGAGCATCAATTTATTTTGTTAGGATTTACTTTATTTATTTATAACATTGTTTTGAATCTTTTATTTCAATAAAAGTGGCATTGATAGCCTTTACTATGCCTATTTTACAAGTCTTCATGTTGCTGTTTGAAAACAGAAAGTTTACCGCTGTTGCAATAATTCCCTAGAAAATTCAGAATGCGATAAAATGTTGAAACCTTTTGCATATTAAGATCTGATAAATTTACTACAGTGGGAATTTTCTTTTATATTTTTTGGAGCTAGGGAAGTATGGATGTTGCTTCATTCTTTACAGACTGTCCTGTTTAGGAAGATTGTTGTTATGTTTGCATTGTTTGCATATGTTTGCTTCTTTAATGATTCTATTTGAGGATAGGACTATTAAATATGCAGAGGCATTTAGTATGCAATGTTGAATAATAATTTTAGTGATTTGCTACAGTAGAGTATGATAAGGTTTTGGCAATGGTTCATACTAACTTATCTCACGAGTCCTTGTTGAGTTTTGTGTGGATGAAGCTTTTGAGATTTAGGGAGACCGTGATATGAGAGGAATTAAGGAGACACAAAAGCTCAAGCTTGGGGATTCCCAAGTCACCCCAAGATAATAATTCAATAAGTCTCAAGCGTCTAAGCTTGGGGATGCCCCGGTTGGCATCCCACCTTTCTTCTTCAACAATTACCGGTTAGTATCGGTTGATCCTAAGTTTTTGCTTTTTCACATGATGTTTGCTATTCTTAGATGTCCTTTTCTTTTGTTTTGCTTGCTGTTTGAATAAAATACCAAGATCTGAAATTATTAATGTTAGAGAGTCTTCACATAGCTGCATAATTATTCGACTACTCATTGATCTTCACTTATATCTTTCGGAGTAGTTTGTTGTTGCTCTAGTGCTTCACTTATATCTTTTTAGAGCATGGTGGTAGTTTTATTTTGAAGAAATAGATGAACTCTCATGCTTCACTTATATTATTTTCAGAGTCCTAAACAGCATGGTAATTTTCTTTGGTTATGAAACTAGTCCTAATATGATGGGCATCCAAGAGGGATATAACAAAAACTTTCATATAGAGTATTGAATACTAAGAGAAGTTTGATGCTTGATGATTGTTTTGAGATAAGGAGATGGTGATATTAGAGTCATGCTAGTTGAGTAGTTGTGAATTTGAGAAATACTTGTGTTAAAGCTTGTGATTCCCGTAGCATGCACGTATGGTGAACCGTTATGTGATGAAGTCGAAGCATGATTTATTTATTGATTGTATTCCTTATGAGTGGCGGTCGGGGACGAGCGATGGTATTTTCCTACCAATCTATCCCCTAGGAGCATGCACGTAATACTTTCCTTTGATAACTTGTAGATTTTCGCAATAAGTATATGAGTTCTTTATGACTAATGTTGAGTCCATGGATTATACGCATTCTCACCCTTCCACCATTGCTAGCCTCTCTAATACTGCACACCTTTCGCCGGTATCATACACCCACTATATACCTTCCTCAAAACAGCCACCATACCTACCTATTATGGCATTTCCATGGCCATTCCGAGATATATTGCCATGCAACTTTTCACCGTTCCGTTTATTATGACACGCTCCATCATTGTCATATTGCTTTGCATGATCATGTAGTTGACATCGTATTTGTGGCAAAGCCACCGTTCATAATTCTTTCATACATGTCACTCATGAGTCATTGCACATCCCGGTACACTGCCGGAGGCATTCATATAGAGTCATATCTTGTTCTAAGTATCGAGTTGTAATTCGTGAGTTGTAAGTAAATAAAAGTGTGATGATCATCATTATTAGAGCATTGTCCCAGTGAGGAAAGGATGATGGAGACTATGATTCCCCCATAAGTCGGGATGAGACTCCAGACGAAAATAAATAAATAAAAGAGGCCAAAGAAGGCCAAATAAAAAAAGAGGCCATAAAAAAAGAGAAAGGCCCAAATAAAAAAAATAAAAAATGAGAGAAAAAGAGAGAAGGGGCAATGCTACTATCCTTTTACCACACTTGTGCTTCAAAGTAGCACCATGATCTTCATGATAGAGAGTCTCCTATGTTGTCACTTTCATATACTAGTGGAAATATTTCATTATAGAACTTGGCTTGTATATTCCAATGATGGGCTTCCTCAAAATGCCCTAGGTCTTCGTGAGCAAGCAAGTTGGATGCACACCCACTAGTTTCTTTTGTTGAGCTTTCATACACTTATAGCTCTAGTGCATCCGTTGCATGGCAATCCCTACTCACTCACATTGATATCTATTGATGGGCATCTCCATAGCCCGTTGATACGCCTAGTTGATGTGAGACTATCTTCTCCTTTTTATCTTCTCCACAACCACCATTCTATTCTACCTATAGTGCTATGTCCATGGCTCACGCTCATATATTGCGTGAAGATTGAAAAAGTTTAAGAACATCAAAAGTATGAAACAATTGCTTGGCTTGTCATCGGGGTTGTGCATGATTTAAATATTTTGTGTGGTGAAGATGGAGCATAGCCAGACTATATGATTTTGGAGGGATAACTTTCTTTGGCCATGTTATTTTGAGAAGACATGATTGCTTAGTTAGTATGCTTGAAGTATTATTATTTTTATGTCAATACAAACTTTTATCTTGAGTCTTTCAGATCTGAATATTCACGCCACTATTAAGAAGAATTACATTGAAATTATGCCAAGTAGCATTCCACATGAAAAATTCTGTTTTTATCATTTACCTACTCGAGGACGAGCAGGAATTAGGCTTGGGGATGCTGATACGTCTCCAACGTATCTATAATTTTTGATTGCTCCATGCTATATTATCTACTATTTTGGATGTTTATGGGCTTTATTATACACTTTTATATTATTTTTGGGACTAAGCTATTAACCTAGAGCCCAGTGCCAGTTTCTGTTTTACCTTGTTTTAGGGTTTCGAAGAAAAGGAAAACCAAACGGAGTCCAATTGACCTGAAACTTCACGGAACCCATTTTTGGAAGGAAAGAAGCCTAGAAGACTTGAAGTGCATGTAAGGGAAGCTTCGAGGAGGCCACGAGGTAGGGGGCGCGCCCACCCCCCTAGGGCGCGCCCTCCACCCTCGTGGGCCCCTCGTGGCCCCCCTGACATACTTCTTCCGCCTATATATCTCCATATACCCTAAAAACATCCGGGAACACAATAGATCGGGAGTTCCGCCGCCAGAAGCCTCCGTAGCCACCAAAAGCCAATCTAGACCCGTTCCGGCACCCTGCCGGAGGGGGCAATCCCTCTTCGGTGGCCATCTTCATCCTACGCCTCCTACGGATTGATAAACCTTAGGTCATCCACTTGAGGGAAATTTGCTACTGTCCTACAAACCTCTGCACTTGGAGGCCCAACAACGTCTACAAGAAGAAGGTTGTGTAGTAGACATCATACCCTACTCCTGCTGTTTTGTGTTTATCTGGTGTTCTTGGACTAGCTACAAAGCGTGCAGGGTCCAAAAAGTTTGAATCCTTCTCTAGTATGCCTCAGGCCTCCTTTTATAGCCAAAGGGGTCGCCACAGTGGCACACAGGAGGTGGAAAGTTTGTACTGTATACAAGTCTATCGCCTGGTACCGTAGGACAAACACATTTAATGCGCTGCCGATGTGCCCCCTCACTTTATCGGGGACGGCAAGGAAGCTCCTCTCGCCTGTCGCCGCCTCACCTCGCACTGACGCGCGTCCAAGCTGACTAGGCGTGCAACGCCACGCTGGTTGGCTGACTGCTGAGTTGGTGCGGTGGTGGAGTCTTCACGAAGATCTGCATGCCACCATGCAGGTGCTCGCTGAGTTGGCCTGGAAGCTTCACGTCGCCACGCAGGTGCCTGCCTCGTTGGCGGGTTGACTGCTGTGTTGGAACAACGGTGGAGCCATGGCAGGTGGGGGCCTGGCTGCGGCCCCCCAGATGTCCCCGGCAAGGGCCTTGCCGGGGTCTCGCAGGTGTGCCCGACAAGGGTCTTGCCGGGGGTCTCATGAGCGTCCCCGACAAGGATCTTGCCGGGGGGATTTCGTCGTATGGTCCTCATCTAGTCTTGTATGTTCTTGGTCTTTACAAAGATCCGCATGCCACCATGCAGGCACCTCCCAAGCCTTGGTTCCAATGTTGTCGACAGTGTCGAAACTCTTAGGCTCAAGGGTGGCGGCTCTGCTGGTGTTGCGCAAGTTGCCCTGGCAAGACTCTTGCTGGGGCTACGTAAGCTCCCCCGGCAAGGCTCTTGCCGGGGAAATCCCACCTTGTCCCTTTGCTTCTCGCGCCTTTGGCTTGGCGCTGCTCTTGTAGTCTTGTGTCTTCGCTTCCTCTGCTCTGCCAAGCGTGGCCGCAGGCATGTGGCTGCGACCGCCCGCGCATAGGTAAAGGGGTACAAAAAGGACCCCTACTTTTTTATGCCGACAGGAGTGTGACGCCCCCGATTTAATCATACACTAATCATACACGCAAACGCGTACGATCAAGATCAGGGACTCACGGGAAGATATCACAACACAACTCTAAAACATAAATAAGTCATACAAGCATCATAATACAAGCCAGGGGCCTCGAGGGCTCGAATACAAGTGCTCGATCATAGACGAGTCAGCGGAAGCAACAATATCTGAGTACAGACATAAGTTAAACAAGTTGCCATAAGATGGCTAGCACAAACTGGGATACAGATCAAAAGAGGCGCAGGCCTCCTGCCTGGGATCCTCCTAACTACTCCTGGTCGTCGTCAGCGGGCATCACGTAGTAGTAGGCACCTCCGGTGTAGTAGGAGTCATCGTCGAAGGTGGCGTCTAGCTCCTGGGATCCAACATCTGGTTGCGACAACCAGGTAGAAGGGATAGGGGGAAAAGAGGGAGAAAGCAACCGTGAGTACTCATCCAAAGTACTCGCAAGCAAGGAGCTACACTACATATGTATGCATTGGTATCAACTGGAATAAGGCTATCATAGGTGGACTGAACTGCAGAATGCCGGAATAAGAGGGGGATAGCTAGTCCTTTCGATGACTACGCTTCTGGCAGCCTCCGTCTTGCAGCATGTAGAAGAGAGTAGACTGAAATCCTCCAAGTAGCATCGCATAGCATAACCCTAACCGATGATCCTCCCCTCGTCGCCCTGTGAGAGAGCGACCACCGGTTGTATCTGGCACTTGGAAGGGTGTGTTTTATTAAGTATCCGGTTCTAGTTGTCATAAGGTCAAGGTACAACTCCAAATCGTCCTGTTACCGAAGATCACGGCTATTCGAATAGATTAACTTCCCTGCAGGGGTGCACCACATTCCCCAACACGCTCGATCCCATTTGGCCGGACACACTTTCCTGGGTCATGCCCGGCCTCGAAAGATCAACACGTCGCAGCCCCACCTAGGCACAACAGAGAGGTCAGCACGCCAGTCTAAACCTAAGCGCACAGATGAAACAGAGGGGGAAAGTTGCATGTTTGCTATGCTAGGTATGCGTGGTGGATAAACGGGCTGCGTATTCAAATTCGTCTCGTCGTTCTGAGCAACTTTCATGTACAAAGTTTTTCCATCTGAGCTGCGGTTTATTTTCTATTAATTTTAAAAGATTTAAATCATTTTCAGGATTTATTTAATTATTTTAATACAACATTATCCAGAACAGTGCTTGCTGACGTCATCATGACGTCAGCATGACATCAGCAGTCAACAGAGGTGTTGACTGGTCAACTGACGTGTGGGACCCACTGGTCATTGACTGCTTAGCCTAATAAGTGTTTAACTAAACTAACTACTGTTTAATTAAACTAATTAGTTAGTTAGGTTAATCTAATTATGATTAATTAACTTAATTAATTCCTTAATTAATTAATTAAATTATTATTATCTATTTATTTATTTTATTTATTTTACATATTATTTTTAATTCTTTTTTTTAACAAAACGTTCTGGGGTTGGGGCCCCCATGTCAGTGGCCCATCGGGGCCTAGAGGGGGCGGGCGAGCGGGTGCGGGCGCTCGCCCAAACGGGGCGCGGGCAAGGTCGTGGTCGGCGATGGCCACCGGAGCGGCGGCACGGCACCGGCAAGGGGAAGCAGGGGCGAGGCCAGGTGCAGTGGTGGCCGGCGGAGAGGCGGGGCCGCAAGGGCCACCGCAGGCGCGGCGGGCGCTAGGGAGGCGCAGCGGCAGCAGCGGTGCGTGGCCACGGCGGGGCGCGAGCGAGCAGCAGCAGAGGAGCGACAGAGGCAGCGGTAGCGAGCAGGGGGAGCGCAGCGTCGCGGGGCAGAGGCCGCGCGGGCACTGAACGGCGGCGAGGCGAGCAGCGGGGCCACGCGAGGCCGCGGTCAGAGAACCAGGGGAGAGAGGGAGGGGGCCGGAGCTCACGGCGGGGCGTAGGGTCTCGGCCATGGGGTCGAGGTGGTTCGGTGACGACGGCGCCGGCGAGGAGGAAGGCGACGGTGGCGTCGGGGGGGTTGAGGCGGCGAGGTCCAGGCGGCGGTGCGGGCTCGTGGAGGCCGTTCGGGGGGGAGGACGAGGACGGCCGCACGACGGGGAGACGAGCGGCTGCGGCGAGGGACGGCTCCGGCGTCGTCGTCGAGCGGCGGGGGCGCGTTGGGCTCGGCGCGGTCGTGGGTTCGCTTCCCCGATCCAGATCGGGGAGGGAGCGAGGGGGGCGAGCGGGGTGGGGCGAGCGGGGTGGGGCAAGTGGGGGGGGGGAGTGGGGATCGGGTGGGGGTTAGGGTTTCCTCCTGGTGGGGGTTATGGAGGGGAGGTAGCGGGCCGGCCGGCTGGGCCTGGGGTTGGCCCAGTTGGGCCACGGCCCAGGGAGGGGGGGGGCTTTCTCTTTCTTTTCTTTTTCTTTTGTTTTCCACTTTTGTATTTTCTTTTATTATTTCTTTCCTGTTTAATTCATCTAAAAGTATTTAGGCATTTTATAAAAAGGTGTTTACTTTACTATAACTACCCTGGCATTTAACTACACACTCCGAACATTTTAGTTTAATATTTTGAAACCTTTGCCGTTTGACATTAATTTGAATTTTGAATTTGACGCGGTTTCGAATTAACCCGAGATTAGTAGCAGTAATCGCAGATGACATGGCATCATTAGGAGAGTTTTACTGTAGCTTGATTACCCGGGCGTTACAAGGAGCCCCCAGGCCTGGGCCACATATAAGCACATAGCGTCATTGGGCCAGGCCCAGAAAGGTGCACGGGTACGCGTGGCAGAGTTTTACCATAGTAACTCCCTCGCCAGTTGCGCTTCCTCACAACTCGCGTTGAATGCGTGACGTGGGGGTCATGCGTGGGGCGGTTGCGGCCCGCTTGCGTCACATCGTGGTGGATATTAAAGAGGCGGCTCGCGCCTTCCCCATAAAAAGAGGAAAACGGAGGGGTGCGGCTCATTTACTAAGTGGACTCAGGTCGTGGCCTTCAAGGAGCCCGCGCCCCACGACCACGGGGTGGAAACAGTCGCTTCACTTGTCTTCTCGATTCTGGCCTGCTCGCCACATGTCCTCCATGCCTCAAGGAGGGTAGGCGGTAGACGCGGAGGGCACATGCCTTAATGGCGAGGTGGGAAACCGGGTCGTATCCGATTGGAGCAGCAGGTCGGTCCTGATTCCCTGCGCCCCTGGCGGCCAGATTGGTTAAGTGAGGCGGTCGAGCCCCGGCCCCGCCCCTTTATAAGAAGGGGAGGGGGATGTCATCCTTCAATATTCATCTCCTTCCATATTGACTCCTACCTTCCCTTCGCAATGGCGAGAGGGCGCCCCCCCGCTCCGATGGCAACGACGAGGGTCTCTGCTCGACAGCGTGCCCCCCTCCCCAAGAGCTCGTGGCGGCGGAGCCGGCCACAAGAGGAAGAAGGAGGGGGCGAGGCCGAGGCCGCCGTGGTTCTCGGGGGAGAGGAGGACGGGGCGGCTCACCGTGAAGGAAATATGCCCTAGAGGCAATAATAAAGTTATTATTTATTTCCTTATATCATGATAAAAGTTTATTATTCATGCTAGAATTCTATTAACCAGAAACATAATACATGTGTGAATACATAGACAAACAGAGTGTCACTAGTATGCCTCTACTTGACTAGCTCGTTAATCAAAGATGGTTATGTTTCCTAACCATGGACAAAGAGTTGTTATTTGATTAACGGGATCACATCATTAGTTGAATGATCTGATTGACATGACCCATTCCATTAGCTTAGCACCCGATCGTTTAGTATGTTGCTATTGCTTTCTTCATGCATGTTCCTATGACTATGAGATTATGCAACTCCCGTTTGCCAGAGGAACACTTTGTGTGCTACCAAACGTCACAACGTAACTGGGTGATTATAAAGGAGCTCTACAGGTGTCTCCAACGGTACATGTTGGGTTGGCGTATTTTGAGATTAGGATTTGTCATTCCGATTGTCGGAGAGGTATCTCTGGGCCCTCTCGGTAATGCACATCACTTAAGCCCTGCAAGCATTGCAACTAATGAGTTAGTTGCGGGATGACGTATTACAGAACGAGTAAAGAGACTTGCCGGTAATGAGATTGAACTAGGTATTGAGATACCGACGATCGAATCTCGGGCAACTAACATACCGATGACAAAGGGAACGACGTATGTTGTTATGCGGTCTGACCGATAAAGATCTTCGTAGAATATGTAGGAGCCAATATGAGCATCCAGGTTCCGCTATTGGTTATTGACCGGAGACGTGTCTCGGTCATGTCTACATTATTCTCGAACCCGTAGGGTCCGCATGCTTAAGGTTTCGATGACAGTTATATTATGAGTTTATGAGTTTTGATGTACCGAAGTTAGTTCGGAGTCCCGGATGTGATCACGGACATGACGAGGAGTCTCGAAATGGTCGAGACATAAAGATTGATATATTGGACGGCTATATTCGGACACCGGAAGTGTTCCGGATGATTTCGGAGAAAACCGGAGAGCTGGAGGGTTACCGGAACCCCCCGGGAGAAGTAATGGGCCATATGGGCCTTAGTGGAGAGAGAGAGGGGCAGCCAAAGGTGGGCCGCGCGCCTCCTCCCCTGGTCCGAATTGGACTAGGAGAGGGGGGTGGCGCCCCCCTTTCCCTCTCCCTCCCCACTTCCTTCCCCCTCCTAGTAGGAGTCCTATTCCTACTAGGAGGACTCCTCCTTGGCGCGCCTATAGGGCCGGCCGGCCTCCTCCCCTTGCTCCTTTATATACGGGGGCAGGGGGCACCCCTAGACACACAAGTTGATCCACGTGATCATATTCTTAGCCGTGTGCGGTGCCCCCTTCCACCATAGTCCTCGATAATATTGTAGCGGTGCTTAGGCGAAGCCCTGCGACGGTAGTACATCAAGATCGTCACCACGCCGTCGTGCTGACGGAACTCTTCCCCGACACTTTTCTGGATCGGAGTCCGGGGATCGTCATCGAGCTGAACGTGTGCTAGAACTCGGAGGTGCCATAGTTTCGGTGCTTGATCGGTCGGGCCGTGGAGACGTACGACTACATCAACCAAGTTAACGCTTCCGTTGTCGATCTACAAGGGTACGTAGGTCACACTCTCCCCCTCTCGTTGCTATGCATCACCATGATCTTGCGTGTGCGTAGGATTTTTTTTGAAATTACTACGTTCCCCAACAGTGGCATCCGAGCCTAGGTTTTATATGTTGATGTTATATGCACGAGTAGAACACAAGTGAGTTGTGGGCGATATAAGTCATACTGCTTACCAGCATGTCATACTTTGGTTCGGCGGTATTGTTGGACGAATCGGCCCGGACCGACATTACGCGTGCGCTTACGCGAGACCGGTTCTCCCGACGTGCTTTGCACATAGGTGGCTTGCGGGTGACAGTTTCTCCAACTTTAGTTGAACCGAGTGTGGCTATGCCCGGTCCTTGTGAAGGTTAAAACAGCACCAACTTGACAAACTATCATTGTGGTTTTGATGCGTAGGTAAGATTGGTTCTTGCTTAAAGCCCGTAGCAGCCACGCAAAACATGCAACAACAAAGTAGAGGACGTCTAACTTGTTTTTGCAGGGCATGTTGTGATGTGATATGGTCAAGACATGATGCTAAATTTTATTGTATGAGGTGATCATGTTTTGTAACCGAGTTATCGACAACTGGCAGGAGCCATATGGTTGTCGCTTTATTGTATGCAATGCAATCGCGCTGTAATGCTTTACTTTATCACTAAGCGATAGCGATAGTCGTGGAAGCATAAGATTGGCGAGACGACAAGAATGCTACGATGGAGATCAAGGTGTCGCGCCGGTGACGATGGTGATCACGACGGTGCTTCGGAGATGGAGATCACAAGCACAAGATGATGATGGCCATATCATATCACTTATATTGATTGCATGTGATGTTTATCTTTTATGCATCTTATCTTGCTTTGATTGACAGTAGCATTATAAGATGATCTCTCACTAAATTATCAAGAAGTGTTCTCCCTGAGTATGCACCGTTGCGAAAGTTCTTCGTGCTGAGACACCACGTGATGATCGGGTGTGATAGGCTCTACGTTCAAATACAACGGGTGCAAAACAGTTGCACACGCGGAATACTCAGGTTATACTTGACGAGCCAAGCATATACAGATATGGCCTCGGAACACGGAGACCGAAAGGTCGAGCGTGAATCATATAGTAGATATGATCAACATAGTGATGTTCACTAATGAAACTACTCCATCTCACGTGATGATAGGACATGGTTTAGTTGATTTGGATCACGTAATCACTTAGAGGATTAGAGGGATGTCTATCTAAGTGGGAGTTCTTAAGTAATATGATTAATTGAACTTTAATTTATCATGAACTTAGTCCTGGTAGTATTTTGCAAATTATGTTGTAGATCAATAGCTCGCGTTGTTGCTTCCCTGTGTTTATTTTGATATGTTCCTAGAGAAAATTGTGTTGAAAGATGTTAGTAGCAATGATGCGGATTGGATCCGTGATCTGAGGTTTATCCTCATTGCTGCACAGAAGAATTATGTCCTTGATGCACCGCTAGGTGACGGACCTATTGCAGGAGCAGATGCAGACGTTATGAACGTTTGGCTAGCTCAATATGATGACTACTTGATAGTTTAGTGCACCATGCTTAATGGCTTAGAATCGGGACTTCAAAGACGTTTGAACGTCATGGAGCATATGAGATGTTCCAGGAGTTGAAGTTAATATTTCAAGCAAATACCCGAGTTGAGAGATATGAAGTCTCCAACAAGTTCTATAGCTAAAAGATGGAGGAGAATCGCTCAACTAGTGAGCATGTGCCCAGATTTTCTGAGTACTACAATCGCTTGAATCAAGTGGGAGTTAATCTTCCAGATAAGATAGTGATTGACAGAATTCTCTAGTCACCATCACCAAGTTAGTAGAACTTCATGATGAACTATGATATGCAAGGGATAACGGAAACGATTCCCAAGCTCTTCGTAATGCGGAAATTGACGAAGGTAGAAATCGAGAAAACATCAAGTGTTGATGGTAGACAAGACCACTAGTTTCAAGAAAAGGGCAGAGGGAAGATTGGGAACTTCAAGAAGAACAGCAAGCAAGTTGCTGCTCAAGTGAAGAAGCCCAAGTCTGGTCCTAAGCCTGAGACTAAGTGTTTCTACTACAAAGGGACTGGTCACTGGAAGCGGAACTACCCCAAGTGATTGGCAGATAAGAAGGATGGCAAAGTGAACATAAGTATATTTGATATACATGTTATTGATGTGTACTTTACTAGTGTTTATAGAAACCCCTCAGTATTTGATACTAGTTCAGTTGCTAAGATTAGTAACTCGAAACGGGAGTTGCAGAATAAACAGAGACTAGTTAAGGGTGAAGTGACGATGTGTGTTGGAAGTGGTTCCAAGATTGATATGATCATCATCGCACACTCCCTATACTTTCGGGATTAGTGTTGAACCTGAATAAGTGTTATTTGGTGTTTGCGTTAAGCATGAATATGATTTGAACATGTTTATTGTAATACGGTTATTCATTTAAGTAAGAGAATAAATTGTTGTTCTGTTTACATGAATAAAACCTTATATGGTTACACACCCAATGAAAATAGTTCGTTGGATCTCGATCATAGTGATACACATAATCATAATATTGAAACCAAAAGATGCAAAGTTAATAATGATAGTGCAACTTATTTGTAGCACTGCCGTTTAGGTCATATTGGTGTAAAGCGCATGAAGAAACTCCATGCTGATGGGATTTTGGAATCACTTGATTATGAATCACTTGATGCTTGCGAACCATGCCTCATGGGCAAGATGACTAAGACTCCGTTCTCCGGAGCGAGCAACTGACTTATTGGAAATAATACATGCTGATGTATGCGGTCCGATGAGTGTTAAGGCTCACGGCAAGTATCGTTATTTTCTAAACTTCACAGATGATTTGAGCAGATATGGGTATATCTACTTGATGAAACATAAGTCTGAAACATTTGAACAGTTCAAAGAATTTTAGAGTGAAGTGGAAAATCATCGTGACAAGAAGATAAGGTTTCCACGATCTGATCGCGGAGACGAATATTTGAGTTACGAGTTTGGTCTTCAATTAAAACAAAGTGGAATAGTTTCACAAATTCATGCCACCTGGAACACCACAGCATAATGGTGTGTTCGAACATCATAACCGTACTTTATTGGATATAGTACAATCTATGATGTTTCTTACCGATTTACCACTATCGTTTTGGGGTCATGCATTAGAGACAGCTGCATTCATGTTAAATAGGGCACCATCAAAATCCGTTGAGACGACGCCTTATGAACTGTGGTTTGGCAAGAAACCAAAGTTGTCGTTTCTTAAAGTTTGGGGTTGCGATGCTTATATGAAAAAGTTTCATCCTAATAAGCTCAAACCCAAATCGGAGAAATATGTCTTCATAGGATACCCAAAGGAGACAGTTGGGTACACCTTCTATCACATATTCGAAGGCAAGACATTCGTTGCTAAGAATGGATCCTTTCTAGAGAAGGAGTTTCTCTCGAAAGAAGTGAGTGGGAGGAAAGTAGAACTTGATGAGGTAACTGTACCTGCTCCATAATTGGAAAGTAGTTCATCACAGAAATCTGTTCCTGTGACTCCTGCACAAATTAGTGAGGAAGATAACGATGATGATCATGTAACTTCGGATCAAGTTACTACCAAACCTCGTAGGTCAACCAGAGTGAGATCCGCACCAGAGTGGTACGGTAATACTATTCTGGAGGTCATGTTACTTGACCATGACGAACCTACGAACTATGAGGAAGCGATGATGAGCCCAGATTCCGATAAATGGCTTGATGCCATGAAATCTGAGATAGGATCCATGTATGAGAACAAAGTGTGGACTTTGGTGGACTTGCCCGATGATCGGCAAGCCATTGATAATAAATGGATCTTCAAGAGGAAGACGGACACTGATAGTAGTGTTACTATCTACAAAGCTAGAATTGTCGCAAAAGTTTTCCACAAGTTCAAGGTGTTGACTATGATGAGAGTTTCTCACTCGTATCTATGCTTAAGTCTATCCGAATCATGTTAGCAATTGCCGCATTTTATGAAATCTGGCAAATGGATAAACAAAACTGCATTCCTTAATGGATTTATTAAAGAAGAGTTGTATGTGATGCAACAAGAAGGTTTTGTCAATCCTAAAGGTGCTAACAAAATATGCAAGCTCCAGCGATCCATTTATGGACTGGTGCAAGCATCTCGGAGTTGGAATATACGCTTTGATAAGTTGATCAAAGCATATAGTTTTATACAGACTTGCGGTGAAGCCTGTATTTACTAGAAAGTGAGTGGGAGCACTACAACATTTCTGATAAGTATATGTGAATGACATATTGTTGATCAGAGATAATGTAGAATTATTCTGCAAAGCATAAAGGAGTGTTTGAAAGGAGTTTTTCAAAGAAAGACCTCGGTAAAGCTGCTTACATATTGAGCATCAAGATCTATAGAGATAGATCAAGACGCTTGATAAGTTTTTTCAATAAGTACAAACCTTGACAAGATTTTGAAGTAGTTCAAAATGGAACAGTCAAAGAAAGAGTTCTTGCCTGTGTTACAAGGTGTGAAATTGAGTAAGACTCAAAGCCCGACCACGGCAGAAGATAGAAATAGAATGAAAGTCATTCCCTATGCCTCAGCCATAGGTTCTATAAAGTATGCCATGCTATGTACCAGATCTATTGTATACCCTACACTGTGTTAAGCAAGGGAGTACGATAGTGATCTAAGAGTAGATCACTGGACAGCAGTCAAAATTATCCTCAGTGGAATAAGGAAATATTTCTCAATTATGGAGGTGACAAAAAGGTTCGTCGTAAAAGGTTACGTCGATGCAAGTTTTGACACAGATCTGGATGACTGTAAGTCTCGATCTAGATACATATTGAAAGTGGAAGCAATAAGCTAGAGTAGCTCCGTGCAGAGCATTGTTGACATAGAAATTCGCAAAATACTTACGGATCTGAATGTGATAGACCCGTTGACTAAAATTATCTCACAAGCAAAACATGATCACACCTTAGTACTCTTTGGGTGTTGATCACATATCGATGTGAACTATGTGTGTTAATCACATGGTGATGTGAACTATTGCTGTTAAATCACATGGCGATGTGAACTAGATTATCGACTCTAGTGCAAGTGGGAGACTGAAGGAAATATGCCCTAGAGGCAATAATAAAGTTATTATTTATTTCCTTATATCATGATAAAAGTTTATTATTCATGCTAGAATTGTATTAACCGGAAACATAATACATGTGTGAATACATAGACAAACAGAGTGTCACTAGTATGCCTCTACTTGACTAGCTCATTAATCAAAGATGGTTATGTTTCCTAACCATGGACAAAGAGTAGTTATTTGATTAACGGGATCACATCATTAGTTGAATGATCTGATTGACATGACCCATTCCATTAGCTTAGTACCCAATCGTTTAGTATGTTGCTATTGCTTTCTTCATGCATGTTCCTATGACTATGAGATTATGCAACTCCCGTTTGCCAGAGGAACACTTTGTGTGCTACCAAACGTCACAACGTAACTGGGTGATTATAAAGGATCTCTACAGGTGTCTCCAAAGGTACATGTTGGGTTGGCGTATTTTGAGATTAGGATTTGTCACTCCGATTGTCGGAGAGGTATCTCTGGGCCCTCTCGGTAATGCACATCACTTAAGCCTTGCAAGCATTGCAACTAATGAGTTAGTTGCGGGATGACGTATTACAGAATGAGTAAAGAGACTTGCCGGTAACGAGATTGAACTAGGTATTGAGATACCGACGATCGAATCTCGGGCAAGTAACATACCGATGACAAAGGGAACGACGTATGTTGTTATGCGGTCTGACCGATAAAGATTTTCGTAGAATATGTAGGAGCCAATATGAGCATCCAGGTTCCGCTATTGGTTATTGACCGGAGACGTGTCTCGGTCATGTCTACATTGTTCTCGAACCCGTAGGGTCCGCACGCTTAAGGTTTCGATGACAGTTATATTATGAGTTTATGAGTTTTGATGTACCGAAGTTAGTTCGGAGTCCCGGATGTGATCACGGACATGACGAGGAGTCTCAAAATGGTCGAGACATAAAGATTGATATATTGGACGGCTATATTCGGACACCGGAAGTGTTCCGGATGATTTTGGAGAAAACCGGAGAGCCGGAGGGTTACCGGAAGTAATGGGCCATATGGGCCTTAGTGGAGAGAGAGAGGGGCAGCCAAAGGTGGGCCGCGCGCCTCCTCCCCCCTGGTCCGAATTGGACTAGGAGAGGGGGGGTGGCGCCCCCCTTTCCCTCTCCCTCCCCACTTCCTTCCCCCTCCTAGTAGGAGTCCTACTCCTACTAGGAGGAGGACTCCTCCTTGGCGTGCCTATAGGGCCGGCCGGCCTCCTCCCCTTGCTCCTTTATATACGGGGGCAGGGGGCACCCCTAGACACACAAGTAGATCCACGTGATCATATTCTTAGCCATGTGCGGTGGTGCCCCCTTCCACCATAGTCCTCGATAATATTGTAGCGGTGCTTAGGCGAAGCCCTGCGACGGTAGTACATCAAGATCGTCACCACGCCGTCGTGCTGACGGAACTCTTCCCCGACACTTTGCTGGATCGGAGTCCGGGGATCGTCATCGAGCTGAACGTGTGCTAGAACTCGGAGGTGTCGTAGTTTCGGTGCTTGATCGGTCGGGCCGTGGAGACGTACGACTACATCAACCAAGTTAACACTTCCGTTGTCGATCTACAAGGGTACGTAGATCACACTCTCCCCCTCTCGTTGCTATGCATCACCATGATCTTGCGTGTGCATAGGAATTTTTTTGAAATTACTACGTTCCCCAGCACACCGATCTGGCTCCTCCCCCAATGGAGGGCCATGTCGGAGACCAGCCCCGCGAATTCTTCATCAGGCCGCACAAGCCAGTGCGTGGTCGGCTATGTCTCCCCACTCCGTTCGCTCGGGAGATGGAGCTCGACCCGCCACAAGCCTTGAGGTTGCATATGAGGGGCTGCGGGAATGGCAGCTTGCGGGTCGATGTCCACTTCCCCGCCACGCATGTTATGTACCTCTGCCGCGGGTGGAAAACCTTCGCCCGTGCCCATAGCCTGTCAGAGGGGCTCATCCTCCACTTCAACTTGATGGAGAATGGCCTGCTCTCCGTCAAGGTTTTTGGGCACTTGGGAACTTTCCTAAGGTGTTGCGTGGAGAGCTCCACTGATGATGAAATCTCCTCCTCGAGCGGGAGTGACGAGGAGGACAGCGATAGCGGCGATGAGGGCGTCAAGCGGGAGGACGCCGACTCCGACTGACCGCATTGCCCTCCTCCCTCGGCCACGCGCCCTGACGAGGGTCTTCCTCATCAAGCTCTCCATCGACGCGTTCCCCGCCGCTTCCATTTTGCCTTCACCTGCCGCACCAGGGAGGAAAGGGGCAAGAACGGAGATCACGGGGCACCTATCTTTCTTTTAAATTGTAGGCACTTGCCAAATCTTAATTTCTAGATAATGTAATCTCTCGAGTGCATGCTTGTGTCCTGTAACCTCTGTTCTTGCATCATCATGTCAATGAAAAAGTCTAGCCTTGCCGGGAACCCGTGCACGCGTTATGCTCGTGTAGAGGCGAAACGCCTCCTTAATGTAGTAAATGAGAATCATATCTGTCGGGTTACAGACAAAGGGTCCAGCCCCCCGTCCACCTCCTTTTAGCAAGGGCTACTATGACCACTCCGACCAAAGTAGCGTTCGGGCCGGAAATGGGAGCACCCGAGTCTTTAAAGAAGAGTGGTGAGGTTTTCTAATGCACAAGCCATAGGTTACGGACACGAATGGGCAAGAGGTAAACTTTATCTGTTTGGTTTGCCGGGGATCGCCGTGCGAGGCGGTCTTCTCGACTTCTTGTCAGAGCTGGGTCATTGGCGTGATCGTGCGCCCTTGCCGTGGCTGGAAAGAAGAGAGGGCAAGAGCATAGAACCTTGGTGGTCCACTAACATTTATTGGAATCAAAAAGCAGTACAGTACCCTGGACAAGCATGCATATATGTATAGACAAAAACATGGGAATCGACAGGAAACTATACATACTAAGGGATTCCTTTCCCTAACTATGCACAGGGTCTACGCCTGGCTTTGTACATAGGGTTACATGCCTTGCCGGCAAGGCTAGTACAAAATGGGGGTTGCCGGGGCTCCCGACAACCGCGCCTCAGGGGTAAAACTTGCGAAGATGTTCGATATTCCACGAATTGCTCACCAGAATGGCATCTTCGGTCTCCAGACGGACTGCACCGGGCCTAGTGACCCGTATTACCCGATAAGGGCCTTCCCACTTTGGCGTCAACTTGTTTGAATTCTTGGCGGATTGAATGCGCCGAAGAACAAGGTCACCTTCCTCAAGGCTTCGGGCATGAACCTTGCGGCTATGATAGTGGCGCAAGGCCTGCTGGTAGTGAGCGGCTCGCACAACAGCCCGAAGATGATCTTCCTCAAGGAGCGTCGCATCCTCTTGGCGCAACTGCTCTTGCTCTAGCTCATCATAAGCGAGCACTCGAGCTGACCCGTATATGAGTTCCATGGGGAGAACTACTTCTGCCCTATAAACCAGGGCAAAGGGTGTCTGGCCAGTAGCTCGATTTGGTGTCGTTCTGATCGACCAAAGAACTGTTGGCAACTCATCAAACTAGCACCTTCCGCACTTGTGCAACTTGTCAAAAGTCCTAGTCTTGAGGCCTCGCAACACTTCTACATTCGCCCTCTCGGCCTGGCCGTTACTTCTGGGATGAGAAACAGAAGCAAAGCAGACCTTGCTGCCGAGGTCTTGAATGTACTGCATGAAGGTGCGGCTCGTGAACTGCATGCCGTTATCGGTGATGACTCTGTTGGGCACACCAAAATGGCAGACTATCCCCTTGAAGAACTTGACAGCTGACTGTGCTGTCACCTTTCTCACTGGTTCCACTTCCGGCCACTTTGTGAACTTGTCGATCGCGACGTACAAGTACTCAAAGCCCCCGACAGCGCAGGAAACACTACAAAAAAAGACACATTCGTGACATTTTGGGCCGAACGAAAATTTTTCTGTCATACTTATGACACTTCTATGACGATAATTGTCACAAAACCCGGTATCATCATAGATGTGGTGGTCTCCTACTTCTATGATAAAAAATCATGACAGAAAATGGGCTTTTTGTCCTGGGCGGGCCGGAGACGCAGCTGCATGACATTCTTTGGGCCGTCCATGACGGAAAAAACCGTGGTAGAAGCGAGGGCGAGGAAAATATCAGGGTGTTCCCTGTTACAGTGGGTGGTCGGGGCCGAGTGATGCACGGAGGTTTGCGTGTTTCTCTCGTACACGCACGTGTGTGGGTGAGACGTGTTGGGCTCTAACTGAACCCGAGCGATTGCACTGCATGCTACACGTTACTGAACCCGAGTGGTCGATCAATGGCTGTTAACTGAACCCGACCGAGCGATTCCTTCGCTACTGCTGCTAACTGAAGCCGATCGATGCTGCCTCTGGATGAACAGTGAGCGTTGCTGGGGGGGGGGGGTTGGATGAACAGTTCCCGGTGGCGGCGGATGAACAGGACCTCGTGGTGTTGCCTTTGGATGAACAGGACCTCGATCGATCGAGCCGGTTGGGGCTGGATGAACAGGACCACCCCATGGAGGGCTGGATGAACAATAGACGGTGGAGGGCTAGATGAACAGTAGCCCATGGAGGGGTGGTTCAACAGGAGCCCGTCTGGAGAGGGCTGGTTGAACAATAGCCGGTGGAGTAGCGCGCGATGGAGGCTGGATGAACAGGAGCCCGTGGATGAACAGTCGCAGGTGGAGGCTGGAGGAGGTCGACGGTGGATGAACAGTAGCCCGTGGAGGCCGGAGGGGGTCGACGGTGGAGATGAACAGTATCCCGTGGAGTCCCGTTTTGCGGTACGCCACACTCCTCCTGATGAACAGGACCCCCGTTTCGACCGTAGCGCTCCAACACAAGTCCGTTTCCTCCGTTTTGTGGCATGCCACACCCCTCCCGATCAACAGGACCCCGTTTCGACCGTAGGAGGTCTGTTTCCACCGTTTTTGCGGTACGCCAGACCCCTCCCGATGAACAGGATCCCGTTTTGAACGTGGTCGGTCGAACACAAGGCCGTTTCCTCCGTTGTGCGGTACACCGGGCCTCGTTTCCATCGGCTGTTTCGTCCAAGCCGGTTGGCTCCCATGCATTCCGTTGCCTCCCGATGAACACGACACATTTCATTGCCTCCCCATGAATACGACGATGACGACGCTGTTGTTTGTTTTGCGGGCAACGACGACGTTGTTTCTCCGTTCCGACCCAGCCATGTACACGAGCCCTGGCCGTACGTATGCGCGAGTAGGCATTCAAGACCCCGCCTGTATGTATGTACAATATTTTCTTTCTTGCACACTGGCCGCTGTATGTATGTGTACATGCTACATGCACGCCTCTACTATGACACGTGCGCGCCACTACATCGACCAGTATGTACGTACACGTTCGCGACCAGAATGACAACGCTACGTATGCTTCGACTAGGTGGGTCCCGACTGTCAGGCACTTCCTTGCATGCGAAGATGTAGCTGGTGGGTCCCAACAGTCAGGGGGAAAATCGTTTTTTTTGCCTGTACGCACTTCCTTGCGTGCGAAGATGTCGCTGGTAGGTCCCAGCGGTCAGGGGGGAAACATTTTTTTTGTGAAATACGGTTGCCCGTCCGGTGGGTTCCTGCTGTCAGGTGGAGGAATTATTATTGTCCGCGTAATAAGGAGGCACTTCCTTGCTGCGGTAGTGGACCCAGCTGTCAGCCTCTCCACGTATAGTCCACGTCCGATGGAAGCCGTTCCTTGACCACGTTGACCACGCCGCACCGAGAGCACCAGGGCGGTGGACGACGATGAGGCCTAGGAAGGGGACGACGCGAAGCCGGGGAAGACGCGACAGTGGATGCCCACGCATAGAGGAGTATGAGAGTTCACTGGTTTGCTGCGGTGTGAGGCTGCCGTCGCCGCAGAATAACAGGGGGTGTGGGTGAGTAGAGGGATGGCCCGGCCAACGGTGGGAGTAGTAGGGGGCGATGAGGCCTCCGCCGCATCGCAGCCGGCCATGGGAGGCAGGAGCATGAGGCATGGCCGGCCCTGGTTTGGGCGGCTGGAGCAAGAAGACCAGAGGTTGAAGAAGCACTACGGCCGTTGGATGGACATCGTACTATCGCTGGAGCTAGAATCGTGCATATTGACTAAGTTGACAAAGCCCTCCGTCCCCGTCAACTTAGTAGGCCCACAAGTCAGCCTGCCACTATACTGGGTCCCAGCTAGCAGGGGGAGTATTCATTTTTTTGTGCGTAATAAGGAGGCACTTCCTTGCGTGCGAAGATATAGTTGGTGGGTCCGAGCTGTCAGCGGCGGTAATGTTTTTTTCGTGAAATACAGAGGCCCTTTCGATGGGTCCCAAATGTCAGGTGGAGGAATCATTATTTTGCGCGTAATAAGGAGGCATTTCCTTGCGTGCGGCCGTGGACCCAGCTGTCAGCCTCTCCACGTACAGTCCACGTCCGATGGAAGCCGTTCCTTGACCATGTTGACCACGCCACGCCGAGAGCACCAGGGCGGTGGACGATAGCGAGGCCTAGGAAGGGGACGAAACGGAGCCGGGGAAGACACGGCAGTGGATGCCCACGCGTAGAGGAGTATGAGGGTTCACTGGTTTGCTGCGGTGTGAGGCTACCATCGCCACAGAATAACAGGGGGTGTGGGTGAGTAGAGGGATGGCCTGGCCAACAGTGGGAGTAGTAGGGGGCGGTGAGGCCTCCGCGGCATCACAACTGGCCACGGGAGGCAGGAGCACGCGACACGACCGGCGCTGCTTTGGGCGGCTGGAGCAAGAAGACCAGAGGTTGAAGAAGCACTATGGCTGTTGGATGGACATCGTACGGTCACTGCAGCTAGAATCATTTATATTGACTAAGTTGACAAAGCCCTTGGTACGAGTCAACTTAGTAGACCCACAGGTCAGCCTCCGAAACTGTGCACCCCAGCTGTCAGGGGGGAATCATTTTTTGGGCGGCTGAAGCAAGAATATCCGAGATTGAAGAAGAAGCACGACATCCGTTGGATGGACATCCAACAGCCACAGCTGCCAGAACCGTGTGTTGTTGACAAAGCCTTGCATACGCATCAAGTTAGTTTTTTTAGGGGATGCATCAACTTAGAAGGCCCGCAAGTGTGTGGTAGAGAACATATAGCCCATTTGCGATTTGTAAGAACGTACAACCCATTTTTTAATTCTAATGGAATTTACTACAGTCCATTTATAGTTTGTTAAAAGTACAACCCATTTTCTAGCTAGGACAACGATTAATAATTTCAACCATTCCTCAAAAAAAGATTAATAATTTCAACCAACCGCTCAAAAACAGAATTCAAAAAAATTTCCCACATTTTTATGGGATCCGAAATATTTTTATCCTAAATTTCTAGTCAGATTAAATATAATTTCAAAATAAAGTTGTATTACATTAAAATCCAACGAAATATTGCGCGCGCAACAAGTAATGAAATTAAAATTTTCAAATTCCAAAAATAATATATTTTTTAAACTAATTACACGTTTGGTGCATTTTTTTAGTTACTGCCCAGTTATTATAATTACATCCCATTTATTATTTCTTAAAGTCCATTTTCTTGTTAAGCCTAATGCATACCTCCTAGGAAAGTTTGCAGCCCAGCAGGGCGGAAAATAACAAGTTGACCCGAATATTGTGTACAACTGTCGGCCCAGTTTCATTGCTGATGTTGAAAAAAGGCCTGTGTAGTACAATACAACCTAACATGGCTACTCAGTCCACATTCAGCGACGCCGGAAAGGCCCAAACAAGGCTTCTGTACAACTTTTTGAAGTCACTGAGCTCAACTAATAACTTAAGAAAAAAGTTAGATTACAGTTGAACCTAATTAAAAGCAGTCACAAGCAAAGAAATAATTCAACGGGTCCCACTTGTGCATGTGTGCGTGTGCGTGTGTGTGTATGTGAGAGAGAGAGAGACCCATCGGTCGATGCTCGTAAATACATCTTTCAGCCATATGCATTGCTGATGCTCAGTAAAAACTTATATAGTTGACACAATCATATAGAATATCATAGCATGCTGAACTTGCATACAAAAATTTCACGCAGGCGGCACAATCAGGATGGAAGTAGTGGATCGCTACGGGTAGGGCTATGTTGAAACCAACGAACTCGTACATAATGGTTCATCATCTTTATCAATGACGGGGAAATATCTTGAATGATGTGCAAAGAAAACAAACAGACAACACAATAAGTTCTGCTAGCACATTAAGTTGACGTACAACCCTTTCTGAAAAAAGTTCAGGTACAAAATTAGGATAGGTCACGATCAAAGTACTGGCACATCAGTGCTTCACACCCATAGCTCGGATTTAACTAGTATCTGACAAGATTCAGTTGTTACCTCAAATTAGAGCACATCCAAGCAGCCAGCCCTGCCTCTGCTCCCAAAGAAGCAGTGGCCTCCGCCGCGCGATGGAGTAGGTCCTGTGCCATTCATCGTTCCGAGCAACACGAGGAAAGTCTGACGTTGACTCCTATAATGGACGTCGTCGACGGACCCTGGCACCAGCGGTGGTGGCAGGACTTTGATTTTGACCACTTCTTCGACATACACAAACACTCGATACAGGTACATCCCTAACATGGTCCGCAGCAGCCTTGGTGGTGACAAATAGTACAACCCCGGTTCATGCACCAGTATCTCAACACCAATCACCTTCGGTATGGTGGACGAATTCTTCATCCATGCCATAACCGTCAGAGCCCAACTGTCTGGAGGTACAAACATACTTACGAGCTCACCTCCAAGGTCGTTGATAAGCTCATTCATGGACTCGCTATTCCAAGCATGTCGAGGCATGCCATGGAAGGTAAGTTTGTTAAAAACTCAAGCTCAGAGGGCACTGAGCCCCATCCAAGGTGCCACTGATCAAAGCTCACCAGCACACCATTGCAGAACAAACGCCGGGAAGATTCGAACACACGACTGCAGCCGAAAGTTGTCTGGAACCTGACGAAGAAATCAGCCGATGGTGGACAGACTTCGACGAGCAAGTCACTTATTTGGATGCCGTGCGCAATGCCAAGAGCTTTGACAAGGTCGTCCGATGAGACGGGAGGCCGGTTGCCGTTGATGGTTACCATCAGCACTTTGCCTGCAAACTGGTCGTCAAGTGCCGCCATGCCACTGTTGAGCGACAGCACGCCGCGACCGAAGGCAGGACAGACCTCAGGATCTCCGGCTCGGCGATCCGCGTTGACTGGCGACATGATAGTGCGCTTGTGTACGGGGAGTACAGGAGGGGGATTTGGGGGAACTAAGTAGGAATCGAGATTCCATAGGTGGGGGAGGGGCGGGATATTAGGGATGAAAAGGTAGCATGAATTTTGAACACGTGCCAATATGCTCTTGGCGCGCAAGCGCACGAAAACACCGGTGGCGCCCACATGTTGGCCTAAGAGTCCTTATTCTTTCTTTTTTGGAGAGCCCGGCCTTTTTTGAGAATCTTTTGAGAGCCCGGCATGAGAGTCATAATTGACATGTTTGGCATTGCGTTACTACTCGGCCCATATTCAACGACACCTCACTGGCCCAAACAAGTGTACATCATCGAAAAGACACTGAGATCAAATTATATAACTTGAAAAAAGGAGATACGCTCTGAACACTAGAGAATGGTGATGCCCTCATTTAGCCCACCAGTAGTTCGAGACAATAAACAGTTCGAAACAACGATATATACAACATTCAAACACTGACTAGTGACTATTACTGACATAAACAACAGGACATGATAGTTCATAAGAAGTCTTGCTACACCACCAAAACGCACCCATCTGTAGCGCTCAGACTCTCGTGATCCTGACGAGAATGACATTCTAAACAGAGGCAACTATTACATAGCAAGAGTGACATAGACGAGGATGACCAAATGACAAGGCATATGCATAACAAAAGAAAGAACTACCCATCCAGAAGAAGCAGCAAAGACAACAAAGTCATTCGAAGAGATGATCCAACACCATTATAATTTGCAGCCCCGCTTCAGCGAACAATGATCCGGAGACACCAGTACTCCACCCTTTCGACGCAACAGCCCAATTACCTATCAACCTGAAGGCTTGAACCACATCACTGCCTGTCGTAATTGAGACATCCAAGGATCAAGGTTAATCCGGATGCCTTTGTCATTCTCACCTTCTTTTGGCTGCAGGCTGCATCGTTGACAATCAGGGGAGTTTGCTCCCGAACTCCTTGGGCTCACCGTGTAGACACAGTTTTCCATAGCAAACAGAGCCTCTCTGCCATCAAGGTCCTTGCCAACGGTGATCTCCTGGTTAATCAGATAATTGAGTCCGAGAAACAGAGAGTGTGAACCAAGGCTGTTTACCCACCTCCAACTAAAAAATCCCGAAGGCCCCAACAAGCTGGTATCCTGCTCATAGACGTAGCAACCACTATCCGGATACTCACGTATTTCACGGTGCTTGTATACAGTGGGGTTTTTGCAATATAACTTTTCCGGCTCATGTGTCTGAATGATCATCAGTCTTTTGCCGTCGTCTGATCGAGCGAGGAACCAGTTGTGCTTCCCTGTTTTTGGCAAAGGTGGTGTGATTACAATGGGTAGTAACTGTAGGGACACCGCATCATATCAAAAAGGACAGACATTGTTAATGTAAGATCAGCATTGTTCAGAGTATGAGTAGGATAATGCAAGAAACATCATTGATATGTCCCTGTTGGAACTAGGAGGAAAATACAGGGAAATGTATACTGGGTTCGAAAATATAGAAGTGCCATGCATGGTTATACTCATGTTATCTCGTAATCGATTCTTCACAGGAAACTACCATGTCATGCATGTTATGTAATCATGTTCTGTCCTCACAAACAAATTCTTCAAGGTAACTAACAGACCATGCATTGTTATATACTCGTGTTCTGTGGGCAAATTTTTTGCGAGGATATTATTCTAGCCATTGATTGCTGAAGGGCGAATATAGGTACGTACACAAGGTAAGCATTACATGATTTCACTACTTCCAAATACAGAGTTCTCCATATGCACATTTACTTCCCTAATGTATAGTTAGATGAAACCAACAGTGTGGTGCATGTTTCTACATCATGAAAATGAGGAAACTAACATGGCCATTGATACACACTCATATTTAGTAGTAGTATATAGATTACTGTAAAATAAGGAGAATATCCATATATTCCTAACCGTTTGATTATTCAGGGGTACAAATTGGCAGTAATGACATGGTCACAATCGCATGAATTAACTCATTCCAAATATAGCTAATTTACGGCTTCTCTAATATATTGCCATAGTTCTACTCAAATTCTGCTCAAACAGGGATATTCCAATCATCACAAAAAGTTCAAACAGTGTCATGGAGTCATCATTAACATGAGACAGAAACAACTTACACGCGCCGTCCCAGCAATACGTGGTGCCATCTGCTTTGTCGATCACGTAGATGATGCCATTGTGTTCAATAGTATCACAGAAGTGTGTATCAGATTTGATGATGATCCACTGCGAGCTGAGTTGTCTCCAGCTAAAGAAGGCACCGGCGTAAAGATAGGCGAGTCCGCGGTCGAACAAGGCAATTAGCTTGAAGTCTGCATAATTCACATGTCGTGTGGGCACTTGGCAGATTACAATCTTCTGCAAAACAAGGTCCGTCCAACTGACATGGTAATCTAGATGACTTGGACCGTGATGGTAAAACTCTATATAATCCAATGGAGGAAGGATAATCTCATGGGAGGTCTGGAAGTTCACGAGCACCAACTTTTAATCGTCTTCCCCTTCTCTGAAGGCAGCCATCCAGTGGGAGTTCATGCCGACCCAGTACATACCTGCCAACTAGTTTTGGGCGATGGTGATCGGATCGAAGTTGAGGGAAATGATGTACGGCGACCCACTACATACCTACAAAGAAGTTTCGGCTTATGGAGATCGGATTGAAGTCGAGGGGCATCATGTACGGCTCCGTATGATGGTGAGCCAATCTCGCAAGACCAGATAGCAGCAAGCAGGGTGTCTTGAAAAGCTTAGGCGTCGCTTTGACGATGGTCGTGTGCATGTGCCTTGAGCATGCAGCCAGCCGCAGTGCGCTCAACATATCCATATACTACTACTACTACTACTACCCATATGAACCAGACCTGACTCAACTCTAAGCATAGCAGGCATAGCGGTCGCCGTGTCCCTCCTCTGCCTACTGGCAGAGGTAGGCGATGACTGGCACGGGCCAGCATAGTGCTGGGCCGGCCAGTGGGCTAGGTGGGCTGCGCCATGTAAGTTCCTTTCCCTCTCTCTTTTCTGTTTTTATTCATTTTCTATTATTTCTGTAACTCCAGGGCTTTATTAAAAATTCCAGGGCATTTCCAAAAATCATAAAATTAATCATGGCTACTGCTTAGAGTATATCCAACAGTAAACATTTTAGTTTATGATAATTTGAGCATTTAAAATATTTTATAGCATTTAAATGCCCAAATGCAAATACTATATGGATTAATCCAATGACCTTAAGATGTCCTAGAAAACTGTGCATCATTTTTGTCAAAGGTTTTAACCCAAAACAAAAAGGGTGGGCTTTTTATAAGGGCATTTCAGGTTCATTGAAAAAGTTTTTAGTAAACCCTAGTTGTTCCAGGGGGGGCTGGGGGTTCTGTCATCCCCATTTCAGTTTTCTGGGAAATTAAACATGATGCAACACTGTAATGCATGAACTAGCTAGGGTGTGACAACTCACCCCCACTGAAAAGAATCTCGTCCTGAGATTTAGGATCCGTTGGGAAGAAGGTGGGGTACTCGAGTCGAAGACGATCCTCCCTTTCCCAAGTGGCTTCCTTTTCGGAATGGTGTGACCATTGAACCTTGAGAAACTTGATGTTATGGCGTCGAGTGGTACGCTCGGCTTGATCAAGGATACGAACGGGATATTCCCGATACGAGAGGTTATCTTGTAGATCAAGCGTTTCGTGGTCCACTCCATGGATAGGATCTGCGAAGCAACGCCTGAGTTGAGAAACGTGGAAGACATCGTGAACTCTGGAAAGATGCAGAGGTAGTTCTAATTGGTAGGCAACTTCTCCCTGTTTGGCAAGAATGTGAAAGGGTCCAATGTAAGGAGGAGCCAATTTGCCTTTGATACCAAAACGATGGGTTCCCTTTAATGGAGTAACCCGAAGGTAAGCCTTCTCGCCGACTTCATAAGTCATGAGCTTATGTTTACGATCATATTGGCCCTTTTGACGAGATTGGGCTGTTTTCAATTTCTCATGAATAACGCAAACCTACTCTTTTGCTTCCTGAATCATGTCCAGGCCAAAGAGTTGTCTTTCCCCGGTTTCTGACCAGTTAAGAGGCGTTCGACATTTTCGTCCGTAGAGAACTTCGAAAGGAGCTTTGCCCAAGCTAGCTTGATAACTGTTGTTATAAGCGAATTTCGCGAATGGAAGGCATTTCTCCCAATCCATTCCGAATGAGATGATAGAAGCTCGGAGCATATCCTCCAGAATTTGATTGACTCGCTCTACTTGACCACTTGATTGGGGGTGGAAGGCGGTGCTAAAAGAGAGACGAGTTCCCATAGCATTTTGGAAACTTTCCCAAAATCGAGAGGTGAAAAGACTCCCATGGTCTGAGTTAATTTCCAATGGGACACCATGAAGAGACACTATTCGGGCGATGTATAAGTCAGCTACTTGGCTAGCGGTGATACTCTCTCGAACAGGTAGAAAGTGGGCCACCTTGGAAAGACGATCGATCATGACAAAGATGGCATTATTCCCTCTCTTGGTCCTGGGAAACCCAGTAATGAAATCCATACTGATTTTATCCCATTTCCACTCTGGAATAGCCAAAGGTTGAAGGGTGCCAGCAGGCCGTTGATGCTCTACTTTAAACGACGGCAGACGTCGCAACTAGCAATGTATTGAGCAATTTCTCTCTTCATCCTAGTCCACCAAAACCTCTGGCATAGGTCTTGATACATTTTAGTACTACCGGGATGAATGGTGAGAGGGGATTCATGAGCTTCCTTAAGAATCAACTGGCGTAGATGTTGTTTCTTGGGAACCACCAAGCGGTTCTCGAAGAACACAACACCTCGCTCATCCATGGAAAAACATTTAGCAACTCCGCTAGCGATGTTTTCCTTGATCTGAGATATCCCCTTGTCATACCGCTGGGCGGTTATGATCCGATCCATAAGGGTCGGTTTCGCCACCAGGGTGGATAGGAATCCTTGAGGAACAATGTGAATGTTAAGCTTATGAAATTCCTCGTGGAGAAGTGGTTGACTTTGTTGTAACATCAGGTTGTTACAATAAGATTTATGACTTAGCGCATCAGCCATGACATTGGCTTTGCCCGGGGTGTAAGTTATTCCTAAGTCGTAATCCGAGATCAACTCGACCCAACGTCTTTGCCTGAGATTCAAATCCGGTTGGGTGAAGATATATTTCAAACTTTGGTGATCGATGAAGATCTCGCAACGATTACCGAGAAGGTAATGTCGCCAAGTTTTAAGTGCATGGACTACCGCTGCAAGCTCTAGATCATGTGTGGGATAGTTTTCCTCATGTGGATGTAATTGCCATGAGGCATAGGCAATTACCTGACGATCTTGCATGAGTATGCAACCTAGTCCTTATCGCGAGGCGTCGCAATAGATAATAAAGTCCTTGGAGAAATCTGGTGGTACCAGTACGGGAGCAGATGTCAGGCGTCTTTTCAGTTCCTGAAAGCTGAACTCGCACTACGGGGTCCACTCGAACTTTTTATCTTTCTTGAAGAGTTCAGTTAGAGGTTTATCAACCCTAGAGAAATTCTCGACGAAGCGGTGACAATAGCTCGCTAAGCCAAGGAAGCTCCAAACTTGCTTGGCCGTTTCAGGTGGAGTCCAATCAAGGACAGCTTGAACTCGCTCGGGATTGATAGCAATACCCTTACCAGAGATTACATGGCCTAGATAGGTCACTTTTGGCAACCAAAATTCACACTTGGAGAATTTGGCATGAAGGCGATGCTCTCGAAGTTTCATCAATACCAACCTTAGATGTTCGACATGTTCCTCTTCATTCTTGGAGTAGATGAGTATATCATCGAGGTATACTACGATGAATTTATCCAAATACTCCATGAAGACCGAGTTCATTAACCGCGAGAAGGTGGTTGGGGCATTGGTTAAACCGAAGGACATAACGGTGTACTCGTATTGGCCATAACGAGTAACAAAGGCCATTTTGGGAATGTCCCCATTTCTGATTTTGATTTGATGGTAGCCCAACCTCAAATCCATCTTGGAAAAAACTAAGGATCCAGCGAGCTGATCATACAGATCGTTGATCCTGGGAAGCAGATACTTGTTCTTGATAGTGGCCAAGTTCACAGGTCGGTAATCTACAACCATCCGATCCGTTCCATCCTTCTTCTTGACGAAGAGGACAGGGCAAGCCCAAGGGGAGGAACTAGGACGGATGAAACCCCTTTTCAAGGACTCATCGAGTTGGTTCTTAAGCTCGGCTAGTTCTAAGGGTGCCATCTTATAGGGTCTTCTAGAAATTGGGACGGTTCCTGGAACAAGGTCTATCACAAACTCGACATCCCTGTCAGGTGGAACACCTGGCAGTTCTTCTGGAAAGACATCCGGGAAGTCTCGGACTACCAGAACATCTTCATGGTCTGGAAGGGGGTTGGCATTTAGGGAGTAAAGCTGGCGCTTGGCCACTCGAGTTAAGACATTGACTGTCCTTCCTGATGGGTGAGTAAATTGAACGGTTCTAGTGGCACAATCAATCTTAGCATAATGAGCTGACATCCAGTCCATACCCAAGATGATGTTTACGTCCGAGGACTTGAGAGCTATTAAAGATGCAAGGAAGACAAGTCTATCGACAAGAATTTCATTCCCATGGCTTACTCTAGAAGTTTGCCATTTGGAACCCGGAGTTTGAATTACCATGGAAGTGGGCATGTCACAGAATGTCGTGTTATGCAATCGAGCATAGCTCTCAGATATGAATGAATGAGATGCTCCAATATCGAAAAGAACAGATGCCGGATGGCAATTAACAATGAGTGTATCAAGGACGACGTTAGGATCATCATGAGCCTCCTCAGCTGAGACATAGTTGACATGGCCACGTGCAGTGGTGGCTGGCTTGGCGTAGAATGTCTTTCCCGCTAGCTTACCACGGCCAACGGACTTTCCAGACTGATTGGGGTTGTTGTTCTGGGGACACTCCCAACTGTAGTGACCCGGCTCTCCACACTTGAAACATGTCACAACATTGGGGCGTGGAGCAGCATTAGCAGCGGGGCCACCATAGGGCTTAGACGGTGCAAACTGCTAGTTGGGGCGAGGCGCCTCAAAGGATGGCCTCGGAATGAACCTGGGTGGCAGTGCCGTGCTTGGAATCCACAGCCGCCGCTTCTGAGATGCAGAGCCGGATGAAGAACCAAAATCACGGGAGTGCTTGCGTGAGGCGTCATAGTCAGACTGGCCTGTCTCAGCACTGATGGCTTTATTGACCCACTTCTGGAAGGAGGTGCACTCGTGCAGACAAAGATCATGGCGAAGCTCGGGGCTAAGTCCCTTGCGGTCAAGTGTCCTGAGCAGTAGTGCTGGGCTAGCAGGACTCCGGTGAACCAGGCTGTAGCGGACTACTATGGCTCAAGGAGCACTAGACTACATTTCCCCATAAGAGAGGCTGCCAAGGATAAACAACTAGATTGTCGGATCCCACACATACCAAGCATTTCAATCATACACACAATATGCTCGATATGTGCAAATGCAACATGGCATCACAACAAAACTCTACAACTCAAGTACTTTATTTAAAGGCTCCAGAGAGCCATACATAACATGTTCATACAGGTAGGGGTCAGATGACCCGACACTCAAGTCATACAAGCATACAAGCACATGCGGAAGCAAATAGTCTGAGTACAGACACTAGAAAGAAAGAAGGCTTGTCGAAGCCTGTCTATCTACATAGGGCCCTCCATGGCCAGGATCACCACCTGGGTGGCAAGTTACTCATCGACGTCAAGGTCTACATAAAACCCATCGGAGGGGGCGGTGTTGTCGTCTGAAAACAGTAATTGAAGCAACATGAGTACAAAGGTACTCAGTAAGTCTTACAACAGATCCTACTATACATGCTCATTCTCAAGAAGGTGGTGGAGTTATTGCAGCAAGCCAGCTTTGACTCTTGGCTAAGCTATCCTACGAGACACAACTAGTAAAATAGTTTTCGCACACAAGTCCACTAATCACCAACACAATACTCCACCGGGGATCCTCCCTCGTCATCCTACGAGAGGGCCATCCTCGGTACTCACACTTATCTTGAGTCTTTTAGTAGTAACCATTAACTTGTCTATGAACTGTACATGCAACCAAGTAGTCCTTTACCTTGGACGCGGCTATTCGAATAGATGATGTTAACCCTGCAGGGGTGTACTTCTTCATACATGCTCTCACCACTTATCGTCATTTACACGACATGTACTCGGCAACCTTCAAGCGGAAGCCCAACGAGGGTGTCGGCCACGGCCCACCTAAACACTCAAGTCTCTAGTCCAGGTTTATCGCCTATCCAAGTTCCATCCGCAGGGAGTCCGACCAAGGTTTCCACATACGACCCCGAACGATGTGAACAGGGTTCCCGAGACACCAAACGGGTGACTCAGTACACCGTGCCACGGTGTATCTACCACATCATAGCCCACCCCTAGGGTCAGCGCTACACACGACTGCCAACACATAACCTACAAACACTAGAAACTAGTTGCAACTCCTGGACAGAGTACTAGGGTGATTAAGAAGCTGAGAGGGTCAATTAAGGATCCCAATGCATGGTAGTAACTGATTCTTAAATCACACATACAGATCTCAGTTCTTAGGGACGGCCTCAATGAAACAACCCACCATGTACTCCTACATGGCCTCTCGTCGATACCTTTACCAAATCATGTTCAACACATCTCTCACATTACCGACATAATCATTTCACTCTAGCCCATCACCCAGATGAACCAGACCTGACTCAACTCTAAGCATAGCAGGCATAGCAAGGTAGGAAACACATACATGGCTCAATCAACTCCTACACATGCTAGTGGGTTTCATCTAGTTACTGTGGCAATGACAGGTCATGCAGAGGATAGGGTTCGACTACCGTAGCACACAGCAGTTTGAAACGTTGTTGTCTTAATGCAGTAAGTGAGAGTAGAAGTGTGAACATGGGATTGTATCGATATGATCAATGGGGTTGCTTGCCTGATGGAGTGGTAGTAGGGTACTGCCCTTCAGCTAGATACTCGGAAATATCCTCGGAGGCAGAACCTACCACGAAAGACACCACAGAACACAATCATCACATGGCAATATGCAACAATATGATGCATGCTATGACATGGCAATATGAGGTGTTCTGCCTAATGCAATGTGATAAAAGTTGAAATGGGTCCATTTTAATCAAAGATTCAAATGGGAGCTTATGTTCTTAAGCATTATAAGTTGTCGGCGTTCTGGGAACGGGGGTCCCCAGACTTGCCTGCGTGCGGCCTGCGGCGTGGCTCAAAGGGGGGGCCCAGCACGACCCGTCTTCACCAACACAAACCCAAGACCCTCGCGAGGGGCCAAGCCTCGCAGGGCGGACGACGCGAAGCTTCCTCAGGCACGGCCTCATCAGGCTGGCTCACGAGGGGGCGGAGAGATCAAGGCGGGGTACCTCACGAGGTGCCCGTGACGCAAGCCATGATGATTCAGGGCGCCAGGCGGGTGCCAGCCCGCGCAGCGTCCTCCTTCCCTCTTTGGTGCAAAGGGGGCAAGCGCAGCCGCGGAGTACCGAGGCATCAGGCAAAGGTTGCCATTTCGGTGCAACGAGACCAAGACCAGGAGGACTACGAGACGAAGGTCACCGTGGAGCCCAAGACGGCGTCATCACCAGAGCTTTGCACAGGCGAAGACTACTTTTGTCAGGATAACTGATACTTGCTGTCCCCCTTCAAATTAGCCCGCCATTGTTGGCTCCCTTCCCGCTCAATATTTGGGGAGAGGACCAGGGCCTCTATAAATAGGACGAGCCACCCCCAGGGTAGGGAGGATCAAGGATCGAGAACCGGCCAACCCAGAAACAAGCTGGGGTCGAAATCAGGGTCGGTCAGTTGGAGGAAAGCATAGAGAGAGAGAGAGAGAGAGAGAAAGGTGACTGAACTCCTCCGAGCAGTTCATCACCCCAGCCAAGAACAGACCCTCGCGAGGCTGTTCTCCCTTGTATTGCTCATCTTCATCAGCCCAAGAGGCAATCCACCACACCACACACTGGAGTAGGGTATTACACCACAACGGTGGCCCGAACCAGTATAAACCCTATGTCTCTTGTGTCGTTCTTTCCATAGTTCAGATCCTAGCATGGCGGAGGGGTGCAGGTAGGTAGGGGGCGAAATCTCTGCGCGCACCCCAGTGTTCGAACCTCAAGGGTCTCCCAGAACCCAAAATCCGACATTTGGCGTGCCAGGTAGGGGTGCGCCGGAATTCGTCTTCCACCGCCCCGTTCTCCTCCGACCGTCACGCCCATGTCTGACGCTCGTCGGGCCCGCGCCGAGCGCCGGGCCGCACTCGCTTCCCACGTCGCCCAGATGGCCCCTATCGGCGGGCATCCATGCTGTTTCCCGTCACCTTCCGTCAACGCCGCTACCCGCCCGGCGGGGGACGAGCGGCAAGCATCGTCCCAGCATCCGTCCGTGTGGCAAGACGGCCGCACCGCAACTCCCTCGCTCACCCCAGCTGGTTATTCATCCCGCGTGCTCTGCGCGCCCATGGAGGCTCGAGCTGCACTCATCGCGGAAAACGAGCTCCTGCGCTACCGTCCCGTCGACGACGTCTACGAAGAATGGCTCGACCGCGTCGACGAGCTCGTCCGCGCCGCAGGGGGCTCTCCTGCGCCGTCCGTTCCACTGCACCGCACCCCGCCACGCGTGGGCGACGAGGCTCCGGCGGCGCCCTGGCCGCCTCCTCCTCAAGAAGACGCCATGGCCCCAAGGCGCGTGGCCCCTGGGCGGAACCCGCTCCGTCAGGCACCAGCGCGGCAAGAGTAGAGCTGCCAGGAAGTCCCTCGCCCGCAAGAAGCTGCCCGGGCGCTCCCTGCTCCAGCACGTCACGGCCATGCTCCTGCTCCTGCACGTCAAGACCCCGCGCTGCTCCCAGCTGCAGCGCGTGGGGACATGCAAGACCAGGCTCTCTGTCACCCAAGGCCTCCCGTGGCCACAGCAGGCTGCCGTGCCTTCACCATCGAACTACGCAGCGTAGCGTGGGCCGGCAAGTTCAAGCCAGACCTGCCTCCTTGCTATGACGGCACGGCTGACCCTACAGAGTTCCTCCAGCTCTACGAGCTAGGCATCGAAGCTGCCAACGGAGACGAGAAGGTCATGGCGAACTGGTTCCCCATGGCACTCAAGGACGGTGCCCGCACCTGGCTCCTGAACCTGGCTCCACGCAATCTCCTCCTGGGAGGAGATGCGCACCCGCTTCATCGCCAACTTTCAAGGCACTCACGACCGGCCACCCGTCGTGAGCGACATGCGCCGCATCAAGCAACAGCCCAGGGAAACCCTGCAGAAGTACATCCAGCGCTTCAACAACGCATGCCTCAAGATTCCCAAGGTGACTGAGGAGGCCATCATCTCGGCCTTCTCCGACGGCGTGCGCGACGTCAAGATGAAGGAGGAGCTGGCGATGCATGAAGACCTGTGCACTTCCTTGGAGCTGTTCAACTTGGCAAACAAGTGCGCCAGGGCTGAGGAAGGGCGTCTCTCCCTCCTCGAGCTGCCTGCCGCGGACCCAGAAGAGAAGAAGCCCAAGGCCAAGGACGTGAAGCGCAAGGGGGCTATCGTGCTCGCGGCAGAACCGGACACCAAGCGGGGCAGAGATCAGCCCGAACCCTCCAAGGGCAGCCGGTACTGCGTGTACCACGACCTCCACACCCACAACACGAACGAATGTCAAGAACTCCGAGCCATGCGAGAAGGAAGGATCGGCCGTCGCCCCGACCACAGTGACCGGGGCTACGGCCGAGGAGGAGGAAGAAACACAGGACGCTGGGAAGACCGTGGGCCGCGCCAAGGGTGGCGCGACCAACCTCGCGAGGATCGCTGGCAAGACCCGCCTCACGAGAGAGGATGGAGGGATCAGCCTCGCGAGGGAGACTGGAGGGATCAGCCTCGCGAGGATCGCCCGCAAGGCAACGCAGGCCTCCCACCGCTGCCACTGCAGCCAAGGAGAAACGAGGACCGCCACTAGGACGAGGAGGCTGGGGGCTTCCAGGAGCCGCGCGCGATCGCCTGCATCTTGGGTGGAGCACAAGCCCCAGCCTCTCAGCGCATCTTCAAGCAGTTCGCCCGCGAGGTGAATGCAGTCCTCCCCAGGCTCGAAGCCACGTGCCCCCTCAGGTGGTCGGCATGCGCCATCATGTTCAGCTCAGCAGATCAGCTCAAGTGTGCGGCTACAGCCAAAGTCCTCCCGATGCTTTGTTCCCCAATCATCAGCAACGTGGTGGTCACCAAGACCCTCATCGATGGAGGGGCAGGGCTCAACGTCCTGTCCGTGGAGACGTTCAACAACCTCCAAGTGCCCTACAGCCAGCTTCAGCCAACCAAGCCCTTCTCCGGTATCACTGATGGCTCCACGGTCCCGATTGGGCAGGTTCGCCTCCCTGTCACCTTCGGGGCACGCGACAACTACCGCACCGAGTTCATCGACTTCGACGTCGCTCACATTCGCCTGCCGTACAACGCCATCCTTGGGTACCCAGCGCTGGCCAAGTTCATGGCCGTAACTCACCACGGCTACAACATCCTCAAGATGCCAGGAAGCGGTGGAGTCATCATGGTGCCCTGTGAAGAGAAGGACGCAGCGTGTTCCCTGGAACGAGCCTTTCAGGCCGCGTCACTGGAAGACCCGGATCGTGGAAGCAGGAGGCCTCCCGAGACCACCCCCAAGAAGAAAAAGACATCGTCCGGCCCGACCACTCAGGAGGCAGGCCCCTCTGGGCCCGCGCCTGCCCAGGGAGAGCCTCCCTCCATCGCATAGGAAAGCGCGCCCGGCGCCCTCCTCAGGAAGGGATCGGGGGCTCTCCCCTGGAGGGCCACCGACCTAACTAGGGTCACAAGGGAGGCGCTTGGACACCACATGGAGGCGTGTTTTGAAGCACATTTCCATCGAGAAGGAGCAAGGCAAGGAGATCTAGATTCTCAGGAGTTCGTCAGCAAGGCCATTCAGGAGTTACAGGAGTCAAGAGTCATGAAAGGCGGCCGCCGCTTGCCAGCAGTTGGCGCGCCAGCAGTGGCCCCCCATCCAGGCGAGGATGGTGGGCTGCGCGTCTACATCGACATACCAAGGCTCCACCGAGTCGCCTCTCTGGAGCGCCTCTGGCCCTCGCGAGTGGGGCGCTGCGGAGGTCCACCCCACAGCTACGTTCGCATGCCTTACGGCTTGCCGAACGCGGCTGATGCGTACCAGCGCCTCATGAGGGGCATCACGGAGGCACGAGAGGCCAGGCGTTCCGCAGCCCTGGCAGAGATGGAGATGGCCCGCGAGGAGCCGCCAGCGCCTCCAGAGCCTCCCGAGGCCCCTGGTCCCGGGGGCTCGTGAGGATCGGCTCCCGCAGCCCATCGAGCCTGCTACACCAACACCCCTTCGTCCTCAACATCATCAGGTGACATCTTTCGAGTTTTACTTCTAGCTGGGACGCCCCCAGGGCTGCATTATTCCCAGGCCGCATGGGTCCGTCCCTGCGGCGTGTATCCCTTTATTCCATGTTGTTAGCTTACCTTGTTGGGGGCGCCCCTCAGGCTGCATGATCCCCAAGCCGCTCGGGCCAGGCCCAGTGGCATGTATCCCATTTGCGTTTATTTCCGATTATGCGTTAGACCCACCATGCTTGATTATTTGATGCTGGTCCACGGCACCTCTTCTCCTCCATGCCGACCACTTGCACGTTAAAGGGGGGCACTTGAGCATCGCGACTCAGGGCTCTTACTGGCTCTCCAGCCCTCACCCTCTGGCCTTGTCCATGGCATCGCGACCTGGCATACCAGCGATGGCTGAGACCAGCTCGAGGGCCGGGACCCGAGGACGTAGAGTGCTGACATCTAACCAAATTTGCAGGGACACATCACAAGATAAGGCCCAGTGCCAGGCGCAACCCGCCTAGAGGTAGGGCCCGTGAGTCCCGCGTTGGCTCACGGGTGCCCAGATACACCTCGTCAGGCCCTACCGTGCCAGCCATGTGTCAGGGCGGGGCTGTACACGCCCCGGGGGCTCCTCCTGGAGGGGGGCCCTGTCGGTGTCAAAACCGGCGGATCTCGGGTAGGGGGTCCCGAACTGTGCGTCTAGGCCGGATGGTAACAGGAGACAAGGGACACGATGTTTTTACCCAGGTTCGGGCCCTCCTATCCGAGATCCACCGGTTTTGACACCGACATTGGTGCTTTCATTGAGAGTTCCGCTGTGTGATCGACAAAAGGATCGATGGCTTGCATGCAGATCAACTGCGACTTCGGCGTCTTCATCACCAGTTCGACTGGTCACCTTGGTTCGACCAAGAATTGCGTACCGTGTTCGGATCGCCATGTTCGGACGAGGGCCTTCATCAAACATCAACTTCGATCTCTATCAAGATCACGGAGGAATTATCTATGGAGCTCGGGGGCTCAACGTCAACATTGCCCTCAAGCGACCGTGCTATTTTTTTGGACAGCGAACTCGTATCTACCTCCACCACCTCCTCGAATATCGCTTTGACGATCGCTTTGGTGGAATTGTGCGGAATTGGGTCTATAACAACCCTGGAAAATTTCGTCGAGTTCCGATGGAGGAATCTCTGGCAATCCACGATATACCGGAGCCCTGTCAAATCTGGATGGAAATTTGGACGAGTTTAGGGCGTGGTGTCCAGTTTCTAGCTCGGACGTCCTTTGGAAGATCCAACCGTTGATAGGCTGCGGAATTCCTATATCTACCACCTCTCAAAATTTCAGATCGATCCGACCGTCCAAACTCCGGGAACCTTCCGATTAGTGCATCACTTCTCGGATCTATTTCCTGCGCGAAAACGAATCCGACCCGAGTTCATCTTTTTTATGAACTTGATCTCGGACATCCCTTTTGAAGGAAGTTTTCTATGGGGTATTGTGTTTTGTTTCTGAACACACCCCACTAACTTTAAGATCTTTTGAACATGATCTTCAACATCATGCTGGTGTCAAACCAGTCCTGCAATATTGCTCCACGGCGGCCGACCTGCGCTAGACACATCGTCACTTTATTGAGCCGAGCTCAACTTCTTCGGATCATCACCTCAGTAAGCTGAACAACAGTTCGGCATCGCAAAGAATAAATTATCACCAACATCGCCGCCCCACGGATTACACGGAGCGGGCATACCGGCAGCGCCGCACGGTCGCTTCATCAAGCCGGCATCGACCACGTCACGACCTGCATCGATAGGGCCGCACTATTTCTTCTTCAAGCTGGTGTCCATCATGTCGACCTACTTCGACTCATCGGCTGACATCGAGGTTTTGACATCTCGGCTAGACCGGGGGCTTCGCCATCTCTGCATCAACCTACTCCGGACACTTCGGCGTCACTAGCCGACCAGCTCTGTCACGTTAGCTGGGCCGAGGGCTTTGCCTCGGCGAGTCAACCTTTACCAGCATTGCCATGCCGTCGTTTTATCACCCATCAGGCAATGGGTGTGCGTAGCGGGTCCCAATTTTAGGAATCACCTTCCTTCGGATTGCTACAACAAATAAACGAGGTGCTATTAATCCCAGTGTTTTTTGCTTGTTTGGGTTCATTTTTCCCAAGGAATTATTACTCTGGTTTGTCCGTCATATGTACACAGGTCTACCAAATGGTGGCTGCATTAACGATAGTCGCATGGTGGTTCGGTCAGTTTTCGTACATAGTCCGGCGAACGCCGCACTCGGAGCTCGGACCGACCTGCGAATTCAGGCTTTGCCACGCCTTTACTGCATCACGCCGACGCCCTGCATCGACTTGACTTCGGCGCTAGGCCATATTTCTTTTATTACTCACTTTGCATAAATTATTTATTATGCAACGATTTTTTTAATTATCATTATTACTATTATCTCCGGTTTGCACTATTTTTTGTGCACAGGAAAATGATTCGGGGACTTCGGTGTCACTCTGCCGGTCTGCATTGATCGTGCTATGTCACCACTTCGGCGTGTCAAGCTCTTCGCTTCGCCACCTCGGGACCGGCTTGAGGGATGGAACCTTGCCCCGTCTCAAGCTCGGACCGCGTCATCAATACCGAACACATTAACCAGCTAAGTCACTTTCATGCTCAAAGCTTTAATTTCTAACTTGCGTTCGGTTCGACCAAGAATTATACTTTTTTGGAAAAAAGTTGCTTCTAAAAAATTTCCTTGTCCAAACTTTATTTGTGACGCATAAATTCAAATACCCTGTTTACTTGGGGGCTTCCTTTATGAAGCTTTTCCTGTTGCATATGATTATACTTGTACGGCTTCGTTCCTTGTTCGTGTATTACGCCACAATATGCACCACATTGACTTAAGCGATTTGCAAGATGGGTTGCCTCGCTCCTGTGTTTACCCCTATGTTCCCGATTGTTCGGCTAGGGAGTAAAGGGAGCACCTCTGCGATTGTCATGATCGGGTCACCCGAGCCGGACCTCAGACTGGGTGAAGCCGAAATCTAGCGCTCTTATAGTTATTCAATGATAGTCGACACACAACGGAACTCATGAGTACAAAAAATCTATTGCACAAGTCTCATAATAACAATGAGCACCGAAGAAAGGTATCAGTGGGGGTACTATTTTCTTCGAAGATGCTTCTTACTCTTCGCAGTAATATAGCATAAGTTCCTGGAGCGCGCTTTGTCTGTTACAGCCTTATGGCCTGATTGCCTGGTTATTGGAAACACCGTCGATATTCTTGACCGATGGAGTACATAACACTTTTCGGTCCTTAACCGAAGAGGGAGAAGCCGACGGTCGGTTAAGACGCGTTTAAAGTTCGGTTGAACATAGATATGATATAAGTACTTCGGTACATGCAATCATTCTTCTACCCAAGTCACATGGGGGCTCTTAAGTTTATTTGAGCCATTTTATAATAAGTGTTCTTCTTCTCAGTCGTTGCAAAGTTCTATTATTATTATTATTATTATTATTATTATTATTATTATTATTATTATTATTATTATTATTTATCACTCCTTTTTTCGATGCGAGTGTGCGGTCACTAGCCAGGGAGCCTAATTTCTCTCTTAAAGCCGCTAGAGTTTAGTTTGCTAAACTGGCCTAATGAGAAGTACTCCGCCCTCGGGATAGGAGATTGAAGCCGTAGGCTGACCCGCTCGAAGTCTTGAGATAGGATGTGTCATGTTAAAGGACGACAGAAGCACTTCTTTTTTCTAAGACCAATTTTAGGATTGGCACCGAACACTTGATCTTGTTCGGACGTCATGTTTTTACTGGCGTTTCTTGATTTTCCAAGCTTTTTGGAACTTTTAAACTATTTGTGCTTTTCCAGCATTAGTCTCGCAGTGCAACGCCGGACACCTTTAGGGATTCAGCAAAAACATTCTCAGATATTGCTATATATGCATCGGTTTCGAATTGTGTCTCGGTCAATAGTTGGGTTGCCCGGCTCCTGCACTTAATTGCTACGTTCCGTTTTGTTCGGCTAGGCGTGCAAAGGGAGAACCACTGCGATTGTGCTTCCAGCTCACATGGTTAAGCACCTTAGTGGAGAAAGCCGAAAACTGACTGTCACAATAAGCGTAAACTAGTCAGCGATCCGATGACAATGACGGGCCATTCATAACATTGGCCGAAGTGTTTACGGCTTGACCTCGACTGTCGCTGAACACTACCGGGGGCTATTAACTGGCCTCCCAAACTAAATCCTCGATATTTTGCTCTTACATTCGAGCTAAGGTTTCATGATCATGCTTAGCATGACAACCCAAAGAAAGGAACCGATAGCGGGACTATTTTCTTTGGAATACATTTCTTCTGTTAAACAGTAATATAACATATCTCTCTGCGTACCTTTGTTTATGAAACCGTGTGGCCAGATTGCCTTGTTTGTCGTAAATCTTTGCCCTCATAAAGGCTTTATAAAGTAGGACAAACACTCCTCGGCTACTGGCCAAGGAGGTGGAAGCCGATGGTCGGTCAACAAAGTTTTGCACAGTGCGGATCCGAGCATTAATGACGTAAAGTACTTGGATACATAGAGTCATTACACATAATTTGTGATTTTACTATGGATATTGATCCTCAATGCGGCCACCCGTGCCCGCATTAAGGCTCGGGGGCTACTGGGCTTCGGGCTTATTATTTACAAATATTAAAGGGGCACATTGATCCCCTGATCTAGTGTTGCCACCCGACCAGTGTCTCGGGGGCTACTGCATTGCTTGTCCAATGCAGAAAATTTTATGTGCAATATAGTTTCCGAGGAGATTTTGATCCTCAGGTTGGTCGGCCGCACCCAACCAGAGTCTTGAGGACTGAGCATGCCGCTTTTGTGTCCCGAAGTATTCTGCCGAGCTAGGACTTGATCCTCAGGCCGATTTTGCAAATCAACCTGAGTCTCAGGGGCTACTGGGATCAGCGGTCTTATGTCATCCTTCATGTGCATCTCGGGTTTTAGACCGATACACACCTTGAGGGCTACTGGCTATATATCTCGGCAGAGAATAAATTGCACCAATAAAAAATATTGACAAAACATCGGCCCATAGTCGGGGTGGTGCACCACCTCGGAAGCAGTCCGGCATAAAGCTACGGCGCTAGTGGCTGGCTCCATAGAGGGCATTTCCGGCATTAAGCTCGGCTAAACTCCTTCAACTTTTTTGAACCAAGGTGATATGACACCTCGAATATAGTTCGGCATTGGAGCCTGGACACAGTCCGACGTTGGAGCTCGGATATATTTTGGCGTTGGTGCTCGGCTGCAAAAGATACCTCGAATGCAGTCCGGCGTTGGAGCTCGGACGCAAGAGGACCCTGCTTCCCGGGAACAGCTTCAAACCTGAGGTGTGGCATAAAAATAAACAAGGCATTGATAAAGGCCGGAAACTTAAAGGGGCTCCTCGGATACCCGACGTGTAAACTCGTCGAATGCATTTCGGCGATCCTCAAGATCGAAGATAAAGAAGATTTGTTGAACCAGTTTTCAAGACCGGCAACCGAAGATGAAGAACAGTTCAGAAGAATCGAGGAGCGTCCCTAACTGGAAGACCGGTTCAGGGGGCTACTAACGGTGTCCTGGACTAGGGGGTACTCACCACGTCGTCTCCCGATCTATTAGATTGGGCCGTGGACCCCCGTGGCCGTATATTCATGGGACAGTTCGGACAACTGCCGCATACAAGGAAGATTCCACAAGACTTGGCGATCAAGACAAGGACTTCTCCCCACCGGCGTATTCGGCTAGGACTCTTGTTAACCTGGGCCTCTGGTGCATTATATAAACCAGGGCCAGGCTAGTCGATAGATCATATATACAACAATCATACCATAGGCTAGCTTCTAGGGTTTAGCCTCCTTGATCTCGTGGTAGATCTACTCTTGTACTACCCATATCATCAATATTAATCAAGCAAGAGTAGGGTTTTTCCTCCATCGAGAGGGCCCGAACCTGGGTAAAAACATCGTGTCCCTTGTCTCCTGTTACCATCCGGCCTAGACGCACAGTTCGGGACCCCCTACCCGAGATCCGCCAGTTTTGACACCAACAGGCCCCCTCCCACGTACCAGTGGAAGCACCATGCTCCGCGCTGGCTGACGACACTACCGAGGAGCGGCTATGCCCGTACACATATGGTAGCACTATGCTACGCGCTGGTGATAAACAACTGAGGGTGGCCCTCGGGCCGCGTCAACCTCAGGGAGCCCAGAGCTCAGTGTCTAGCCTCATCGTAACGCATCCCCTCGGGAGTGCCGCGTGAGGGGGCTGGGCACGGGGGCTGTGCTTGGGTCACACCCAGACACACGCCGCCTAGCCAGGTCCCCCCAGGCCAGGTTCGTCGTGCGTCTCTCCCCGAGCAGAGCCAAGGTACGAAGGCCGTTTGAGCGTCAAGGGGGACTCCTGAGCATCGCGACTCAGGAGCCTAACTAGTCACGTAGCCCCTCACTCCGTGGCCCCGTCCTGGTTTCCGGTCGGGACCATCGTTGGGTGAGGCACGCGCGCGGCCGGGCTCTGCAGACGTAGAACGGTGGATCCACCCACATCATACCTCCCTACTTGCAGTTCGTGCGTCAAGGGGGACTCCTGAGCATCGCGACTCAGGAGCCTAACTGGTCACGTAGCCCCTCACTCCGTGGCCCCGTCCTGGTTTCTGGTCGGGACCATCACTGGGTGAGGCACGCGCGCGGCCGGGCTCTGCAGACGTAGAACGGTAGATCCACCCGCATCACACCTCCCTACTTGTTGTTCGTGCGCCAAGGGGGACTCCTGAGCATCGCGACTCAGGAGCCTAACTTGTCACGTAGCCCCTCACTCCTTGGTCCCGTCCTGGTTTCCAGTCGGGACTATTGCTGGGTGAGGTACGCGCGGGGCCGGGCTCTGCCGGCGTAGAACATAAGCAAGTAGGAAGGAAAAGCACTAATTTCAAGGAATTGAAAAGCAAATATTACAGTCCACACTGTTATCTCAATGCCAAACGCAAGTTTAAATGCCTCCCCGAGGCATGATACGTGTGCAGGAATTAAAAGCAGGACATGAGCCACGACGGAGTCACTTGGCGGCGGGGGAGCAGCGCGGAGCGGGTTCACCTCACGGAGCAGCGGGGTCGGCAGCGCCTTGCTCCGGCTTGGTGCTAAAGGCCCGGAACTTCCCCAGCAGAGCCTCCACGCGACCCTTCACGGCCTCGGCAGCGGCACGCTCACCACTCACTGGCTCCAGCAGGCTGTCGAGGTTGACACCGGGATCGCGAAGGTAGATGTGGGTGAGGACCCGCGTCAGTGCTGCAGAAGACAGGACACGCGCCTCGGCCTCGGCCGTGGGGCCAAGGCCAAGGGCGACATCTTCAAGAGCGTGAACCAGGAAGGAAAGCAGCTTGGCGGGGCCATCCTCAGCGCCAGCCAGCGGGCTCTCCAGGTCGCTGTCGTAAAGCGTCCTCAGCGAGGAGCGAGCCTTCGCCTCCAACTCCGTGAAGGCCGCGCGGTCCTCGGCAAGAACTAGGGCCTTGCCGTCCAGCTCGGCCTTCCTCGCCCCCAACTCCTGCTCCAGCGCGCCTAGGCGGTCGCGGCGCTTCCTGAGCTTGGCCTCCCGGCCCTCGACGGCTGCCTCGCGAGCCTTCATGCCTTCTTCCTGCTCTTGGCGAAGGCGGACCTCTTTCGCGAGCTGATCCCGCAGGCCTTGCAGCTCGTCCTCCAGCGCCTTGCAGCGACCGCGGACATCGACCACCTCCCCCAGGGCTGCATCACGAGCAGCCTTCGCCTCCAGGACGGCCTGCTTCTCCTCGCCGCATGCCGTCGAGGCCTGGACTAGCGCCGCCTGAATCGAGGCGTCGGAGCGAACCCATCCAGAAGCCAGCTCCAAACGCCCGGCCACCAAGCGGGGGTCGACGCCAAGAAGATCCTGCCGCAGTCGGTCCAGCTCAGCAACAGCACAATCCAGAACAACAGAAGGAGTCGGAGAGACAGCGGCCGGTGGAGTAGGAGGAGAAGGCGGCAGCGCAGCCGCAGCATCCTGAGGCGGAGTCTGCCGCGCCAAGATAGCTGTAGTGGCGGCGGCAGGCAAGAGCACCTCGGGAGCCACTTGGGCCGTGGGGGCTGAGCTTGCCCCAGCCGGCTCAGCCAAACCTCGCGAGGACGACCGGGCAGGAGAAGCCTGTGCGTCACGGTCACCCTCCTTCGCGGGCAGAAGCGCCGCACGGATGGAACCTCGGGAGCCCCCTTCGGCTTCTTTGCTGCGGGCGCCAACCTATCCAAAGATGCGGACGTCAAGCCTCAGAAGCAGAGCAAGAGTTAAAGACAAGAATCGAATGCTTACGGGTCGTCGCCAGTGAGCTCAAACGGCCTCCGGCCAAATTTGAAGCCTGAAAGCTAGCTGGAAGGGTCAACCTCGGGAAGCTTGGAGGCGGAAGGTGCGTCTACGGTTCGTCCTGGGGCCGGGGAAGACCCGCGGGAGATCAGCCCGGTCCTGTCCTTCTTCGGGATCGGGGGCGAGCTCCCGCCGTCCTGCTCGTCGTCGTCTTCGTTGTCATCCTTGTCGACATCGTTCGGAGAGAGGCGGAGAACGCGGGACCTGCGCCGGGGGAGGGAAGCCCTCGACTCTCCGTCAGTCGCCTCGGAGTCAGGCCCTTTTCCTCGCTCCCCTCCCTCTTCCTCTTCGCTGGAGTCGCCGGAGGGCACGTCCACCGGTTCCTCGGGATCTTCCAGGGGCACTGGCCCATCCCCGTTGAAGACGGGCATGGACTTCACCACCCGCTCCCAGTCGTTGCGGAGGAACAAGGGCGTAGGAGCGCCCTCCGGCCTCGCCACATTGCCCCCGACCAGAGATTGGAGAACCGCAGCCAGGTCTCCGTCGGCCAAGGCCGTGGGGCTCGGACGGGGCCTCCACATTGGAAGCGAGTACTGCCGAAGCGGAGCCAGCCGGTGCTCCAGGAACTCCCTCAGGAGCGACGCGTCGGTCAGCTTCGCCGCCGCCATGTCGGTCGGCCTCAGATCCGCGTCCATCTTCTCCAACACCATCTTTGCGCAGGGATCCGCGAGCTCCGCTCGACCCCAGTCGCTGGAGCTCGTGGGCTGCTCCGTGGATCCGAGGGTGGATGCGCCCAGCATCCACCAAGATCCACTTGCTCCTGAAGCCCTCAATCCTCTTCCGAGAGTTCGAGATGGCAATGGCGCCGCCGTACGTGACGAAGCTCGCGCACGCGGAAGCAGTCCCACGAGAGGTCTGGAGGTAGAAGTAGTGGCACAGCAAGGCCACTGAGGGCTGCACCCCAACATGTGCTTCGCAATAATAAGCAAAGATTGCGAGGAGAAGGACGGAGTTGAGATGGAGATGCAGAGCCTGTAGCTTGTAATGGCGGAGGACAGAGAAGAAGAACTCGGAGAAGGGAGGCACCAAGCCAGCAACAATGGCACTTACGAAGAGCGGATAGAAGGTGCTCCTTTGACCCTCAGGGGTGGCGGAGCCGGCCTTGAACACCTTTGCCCCGTCGATGCCCCACGCCGTCGCCATCCGACGCAACTGGGCAAGGCCCGCCTCCGACACGTTCGGCGAGTCCAGGGCAGAAGAGTACCAAGCTGCGGCCGGGGGCTGACGAGGCGCCAAGGCTCCCTAGGTCGCGCGGTCAGAGCAGATCTGGAAATCTCGGAGGAAGGAAGGAGAGGCGCAAGAGAGGGGATCTGAGCAGCAACCGGAGAAAGCAAGAAGCATGGCCTAGGTGGATGCCACTCCTTTATCAACTCGCGCGGTTGCTAAGGCGCCCACGTCCAGTCAACCGCCACGCGGCGCCCAAGGCCGCAGGCTGTTAGGGCCCGCGGCACTTCGCTCTTGCCCTTCCGCCTCCCTGCACGGCCAAGTCTGGGCGCGCCTTGGGCCCGGGGGCTACTGTCGGCGTTCTAGGAACGGGGGTCCCCAGACTTGCCTGCCTGCGGCCTGCGGCGTGGCTCAAAGGGGGGGCCTAGCACGACCCGTCTTCACCAACACAAACCCAAAACCCTCGCGAGGGGCCAAGCCTCGCGGGGCGGACGACGTGAAGCTTCCTCAGGCACGGCCTCATCAGGCTGGCTCACGAGGGGGCGGAGAGATCAAGGCGGGGTACCTCACGAGGTGCCCGTGACGCAAGCCATGACGATTCAGGGCACCAGGCGGGTGCCAGCCGCGCGGCGTCCTCCTTCCCTCTTTGGTGCAAAGGGGGCAAGCGCAACCGCGGAGTACCGAGGCATCAGGCAAAGGTTTCCATTTCGATGCAACGAGACCAAGACCAGGAGGACTACGAGACGGAGGTCACCGTGGAGCCCAAGACGGTGTCATCACCAGAGCTTTGCACAGGCGAAGACTACTTTTGTCAGGATAGCTGATACTTGCTGTCCCCCTTCAAATTAGCCCGCCATTGTTGGCTCCCTTCCCGCTCAATATTTGGGGAGAGGACCAGGGCCTCTATAAATAGGACGAGCCACCCCCAGGGTAGGGAGGATCGAGGATCGAGAACCGGCCAACCCAGAAACAAGCTGGGGTCGAAATCAGGGTCGGTCAGTTGGAGGAAAGCAGAGAGAGAGAGAAAGGTGACTGAACTCCTCTAAGCAGTTCATCGCCCCAGCCAAGAACATACCCTCGCGAGGCTGTTCTCCCTTGTATTGCTCATCATCATCAGCCCAAGAGGCAATCCACCACACCACACACTGGAGTAGGGTATTACACCACAACGGTGGCCCGAACCAGTATAAACCCTGCGTCTCTTGTGTTGTTGTTTCCATAGTTCAGATCCTAGCATGGCGGAGGGGTGCAGGTAGGTAGGAGGTGAAATCTCTGCGCGCACCCTAGTGTTCGAACCTCAAGGGTCTACCGGAACCCGAAATCCGACATAAGTGTATTATCTTGTTTCACCTAAACAAAAAGGATAAAGTGTTTTGTCATGCATGAAACCATTACAGATGGAAAGATTGAATTTTTCTGATCAAATTTCATATATAAATCTTTGCATTTGGAGTTATAGATTAAAAGTTATGAATATTAGAAGTTTTGGTTATTTTCTAGAATTTCCTATATAAGAATAAATACAGAAAAGGATTTACTGCGTCAGCCTGGTGTCAGTGTGACGTCAGCGGTCAAAAGCGCCAGCCCAGGTCAAACCTGACTGGTGGGCCCCATCTGTTAGTGCCACCACTAACTAACAGAGTTAGTGTTTCGTTAGTGCTACGGTGCACGGGAGGGCGAGTGGGTGTGTGCGTTAGACTCCTGGGGGCTTCCTGAGCACGGTGAGACGCTCCGTTGTGAGCTTGCGCGGCTGTGGCCACGGCTGCGCCATGGCCGGCGGCGAGAAGGTCTCGGCCACGGTGGGAAACGGAGCTACGGGACGGGTGCGAGCTTGAGAGAGGAAGGGAGAGGAAGAGGGGCTCACGGCGGTTGCAGGGGAGCGAACGGCGAGCTCGGGGAAGAGCCGGAGCGAGCAGGGCGGCGAGGGGGATCTCCGACGATGGCAGATCGGGACGAGCTTGGTGCAGCGTCTTTGGGGCGAGCGAGCGCTCGGGGATGGGTCGAGGCGAAGCAGTGGACGATGGCAGAGCTTTTTGGCACGGCAAGGCGACAAGTGGACGACGGTGGCTGCGGCTTTCACGACGGAGCGAGCGAGGCTGCATCGGCCATGGCGTCGGGGGAGCGAGGGAGAGAGCAGGGGGGAGTGTGAGATTTCGGGCAGTCCGGGGCGGCACCGAGGAGACGTGACCAGGTGAAGCAGGTGAGTAGGGAGGTGGCGTGGCGAGCTCGGGCGCGGTCGCCGTGTCCCTCCTCTGCCTACAGGCAGAGGTAGGCGATGACTGGCACGGGCCAGCACAGTGCTGGGCCGGCCAGTGGGCTAGGTGGGCTGCGCTAGGTAAGTTCCTTTCCCTCTCTCTTTTCTGTTTTTATTTACTTTCTATTATTTCCGTAACTCCAGGGCTTTATTAAAAATGCCAGGGCATTTCCAAAAACCATAAAATTAATCATGGCTACTGCTTAGAGTATATCCAACAGTAAACATTTTAGTTTATGATTATTTGAGCATTTAAAATATATTATAGCATTTAAATGCCCAAATGCAAATACTATATGGATTAATCCAATGACCTTAAGATGTCCTAGAAAAATGTGCACCATTTTTGTCAAAGGTTTTAACCCAAAACAAAAAGGGTGGGCTTTTTAGAAGGGCATTTCAGGTTCATTGAAAAAGTTTTTAGTAAACCCTAGTTGTTCCAGGGGGGCTAGGGGTTCTGTCATCCCCATTTCAGTTTTCTGGGAAATTAAACATGATGCAACACTCTAATGCATGAACTAGCTAGGGTGTGACAACTCACCCCCACTCAAAAGAATCTCGTCCCGAGATTTAGGATCCAATTGGAAGAAGGTGGGGTACTCGAGTCGAAGACGATCCTCCCTTTCCCAAGTGGCTTCCTTTTTGGAATGTTGTGACCATTGAACCTTGAGAAGCTTGATGTTATGGCGTCGAGTGGAACGCTCGGCTTGATCAAGGATACGAACGGGATATTCCCGATACGAGAGATTATCTTGTAGATCAAGCGTTTCGTGGTCCACTCCACGGATAGGATCCGCGAAGCAACGCTTGAGTTGACAAACATGGAAGACATCGTGAACTCTGGAAAGATGCGGAGGTAGTTCTAATTGGTAGGCAACTTCTCCCCGTTTGGCAAGAATGCGAAAGGGTCCAATGTAACGAGGAGCCAATTTGCCTTTGATACCGAAACGATGGGTTCCCTTTAACGGAGTAACTGAAGGTAAGCCTTCTCGCCAACTTCGTAAGTCATGAGCTTATTTTTACGATCATATTGGCTCTTTTGACGAGATTGGGATGTTTTCAATTTCTCACGAATAACGCGAACCTGCTGTTCTGCTTCCTGAATCATATCCGGGCCAAAGAGTTGTCTTTCCCCGGTTTCTGACCAGTTAAGAGGCGTTCGACATTTTCGTCCGTAGAGAACTTTGAAAGGAGCTTTGCCCAAGCTAGCTTGATAACTGTTGTTATAAGTGAACTCCGTGAATGGAAGGCATTTCTCCCAATCCATTCTGAATGAGATGACAGAATCTCGGAGCATATCCTCCAGAATTTGATTGACTCGCTCTACTTGACCACTTGATTGGGGGTGGAAGGCAGTGCTAAAAGAGAGACGAGTTCCCGTAGCATTTTGGAAACTTTCCCAAAATCGAGAGGTGAAGAGACTCCCACGGTCTGAGTTAATTTCCAATGGTACACCATGAAGAGACACTATTCGGGAGATGTATAAGTCAGCTAGTTGGCTAGCGGTGATACTCTCTCGAACAGGTAGAAAGTGGGCCACCTTGGAAAGACGATCGATCATGACGAAGATGGCATTATTCCCTCTCTTGGTCCTGGGAAACCCAGTAATGAAATCCATACTGATTTTATCCCATTTCCACTCAGGAATAGCCAAACGTTGAAGGGTGCCAGCAGGCCGTTGATGCTCTTCTTTAACACGACGGCAGACGTCGCGCTAGCAATGTATTGAGCAATTTCTCTCTTCATCCTAGTCCACCAAAACCTCTGGCGTAGGTCTTGATACATTTTAGTACTACCGGGATGAATGGTGAGAGGGGATTCATGAGCTTCCTTAAGAATCAACTGGCGTAGATGTTGTTTCTTGGGAACCACCAAGCGGTTCTCGAAGAAGACAACACCTCGCTCATCCATGGAAAAACATTTAGCAACTCCGCTAGCAATGTTTTCCTTGATCCGAGATGTCCCCTTGTCATACCGCAGGGTAGTTATTATCTGATCCATAAGGGTCGGTTTCGCCACCAGGGTGGATAGGAATCCTTGAGGAACAATGTGAAGGTTAAGCTTACGAAATTCCTCGTGGAGAAGTGGTTGACTTTGTTGTAACATTAGGTTGTTACAATAAGATTTACAACTTAGCGCATCAGCCATGACATCGGCTTTGCCCGAGGTGTAAGTTATTCCTAAGTCGTAATCCGAGATCAACTCGACCCAACGTCTTTGCCTGAGATTCAAATCCGGTTGGGTGAAGATATATTTCAAACTTTGGTGATTGGTGAAGATCTCGCGACGATTACCGAGAAGGTAATGTCGCCAAGTTTTAAGTGCATGGACTACCGCTGCAAGCTCTAGATCCTGTGTGGGATAGTTGTCCTCATGTGGATGTAAATGCCGTGAGGCATAGGCAATTACCTGACGATCTTGCATGAGTATGCTACCTAGTCCTTGTCGCGAGGCGTCGCAATAGATAATAAAGTCCTTGGAGAAATCTGGTGGTACCAGTACAGGAGCAGATGTCAGGCGTCTTTTCAGTTCCTGAAAGCTGAACTCGCACTATGGGGTCCACTCAAACTTTTTATCTTTCTTGAGGAGTTTAGTTAGAGGTTTAGCAACCTTGGAGAAATTCTCGACGAAGCGGCGACAATAGCTCGCTAAGTCAAGGAAGCTCTGAACTTGCTTGACCATTTCAGGTGGAGTCCAATCAAGGACGGCTTGAACTCGCTCGGGATTGACACCAATACCCTTACCAGAGATTACATGGCCTAGATAGGTCACTTCTGGCAACCAAAATTCACACTTGGAGAATTTGGCATAAAGGCGATGCTCTCGAAGTTTCATCAATACCAACCTTAGATGTTCGGCATGTTCCTCTTCATTCTTGGAGTAGATGAGTATATCATCGAGGTATACTACGACGAATTTAACCAAATACTCCATGAAGACCGAGTTCATTAACCGCAAGAAGGTGGCTGGGTCATTAGTTAAACCGAAGGACATAATGGTGTACTCGTATTGGCCATAACGAGTAACAAAGGCCGTTTTGGGAATGCCCCCATTTCTGATTTTGATTTGATGGTAGCCCAACCTCAAATCCATCTTGGAAAAAACTGAGGATCCAGCGAGCTGATCATACAGATCGTTGATCCTGGGAAGTGGATACTTGTTCTTGATAGTGGCTAAGTTAACAAGTCGGTAATCTACAACCATCCGATCCGTTCCATCCTTCTTCTTGACGAAGAGGACAGGGCAAGCCCAAGGGGAGGAACTAGGACGGATGAAACCCCTTTTCAAGGACTCATCGAGTTGGTTCTTAAGCTCGGCTAGTTCTAAGGGTGCCATCTTATAGGGTCTTCTAGAAATTGGGACGGTTCCTGGAACAAGGTCTATCACAAACTCGACATCCCTGTCAGGTGGAACACCTGGCAGTTCTTCTGGAAAGACATCCGGGAAGTCTCGAACTACCGGAATATCTTCAAGGTCTGGAAGGGGGTTGGCATTTAGGGAGTAAAGCTGGCGCTTGGCCACTCGAGTTAAGACATTGACTGTCTTGCCCGATGGGTGAGTAAGTTGAATGGTTCTAGTGGCACAATCAATCTTAGCATAATGAGCTGACATGCAGTCCATACCCAAGATGATGTTTATGTCCGAGGACTTGAGAGCTATTAAAGAGGCAAGGAAGACAAGTCTATCGACAAGAATTTCATTCCCATGGCTTACTCTAGAAGTTTGCCATTTGGAACCCGGAGTTTGAATTACCATGGAAGTGGGCATGTCACAGAATGTCATGTTATGCAATCGAGCATAGCTCTCAGATATGAATGAATGAGATGCTCTAGTATCGAAAAGAACAGATGCCGGATGGCAATTAACAAGCAGCGTACCAAGGACGACGTTAGGATCATCATGAGCCTCCTCAGCTGAGACATAGTTGACATGGCCACGTGTAGTGGTGGCCGGCTTGGCGTAGAATGTCTTTCCCGCTGGCTTACCACGGCCAACGGACTTTCCAGGATGATTGGGGTTGTTGTTCTGGGGACACTCCCGACTGTAGTGACCCGGCTCTCCACACTTGAAACATGTCACAACATTGGGGCGTGGAGCAGCATTAGCAGCGGGGCCACCATAGGGCTTAGACGGTGCAAACTGCTGGTTGGGGCAAGGCGCCTCAAAGGATGGCCTCAGAATGAACCTGGGTGGCAGTGTCGTGCTTGGAATTCACACCCGGCGCTTCTGAGATCTAGAGCCGGATGAAGAACCAAAATCATGGGAGTGCTTGCGTGAGGCGTCATAGTCAGACTGGCCTGTCTCAGCACTGATGGCTTTATTGACCAACTGCTGGAAGGAGGTGCACTCGTGCAGACGAAGATCGCGGCGAAGCTCGGGGCTAAGTCCTTTGCAGAACCTTGCCTGCTTCTTAGCATCGGTGGATACCTCTTCAGGAGCATATCGTGCCAGATTCCCAAATTCACGACTATATGCATCCACAGTCAGTCTTCCTTGGGTGAAATTGCAGAACTCTTCCCTCTTACGATCCATGAGACCTTCCGGGATGTGATGGTCATGGAAAGCCTCACTGAATTCAGCCCAAGTAGTGATTTGGCCAACCTGGCGCATAGCCTCAAAGTTTTCCCACCAAAGGCTAGCAGGGCCTTCGAGGTGATAGGGAACATGATCATCTGGGAACAGACGGTCCTGCGGAGCCTGCCGACCATAGGGACTCGTTTGTGGCCTTGGTCCCACAGACGGTGGCAGACGGGGACCATGAGGAGGGGTGATGCCTCCTACATCACGCCACTCCATAAAATCTGGCAATCCAGACCGCACAGGGTACAGGTCCCTCATGTCCATGTATCCTGCCTGCACCGCAGGTGCAAACCGAGTCAAAGTGGCCCAATGATCAGAACGAGTGTGGAAAAGCTCCATACGCAAGGCCCGATTTTCGCGGTCCTTATCCTCGAGCATCTCGGCAGTGGTGCGGATTAGTGACTCCTCATGTGTAGAGTCATAGTACAAAGCCTGATAGTACCCCTGTGCTCCAGGGAGTGAGGCTGGCATGTAACGAAAATCGGTGTTCTGAAGCAAGGCAGTCCTGGCTCGAATGATAGTCATCATTGAGTAATCTACATCCTGCACAGACATCTCAATAGTGACCCCAAGTCCATAGGAATAGTGAAGGGGTTCAGTGGCTCCAGGATAAGAGGGATATATCCTGACGGTACAAAGGTACTGGCTCTGGTTGAAGTCTCGGAACTGCTCCTCGACGGTATATTCCGGATACTACCGATAGCCTGACTCGACCATCACTCGAACCAACATGGCCGTGTGACCGGGTACATCGAGGCACCGGGTCAGACGAACCACTTGGTTCTGGGAACAGGTGGCCATCTGAAAGCATAGAATAATGCAAAGGCATTAGAATTTTCTAGGGGAAATCGGACAGCATAACGCCTGTAAATGCTCAGAAAAAGATTTGAGACATCCACAACAGTTTGCAATACCACTCAACAACATCATATCAAGGTTCTGGTTCAACTGACAACATACTAAAAGTAGTAGAAACTGTAATAAGGCTTGTAACAACAATCCTATAAGCTACTACGGATTAGTAACACGTGAACCTGATAGAGAGAAGAGAGCCTAGTCCTTAACCCACGTTGAATGAGAAGAGAATGACTTAGATTAGAGGGCATAAGGTAAAGGAGTAAAAGAGCCTTACGTTCCCTCCCACAATCAATTCCCCTACATATAACTAAAGCATTTCTAGACTCGACATCGACCAGTTTGGCTCAGCGAACCTATAGGCAGTCCGGCTCTGATGCCAACGCTGTCAGGACCCCGATTCCAAGTCACACCGATCTAGTCGGTAACACCTCATATCACATTGCGGCCTCACGCACGGTATCCCCACGGGTGTCGCCTTACCATGGCCCGGGACCGTTTGCGCCATTTGGCTCACGTATATGATAGTGTCGCTAGCATCCATATGATAGAGAACCCGGGCCGACATGGCTAGTCATGAACCCGAAGTGACACAGACCTATGGGGACAGGCATACATGAATCACATCGAGTATGTCGGTCAATAGCGTGTGAATCCGGGCTGTAGCACTGGGTTAACAGGACTCCGGGTAACCCGGGCTGTAGCAGGCTAGGCAGGACTCCGGATGCCACCGCGTGACATTTCCCCGAAGGGACAGACATAGGAACAAAGTGAAACACATGCCGGCCAGTCAAGTGTCCTGAGCAGTAGTGCTGGGCTAGCAGGACTCCGGTGAACCGGAATGTAGCGGACTACTATGGCTCAAGGAGCACTAGACTACATTTCCCCATAAGAGAGGCTGCCAAGGATAAACAACTAGATTGTCGGATCCCACACATACCAAGCATTTCAATCATACACACAATATGCTCGATATGTGCAAATACAATATGGCATCACAGCAAAACTCTACAACTCAAGTACTTTATTTAAAGGCTCCAGAGAGCCATACATAACATGTTCATACAGGTAGGGGTCACATGACCCGACACTCAAGTCATACAAGCATACAAGCACATGCGGAAGCAAATAGTCTGAGTACAGACACTAGAAAGAAAGAAGGCTTGTCGAAGCCTGTCTATCTACATAGGGCCCTCCATGGCCAGGATCACCACCTGGGTGGCAAGTTACTCATCGACGTCGAGGTCTACATAAAACCCATCGGAGGGGGCGGTGTTGTCGTCTGAAAACAGTAATTGAAGCAACATGAGTACAAAGGTACTCAGCAAGTCTTACAACAGATCCTACTATACATGCTCATTCTCAAGAAGGTGGTGGAGTTATTGTAGCAAGCCAGCTTTGACTCTTCGCTAAGCTATCCTACGATACACCACTAGTAAAATAGTTTTCGCACACGAGTCCACTAATCACCAACACAATACTCCACCGGGGATCCTCCCTTGTCATCCTACGAGAGGGCCATCCTCAGTACTCACACTTATCTTGAGTCTTTTAGTAGTAACCATTAACTTGTCTATGAACTATATAGGCAACCAAGTAGTCCTTTACCGCGGACGCGGCTATTCGAATAGATGATGTTAACCCTGCAGGGGTGTACTTCTTCATACACGCTCTCACCACTTACCGTCGTTTACACGACATGTACTCGGCAACCTTCAAGCGGAAGCCCAACGAGGGTGTCAGCCACAGCCTACCTAAACACTCAAGTCTCTAGTCCAGGTTTATCGCCTATCCAGGTTCCATCCGCAGGGAGTCCGGCCGAGGTTTCCACATACGGCACCGAACGATGTGAACAGGGTTCCCGAGACACCAAACGGGTGACTCGGTACACCGTGCCACGGTGTATCTACCGCATCATAGCCCACCCCTAGGGTCAGCTCTATGCACGGCCGCCAACACATAACCTACAAACACCAGAAACTAGTTGCAACTCCTGGACAGAGTACTAGGGTGATTAAGAAGCCGAGAGGGTCAACTAAGGATCCCAATGCATGGTAGTAACTGATTCTTAAATCACACATAAAGATCTCATTTCGTAGGGACGGCCTCAATGAAATAACCCACCATGTACTCCTACATGGCCTCTCATCGATACCTTTACCAAATCATGTTCAACACATCTCTCACATTACCGACATAATCATTTCACTCTAGCCCATCACCCAGATGAACCAGACCTGACTCAACTCTAAGCATAGCAGGCATAGCAAGGTAGGAAACACATAGATGGCTCAATCAACTCCTACACATGCTAGTGGGTTTCATCTAGTTACTGTGGCAATGACAGGTCATGCAGAGGATAGGGTTGAACTACCGTAGCACACAGCAGTTTGAAACGTTGTTGTCTTAATGCAGTAAGTCAGAGCAGAAGCGAGAACATGGGATTGTATTGATATGATCAATGGGGCTGCTTGCCTGATGGAGTGGTAGTAGGGTACTGCCCTTCGGCTGGAAACTCGGAAATATCCTCGGAGGCAGAACCTACCACGAAAGACACCACAGAACACAATCATCACATGGCAATATGCAACAATATGATGCATGCTATTACATGGCAATATGAGGTGTTCTGCCTAATGCAATGTGATACAAGTTGAAATGAGTCCATTTGAATCAAAGATTCAAATGGGAGCTTATGTTCTTAAGCATTATAAGTGTATTATCTTGTTTCACCTAAACAACAAGGTTAAAGTGTTTTGTCATGCATGAAACCATTACAGATGGAAAGAGTGAATTTTTCTGATCAAATTTCATATATAAATCTTTGCATTTGGAGTTATAGATTAAAAGTTATGAATTTTAGAAGTTTTGGTTATTTTCTAGAATTTCCTATATAAGAATAAATCCAAAAAAGGATTTACTGCGTCAGCCTGGCGTCAGTGTGATGTCAGCGGTCAAAAGCGCCAGCCCAGGTCAAACCTGACTGGTGGGCCCCATCTGTCAGTGTCACCACTAACTAACAGAGTTAGTTAGTGTTTCGTTAGCACTAAACTAGGTTAGTTAGGCCCTAGGCCCACATGTCAGTGAGACGGGGTTAGTTAGCGAGGTCATTAACCCCTAACAGTGTGATTAGCACTAACTAAAAATTAAACTATTTTAGTTAGGAGCCGGCCCCACATGTCAGTGACTCAGGGGGGGGGGGGGCAAACTGGGGTCAACCCGGTCAAACTCGCCGGAGTTGACCCGGGGCTCGTCGCTGGCAAGGCCAGGGACGGCGGAGGGGTGTGGGTTTCCTCCTCCGGCGACCATTTGGTCGGCGGAGGGCATCTACGTGACGCGGGCACTCGTCCGCGTCGAGTGGTGTAGGTGGTTGGGCCTGGGGTGGCCGGAGTCATCGCCGGCGTCGACCTTGGCAGTCGCCGGGGCTCGGGTGAGGTCGGGGTCGGTGCTACGGTGCACGGGAGGGCTAGTGGGTGTGTGCGTTAGACTCCTAGGGGCTTCCTGAGCATGGTGAGGCGCTCCATTGTGAGCTTGCGCGGCTGTGGCCATAGCTGCGCCATGGCCGGCGGCGAGAAGCTCTCGACCGCGGTGGGAAATGGAGCTACGGGACGGGTGCGAGCTTGAGAGAGGAGGGAAGAGGAAGAGGGGCTCACGGCGGTTGCAGGGGACGAACGGCGAGCTCGGGGAAGAGCCAGAGCGAGCAGGGCGGCAAGGGGGATCTCCGGCGATGGCGGATCGGGACGAGCTCGGTGCAGCGTCTCCGGGGCGAGCGAGCACTCGGGGATGGGTCAAGGCGAAGCAGTGGACGACGGTGGAGCTTTTTCGCACGGCGAGGCGACGAGTGGACGGCGGTAGCTGCGGCTTTCACGACGGCGCGGGCGCAGCTGCGTCGGCCATGGCGTCGGGGGAGCGAGGGAGAGAGCAGGGGGGAGTGTGAGGTGTCGGGCAGTCCGGGGCGGCACCGAGGAGACATGACCAGGTGAAGCAGGTGAGCAGGGAGGTGGCGTGGCGAGCTCGGGCGCGGTCGCCGTGTCCCTCCTCTGCCTACTGGCAGAGGTAGGCGATGACTGGCACGGGCCAGCATAGTGCTGGGCCGGCCAGTGGGCTAGGTGGGCTGCGCCAGGTAAGTTCCTTTCCCTCTCTCTTTTCTGTTTTTATTTATTTTCTATTATTTCTGTAACTACAGGGCTTTATTAAAAATGCGAGGGCATTTCCAAAAATCATAAAATTAATCATGGCTACTGCTTAGAGTATATCCAACAGTAAACATTTTAGTTTATGATTATTTGAGCATTTAAAATATTTTATAGCATTTAAATGCCCAAATGCAAATACTATATGGATTAATCCAATGACCTTAAGATGTCCTAGAAAAATGTGCACCATTTTTGTCAAAGGTTTTAACCCAAAACAAAAAGGGTGGGCTTTTTAGAAGGGCATTTCAGTAAACCCTAGTTGTTCCAGGGGGGGGGGGGCTGGGGGTTCTGTCATCCCTATTTCAGTTTTCTAGGAAATTAAACATGATGCAACACTCTAATGCATGAACTAGCTAGGGTGTGACTACTACTACTACTACTACTACTACTACTACTACTACTACTACTACTACTACTACTACTACTACTACTACTACTACTACTACTACTACTACTACTACTACTACTACTACTCTAGGAACATGAGTACTCCATGTGGCGACCTGACCTCAAATGGTCAAGTCTCTGTGCTTCAGTGTCATCCCTGGATCGGCAATGCTGACACACATAGTACTCGAGGATTTATAACAGAGTAGCAATCACACACTTATTACATCGGATGTCTCCAAAGAGAACTTATTACAATAATATGGCTTAAGGCCATCTAATACGATAACGGCGGAAGGCTTGGAAGATAAAGTGAGTCCATCAACTCCAACGACATAGCTGAGCTGCACGGCAACGACCTAACGAACCTTACTCCTTGTCGGAAAAGTCTGCAACATAATACGTTGCATCCCAAAAACGGGTCAGCACATGGAATATGCTGGCAATATAACACAGTAGAGCAAGAATAGAATAATGCTATCACTACATGCATATTTGGCTGGTGGAAAACTCTATGGTTATAGTTTTTGCGAAAAGCCAATTTTTCCCTACAACAAAGGAATAGATTTTAATGTAACTATCATAGTGGTTGAAACATCATTGAGAAGGTTCCTCCAACTCAATCCCAATTAAAAGTAATTAACAACCCAACAATATTAATTAAGAGTGATGAGATACTTAAGATACTCCAAGTACTAGATACTCAAGATTGCCCATAACCGGGGACACGGCTAACCATGATTAGTTTATACACTCTGCAGAGGTTTGTGCACTTTTCCCCACAAGACTCGATCGCCTCCGTTGAATTTCTCGCACTACATGGTGTTTGAGAAACGGATGACCAAGACACAGTCTTTCAGGAACATTAACTCTCTACTCCGGGCAGACCATACCAAACCTAGAACCCACTACCTGCTGATCCACCTCTTCAAGAGCTTCACGTAACTTACTCAACTATGCTAGAGCCCATAATAGCTTGTGGCTGCACATGGAAGTTTCTAGCATGAATAATCTCAGTTCCCTTTGAGCCTGGGTGGCGGTCCATAGGAAGATCACACAGGTACTCCGGGATTTCCAAAAATATACAGGCAACACTAGGTACTCCAGGTGCCTCAATCCACCCAGATGTGTATTTAAGTTGCCACCTTAAGTTGAACCATTAATTATCAATCTCACATCTGTCATGGATTTCACTCACCCAAACCACGTCTACGAGCATAGCATAGCAATATAAGCAATACGTAGAAGTAACTCCCAAGGGTTTGATAGTAACAGGGCAATAGGTTTTACCTCATCAACTACTTCCCAACCCACATGTTAATCACACCCTAATCATGCAATGTTTGAGGATTGGAACTAATGCATAAAAACTGGGTATGAAAGGAGTATGATCAATGTGTTACTTGCCTTGCCGACGATCCGCGTAACCTAGAGACTCCAAATAACACGCTTCGCACTCCGGGAATTCTATCACAAACAAACAATAGCATACATAAGCAATCAAGCAAAGAAAACACGGGTAAACCTCAAATAAGAAGATCTAACCAGAAATTTCAACTTAAGAACTCCGGTTTGCAAAAAGAATCAAATCAAACGGAGCAATGAAACTCAAACGGCGAAAGAAACAAGACCCGTTTACTAATATGGACCTAGGTCAAATTTTACCGTAGCAAAAACTTGAGCAAGTTGGTTAAGCCTAAAGAAGGTCTCGAGACGAAGATCTAGGCACTTGAATCGCTTGATTCCGACTAACGAGCGAAAAGATAAACTAGAACGAAAATCGGATCAGAAATCACGATCAGAAATAATCGTGGAATAATCCGATAAAAGGAAACTGACGAACAGCCTAACGAACGAGCGTTTGTTATCTGTAACTAATGGGTGAAAACGGCGGCGAGGTACCTCCGGCGTGGCTCCGGTGAGGCGAGGTTCGGGCGGTGGGGCGGCAGGGCTCGCGGGGCAGCGGGGCGGCGGCGGCGCGGGGCAGCGAGGGCGGCGGTGGCGCGGGCAGCGAAGCGGTGACGGCGGCAGTGGCTCGCAGGAGGCGGCGGGGCGCGGCTCGGGAGCGGGCTGTGGGGCGGCGGGGTGGTGGTGGTGGCGGGGCTCGGGGGCGGCCTTTAAAGGGGGCGGGGGCAGCGGCTTGCTTGGGCGAGATGGTGCCCGGGGAGGAGTCCGGCTCGGACTCCCCTCGGCGTCCGAGCTATGCATGGCGGCGCGCGCGCGCGAGGGAGACGGCCGGGACGGGCCGGCTGGGCTTCGGCCCAGCTGGGCCGGAAACCTTTTTTTAAATATAATTCCGCCGAAACTAAGAAAAATCCTAGAAAATAAAATTAAAAAAATCTAATATTGCCAAAATAAATTTTCACCGTCTAAATAAAATATTTAGAACAAGATGAACATTTTCTTGGCCCTAAAATGCAATTTTGAAAACGTGCAATTTTTCTAATGCAAATACAATCCAAAAAAATCAAATGAAATCAAATAAATGATTTTAATATTTTTCCTCCAATATTTCATTTATTTTGGAGAATTCATATTATCTCCTCTCATATATTTTAACATGAAATATTTTCGGAGAGAAAAATAATTAAAACAAAAAATCCTCGTTTCGATATTTGGTAAAACCCAAATATGAAAACAGGGAAATCCCCAACTCTCTCCGAGGGTCCTTGAGTTGCTTAGGATTTCGAGGATTGCGGAACGAAAATGCAATAAAATATGATATGCATGAATGATCTATGTATAACATTCCAAATTGAAAATTTGGGATGTTACACTCTAGTACTATATAGCGGAAATAAGTCTTCCGTGCTAGCATGCCTGTTCACTTCATTCTCCAGGTATCTTCCATATTGCGAGCAGAACCAAATTATCATGCATGTGGAAGAGCGAAGATGGTCCCTTTATTTTTTGATGAGGATAACCGTGTATTCCTTAACCAGAGAATGTTGTGTCTCCCACACAGGCGCCAATATCCATCTGAACTAGCTACGCCACATTTTTTTATCTGTTTGCATAGGTTCCACCTATCAGGAAGGATGGGCACGTACATGAACATGTACGACTCCTCAGTCTACCCACATAGCCTTTTCATTTAGTCTACATAGCAGTCTAATCAACTGCCTGCACGCCACTTCTCCCATTTACTTCTCCATCAGGAACCGATTTTGCTTGGCTTCTTCACCTCCCCTTTGTCTTCATTTGCATCCAAACCCCACTACGTTCACATTGTTTTAACCTATTTAAATAATCATCTACTACTTCAGTTAGACTAGCCATCTAATCCTAATTCTCCAAACCATAGCCCTCCTTTCCAGCGGTTCCAAATGGCGAAAGAGATCGAGATGCAGGTTTTTAGCATCCAACATGTCCTCATCGAAGGCTCGTTGAGCATAGTTGCCACCGTCACTGTCCACCCAAGGGTTGTTCGGAAGTGGATCAACAATGTATCCAACTCCCTCGAAAAGGTAGAGACGAGGATCATCGGTCTCGACGCAGAGTACACGGAGCATGCCACTGGGAAGATCCAACGCGCCGCCGTCCTTCAGCTGTGCCTCGAAGATGATGTTTTGGTGTACCACATCATACACGCGCCCTCCATACTAGGTGAGCTTCACTATTTCTTGTCTCGGGAGGACATATACTTCTGTGGGGCAGCCATCTAAGGGGACAAACAGAAGATGGAGCCGTACAACCTTGATTTCAAAAGCATCGCTGACCTACAAACCAGAATCAAAATTCCTGTAGAAGATTGTGATAAACAGACACCATCCCTATTCGACATAGAAAATTTTGTGCTTGGTCAAATCTTCAGAAGGGTGACGAGACGGTGGCATTAAGGTCGTCTGGATGGGAGAATTATCCCTTGATGTACGAGCAGAGAAAATATGCTGCCCTCGATGCCCGTGTGAGTTTCGAGATAGCCGCAAGGTCCAAAGAGCTTGTTGCGAAGCCGTCTCCCACAGAAAATGAGAACATGAAGAAGAAGAAGAAGATAAGGCTGCACCAGCAGCAGGGCATTATGGATGGATGAACTATTTCCTCTCTTGTACAAAAAAATTATTCCCTCTTGGTGTATATTGATATAGATAGACTATTTCGATGGTGTGCATGTCTTTGGAACAAGTAGTAGCGTGGGTCTGCTTGACTATAAGGAACTATTTATCCGCCTAGCTTTCTCTACTACTCCTTCCAGTGATCGGTATGCAATGCATGTGTCCGTAGACATGACATCTTTTCCATGGAATTTCAACTACGGCGACCATCATGTTTCATCCACTACCACTCGCGATTCCCATGACGCCGCTCCAACCCACGGCACCACGTCCCCTGACGTGCGCCTCACCCCTCTCGGCCGCACCACCCCTCTGCCTTTGTGTGCATGACATGTGGGCCACCTTAAATGCGGCGAGCATGAAGTTTCTACCAAAGCCACACGCGATTCCCATGATGCCGCATGAACCCATGACACCACACGTCCCCCGACCTGCGGCTCACCCCTCTCGGCCCCTCTGCCCCTCTGCCTTCGGGAGCATTACATGTGGACCAGCCACCTATCGGGTCCACATGTTATTGAATCAAAGGCAGGTGTAGTAAGGCGCTGAAGCTCAGTCCCGAGGGCCCTGAGAGGGAAATGTGACTCATGCGCCAGGCTGGTGCTACCGCTGCACGAACTCGTGCCAAACTCGAGATTTGTTTCTTTACTATACATGCACGCAATGATTTAATGGACACTGTAATCTCAACGTGTGATGGGGAGCTCTAAATTTGCATTTGAAACTTATAAAACAAAAAGATTCAAAACAAATAAACTGGGAGAGAGGGAGTATATCATAGGATGTGTCCCATACGAAACAAGTCCCCTGGTTTGTCACCATGAAGATGCGGTTAGAAAGGAGCACAACGTCTTCATACTCGTATGGCAACAAATCGGCCACAGACAGCATGGTCCACCTTTGACCGCCATGTGCAAGGTTCGTGCTATCTTATTCAATCTCACCGTGGTTCCATCGTACCAATTCATGCGGTGGCCCATTGCATGGCTTATCCCAATGTTGGACAAAGGTTCTACGGGAACGGTGTCACCGTTCTAAATGTTGTGCAAATTGATGTTGGTACCCTCCCGTACATATGCAAGCCAATCTCCACTCGCACCGAGCCTAACCTGTGAAACAGTGGGTAGGGGGAGAATTAGGAAATGGACACAGAAGTAGTCTTTAGAATGCATTTACTATGTGATCAAACTCATCTTACCTGCTCATCAGAGGAAATCTGAGTGCCCCTGAATGTCGGCATCTCTAGGGGCGTCAACTTGCAACTACGGCCATGCCGCGCTGGAGAGACCCCCAAGGAAACATCCTCGTGCATTCCATGGAACATCAAGATGCATTTGTATGAGTAGTTTATCTTGTGAGAGAAAAGGATGAACGAGGGAAGGCCTCTAGAGATAGAGATAGACACTACTACTACCAATGTGATGGCCCGTGTGTTGCAATGGATCCAAAGTAGTAGAACAATACTTGTTCACGTGCTTGAAATATAAACACTCTAGTTTTGATATACATGTGTCAGCAGACATGACAGCTTGTCCATGGAAGTTGAATCACGGCGACCATCACATTTCTTGTTTGTACCACTGCCACACCCACACGCGATTCCCACGATGCCGCTCCAACCCTACCTGTAAGCACGACGTCCCCCAACGTGGACATGGATCCTCTGATGTGGCTATCACTGCCTTACCCTGCCTTTCCTTCGCTGACAGGTAGGACCCACACTTGGGGGTCCCACATGTTAGTGAAAGAATGGTAGGATTGTTCATGTCAGAGGATCCTCACCCCCCCGACATGCGCCTCATCCCGCTCGGCCCCACCGCTCCTCTTCCTTTGTGTGCATGACATGCGGGCCAGCTGAACTGTGGCGACCATCAACTTTCTACCACAGCCACACCCGATCGGATGCAGTTTGCCTGCTCCGCTGCTCTGCTCCGATCCGTACTCCCACACCATCGAATTTTCATCCAGTGGCTGTGACACATTTCGTCCCGGGCATCAATCCTCAGCTGGAGTACTTCTGTACTATAGGCAGTACCCGCCGGTGTGGCCATCTATGCCTCGTAACGCCCCGACGCCCAGCTGTGGCACACTCACCATGGCCACGCCACCACCGGCCGGTTCATCTCGAACGAGTGAGTCGCGAACCACACCACCACCATGAGAATGGCATGTGAGCCAGCCGCATTTAAGGTCCGCATCTCATTGACTCATAGGCCGGGCACTAAGCCACTGAAGTTCGGTCCCGTGGGCCGTGAGAGGGAAATGTAACTCCTGCGGCAGGCCTTGTGGTGCTCCCGCAGTACAAGCTCGTGTCAAACCCGGAATTTGTTTCTTACTACTACTCCCAACTACTAGTAAGGTACACGTGCATTGCACGCATGAGATTCTGGTGCTTTGTGCATTATGCTTCTACATGTGGAGTCTTCTAGATTCTACATGTGGCAAAATCTGGTGGAATGTAGATGATATCCAACGGCCAATAGTGCTCGGATTTGCCATCTTTGTACCGTCGGATTGGCTTCATCCAACGACCAACTTTCAAAGTTAGTCACACACTATATAGGGGTATATATATTTGGTTTGCAGCCTAAGGTTGTCACGCCTAAGCTTAGGCGTGCCACAAGTGTGTTTGGTTGCGTTCTCGTCTCAGCATAGTTGTTCCCTCTTCATGCATGCTCAACTCAACACCCCTTTTCATGTATGCTCTCTTCATGCATGCTTTTAGTGTATTTGTGCTAAGCTAGTGTGGACTCATGCACCCTCCATACACTCTACCAAACACCAAAAAGTGGGTCGAGAAGGGAACTCTTGGGATCATGCACCCTTCATACACCCTACCAAACACACCATGCATGTGTTTGGTTCATTGCTACACTTGTGGCTTACCACACTTTTCTAGCTACATGGTCCACATGTCATAGACTCAACTTCTTGCCAAATCTTGCCACACTTGTGGTGGCCATTTTGTTAGCCACATTTTTTGTGGCAGTCACACTTTGCTTAAGCTTAGTTGTGGCAAAGTTAGTCATGAATGAAGTTCAACCATGGATTCTTCTAGATTCTACATGTGGCAGAATCTGGTGGAATGTAGATGATATCCAACGGCCAGTAGTGCTCGGATTTGCCATCTTTGTACCATCGGATTGGCTTCATCCAACAACCAACTTTCAAAGTTATTCACACACTATATAGGGGGTATAGATATAGATGTGTCGGCCCGTTGCAATGGATCCAAAGTATATCTATTTAGTGGAGTGCACTCTAAACACATTATCTATTTATTTTTCTCTAACCTATCGTAGCCATTCAACCAAGCCACATAAGCTTCATGGGTGCCCCCTCATCATATTATTCATACTACATTGAATGAAAAAAAGATAAATCACCCAAAACAAGATCTTCCCATTTTTTGTTCCTACGATGCTGTGTTGTGCACGTACCTACTAGTTGTATAGTGGTAGTACTAGTTGTATAGTACAAACTTGGTACTAGTAGGAGAAGAGTAGTACGGAATGCTCCTACTCTATCAACAGCCCCATTCGATACCAAATTTCTTGGCTTCCGTGCTATAGCTAGATCTTCCCCATGTTTCTGTTTTCCAACCCGACGGGCGGGGTGCGGGGTGCGGTTTGCCAATAGTCGGTTTGCTCAACGGCGGTCCCACGTGAAAGTGAAAATTCTAGGCAACACGCCTTCCCTAAGCTATGTGTCATGCCAGACGGGCCGTGGAGTACTCCCGATTCCCAGACGTGTGTGGGGGCAGTGCGACGCGAATGCGGCATGCCTTTTCCTTTTACTAGCAATGTGCCCATGCGTTGCGACGGATCCAAAGTAGTAGAATAGTAGTACTTGTTCACAAACTTGAAAGAAATCACTCTTGTTTTGATATACTCCTAATATATTACTCCCTCCATTCCTAAATATTTGTCTTTTTAGAGATTTCAAATGGACTATCACATATGAATTATATAGACATATTTTGAAGTGTAGATTCACTCATCTTGCTCTGTATGTAGTCACTTATTGAAATCTCTAGAAAGACAAATATTTAGGAATGGAGGGAGTACTTTTCACTCAAAATATATTTCTTAGGCTGTTTTGATGAGGTGAGGAAGGGATGTGGTTGCTTTGAAGATAATAAGGGGTTCTCTGCAAATTCGAGCAGAGAAGTGGGCTATTGTTGAAAAAATGCCACAACTTACCTCACAACTGTTAGATGCAGATCTAATGGTGAGAAACGACGGATGGCAGACACACCACCATCACCAACTGAGTGTTTTATAGGAGTAGGAGAAGTGAAACTTGTATAAAGTGTAACATTTTGGTTCTGCTCCTTGGCATGATCGATAGGTAGAAATAACGATTGGAAACGCTAGGGCGGGGCTATTTCCGCCAGATAAGCAGGGTACTTAGTAGCTAGGTTGGCGCATCATCGGTTTGGTCACACGCGGTCCGACATGTTCTAGTGTTTCTAGCAAGATGCCCGCCCGTTGCACAAAGTTGATGGAAAAGGTAAGCACAACTTATAAATTGACGGATGGAGTACTAGTTACAATGATGCATATAATTAAGCAAAGGGATCGCACATGTCGGTATTGACTGGAACGGGAATGCAACAACACAATAAGAATTAAGGCCATGATGATGATGCGATCGCAGTGGTGGTTACAGAAGGCAAGAAGAAAGATGCATCCATCAACGTACGACCTCCTCCTGCTCAACTTAGTGCGCCAGGAAACTGACCTGCGGCTAAGGAGCGGCGGATTTTGTGGCGAGGTCGAGGTGCTTCTCAGCAAAGGCATCCAAGGCTTCCAGCCGGTTGAGGAAGGCCAATGTCGTAGCGTCCTCACTGGCCTTGTAGATACCTATGTACACGATTTGCTTGTACACGTGGATGTGTAGGTCGCCGAATTCTTGCAGGGCGAGGCGCCTCGCGGCGAGCGCGACCTCCAGGTGGACATCCTTCGTGGCGTCGGCGGGCAGTCGCAGGGCCACCAGTGCTTGAAAGAGGTTCCGTCCATGGAGGCCGATTAGGGTGGCAGGCAATGAGGAGCCCAGGCGCGCGGGCTGGAGGAGTACGGCGATTTTGTCCGCGAGCTTCTTGAGGACGGTGAACTTGTTGGTGGTGGCAACGATCATCTGGTCCAACTGAGAGTCGTAGTTGGCGTCGATGGCGGCCATCCACCAGCCGGTCCCAACACCGTCTGGAGACGATCCTCGGCGCCATGCCGTAGGCCGGCGTCATGGACCATCTGGCACAGCCGCTGGCCGCTCGCGTGCATCGCCGCCATGGGTCTGGAGCGAGGACTTTTGCGCGTAGTGTAGGTGCTTAGGCAAATGCTTAGGTGCGTACGATGTGGTAGATGCATTGGAATGGAGGGGCGCCTTTATACGAGGCAAAATTACGTTGCATTCACATTGTGCAGCCTCTTTTCCTGGTCCTCCTCCCATTACTTCCCTCATGCATTGATTGAAGGAGGATCCATTGGCCATTCAACATTTCGGGAACCGCTACTCCCTCCCTCGTCTGCATTAAAGCCGTATCAGGAACTGCGCCGCCCGCTGTCAACTCGAATAGTACTGCACCGCTCGCTGCACGCCCTGCTGAACACGCCTCCCCGCCTCCATTAAACCCGCATGCAAACCGAGAAACCTACTCCGGCCACACATACATTCATGAGCGGGCCGGAATTAAACGGAACACCGGCCGAGCTCCTCCCGCCCGCCCTTAGTTTAAACGAGGCCAGACGCCGGCCAAGCTCCTACCGTCCGCACTCTATTTATACGAGGCCAGACAGACAGCAGGCAAGAATCGCACCCCTCCGCCACTCCCCCATCTCCTCCTTCACCATTTTCTCCACTCTTCCAATGGCTTCCGAGGAGCCGTTCTCCGACATATTACCCGGCTGGGTGGCCCACCGAGCCCTTCGGATACGGGCGAGGCCGCTCGGTGCTTCATCATCCTCGCTTGGCCCGACGGAGCCAGTTGCCGCCCCAAGCAGGCACGTGGTTCAGCAACTCGCCACTCCAGTTTAGCTCGATGAGGAGTGGCGAGTTGCTCCACGCCGGCACGGCGGCGAGCACACCGGTACGGGCGCGGTCGCTGCCGCGTCGTACCGCGCCACCAGTGTCTGCGGGCGCGCCTCCCGTGCCTGCACGCAGCGCCATGTGCTACCTCTTGAGCACTTGCGTTGGTTTTCCCTTGAAGAGGAAAGGGTGGTGCAGCAAAGTAGCGTAAGTATTTCCCTCTGTTTTTGAGAACCAAGGTATCAATCCAGTAGGAGGCTACGCGCGAGTCCCTCGCACCTACACAAAACAAATAAATCCTCGCAACCAACGCGATAAGGGGTTGTCAATCCCTACACGGTCAATTACGAGAGTGAGATCTAATAGATATGATAAGATAATATTTTTGGTATTTTTATGATAAAGATGCAAAGTAAAATAAAAGCAATGAAAATAACTAAGTAATGGAAGATTAATATGATGAAGATAGACCCGGGGGCCATAGGTTTCACTAGTGGCTTCTCTCAAGAGCATAAGTATTTTACGGTGGGTGAACAAATTACTGCTGAGCAATTGACAGAATTGAGCATAGTTATGAGAATATCTAGGTATGATCATGTATATAGGCATCACGTCCAAGACAAGTAGACCGACTCCTGCCTGCATCTACTACTATTACTCCACACATCAACCGCTATCCAGCATGCATCTAGAGTATTAAGTTCATAAGAACAGAGTAATGCCTTAAGCAACATGACATGATGTAGAGGGATAAATTCATGCAATATGATAAAAATCCCATCTTGTTATACTCGATGGCAACAATACAATACATGCCTTGCTGCCCCTACTGTCACTGCGAAAGGACACCGCAAGATTGAACCCAAAGCTAAGCACTTCTCCCATTGCAAGAAAGATCAATCTAGTAGTCCAAACCAAACTGATAATTCGAAGAGACTTGCAAAGATAACCAATCATACATAAAAGAATTCAGAGAAGATTCAAATATTGTTCATAGATAAACTTGATCATAAACCCACAATTCATCGGTCTCGACAAACACACTGCAAAACAAGATTACATCGAATAGATCTCCACAAGAGAGGGGGAGAACTTTGTATTGAGATCCAAAAAGAGAGAAGAAGCCATCTAGCTAATAACTATGGACCCGAAGGTCTGAGGTAAACTACTCACACTTCATCAGAGAGGCTATGGTGTTGATGTAGAAGCCCTCCGTGATTGATGCCCCCTCCGGAGGAGCTCCGGAACAAGCCCCTAGATGGGATCTCGTGGATACAGAAAGTTACAGCGGTGGAATTAGGGTTTTGGCTCTGTATCTGATCGTTTGGGGGTACGTAGGTATATATAGGAGGAAGAAGTACGTCGGTGGAGCAACAGGGGGCCCGCGAAGGTGGAGGGCGTGCCTGGGGGGGGGGGGGTAGGCGCGCCCCCTACCTCGTGGCCTCCGTGTTGGTTGCTTGACGTAGGGTCCAAGTCTCCTGGATCATGTTCGGTGAGAAAATCACGTTCCCGAAGGTTTCATTCCGTTTGGACACCGTTTGATATTCCTTTTCTTCGAAACCCTAAAATAGGCAAAAACAACAATTTTGGGCTGGGCCTTCGGTTAATAGGTTAGTCCCAAAAATAATATAAAATTAGATAATAAAGCCCAATAATGTTCAAAACAGCAGATAATATAGCATGGAGCAATCAAAAATTATAGATACGTTGGAGACGTATCACCATGCAGGTAGAGACAGAAGTCGGGTGCGTGGAGAGCGACGAGTCGGTGGCCAGCTTCTCTGTGTCCGCCACCATCATCGAGGAGAAGTAGAACACGGGAGGCCACCGCCACTTGGGTCCCATGAAGGCCACCGCCGAGGCGATGACTGCGCATTCAGGTGGTTTCTTTGTTGCTTTGTCTCTTCCGAGGACCTTCGTCGACCCCGCAAGTGTCTGCCGGACATGTGGAAGACAAAGGGATCCACGGGCGGCCATTTAGATTATGTACTCCCTCTCCAGCTGGCAGGAAATATTTGTTCTAAGAATGGATAAATTGAATGTATCTATAACTAAAATAAGTCTAGATACATCCATTTCTAGGACAAGTATTTCTGGATGGAGGGAGTATTAATTATACCAAGAGAGACAGATTGGCACCGCTTAGTTCATGTAAATGTAATGAAATCCATCATGTTTATATGAAGATCCGACTTTTTTATACGAAATCCTTCATGCTTATATGAAATCAGTCCGTGTTTGCACGAATTTCATCTGGTTGGTTAGAGTTGTGAAAATGTATGCCACTGGCATTTGATGTCGTCCTCCGCGGAAGGAAGCGAGAGGAAATTTGCCGGCTACCATTGTAGATGCTCTTATGCTTGAAATAATAGAGTGACATCCAATCCATTTGAGTTAATTGCGTGTATGATTGTCCCTCTATAAAAAGTTAATTGCATGTACAGTGTACACGTGACTTGCAGGGTGGCTACAACTTCGTACAGAAAGTTAAAAAGAAACAAGTCCATCCGTAATCTTGTATTCTAAGTACTCTATGGGTTCCACTGTCAGTACAGTAGCAAAAGAAGTATATATTAAATAAGTAATATATAATATAAAAATCTAAAGTTAAAGACATAATTCGAACTCATGTCATCGCGTTGCGAGCATCCGGCGTTAACCAGTCTAGCACATTTTTGTTGTAGACCATGCTGGAGATATATCTCCATGTCTACTCTTATACTCCATCCGTTCCTAAATACTCCCTCCGTTCCCAAATATAAGACCTTTTAGGTATTCCACTATAGACTATATACGGAGCAAAATGAGTGAATCTACACTCTAAAGTATGTCTATATACATCCGTATGTAGTTTATAGTAGAATCTCTAAAATGTCTTATATTTAGGAAGGGAGGGAGTATTTATCTTTTTCAGATTTCAAATAGACTACCACATACAGATGTGTATGTAGACATAATTTAGAGTGTAGATTCACTCATTTTGCTCCATATGTAGTCACTTGTTGAAATCTCTAAAAAGCCAAATATTTAGGAATGGAGGGAGTAGAAAACAATGTTGGTGATGATGGTGTGCACGCCGTCCTGCAATATAGGCCGTCGGATTTATATCTAATGGATAGGAAGGAAACTATGGGAATTTTGCAAAAATATACCCACACCCCTCTCCACGTTCACAAATACATCCTTCCCTCGTTCATCCTTTTCTCCCACAAGATAAACTACTCATACAAATGCATCTTGATGTTCCATGCAACGCACGGGCATCTAGCTAGTTTCTTTTAAAATAGTTACTGCGATAATTGGGTTGAAGTGATATATTTTATGTCTGCCCCAAATGATTTCAGATTCACTAGTAGTATCAAAGAAAAGGTTGCCTTGTTAATTAATAGAAAATAGGGTGAAAACTATCGCATGGGGCCGGTAAAAACGGGGCACACTGGGTTCAGCGTCATCGTCACTACAGCTGTGCGCGCGCGAGAAGTCTACATATCGAGGGGGCTATTGAGCGAGGCACAGAGACACAATGTTCGAGAGAGAAACCAATTGACAGATTACGACCAGATCGAGTTGTCACCCTTCTGCTGTCATTGTTGGGGTGGGGGGGTGAGGGGAGGGAGAGAAAGACGTATCGAGAGTGTGCGCGTGATACGTCCATTTTGCATCATGCTTTTATATCGATATTTATTGCATTATGGGCTGTTATTACACATTATGTCACAATACTTATGCCTATTCTCTCTTATTTTAAAAGGTTTACATGAAGAGGGAGAATGCCGGCAGCTGGGATTCTGGCCTCGAAAAGGAGCAAATATTAGAGACCTATTCTGCACAGCTCCAAAAGTGCTTAAACTTCATGGAAGTTATTTCCAGAATATATAAAAAATACTGAGCTCAAGAAGTACCAGAGGGGGGCCACACACCAGCCACGAGGGTGGGGGGCGCGCCCTACCCCCTGGGCGCGCCCCCTGCCTGGTGGGCCCCCTGGTGGCCCTCCGATCCCCATCTTCTGCTATATGGAGTCTTTCGTCGAGGCAAAAAATCATAAGCAAGCTTTCGGGACGATACTCTGCCGCCACGAGGTGGAACCTTGGCGGAACCAATCTAGGGCTCCGGTAGAGCTGTTCTACCGGGGAAACTTCCCTCCGAGAGGGGGAAATCAGCACCATCATCATCACCAACGATCATCTCATCAGGAGGGGGTCAATGTCCATCAACATCTTCACCAGCACCATCTCATCTCAAACCCTAGTTCATCTCTTGTATCCAATCTTTGTATCCAAACCTCAGATTGGTACATGTGGGTTGCTAGTAGTGTTGATTACTCCTTGTAGTTGATGCTAGTTGGTTTACTTGGTGGAAGATCATATGTTCAGATCCATTATGGATATTAATACCCCTCTGATTATGAACATGAATATGCTTTGTGAGTAGTTATGTTTGCTCCTGAGGACATGGGAGAAGTCTTGCTATTAGTACTCATGTGAATTTGGTATTCATTCGATATTTTGATGAGATGTATGTTGCCATCCCTCTAGTGGTGTCATGTGAACGTCGACTATACGACACTTCACCATTGTTTGGGCCTAGAGGGAGGCATTGGGAAGTAATAAGTAGATGATGGGTTGCTAGAGTGACAGAATCTTAAACCCTAGTTTATGCGTTGTTTCGTAAGGGGCTGATTTGGATCCATATGTTTCATGCTATGGTTAGGTTTACCTTAATACTTCTGTTGTAGTTGCGGATGCTTGCAATGGGGGTTAATAATAAGTCGTATGCTTGTCCAAGTAAGGACAACACCGAAGCACCGGTCCACCCACATATCAAATTATCAAAGTACCGAACGTGAATCATATGATCGTGATGAAAACTAGCTTGACGAGAATTCCCATGTGTCCTCGGGAGCGCTTTCCTTCATATAAGAGTTTGTCCAGGCTTGTCCTTTGCTACAAAAATGATTGGGCCATCTTGCTGCACCTTATTTACTTTTATTACTTGCTACTCTTTACAAATTACCTTATCACAAAACTATCTGTTACCGATAATTTCAGTGCTTGCAGAGAATACCTTGCTGAAAACCCCTTAGCATTTCCTTTTGCTCCTCGTTGGGTTCGACACTCTTACTTATCGAAAGGACTACGATATATCCCCTATACTTGTGGGTCATCAGCGCGGTAGGCACAGAGGCACAACTAGCGTGTGTGTGTGTTTGAAAGATGAGTAGATAGATTACTATCAAGATTGAGGTGCCACCCTACTCCTTCGGTGTTGGGTAGTGTGTGTGCATGTGTGTGTGTGTTTGAGAGAGAAGCCCGTAGATAGATTAGTATCAAGACTGAGGTGTCACCCTACTCCTTCGGTGTTCGGAAGTGTGTGTGTGGTTGTGTGGGTGTGCGTTTGTGTGTCGGGGGGGGGGGGGCAGTGACACTTACATATCTCTACTATTATAAAAAACAAAGTTGGTGATGATGGTGTTCCTGCCATCCTGCAATATAGGCCATCCAATTTATATCCGACGGATAGGAAGGAAACTGTGGCAATTTTGCAAAAAGATACCCACACCCCTCTCCGCAATTGCAAATAAGGCATTCCCTCATTCATCCTTTTCTCCCACAAGATAAACTACTCATACAAATGTATCTTGATGTTCCATGCAACGCATGGGCATCTTGCTAGTAGGGAGAAGGAGTTTGTGTGACACATATCTAGCTATATTAAGGGATAGGTAGATAGAATTTGTGTGAGGCATACTTAAAGCATCACGGAGATAACAAAACGGTGTGCATGCAAATGCAAGCGTGTGTGTGTGTGAGAGAGAGAGAGAGAGAAATCACAAAACAAAAGGTGCTCTGCTGGAATCCCATTGTATGTATTTATATGGTTCCGGAACTTGAGTTAACCTTAGGCATATGTGTGAGAGACATTATTATACTTTGAGACATTAGTGGCTGTGGGTGGGCGGAATTAAAGGGGTGGGTGTGTTCGACAGAGAGAGCGTGTGTGTTTCTATGTGAGAGACTTGTAGGACGGGGTAGTAAGACGAATTCTAACCTTGACGGAGGGAGAGAAATACATGAAGTGCGTGTGTGTGATTCCGATGCCCACAGGGAAATGAGATATGTATGCGTGTGAGAGAGATTGCACAATTCATTCACGTATCACTATCTAGCGATCATGGATGTGCATCGCTTGAACATAAATCAATATCTACTTCATATCGTGGCCAAAGGTACAATATCGATTCAACGCTATAAAGATAGGACACTCACGTATTATATATTTTTTATTTCAATAAACCTTTTCATTTGTGCACGCCAAAGTTACAGTGATGTTTCTTCAAACAACCAATGTAGCTATCATGTACATGCACCATTGTTACTCTTGCATTCAAAATCATTAGTCTTGGATGATTTAAGGTTCTATTATGAAGTAATATATGTAATATTCATATATGAATTCAACGGGTATGTAATTTATGAAATGGAGGCTATGTAACCATATGAGGTAACACTTTTAAGTAGCGGACTACTATATCCATTTCTTTTTGTGCGCCTCTACACTAACACATCAATGCATTATGTTTAAAGTAAATAACCAATTGCACTAAATTATCTATTTACACGAGAAATACATAGGCTGAGCGTTTGATCCCTTTTTTTGTGAACGCGCCAGTACACCCATACGATTGGCCACGCCCGTGTGAACGTCCAAGTTATCGGCGCATCATCCAAAGTTATGGGGTGGACTTCACACCAGTTATTAACTGCTGACGTGTGCCCCGTGTACACAGTCTCGCATGACCTTCCCGCTAGCATGGTCCAAAATTAGTTGAAACTAGATACGAACGATCCCGCGGGCGGCAAAATCTCCCGCCTCCTTCTAAAATTTCCGCCACCTTAGTCTTCAGCATGCGAAATTCCCCTTTTGTCCTTGGTGCACGGAGACCAACAGTTACAATACCGCCCTCATCTACATAATAGGTCAGGGCTGCTTTGGTAACTTCCGGTTCCCCCCACTACATGGCACCCCCATTTCCTCTCCCTCTCCTGCAAAAACGACTAACTCCACAGCACCAGAGCATCTTACATCACGCCGTCTGTACTTCATCGGCCTTTCTCCCCTCCCCTCTCAAAACCCTAGACAGCTCATCCACCGGCATACTAGAGCCCATTCACTCCCAGCGGCGTCCACCTCGCCGGATCTGCTTCTGCGGCCGCATCTACCCCTCCCACCTCCCCTAGAAACAAGTACACTGCTCATCCACCACTGTACCATAGCCCATTCAGTGTCGGCCTTGTCCACGGCGCGGCATTTGCTTCGCCGGTACTCTCGTCAACCGCAGCGCATCTACAGCGGTCATTCGTACTCCCGACCGGAGACGCTTTGTCCACACCCCCCGGAGCTGCCCCACCGACGTCCCCGTCGACGGCCTCTGATCCTCTTCACTGACACCTTCCTCAACCCTACTGGAGCCGCTTCGCCGACACCATCGTCAACCCCACCGGAGTAGCTTCGCCTATACCATTTTCAACCCTACCGGGGCCGCTTTGCCAACTCACAAGTCCACGGCATCAGATCCGCTTCCTCGCACCCTCATCCAACCTACCAGAGCAGCTTCTGACGCCCCATCCACGGCCGTAGATCCGCATTGTCGACGCCATCCTTAACCCAACCACCAGAGCAGCTTCACCTACGCCCTCGTCCACGGCCACAGATCTGCTTCGCCCACACCATAGTCCACCCTACCGGAGCCGCTCCACAAACACCATACTCGACGGTTCTAGATCTCCTTACCAGACCCCGACAGCCAGCGCAAGGTCATCACCCTTGACGTTTGTAACCTGGTTCCCACCGTCTAGCAAGATGCCAAGCACCCGCCACGGCCTAGGTACTTGTCACCTTTAAACCCGTCCAACATCACCCGCCCGATGTACTTCAAATATACTAACAGGTCACTGTTACCTGTTATGCAGTTGGCAAAAACTACAAGGACGATGTTTCTTCTGGATCTAACAGCTTGGCCAACCAAGATCCCGGATTGAGGCATTGCTATGATCTTGTAAGTTCGTCTCTCTCTCTCTCTTGTATTGTTTTGTGCCTGCAGCGTGCTTTGCTAGGATTTTCGACCAGTAATCCCTTTGTGCAGACAATGATTTCTACTACTGGCTGCTAAATTAGATATGTAGATGTAATACGTGATACTACCTTGTACCTCCGTTCCTAAATATAAGTCTTTCTAGAGATTCCACTGTAGGCTATATACGGAGCAAAATGGGTGAATCTACACTCGAAAATGCATCTATATACATCTGTATGTGGTCCATACTGGAATCTCTACAAAGACATATATTTAGGAACAGAGGCAGTACATTACACAAAATCGTAGGTGGCATGTAGGAATTCCAGTGCACTACATTAGGCTCCCTTAGAGTGCCTGCTAGTCTAGCACACAGAGTCATGGCTAGTTTATGCTACACACACAATCATTAATTGGTGGTTTAAATATGCGCAAGGGATATGCAATGTATTATCATGTAGAGATGTCTGAAATTAGCCATGTCAACTTGCAGATAGGGTTACACAATGAGAAAGTACAAGATGTATGTGGCAATTTCATGGAACATCGCAAAAAAAGGAGAGGCAGCGGTGAGCCTATACAGTGTGCTATGGTACGTCACTCCTCCATTGCAATCATCGTGACATGTTATTTGTATGTCAGTTCTATTGGCCAAGTTTCTTAGGGATAGTTATTACGAGTTATCCTAAGAAAATAAGCACCCGTGAATATAAGCTCCATGTAATAAGGCAACTAGTTCTTTTCATTGCGTTTTCAGCTTATCTTTGGTATGATCAGTGAAAAGTCTAGATTGCATTATATTTTTTCATTTTACTGCCCATATGAAAATTAATTTGACTTGCAAGCATCACAAATTGAACCTAGTGTAGTAATTAATATGATAGGAAAACAGACCATCACTATTTGCTCAAAATGCAAATACAAAGATACCATCTACTTGGCACAATCTACTTTGGTCAATGTTTTCCATAGAGATCCCATTGCCTAATTTAAACAAAGAATGCATGACCCGCATTTAAATGAAGAACAATTATTTATTGAAATTCGATGGTCCAAGTGGCTGGTTATTATCATATAGCAGCAGCAGCTCATAGCAACTCATCATACAGCAGCAGCAGTGTGCAATTCATCATATACCAGCAGCAGCTCATAGCAATTCATTATATAGCAGCAGCTCATAGCAATTCATCATATAGCAGCAGTAGGAGCAGCTCATAGCAATTCATCATATAGCAGCAGCAGGAGCAGCTCATAGCAATTCATCATATAGCTGCAGCAGGAGCAGCTCATAGCAATTCATCATATAGCATCAGCAGGAGCAGCTCATAGCAATTCATCATACAGCAGCAGCTTATAGCAACTTATCATATAGCAGCAACAGCTCATAGCAATTCATCATATAGCAGCAGCAGCTCATAGCAATTCATCATATAGCAGCAGCAGCTCATAGCAATTCATCATATAGTTGTAGCAAGAGCAGCTCATAGTAATGCATCATATAGCAGCAGCAAAAGCAGCTCATAGCAATTCATCGTATAGTGGATCAGAATGAAAATTTGGCAAAAAAATCAGAGGAGATCCTCACCTTGTTGGATAAGCTCATCCTTCAACAGCACCTCAAGGCCACGGCCTGGGAGGTGGGGAGGGGGAATAAGGTGCCTTCTGCCGTAGTGTGGCATCAGTCTTAGTTGTGCAGCGCCTGCCGGAGTAGTGTGTTGGACGAACCATAGTGGAGTAGCTGCTGGATACCATGAGAATGAGGGGCGGCACCAGAGGGAGGAGCAGCTAGGGAGATTTGCCCCTACCTGCCGGCCATGTAGCCTAGCTGGACAGAGCATCATCGGGGACCAGGCAAGATGGGACCAGTGGCGACGGCTCGCTGGAGGAACCCTAGTGCTGCAGGCAGTGGATCGAGGTAGAGGGAAATGGGAGAGGAGATGGAAGTGAGGAGGGCAATGAACTCTTGCGTGTTTGTTTTTACTTGAGGGTGAGGTGTGATGCGGGCGTCAGCAGTTGCATTTTGAGTGTAATATAGGCAGACAAGAGAGTCATTTCACTATTCCCCTTCTCTTCAATTTTTAGTGAGGTTCTACCTGAAACACCACCCTCCAAAGCGAAATTAGTTAAGCCCAAGCCCATAACTCAAAAATGACTTCTTTACATCTTTTATGGCTTATTTTGACAGTAAGTCCTGAAAAGGCGGAATAGAACTGGCCCTTAACCTGCAATTCAATTGTGTGTCAAATGATGAATCACACCTGCCTGCTATAGTGTACATTTAGGCATCATCATACATGGCATAACCTAATACATGTGCATTCCATTGTAGAATCTGGAATATGCAATGTTTATGTTAGTTCATACATTGCACATGATGTTTAAATGCCCCTTAAATCTGGTCAGTCAAGTAATGGTGTTTAAGCCTGCTTCTTTGCTTCTTTTCTTGATATGTAAGATTTCCTCACACATCTGTTCAATTCCTTGTTTGCATCAGCCAGCCATACTAGGACTGTTTGCTTTGATTACTTGCTGTTCTTGACCTAACACTCTAATAGAGCTTGTCAACGATTTAAACACTAAGGGCTGTTGTAGTGGGGCCTTTTCTAACTCATAAGTGACATAAAGGTTTGGCTGTACACTAACGTAGGCTCTCCAAGAGTACTCGGAGATCCAGTTTGAAGGTATGCCTAGTTTTTACATAGTGCAGACATAGTAAATGCTCATTTCATTGTGTGCAAGTGCAAGAGATGCGGCATGTTTCATTATGTGGTGTTGTTTTGTTATAATCTCATCCTTTTTTGTTCACAGACTGGAAAGTATGCATATTTATCTTCCAAGGAGACGAGTAACTAGTTTGTGTCACCTTGCAGAGGGGGTGCAATGAAGATAAGATTGAGGATTTCCAAGTACAAGATGTTAGGAAGGAGCCTTGCAAGAGAAGTAGGAGCAACGCTGAGCCTCTTCAACCTGTTAAGGTAAGTCACTGTATCCAACTCAACAGTTCAATTCCTTGTTTGTTACAGGCATAGTTAATTTTCTCTTTTCAATTGCTTTATTTGTCCTCAGTTAATGAGATGCCCAAAGAATGATGCCTGATGTTGGGTACTTGTATAACTATTACTTGACATAATTAAAGGCCTTACCATTTAATTACTTTGCGAAGTGTGCCTGAAGCTTTGAAGTCTATTAACCAACTATTATTGCATGAGGCACCACAGGAATCCAGTACTTTGCCGTCTGCCATGGCGGACGGCAAAGGCAGGGACGGCTGACGGCAAAGCACTTTGCCGTCCGCGGTGGACGGCAAACAGTGACGGCAAAGATAGGGTCGGCAAACAGGTCCTTTGCCGTCGGCTTTTTATGGCAGACGGCAAAGAGCCCTTTTCCTACAGCGGCTGATGGCAAAGAGGGGGGACGGCAAAATGTTGCACGTCCACCAGCGTCACTCTGTTAGGTGGCTAACGGCGACCTTTGCCGTCCGCCAGCGGACGGCAAATTTGAGCGCCTCTTTTCCGTCCGCCAGACGACGTCAGCTATACGTCAGCGCCCGCTCTTTTTTGCCGTCCGCCCGGTGGACGGCAAAGGCAAAGTCTTTGCCATCAGCTTGGCTTCGCCTTCCGCCACGGTAGGCAAATTGGCCAAATGGTCCATCCCTAGGAAGCACAGGTGGGCGCAACGTTCCCCCTTTGCCGTCTGCTACCAACGGCAAAGGGGTCTTTGCCGTCTGCCGCGGACGGCAAAGAGCCTGCACTGCCTCTTTTTTGTTCTGTTTTTCTTATATCCAACAATTATCACAACAAATATTTCACAACACATATATATCCATCACATAAATATCCAGCACATATATATCCAACATAATAAATATCCAACACATATATATCCATCCATACATACATAGTAGGTTGCACATAGTTCCATCGATCCATACATATTACAATATGCAAAGTTTCATCATAGCAAGCGAGCAGGATACAAGAAGTGCATCAAAGGAAAAAACAGGAAAAAGCAAGCAATCCATCATAGGAAGCTGGCTTCCGTGAAGTGAATGAAACCTGCAAAATGACAAATAAGAAAGTTAGAAGAAGAATTAGACTAGAAGAAAAAGAATAGAAGAAGAAGACTAGAAGAAGAAGTATATGCCATATATTAGCTAACTTAGGTGAAATGTATCGTTTATGAGCTAACCTAGGTGAAATGGGTAGTTTATGAGCTATCCTAGGTGAAATGGATCATTTTGGAGCTAAGTTAGGTGAAATGGGTCGTTTATGAGCAAACCTAGGTGAAATGGGTCGTTTATGAGCAAACCTAGGTGAAATGAGTCGTTTATGAGCAAACCTAGGTGAAATGGGTCGTTTATGAGCTAAGTTAGGTGAAATGAGTCGTTTATGAGCAAACCTAGGTGAAATGGGTCGTTTATGAGCTAACCTAGGTGAAATAGGTTGTTTATGAGCCAGCCTAGGTGAAATGGGTCATTTATGAGCTAACCTAGGTCAAATGGGTCGTTTATGAGGTAACCTAGGTGAAATGGGTCGTTTATGAGCTAACCTAGGTGAAATTGATCATTTTGGAGCTAACTTAGTTGAAATGGGTCTTTTATGAGCTAACTAAGGTGAAATGCCACGTTTTTGAGCTAACTAAGGTAAAATGGATCGTTTTGAGCTAACTTAGGTGAAATGAGTCATTTTGGAGCTAACCTAGGTGAAATGGGTCATTTTGGAGCTAACCTAGGTGAAATGGGTCATTTTAAAGCTAACATAGGTAAAATGGATCATTTAGGAGCTAATCTACGTAAAATGGGTCATTTTAGAGCTAACTTGGATAAATTGGATCACTTGTAAGCTAACTAAGGTAAAATGAGTCATTTTAGAGCTAACTTAGGTAGAATGGATGGTTTATGAGGTCAGTAAGCTTATTAAGTCATTTTGGAGGAAAAGAAGCTAACTCTAGGTCATTATGGTAAGCATATTGGAGGAAATAAAGCTAAGTCTAGGTCTTTATGCATTTGTTAAGCAAAACACTAGAGAAACTTACCGTGATCACGGAGGTGTAGGAGCAGGCTGGCTCGCGCCGGTAGCTGGAGAAGGAGCGGGCTGGCTCGCGCCAGTAGCTGGAGAAGGATCGTGCGATGCGTTTCTGGAGTTAAGCTGCACCAAAGATCATTTCCAATGTCTCGTTAGCATTATGACACTCAAATGTTAAGACTAGCAAGTAATGTCCATTCAAATTAAACTCACCATGCTCCCAGGAGCAATCACTAGCATCGGCGGAGCGGTCTGACCGGACTTCTCGCACACAGACTGCACATTTGGTTTTCACAACAGAGTCATACTAGTTAGTAATGAGACTCAAATGTTAAGACTAGCAAGTAATCTGCAGAAGAAACTTACCACAAGGAGCTCGTACATGGCCCTTGCCTGCATGTCATTCCGTGCCCTCTCCTCCTCCAACATCTTTGTCGTCCTCTCCTCCAACTCCCGCTGCCTCTCCGCCGCCTCCGCCAGAAGTTTCTCCGTTCTATCTCTCTCACTCTGTATAGCAGCCTGCAACACCACTCACATGACCATTTGTAATCATTGATGGAAGCGCACACAATGTAATGGAGAAAGATAGCTGAGTACGTATAACTAACCTTGAAGGGGAGTTGGACTGGCCATTCACGAGGCCTTATCTCAGGAGCGGAGCTCGACTGGCGCGCCTTGATCTCCGGGAGAGTGCTAGGACAACGGATAAGTCCATCTCCCATGGCTATGGAGCCATGGGACCTCCCGCCACCAGATATCATCAGCAGCTCTATATCAATGGGACCCTGGCTCGGGTTAAAGTCCTCCCCTTTCCTCGCCTTCCCCTGATCTCTATATTGCACGAGCTTGTCGTGGGCGGAGATGTTGGTGAAGTTCTTTGGATCATCGAGGTCAGACGCAGAGAATGCCTTGACTTTCTTGTAAGGGCCAGTGTGGGCCATGGCATACAGGTCGTACACCTCTGGCACCTTATCCGCCTTATTGTAGCGTGCCTGAAAGAGAGAAACAAAGTAAATTAGTAATTAAAGGGCTAAAGCTAGCATGATGAATGAATTGCATGAATCATGAAGCAAACCACATACCCAGTTCCGCCCGTACTGAAATAAGTTGGAGCTGCCTTGGTGGTGTGGCACACCTTCCATTTGGGCACGTTTGTCCTTGGCCTCTTTTTGGGTGGCCAGCCATTCTTTTGAGCACCACGCATTGACCAACACCTCCCAACAATCCATCCGATCCGCACACCATCTCGGAGGGGCCTAAGTTAGCAAATAGAAACTTGAGCGCTACGGCTATGAATTACTAAATGAAGCAAGTAAGTACAAGGCCTTAAGAATTACCTTCATTTACTTCTCCTTACTCGAGAACTTATCGCGGCACTCCTGCTTGGGCTTCTTGATACCACGCCCGGCATAGTAGTCTCGAACAGCCTGCACCCGAACCTCATGCCGTAAGTTCTGAAGTAGGCGCTTGCACTCCTTGTGGATAACATGATCCGCCTCCTCCTCGTATCCCTCCTCACACCTGTAGAATGTTTGCAATCAAATGAGACAACATTGATTATTACAATTAATAACTAGCTAGTTGAAGATTTCTAATTGTGTAAAGGAGCAATTACCCAGAACTTTCTGATCACGACGTCTGCCCTCGTCTTGCACAAGACACCGTCAATAATCTCACCCGGCGGGGCCGGGGCAGCCAAGTAGTGCTCCCAAGTCAATCCAACCTCTGGAAGCCGACCCTCACCAGGCAACGTGACAAACCCCGGGAAGTTTTGCCGAATCAGAACTCCAAGGACAGAGTTGGGCCGGTGGACACTTTCATGGTGGTCCCAACCCCTGCAGCATGACAAGGCCAACACATCAGTTATTTGAAGAAACGTGAATGCAGAAGGTACAAAAAGATTAAATGCACTTACCTCTCCCCATCAGGGAAAATCAACCACCTCTGCTCGCGGGTCACCGGCACGGACGGGAGCTGTGTAGCACCACGCTGGTAGACGTTGCCCCCTCCTCCCCCTCCTCATCAGTCGGCTCCCCGCCATCATCAGCATGGCCACTCGGCTCCCCGCCATCATCAGCGTGGCCACTCGGCTCCTCAGGCTGACCCTACCTCCTCTCCTGCGACCACGTGCTCCACCTCCTCTCTTCTTCTTACCTCGTCCCCTGCTGGGCACCGCGGTCGACGAAGAAGGGCCCGGCGGTGTCGCCATACTGTCCAGCAATGCTTGGCAGAGAGGTGTGTGTGGAATGGAAGACCTCGCACCACGCGCCGACGAAGAAGGGGCCTCGGCGCGCTTCCGACCAGCGCCCACCATCTTTCAACACCTGCCATGACAAAGAATAAACGAAATTAGTACAACTTAAAAAAAGTATCGACATGAATAATAATATGTATATCACTTAAGTGTATCATCATCAAGTACAACATAAAAAAATTGAATACCTGACACTACTAATAATCTTGATCAGTATCATCAATAAATGAATAATCATCATCATCACTATAATCAATGATGGGCTCATAGGGTTCATTGGCATCAACATGTGCAAGGCCACCTTGACGTAATCGGTCAAGCATTGACAGGTCATCCGCAGCAGTAACCTCTTCTTGTTCCGGCTCTTCTTGTTCCTCCTCTAGGGTGATGTCGGATTCATTGTCGCTGTCTACTTCAATGTTTTGGGGTGAAGTATAGCGGTTCTTGAAACGCTTTTTGGAAAGACGTGTCTCTTGGAAGAGTTCTCCTTCATATGTGTCTGGGTTAATGTGAGGTTCATAATCCTCTTCCTTTGGGGGAGAAAGTCTAGCACATGGCGGCACTTCATAAACGACATCCCAACCTTTCAGATTTGGATTAGTTTGGCAGGCCCATGGTAGATAGAATACTTGGGTCGCCTGTTGAGCCGTAATATAGACATCAGGAACATCTAAATGGGTGCTTTGGTTGATTTCAACTAGCCCTATATGTTCATGAGTCCTTCTAGTCTCCTTTGGCTGAAACCAATAACATTTGAAGACTACGACATTCGGTGGGTTTTCACCATAGAACAGAAGTTCATAAATTGCTTCAACTCTCCCATAATACTCGGTACCTCCTTCGCCGATAGCAGATACACAACAATTTGTAGACTTTCGGTCGGCCATAGATAGCTCTTTGCCATAGGTACGAAAGCGATACCCGTTGATGTCGTACTTGTCAAATGAACGGACCTTATAGTCAAAACCATTAGCGACTTGTCTCAATTCGGCGTCCATAGACTCTGAATTAGCCTACAAGTTTAATATGAAAGGATTGTTGCATTATGCACAAATTAGCGAATGAAATGAAATTTTCTAATAGAAATTACCGTTTGTTTGAACCAAGAGATGAAACCGGGATAGCCGCCTCCTTGCTTTGCGAGAAGCTCATACTCTTCGACGGAATCCTTTTGGATCTCCGCTCCATACGAGAATATGGCGACGTATCGACTGTATGACATATCCAGGAATAAGAGCAGTTCAAAGGAAATAGAAGTTGCGAAACAATGTACCGAGAACTTACTTGATGTACGGCCGCACTTCTATTAGGTTGTTGAAGATATACAACGAAATGGTCCGCCATTCTTCGTTATCCAAAGATACTGGATGTGAAACACTAGCTGGTGCGAGATTCCCTTTGAATAGGCTGAAGTTGGATCCACCCTTTTTAGGCTCGTCAGCATTGTACCGAGGCTTCAGATTAGGCAAATGACGATTTTTGGCTTCGTAGTGCGCTATTACGAAGTTTGCCGCCTCATCTGTGATCAACGCCTCAGCCATCGATGCTTCAATTCTACGTTTATTTTTACATTTTTCTTGAAGCGTCTTCTACATCCTCTTAGTTGGGTAGCACCAACGATTTTGTACGGCCCCCCCAATCTTGCCTCGGTCGGGAGATGCAAAATCAAATGCTGCATTGGATTAAAGAAGCCCGGTGGAAAGATCTTCTCTAACTTGCAGATCAACTCCGGCGCCAACTCTTCCATTTCTTCTAGCACGCCAGACGATAGTTCTTTCGCACAAAGAACACGGAAGAAATAGCTGAGTTCTGCCAGTACTAGCCATTCATCCTCAGGGATGAAGCCACGCAACATCACCGGCATTACCCGCTCAATCCATATGTGCCAATCATGACTCTTGAGACCAAATATCTTCAGTTTATCAAGATTCGCTCCCCTCTTTAGATTCGCTGCATACCCATCGGGAAACATCAACTGCTGTTGCACCCACAAGAGAATTTCCCTCATAGCTGGCCTTCCAAGATTGAACCATGCCTTTGGCTTCGTCAAGTTCTGCTTTCCTTTCGGTTCTTTCATGTTTTGTAACGGCCTATCACATAGCGCCTCCAGATCGACTCTAGCCTTAGTATTATCCTTTGACTTCCCATCTATGCCGAACAATGTACCAAAAAGTGCCTCGGCGATATTCTTCTCAGTGTGCATCACGTCAATGTTGTGTGGGCAAAGGAGGTCTTTGAAGTAAGGCAGATCCCATAAGCATCTTTTGTGAGTCCACGCGTGCTTAGTATTATACCCCTTGAAGTACCCTGGACGTTGTGGATCTGGCTCGAGAGCGTTTAACTGATCCAGGGTCTGTTGGCCTGTCAATGCAGGTGGTGCAGAGTTTTTGACAACTCTACCCCTGATGAAGTTCTTGTTGTCTTTCCTGAACTTATGGCGAGGATCCAGGAACTGTCTATGCATGTCGAAGCAAGAAAACTTGCGACCGGCCTGAAGCCAACGAAACTCAAGAGCTCCCTTGCATGTGGGGCACGGGAACCTTCCATGCACACACCAGCCAACGAATAGCGCATACGCCGGCAAGTCATGCGTCGAGTACATGTACCAGACACACATTATGAAGTTCCGTTTGCTAAAGGCGTCATATGTCTTGAACCCATTATCCCAGGCTTCTTGCAATTCGTCCTTAAGCGGCTGCATGTACACATTCCTATTTTTCACCGGATAGTTGGGTCCTGGAATTATCAACGTCAGGAAAATGTTCTTTCTTTGCATAATCTGTCCGGGGGGGAGATTGAGTGGAAAAACAAATACGGGCCAACAACTGTATTGGGATGCCGTCATACCAAACACACTGAACCCATCCGTGCTGATGCCGACTCGAGGATGCCTCCGATCTGCCGCTTTGTCAGCATGTAATTCATCAAACTTTTTCCACGCAACACCATCCGATGTGTGTACCATCATCAGATTCCCATCTGCATGTAGTTCGGTTCTTTTGCCTATTTTGTGCCATGTCATCTGTCTGGCCGTCTCTTCGACCATGAAAAGACATTGAAGTCTTGGTACGATTGGCATATACCGAAGAACACTAACGGGGATTTTGGTCTGTGTCTTCTCACCCATACCGTTGTCTACCACAATATACCTGGAAGACTTGCAAATGGGATAATAGTTCAAGTCCGCATAGTCAAGCCTAAATAAGGCACATCCTTTCTCACAGGCATGTATCTTCTCATAGGGCATCTTCAGTGCACGGAGGATTTTGTCCGACTGGTACAGGTTTGCAGGCATTACATGGCCTTTGGGTAGAAAGCGTCCAAATACTGTCATAATTGCGTCATAGCATTCTCTGCCCAAGTTGAACTGAGCCTTCAGAGCCATTACGTGTGAGATGGCATCCAACTCACAAAGCTCAGTGTGCTCGTGGAGCGGATGTTTTAAAGACTCCAACATTTCATTGAAGGCCTTTGCAGATTCCTCCATCTCCTCATCCGAATCCCGATCATCATCATAGTCTTGCACCATGTTTTCCATCCCGGTACCATGCTCGTCGGTGCGACGACGATCCACCTCAGCTCGGTCACGTTGGGCAGACTCACCATGAAATGTCCACACCATATAATCGTGTGTAAAACCACCCTTCTGCAGGTGTTTGCCCATTTCAGCCTCTGTCTTCTTTTCCCAATTGCCGCACCGGAAACAGGGGCACCAGGTTTTCTTTTGGCCATTTGCAAATGCGGCTTGCACAAACCCCTTGGTTTTTGTGAACCATTCAGCGCTCCATTTGTTCTGACCAGTGTGACCGGTATACATCCACGCACGGTCATTCATCTTGACTTTCAGAGCTAGTGGACACACAACAATTATATATGTAATTCACCATGTATATATTCATCAGTTGATCTACCTTGTCAATTTTATTACGTCCATGCTACCTACACTCTAATAGGTAATGATAGGTCCTAATCCCACCCGTGTATGTGTAGATTGGGTTCATTTTGCCATGCTATGCTCCGGATCCGACGCAAAATTTTGGCAGCACCTCCCTGCTGTTCTCCTGATACACGTCTCTGGAATAAACAGAGAGGATGTGTACCCGGAGAACAACAGGGGAGGCACTGACGAAATTTATGCCTCGGATCCGGAGCAAAGCATATGGGAAAACGAACCCAATCTACACATACTCGGGCTGTCCATGGATAGCGTTGGACAATTCGAAAGAATCAAGGTTATAAATATGCAAATGCATGCATATTTATAACTATGACGCTTTCGAACGGGAGACACATATTGGTTACGCATACTGATGATTGAAGACACATATATAGCTAGCTATCAAGTTTCATCGGAATAGATCAAATAATTAATGGGGGAGGAGGACTTGTCATTTGTGCTCACCCACGAACGAAGGGGCAGAGCTCGTCAAACACACGGCGAGGTCGTCGAACACCTAACCTCGCAGCGATGAAACAACTGCACATTTAAAACTACACGATCAACACAATTATATATATGATGTTTTTCATAACAAAATCGAAAAATATATGACCTAACTAATAATTCACAAATATATGACCCCATCGGCCTCTAGAAGGCCAAAGAACACCTTTTCGGGAGGTGTCAGGGGTCGGGGTGTCCTGTCGGTGTCGGGGTGCCGTGTCGGGGTCGGGGTGCTGTTTCGGGGTCGGGGGGTCGGGGTGTCGTGTCGATGTCGGGGTAGTGCCGTGTCGGTGTCGGGGTGTGGTTTCGGGGTCGGAGTGTGGTGTCGGGGTCAGGGTGTCAGGTCAGGCTCGGGGTCGGGGTGTCGGGTCAGGCTCGGGGGGTCGGGGTGTCGGGGTCGGGGTCGGGGTGTTGGGTCAGGCTCGGGGTCGGGGTGTCGGGGTCGGGGTCGGGGTCGGGGTCGGGGTGTCAGGGTCGGGGTCTCGGGGTCGGGGTCTCGGGGTCGGGGTGTCGTGTCGGGGTGCCGGGTCGGGGTCTGGGTACCGTGTCGGGTCGGTTTTTTTCCTTTTCTTCTTCTTCCTCTTCTTCATTTTCTTCCTTTTTTCTTCCTTCTTCTTCTTCTTCTTCTTCTTCTTCTTCTTCTTCTTCTTCTTCCTCCTTTCCTTTTTCCTCTTCTTCTTCTCCTCCTCTCCTCTTTTTTTTTCTTCTTCTTCTTCTTCTTCTTCTTCTTCTTCTTCTTCTTCTTCTTCTTCTTCTTCTTCTTCTTCTTCTTCTTCTTCTTCTTCTTCTTCTTCTTCCTCTTCTTCTTTTTTCTTCTCCTCCTCCTCTTCTTCTTCTTCTTCTTCTTCTTCTTCTTCTCCTCTCCTCTTTTTCTCTTCTTCATCTTTCCTAAAACTAAACTAAACCTAAAACTAAAAAAACAGAAAAAGGAAAAAACTAAATCTAAACCTAAAACTAAACTAAAACTAAATCTATAAACCTAAAACTAATCCTAAAACTAAAACTAAAACTAAATCTAAACTAAACATAAACCTAAAACTAAAAAACCAAAAAAAGGAAAAAAAGGAGGCAGAGAGCTCACCTGGGTGGAGGAGGGTGGCGGGGCGGCCTGGGGCGGCGGTAGTGGCGACGGGGCCGGGCCCGGTCGGGGCGGCGGGGCGCGGGGGTGCCGGGGCGCCGGGGCGTGGCGGCGTCCAGACGGCAGGGCGGCGGGGGCGGCGGGGGCGACGGGGCGAGGGGGCACCGGGGCGGCGGCGGGGTGGTGGGGCGATGGGGCGGGGGGGGGGCGACGGGGCGGCGGCGGGGTGGTGGGGCGATGGGGCGGCGGCGAGTAACTGGGGAGAGAAAGAGAGAGAGAGGGGCGGGATGGGGCGGCCATTAACGTTAGTGGGGCCCTCCCTCTTTGCCATCCGCCACCCTTTGCCGTCCGCCTTTTTGCTCTTTGCTGTCCGCTAGCGGACGGCAAAGAGGGGGGCCGTTAGGTTTTTTTAGCAGCTCGTCAGTGGGGCCCCTCCCTCTTTGCCGTCCGCTAGCTGACGGTAACGAATCTTTGCCGTCTGCTAGCCGACGGCAAAGAACTGGCTGATGGCAAATTAGGTCTTTTTCATCAGCCAGTTCTTTTTCATCAGCTTCTTTGCCGTCTGCTAGCTGACGGCAAAGAGCTTCTTTGCCGTCTGCTAGCTGACGGCAAAGAGCTTCTTTGCCGTCTGCTAGCTGACGGCAAAGAGCTAGCAGATGGCAAAGTAGCTGATTCCAGTAGTGAGGCTCACAATCTAGTTTATACTAGGCTAATGATTGCATAGTTTTGCTTGCTGTAGTATGTTTGTATGAAACCCCCTGCTGTTCATTATGCTCCCTAAGACTTTAATTGAGCTACAGAATGGCCAACTGCTTGCTTACTTCTACGCAATGTGCTGTCTAAATTTGTAACTTGTCTATGTTTTGGATTGGGCCCCAACATCATGCTCCTCTAGTGACCTAAGAGAGATTTCTGTATGCAGGCTGCATAGACTACCTTTTTTATAATTTTTAGAATATCACTTTCTTATGCTTCATGACGTGTAACACTATTGTTAGTCTTGTTTTGCCATGTACAAAATAGTCTGTCTTGCTCACTTCACTGTTGCAACTATATTTTTGCCCTAGTCATGTGTACTTACAAAAACATTTCAGGATGAAGTGACATCAACACAAAGATCTGCGAGCAGTTCGGCATGGCCGTTACTGAATGATTATGGATTGGAATTGGAATGTGCTGATGTTCTCGAGCATTAACTAGAGGTGGCAAGACAACATGTACATGATTCTCAATGTACAATCAACAAGTTGAGATTGGACATGCAGGTATTAGATGCAGGAGTCACAAAAATGAAACAAGACACTAAGGTAACAACGAAGGAATTGGAGATTTTGTAGACTGAAATTTGTGCTATTTAAATCCGGCCAACCTATTTTCTGAAGAGATTATAGTTCAAATGGTAAGTTATGTTGATGCGCGTCCATGATGTAGGAGCTGTATTTGCCCAGTGTATGTAATTTGCTGTTTGTGTATGCTTTATTATCACTGGTGCCGAACCATAATGACCAGTGGGTATAATTGGCTATAATTTTTTTATTGTGTAGTGTAGGATTATTCTACGTTTCTATGCCTTAGTCTCTTTATTGTGTAGTGTATGTTTTTTAGAGGTGATAGTATGGAGTAGGATAATTCTTTGAATATGCTATATCGTTCAAACGGGGGCCAACTCGCCCAAACGTTGTAGTGACCATGGCCCTCCACAGGCTGTACGATCCATGGGCCATCTACGGGACAGACGATCCATGGCCTTCTATGGCCGTCGGATCGGTGGGCCTTCTATGGGCTGTCGGATCCATGGGCCTTCTATCGGCTGTCGGATCCATGGGCCTTCTATGGGCCGTCGGATACATTGGCCTTCTATGGGTCATCGGATCAATGTGCCTTCTATGGGTCGTCGGATCAATGGGCCTTGTACAGGCCGTCTCATCTATGGGCCTTGTACGGCCGTATAAGGGGCCGCAAACGGGCTAGAGTGGAAATCATACGTTTTATGGGCTGACCATAATGGGCTGTTAATAGGCCGTATTTAATGATGCTATGAAAATGGCCCAACAGATTAACGGGCCACAAACGGGCCGACTGTATCCATGGGCTGAATTTGGCCCACAAGCAGAAAAGGCCAGTAACGGGCCGTAAGTAACCGAATGTTGGAAATGAGCCCAAGAATAAATGGGCCCTGAGAAGGCCGAAAGGTAACACGGGCTGTAAACGACCCAATGGAATAATGGGCCGCTAATGGGTATAAAGCGATACACTGTTCATTACGGGCCGGTTTCACCACGGGCCGTTAATGGGCCAAGAGTTACAAAGGGACTCATATCGGCCGAATACGTCATGGGCCATACATGGGCCAGAAGTTACAACGGGCTGAAATCATTGTCGGATGTGGGGTTCCGGCAAACCCTTAAGGTTCGAACACTGGGGTGCGCGCGAAGTCTTTCCCTCCTACCAATCTACGCCCTAGCTCGCTAAGATCTCGCGAACGAACTCGACGAACTCGCAACACGGAAAGACACAAAATTTATACTGGTTTGGGCCACCGTTGTGGTGTAATACCCTACTCCAGTGTGCTGGTGGTGGATTGCCCTAGGGCTGATGATGAACAGTACAAGGGGAATAACAGCCTCCTAAGGTTGAGGTGTTCTTGTGCTTGGCTAACTCGTGCGGGTGAGAGTGATCTCTCCCCTCTGCGGTGGTGGCTAGCTCTACTTATATAGGCCCTGATCCTCTTCCCAAATATTGAGCGGGAAGGGAGCCAACAACGGCGGGCAAATTCGAAGGGGGATAGCTAGTACAAGCTATCCTGACAAAAGTGGTCTTCGCCTGCGAAAGGCTCTGGTGGTGACGCCGTCTTGGGCTCCACGATGACCTCCATCTTGCCGTCCTTCTGGTCTTGGTCTCGTTGCACCGATATGGAAACCTTTGCCTGATGCCTCGGTACACTTCGCCTGCGCCTGCTCTCTTAGCACCAAAGAGGAAACAAGGACGCTGGCGCGCTGGCACCCGCCTGGCGCCCGCCAGGTGTCGATCGTCATGGCTCACGTCATGAGAGCCTCTTGAGGTTTGCCTCGCCTTGATATCTCCGCTCCTCGTAAGCTTGCTTGACTAGGCCACTCCTGAGGAGGTCTTGCACCATCCGCCTCGCGAGGCTTGGCCCCTCGCGAGGGTCTTGGATGCCTTGTTGGTGAAGATAGGCCGTACAGCCTGCTGGCTTAGAAACACCGTGGGCCGTAGGCAGGCAAGTCTAGGGATCCCCGTTCCCAGAACGCCGACAGCAGCCCCCAGGCCCAAGGTGCGCTCGGGCTTGGCTTCATGGCGAAGCCAAGAGTCAAGTACGGAGTATCGCGGGCCCCAAAAGTCTGCGGCCTCGGTTGACGCGTGGCGGTTGATTGGACATGGGCATCTCCGCTTCCCCATGTTGCCTCGGCAACTGCTTGACCTGACAAAAGGATGGCACGGGCAGCACTTGCCTTCATTGCTTCTTTCTCGCCTTGCTCCAGATCCCCTTTCTTGCTCTTTGCCGCCGCTACCTCCAGATCCGCTCCAATCTCATCCTGCATCTGCGATCCATGGCGCCGCACAAGGTCAAGACTCCCTCAGCACCGGCTTGGTATGAGCCAGCCCTCGAGACACCCACTGTCATGGAGAAGAGCCTTGCCTCCGTGCGCCTGGTGATAGCTGGCGAGAGCAATGAGTGGGGGGAGACCGAGCTCCGGCTTGCCTCCGACGTGTCGGAGCCCGAGGAAAGCACCTTCTTCCCCTTCTTCGCGAGCAGTGTCGCCATTGGGTTGGTTCCTCCCTTCTCTGATTTCTTTTATGAAGTCCTCGACCACTACGGGCTGCAGGCGTTGCACCTCCATCCCAACTCCATCCTCCTCTTGTCCATCTTCGCCTACTACTGTGAGGCGTACCTGGGCGTGATGCCATCCGTGGCGCTCCTGCGCCATTTCTTCTTCCTCCATGTCAGCGAGGGTCACGTCTCCGAATGCGCTAACTTCGTTGTGTCCGGAAAGGCCAACTCGATCTCGAGCACCGGGAAGAGGGCCGACAACATTCGATCCAAATGGGTCATGATGGATGCCAAGCGCGCCGATCCGCGTCTGGTGTTGCCGACGGTGGGGCCCTCTTCCAATGGGGGGTGGTCCAAGGCGGTGCTTGCCGATGAGCGGGTATCGTTAGTGTTGGGGCAGATGGTGACCGACTTGAACCAGGCAACCCGCGGGCGGCCAAGGTGACGGGGGTCATGCTTCTGAGGGAGTTCTTGATGCTGCGAGTTGCCCCGCTCCAAGCGCGCGCACGCCCCCTGTGGGAGCTTGAAGAAGAGGGAAACAAGACCCGCCTGAGGCCGGGGGCCCTGCCTGACGATGAATTGGGCGCCGTCCTGCGCCTCATAGTTGGGGAAAACCAGGAGTACCCACCAAGCGCCTTCGCCCCCTTGTTCCAACGCAGGGATCGGGAGGAACTCGTCGCCTCCAGGCCGACCTTTGATGCGTGTGGGCTGGTGCCGCTGGCGCTCCCGGGAGCCCCTGCGGCACCAAAACCAGTTGAGGTGTCTTCTGACGAATCCCGCGGGGAAGGGGAAGAGGAGGTGGACCTGGAGAAGACTCTGGAAGAGGTGGGGGAGACTTCCCCTCTGAGAAAGTCCGAGATGCTCCGCGCCCTTCCTGATGATGCCGAGGCCGACGCCCACCAAGGGGAGAGGGAGTAGCCCCCCATCCCGACGAGGGGAAGGTCATCATTGGTGCTTCGTGATGCCGCCTCCGTCCCAATGTTGTCAGGCTTCAAGATCCCCAAGCGGAAGTACGTTGCGGTGGATCAGTAAGTGTCTCAAGCTTCACCTTGTCCCTGTTTGTACTCGTCATTTCTTGATGCTAGCCCTTGGTTGATCAGGCCGATGTCTTCTGCGAAGAAGAGGAGGGAGGATGCGGTGGCTGTGCCTCCCTCTGCAAAGAAAGGGGGCACCAGCGCCCGCATCTCCCCAGCCCGGTCGTCCTCGCGAGGCCAAGAGGAACATCGCCGCGTGGAATCAGCCCCCATGGCCCCGCTGGCTCCGGAAGTGCTGGCGCCTGACGCGGCTGATGAGGTCCCAGCTACTCTGGAACCCGCGATCTCCCATGCCCTGGTGATGATGTCGCCTCTTCCCACTGTTGCACCTCCACTCCTAGGTTCTTCTATTCCTGCTGCTGCTCTGGAACATGCTCTTTAGGAGATGACCCAGCTGCAGGCGGATCTCCTAGGCGTGGACCCACGCCTTGTGGCCGGGCGCCTGGAGCTGGCCTTAGGCTGGCTCCACTCTGACTTGGCGGTTCGCGCGGCGCTGGGCCAGGCCGCTGCAGCTTCTGAGAAGGAGAAGCAGAGTGCCGCCAATGCCGCAGCCGATCGTGAGATGGCGTTGAAAGACGCCAAGGCTGCCCATGACCGCTGCCAGGTGCTGGAGGACGAGTTGCAGAGCCTGCGCGATAAGCACGCCGAAGAAGCACGCTGCCACCAAGCGAAGGAGGAGGAACTGAAGGGCCGGGAGGACACCATCAAGAACCATGATGCTGAGCTGGCAGAGTTGGGGCGGTGGCAGGACGCCGAGCGCAACTGGTTGGAAGAGCTAGAGCAGAAGGCGAAGGCGAGGGAGGCCGATCTCGACGCTGCGGCGCGAGTCCTGACCAAAGACCGCGCGGACTTTGCCGATCTCGAGAAGAGATCCCACAAGGCACTAAAGACGCTCTACGAGCACGGCCTGGAGAAGTCGCTGGCCACTGATGAGGACGGCCCTGCCCGGTTGCTTCCTCTCTTGGTGAAGGCGCTCGAGGAAGTCGTTGGCGGTGTTGGCCCCATGGCGGAGGTGGAAGCTCACGTCCTGTCTTCAGCTACATTGACCCGCGTCTTCAGCCACCTGCACCTTCGCGACCCAAATGCTTGTCTTGACGAGCTTCTGGAGCCTGTGGTTGAAGATCAATATGAGGCCGCCACCGCAGCCATGCAAGGTCAGGTGGAGGCCTTGTTGAAGAAGTTCCGCGGCTTTGTCTCTGCTCCTCTGTTCGGTGATGTCGCCGATCCTGCAGCTGGTGGTGAAGGTGAAGACAACATTGCTCATTAAATAGCACCTTCCGCAGGTGATGGCGGCGTCCGTGGGTGACCTGCGGCTATTCTCCTATTTTGTTCCTGCAACATGCATTAGGCCTCGTGGAGGCATTTAGACTTTTCATTTGATATCGCGAGGACAATGTGTTTGTAATATTTGCTTCGAGATTTTGCGATTTGCTTCCTATTTGCTTTGCGTTCTGCATCGGCAGACCCTGTCCCCGTGCATACCTCAACCGCCATTGGGACGACCGGAGACTAGGATGGACCAATGAGTGAGGGGCTACGTGACCAGTTAGGCTCCTGAGTTGCGATGCTCAGGAGTCCCCCTTGATGCGCAAATAGCCTATAGGGAGAGTTCGCGAGGATAGATTAATGTTCTACGTCGGCAGAGCCCGGCCCGGCGCATACCTCAACCGCCATTGGGCCGACCGAAGACCAGGACGGACCAAGGAGTGAGGGGCTACGTGACCAGTTAGGCTCCTGAGTCACGATGCTCAGGAGTCCCCCTTGACGTGCAAACAATTTCCATACCTGCCCTCGCCGAGGCCTCAGGAGGGGCGTGTGACGCCCAAGTCCGAGAGACCTGGTTGGGTGGCGTGCACTTGGGTGTGACGCAAGCGCAGCCCCCTCGCGCGGCTCTCCCAAGGGGAGGCATTGCGGTGAGGCCGGACGCTGAGCTCTGGGCTCCCTGAGGTTGGTACGACCGTGGGTCCGCCCTCAGTTGTTTATCACCAGCACGGAGCATAGTGCTTCCGCTTGTGCACGGGCATAGCCGCTCCTCGGCAATGTCAACGGCCAGCGCGGAGCACGTTGCTTCCACTTGTGCGTGGGATGGGGGCCCCCTCCGGGAGGAGCCCCCGGGGCGTGTACAGCCCCGCCCTAACACGTGGCTTGCACGACAGGGCTGCGAGGTGTATCTGGGAACTCGTGAGCCAGTGCGGGACTCACGAGGCCCTACCACAAGGCGGGTTGCACCTGGTCTTGAGTCTTGGTGACTGTGTGTTCTTGCAAGGAAGTTAGGTGCAAGCACTCTATGTCCTCAGGTCCCGGCCCTCGAGCGAGCTTAGCCGCCGCTGGTATGCCAGGTCGCGATGCCGTGGTCAAGGCCAGGGGGTGAGGGCTGGAGAGCCAGTAAGAGCTCCTGAGTCGTGATGCTCAGGAGCCCCCCTTTAACGCGCAAGCGAATTGCACGGGGTGAATGGACCCGTGGCGGGTGGCAGTCGAGCAGGCGATAACCGTAGGCAGGTTAAGCAGGGAAGGCAAATCGACTTGGGTAAATGCAGGAAGATACATGCCACTGGGTCCGGCCCGAGCGGCTTGGGGATGATGCAGCCCGAGGGGCGCCCCTAGCAAGGTAGGCTAAATACATAAGCAAGAGGGTACATGCTGCAGGGACAGACCCACACGTCCTGGGAATAATGCAGCCCGAGGGGCGCTCAGCTAAACAAGCTTGGAAGATGTCACATGGTTCTGCAGACGAAGTAGAGTTGGTGCAGCTGCAGGAGTGCATCGAAGAAATGACTCTTCATGAGCCACCGGAGCCCTGAGCCTCGGGAGGCTCTAGGGGCTCGGGAGGTTCCCTGAAGACCGTCTCCATTTCCTCCAGTACGGCATGGTACCTGGCCTCCTGATCCGCCAGGATGCACCGCATGTTGTTGTGATAGGCTGACGCCAGGCTCGGCAAGCCGAAGGGCATGCAAACGTAGCTGTGTGGCTGGCCCTTGCAGCGGCCCACACGCAAAGGCCAGAAGCGCTCCTGAGACGCGGCCCTGTTGAGCCCCGGGACATCCACGCAGACACGCAGCCTAGCATCCTCGCCAGGATGGGGAGCTATGCCTCGGGAACGGCCGTCGCCGTGCATGGCTCTTGCATCTTGCAGCTCCTGAGTTGTCTTGGTGCTGAACTCCTGAGTGGTGGGCACTCCTTGCCAGGTGCTCTCCTGAGGGACACGTGCCGTGAAGCACGCCTCCAAGTGGGCACTCCTTGCCGGGCGCGCCTTCTTATGCGATGGATGGAGGCGCCCCTGGGACGGACGCTGATCCTGATGAGGCTCTGCTACATCTTGAGCTTGCGTTGGATTTCCCCCAAGAGGAAAGGATGATGCAGTAGAGTAGCGTAAGTATTTCCCTCAGTTTTTGAGAACCAAGGTATCAATCCAGTAGGAGGCCACACTCAAGTCCCTCGTACCTGTACAAAACGATAGCTACTCGCAACCAACGCGGTTAGGGGTTGTCAATCCCTTCACGGTCACTTACGAGAGTGAGATCTGATAGATATAATATTTTTGGTATTTTTGGTATAAAGATGCAAAGTGAAAAGTAAAGGCAAAGTAAAAAAGCAAAGCAAGATTAAAGTGATGGAGATTAATATGATGAGAATAGACCCGGGGGCCATAGGTTTCACTAGTGGCTTCTCTCAAGAGCATAAGTATTCTACGGTGGGTGAACAAATTACTGTTGAGCAATTGACAGAATTGAGCATAGTTATGAGAATATCTAGGCATGATCATGTATATAGGCATCACGTCCGTGACTAGTAGACCGAAACGATTCTGCATCTACTACTATTACTCCACTCATCGACCGCTATCCAGCATGTGTCTAGAGTATTAAGTTAAAAACAGAGTAATGCCTTAAGCAAGATGACATGATGTAGAGAGATAAATTCATGCAATATGAAATAAACCCCATCTTTTTATCCTCGATGGCAATGATACAATACGTGCCTTGCTACCCCTTCTGTCACTGGGAAAGGACACAGCAAGATCGAACCCAAAGCTAAGCACTTCTCTCATGTCAAGAACTACCAATCTAGTTGGCCAAACCAAATGGATAATTCGAAGAGACTTGCAAAGATAACCAATCATACATAAAAGAATTCAGAGAAGATTCAAATATTATTCATAGAGAGACTTGATCATAAACCCAGAATTCATCGGTCTCAACAAACACAACGCAAAAAGAGAGAACAAGCCATCTAGCTACTAACTATGGACCCAAAGGTCTGAGGTAAACTACTCACGCTTCATCGGAGAGGCTATGATGATGTAGAAGCCCTCCGTGATGACGGCCCTCTTCCGGCGGAGCTCCGGAACAGGACCCAAGATGGGATCTCATGGATACAGAAAGTTGCGGCGGTGGAATTAGGTTTTTGGCTCCTGTTCTAATCGTTTGGAGGTATGTAGGTATATATAGGAGGAAGAAGTACGTCGGTGGAGCTCCGAGGGGCCCACAAGGCAGGGGGCACGCCCTAGGGGGGCGCCCCCACCCTCATGACTGCCTCTCTGATGCCTTGGCATAGGGTCCAAGTCTCCTGGATCACGTTCGGTGAGAAAATCACGTTCCCGAAGGTTTTATTCCGTTTGGACTCCGTTTGATATTCCGTTTCTTCGAAACATTGAAATAGGCAAAAAAACAGCAATTCTGGGCTGGGCCTCCGGTTAAGAGGTTAGTCCCAAAAATAATATAAAAGTGGAAAATAATGCCCAATATAGTCCAAAACAGTAGATAATATAGCATGGAGCAATAAAAAATTATAGATACGTTGGAGACGTATCAGGCATCCCCAAGCTTAATTCCTGCTCGTCCTCGAGTAGGTAAATGATAAAAAGAGAATTTTTGATGCGGAGTGCTACTTGGCATAATTTCAATGCAAATCTTCTTAATTGTGGTATGAATATTCAGATTAGGAAGATTCAAGACAAAAGTTCATATTGACATAAAAATAATAATACTTCAAGCAAACCAACAAAGCAATCATGTTTTCTTAAAGTAACATGGCCAAAGAAAGTTCATCCCTACAAAATCATATAGTTTAGTCATGCTCCATTTTCGTCACACAAGAATGCTCTCATCATGCACAACCCTGATGACAAGCCCTGCAATTGTTTCATACCTTAATAATTTCAAACTCATAAACTTTCACGCAATACATGAGCGTGAGCCATGGATATAGCACTATAGGTGGAATAGAATAATGATGGGGGTTATGTGGAGAAGACAAAAAGGAGAAAGTCTCACATCAACGAGGATAATCAATGGGCTATGGAGATGCTCATTGATTCATGTTAATGCAAGGAGTAGGGATTGCCATGCAACGGATGCACTAGAGCTATAAATGTATGAAAGCTCAACAAAATAAATTAAGTGGGTGTGCATCCAACTTGCTTGCTCACGAAGACCTAGGGCACTTGAGGAGGCCCATTGTTGGAATATACAAGCCAAGTTCTATAATGAAAATTCCCACTAGTATATGAAAGTGATAACTCAAGGGACTCTCTATATGAAGAACATGGTGCTATTTTGAAGCACAAGTGTGGAAAAAAAGAATAGTAGCATTGCCCCTTATTTATTCTTTTTTTTATTTGGCCTTTCTTTTTTTTTCTTTTTTGGCCTTTTTTTCTTCTTATTTTGGGACAATGCTCTATTAATGATGATCATCACACTTCTATTTATTTACAACTCGATACTACAACAAGGTATGACTCTATATGGATGCCTCCGGCGGTGTACCGGGATATGCAATGAATCAAGAGTGACAAGTATGAAAAAATTATGAATGCTGGCTTTGCCACAAATACTATGTCGACTACATGATCATGCTAAGCAATATGACAATGATGAATGTGTCATGATAAACTGGATGGTGGAATGTTGCATGGCAATATATCTCGGAATGGCTATGGAAATGCCATAATTGGTAGTTATGGTGGCTGTTTTGAGGAAGATATAAGGAGGTTTATGTGTGACAGAGCGTATCATATCACGGGGTTTGGATGCACTGGCGAAGTTTGCACCAACTCTCGATGTGAGAAAGGGCAATGCACGGTACCGAAGAGGCTAGCAAGGGTGGAAGGGTGAGAGTGCGTATAATCCATGGACTCAACATTAGTCATAAAGAACTCATATACTTATTGCAAAAATCTACAAGCCATCAAAAACCAAAGTATTACGCGCATGCTCCTAGGGGGATAGATTGGTAGGAAAAGACCATCGCTCGTCCCCGACCACCACTCATAAGGAGGACAATCAAATAACACCTCATGTTTCAAATTTGTTGCATAACGTCTACCATACGTGCATGCTACGGGACTTGCAAACTTTAAATCAAGCACTTCTCATATTCACAATTACTCTACTAGCATGACTTTGATATTACTACCTCCACATCTCAAAACAATTATCAAGCATCCAACTTTTCTTAGTATTCAACACACTCAAAAGAAAGTTTCACAAATCTTGAATACCAAGCATGTTATTATTAAGCAAATTACCATGCTATTAAGACTCTCAAAATAATTTAAGTGAAGCATGAGAGATAAATAGTTTCTTTAAAACAAATCCACCACCGTTCTGTAAAAAAATCTAAGTGAAGCACATAGAGCAAAATTTTAACGCTCAAAAGATATAAGTGAAGCACATAGAACAAAACTACTTAGCTCAAAAGATATAAGTGAAGCACATAGAGTATTCTATCAAATTCTAATTCATGTATGGCTCTCTCAAAAGGTGTGTACAGAAAGGATGATTGTGGAACACTAACAACAAAATACACAAATAATACAAGACGCTCCAAGCAAAACACATATCATGTTGGTGAATAAAAATATAGCTCCAAGTAAATTACCGATGGAAGTGGACGAAAGAGGGGATGCCTTCCGGGGCATCCCCAAGCTTTGAATTTTTGGTGTCCTTGGATTATCTTGGGGGTGCCATGGGCATCGCCAAGCTTAGGCTCTTGCCACTCCTTGTTCCATAATCCATCACAAGAATTCACCCAAAACTTGAAAACTTCACAACACAAAACTTAAAGTAGAAAACTCGTGAGCTCCGTTAGCGACAGAAAACAAAAAACCACTTCAAGGTACTGTAATGAACTCATTCTTTATTTATATTGGTGTTAAACCTACTGTATTGCAACTTCTCTATGGATTATAAACTATTTTACTAACCATAGATTCATCAAAATAAGCAAACAACACACGAAAAACAGAATCTGTCAAAACAGAACAGTCTGTAGCAATCTGTAGCTAGCGCAATATATGGAACCCCAAAAATTCTAGAATAAATTGCTGGACGTGAGGAATTTATATATTAATCATCTGCAAAAATAATTAACTAAATAGCACTCTCCAAATAAAAATGACAGCAGGTCTCGTGAGAGCTAAAGTTTCTGTTTTTTACAGCAAGTTCAACAAGACTTTCCCCAAGTCTTCCCAACGGTTCTAATTGGCATAAACACTAATTAAACACAAAAAACACAACCAAAACAGAGGCTAAATAATTTATTTATTACTAAACAGGAGCAAAAATCAAGGAATAAAACAAGCGCTATCGTTTAACACCCCTAGCTAGGCATAAAAGCGAGGATAGATCTAGGTATTGCCATCTTTGGTAGGAATTCTTCAATGAGGCATCTACCATCTTTAGGAGTTTCTTTATTTATAGTGATTATCAAACTTTTAGGCACAAGATCTAAAAATTCATTTGTAGAAATTGGTTCCTCAATGATAGCAAAAAGATTGGGATGAATACTTATAGATTTAAGATCCGCAATTTCCTTACTAGATGATTCTCCCTTATTTTTAGGAACATACATAAGCTTGGAAATTTTAGTACGGGGACTTGGAGTATTCTTTACGGAATAAAAAGCGGTTCCCAAGTTTGTAATGATTCCCTCAAGTTTATCAATTCTAGTAGAATCTAAGTTTATCTTCTCATTAACTATGGGTTCCTTTTCCTTAATATTTTTCAAAGACATTCCTACCTTAGATCCATATTGAGTAATTTGATTGTGGATATTTTTATCTAGATTTTCAATTAATTCAATAGTAGCAACTTTATTTTCAATAATTTCAAGTCTTTTCATAACATGCTTGAAAGTTAACATAGTTCCATTAACCAAAAGAGGTGGTGAGCCAAATAAATCTAACATAGCATTATAAGAATCAAAAGTATGGCCACCCAAGAAGTTCCCTCAGGTAATGGTATCGAGGATATATCTATACCAAGGATTAACACCTACATAAAAATTGCGCAGAAGAACTGAAGTAGATTGCTTCCTGGTAGATCTATTTTGAGCATTGCAAATTCTATACCAAGCATCTTTTAGATTTTCTCCCTCCCTTTGTTTAAAATTTAGAACTTCATTCTCGGGAAACAACGGAGAAGATATGAGACTAGCCATGATGACAAGCAAACGGGCAAAAGAGGCAAATAGAGAGGGAGGATAGAGAGAGAGGGCGAATAAAACGGCAAGGGTGAATTGGCGGGGGAGAGGAAAACGAGAGGCAAATGGCAAATAATGTAATGCGAGAGATAGGGATTGTGATGGGTACTTGGTATGTTGACTTTTTGCGTAGACTCCCCGGCAACAACGCCAGAAATTCTTCTTGCTACCTCTTGAGCTTACGTTGGATTTCCCCGAAGAGGAAAGGATGATGCAGCAGAGTAGCATAAGTATTTCCCTCAGTTTTTGAGAACCAAGGTATCAATCCAGTAGGAGGCCACGCTCAAGTCCCTCGTACCTGCACAAAACGATAGCTACTCGCAACCAACGCGATTAGGGGTTTTCAATCCCTTCACGGTCACTTACGAGAGTGAGATCTGATAGATATAATATTTTTGGTATTTTTGGTATAAAGATGCAAAGTGAAAAGTAAAGGCAAAGTAAAAAGCAAAGCAAGATTAAAGTGATGGAGATTAATATGATGAGAATAGACCCGGGGGCCATAGGTTTCACTAGTGGCTTCTCTCAAGAGCATAAGTATTCTACGGTGGGTGAACAAATTACTGTTGAGCAATTGACAGAATTGAGCATAGTTATGAGAATATCTAGGCATGATCATGTATATAGGCATCACATCCATGACAAGTAGACCGAAACGATTCTGCATCTACTACTATTACTCCACTCATCGACCGCTATCCAGCATGCATCTAGAGTATTAAGTTAAAAATAGAGTAACGACTTAAGCAAGATGACATGATGTAGAGAGATAAATTCATGCAATATGAAATAAACCCCATCTTGTTATCCTCGATGGCAACGATACAATACGTGCCTTGCTGCCCCTTCTGTCACTGGGAAAGGACACCGCAAGATCGAACCCAAAGCTAAGAACTTCTCCCATGGCAAGAACTACCAATCTAGTTGGCCAAACCAAACGGATAATTCGAAGAGACTTGCAAAGATAACCAATCATGCATAAAAGAATTCAAAGAAGATTCAAATATTATTCATAGATAGACTTGATCATAAACCCACAATTCATCGGTCTCAACAAACACACCGCAAAAAGAAGATTACATCGAATAGATCTCCACGAGAGAGGGGGAGAACTTTGTATTGAGATCCAAAAAGAGAGAAGAAGCCATCTAGCTACTAACTATGGACCCGAAGGTCTGAGGTAAACTACTCACACTTCATCGGAGAGGCTATGATGATGTAGAAGCCCTCCGTGATGCCGGCCCTCTTCCAGCGGAGCTCCGGAACAGGCCCCGAGATGGGATCTCGTGGATACAGAAAGTTGCGGCGGTGGAATTAGGTTTTTGGCTCCTATTCTGATCGTTTGGGGGTACGTAGGTATATATAGGAGGAAGAAGTACGTCGGTGGAGCTCTGAGGGGCCCACGAGGCAGGGGGCGCGCCCTAGGGGGGGCGCCCCCCACCCTCGTGACCTCCTCTCTGATGCCTTGGTGTAGGGTCCAAGTCTCCTGGATCACGTTCAGTGAGAAAATCACGTTCTCGAAGGTTTTATTCTGTTTGGACTCCTTTGATATTCCGTTTCTTCGAAACACTGAAATAGGCAAAACAAACAGCAATTCTGGGCTGGGCCTCCGGTTAATAGGTTAGTCCCAAAAATAATATAAAAGTGGAAAATAAAGCCCAATATAGTCCAAAACAGTAGATAATATAGCATGGAGCAATCAAAAATTATAGATACGTTGGAGACGTATCAGGCTCCTGCCGCGATGCCATCCTCCTGAGGTCCTGCGCGGCATGGCTGCTTCTTCCTGGGGATGGCCTCCGAAGGGCCCTCACTTCTGATGTGGGGGGCGTTGATTGCTGTAGCTTGGAAGGCGCACTCGAGGGAGCACACCACGTCTCTCTCTTCACATCGGACCGTGATGATTCCTCAGCTTCCTAGCATTTTGAGGACGTTGTAGCCATGATGGGTGACTGCCATGAACTTGGCTAGGGTCGGATACCTGAGGATGGCATTGTACGGCAGGCGGATGTGCACGACATCGAAGTCGATGAGCTCAGTGCGGTAGTTCTTGCGCTCCCTGAAGGTGACAGGCAGACGGACCTGCCCTATTGGTGTGGTGGAACCACCGGTCACTCCTGAGAAAGGTTTCGTAGGCTGGAGCTACTCATATGGCACTTGGAGGTTGTCGAACGTGTCGACGGACAGGACGTTCAGCCCTGCACCGCCGTCGATGAGGGTCTTGGTAACCTGCACGTTGCTGATAACTAGGGAACACAACATCGGGAGGGCGCTGGCGGTGGCCGCACACTTGAGCTAATCTGCCGAGTTGAAAGTGATGGCGCATTGGGACCACTTGAGCGGGCGCGTGGCCTCGAGCTTGGGGAGCACCGCGTTCACCTCGCGAGCGAACTGTTTGGAGATACGCTGAGAGGCTGGGGCCTGGGCGCCGCCTAAGATGCAGGCGATTGCACGCGGCTCCTAGAAGCCCCCAGCCCCCTCGTCCTGATGGTGATCATCGTTCCTTCTTGGTGGCGGCAGTGGGGGAAGACCGGCGTTGCTCTAGGGGCGATCCTCACGAGGCTGGTCCCTCCGGGCCCCCTCGCGAGGATGGTCCTGCCAACGGTCCTCACGAGGCCTGTCGCGCCATTCCTGGCGCAGGCCACGGTCGTCCCAGCATCCGCCTCCACGTGCTCCTCTGCGGCCGTAGCCCTGGTCGCCGCACTCGGGGCATCGACCAAAGCGTCCTTCTCGCATGGCTCTGAGCTCTTGACAGTCACTGGTGTTGTGGGTGTTCAGGGTGTGGAAGGCGCAAAACAGTCTGCTGTTCTTGGATGACTCGGGCTGATCTCTTCCCCACTTGGTCTCAGGCTCCGTTGCTATCACTGTTGCTTCCTTGCGCTTCACGTCCTTGGCCTTGGCTTTCTTCTCCTCTGTGCCTGCGGCTGGCAGCTCAAGGAGAGAGAGGCGCCCCTCCTCAGCTCTTGCGCACCTGGTCGCCAGGTTGAACAGCTCCTGAGGTGTGCAGAGCTCCTCATGGATAGCGAGCTCTTCCTTCATCTTGACGTCGCGGATGCTGTCGGAGAACGCGGAGATGATGGCCTCATCCGTGACCTTGGGGATCTTGAGGCGGGTGTTGTTGAAGCGCTGGATGTACTTCTGAAGGGTCTCTCCTGGTTGTTGCTTGATGCGGTGCAAGTCGCCCGCGGCCGGCGGGCGGTCGCGAGTGCCCTGGAAGTTGGCGACGAAGCGGTCGTGCATCTCATCCCAGGAGGAGATCGAGCCGTGCTACAGGTTTAGGATCCAGGAGCGGGCCCCATCCTTGAGAGCTATGGGAAACCAGTTCGCCATGACTTTCTCATCGCCGTTGGCCGCTTTGATGCTCAGCTCACAGAGCTGCAGAAACTCCGCGGGGTCGGCGGTGCCGTCGTAGCGAGGAGGCAGATCTGACTTGAACTTTCCTAGCCAGGCGACGCTGTGCAGCTCGGGGGTGAAGGCGTCACAGCCGGCCATGGTTGCTGGGGCCCTCTTCGGATGTGGAACTTGGTCTTGACGAGGTCCGCGCGGCACCGCCGCGGGCGGTGCGCCGTCTTGACGAGGTGGCGCGGGAAGCACGGGTGCAGCTTCTCACGGCCGAGGGATTTCTTGGCAGCTTCTATCTTCGTGCGCGGGCGTCGGGCGTGGCGGATCACGCCGCGGGGCCGCGCGACTTTTTGCCAAGGCACCGTCTTGGGGAAGAGGTGGTGGAGGCGCACCATTGGCCTCGTTGCCCGTGGCTGGCTGAGGGTGAGGTAGAGAGAGGGACGACGCCGGAGAGCCCCCTGCGGCGTGGACGAGCTCGGCGACGCGGTCGAGCCACTCCTCGTAGAGGTCGTCGACTGGGAGGTAGCGTAGGAGTTCGTTTGCGGCGAGGAGTGTGGCCCGCGCCTCCATGGGAGCGCGGCGTGCGTGAGACGAAGAACCGGTCGGGGTCAGTGATGGAGTGGCAGTGCGGCCGTCCTGCCGTACCGAAGGATGCAGCAAGGATGCCTGTTGCTCATTCCCCGCTAGGCCGGTGGCAGCGTTGGCGGCGGGAGATGAAGAACAACGAGGTGTCCCGGCGACGGGAGCCGTCTGAGCAACGCGGGCGGTGAGGGCAGCCCGACGCTTAGCTCGAGCACGGCGAGCGTCCGCCATGGAGACGACAGAGCGACAGAGTGACGAACTAATGGAAGGGAAGCTATGACGCACCCCTACCTGGCACACCAAATGTCAGATGTGGGGTTCCGGCAAACCCTTAAGGTTCGAACACTGGGGTGCGCGCGAAGTCTTTCCCTCCTACCAATCTACGCCCTAGCTCGCTAAGATCTCGCGGACGAACTCGACGAACTCGCAACATGAAAAGACACGAAATTTATACTGGTTCAGGGCACTGTTGTGGTGTAATACCCTATTCCAGTGTGGTGGTGGTGGATTGCCTCTAGGGCTGATGATGAACAGTACAAGGGGAAGAATAGCCTCCTGAGATTGAGGTGTTCTTGTGCTTGGCTAACTCGTGCGGGTGAGAGTGATCTATCCCCTCTGCGGTCGTGGCTAGCTCTACTTATATAGGCCCTGGTCCTCTTCCCAAATATTGAGCGGGAAGGGAGCCAACAACGACGGGAAAATTCGAAGGGGGACAGCTAGTACAAGCTATCCTGACAAAAGTGGTCTTCGCCTGCGAAAGGCTCTCGTGGTGACGCCGTCTTGGGCTCCACGATGACCTCCGTCTTTCTGTCCTTCCGGTCTTGGTCTCGTTGCACCGATATGGCAACCATAGCCTGATGCCTCGGTACTCTTTGCCTGCGCCTGCTCCCTTAGCACCAAAGAGGAAACAAGGACGCTGCGCGTGCTGGCGCCCGCCTGGTGTCGATCGTCATGGATCACATCACGAGAGCCTCGTGAGCCTGCCTGACTAGGCCACTTCTGAGGAGGTCTTGCGTCATCCGCCTCGCGAGGGTTTTGATGCCTTGTTGGTGAAGATGGGCCATACAGCCTGCTGGCTTAGCCACGCCGTGGGTCGCAGGCAGGCAAGTCTGGGGACCCCCGTTCCCAAAAGGCCGACAATCATATTGGACAGCCCAGATGACGCTACTGGGCCTAATTCCGGTAGGCCGTAACGGGCCGTGAGTTAGCGGGCTATAAATGGGCTATATGCGAACATGCCGTTAATAGGCTTTCCATGGGCCGGCCCGCCACCTTTTGACCAAATCAAACAGGTCAGCCTTTTCATCAGAATGGGCCTCTGTTGGGCCGTGCCACGTGTTGACGTATCATAGGCACCTTGGGTCCAATGAGTGGATGACATATGTCCCAATGATGAGCCACCACGTGTTTCCTCTAGCCAATGATGATTTTACATGTGGAAAATCCCCATTGGTCGGGGCTGTTAACGGGTTATCGGATCCAAAACCGGACCCGATAGCTTAACGCGTTCCGTTACGGTGGATGCCACGTGTTGGTCACCCTTGACGAAAGCACTTCTGTGACGCGTGATTTATCGTCATGAAAGTGGACACTTCCATGATGATAATTTTGGTAATGTCATGGAACACTTCTACGACAACACAAGTGTGACTATCTTGATTCTGTCATAAAATCATCATGGATGTACATGCATGACAAAAATCGTGACCTATTGTGACAAACACGTATCATCACGGAAGTGTATTTTTTTGTAGTGAAAAGGGCCCAGTATGTTGAGCCCCCAGACCGAAAATGACCTGGAAAGAGGGATTGTCTAAATATCTTGGGCTAGTTGATGAAGCTTCTTTGAATGTAACTGACACGCTTCACACTTGGTTACTAGGGCAGTTGCATCTTGGAGGGCAGTGGGCCAGAAGAAGCCTTGCCGGAATGCTTTGCCGGCAAGGGCTCTTGACCCTACGTGGGAGCCACACATGCCTCCATGTATCTCCGCCAACAGCCTCAGTCCATCTTCCCGAGGAATGCACTTCAACTTCACATCGTTCGATCTCCTTCTGTATAGGGCATCATCCACAAACTGGTACATGCTGGACCGATGGGCTACTTTCTCTACTTCTGCTTGTTCCTCAGGAAGCTCCCCTATTTGGAGAAAACGGACGGTGTGCTATGCCCTTGCCGGAGCCCGTGGCTCGACGGCAAGGACTAAAGGCACATCTTCAGCCGCAAGGGCAGCTGCCTCTATGGTCAGAGCTCGAGGCTCCGCCGGGGGTTGCTACTCTCCGGCAAGCTTGGGGCACCAGGCAACGTCCTAGCCGGTGGCTCCTGGGAGATCAACGGGGAAGTACTTTCCAGGTCCTTCCTTCGTTCGCCTTTTTCTGTCCTACCGATGGCTTGATGGACGGTTGAGTTAATTGAAGCACAAAGGTACTTGGTTCCACAAGCAACTTCAGGGCAGCACACTTTGACAAGTTGTCAGCAATGCCATTCTCCGCTCGGGGAACATGCTCTGCTTACAATCCGTCAAAATGCTCTTCCAACTTCCTCACTTCATCCACGTAGTCCTCCATCAACGGGCTCTAGTAATCCTTGTTGACTTGCTTAACGACGAGCTATGAATCGCCTCATACTCCAAGGTCTGCCACGATCCTGATACCGGAAAGCAATCCCTCATACTCCGTTGTGTTGTTCATTTATTTTTCCTGGGGAAAGTGCATCTGGACAACATACTTGAGGTGCTCTCCGGTGGGTGCAACGAGTAGCACGCCGGCACCAGCACCTTGTAGTGAGAAAGCACCATCAAAGTACATAACCCAATTGCGGCAGATCTCCTTGCTGGGAAGGGTGGTTTCTTTAACCTCTTCGTCAGGCGTTGTGGTCCATTCCGCTATGAATGCTTCCAAGGCTCGGCTCTTGATCGTTGAAGTACTTTCAAACTTGAGCCAAAACTCGACAGCTCCAATTCCCACTCCACAATCCTCCCTGTCGAATCTGGGGTGAGAATGGTGATCTCATGCGCTTGGAAATAGCGACGCGGCTTTCTCGAGGCCATAAGGAGGCCGAAAAGTAGCTTTTGCATACCAAAATATCTTGATCTAGCCCCCTGTAAGAGGGAACTAACAAAATAAATGGGGTGCTGCGCCACCTTCTTCTTCTGTCCCACTTCGCCCGTCCGCTCAGACTCTGTCTTGCCGGAACCGGGCCTTGCCAGGGAGGGCTCCGACCCATCATCCGACGGCTCTGCTTCTACTGTTGCTTCTTCCCCAAGTTCCCTCTGCACCACCAGTGCAGCGCTGACCACTTGATTCATTGCTGCTAAGTACAACGACAACGGTTCTTGTGGTTTTGGCGCGACTAGTATTGGCGTGGAGGAGAGGTACCTCTTCAAATCTTGCAGCGCAACCTCTGCCTCCGAAATCCACTTTACTGGACCTGCCTTTTTCAAAACTTTGAAAAAGGGGAGGGCGCGCTCAGCAGGTTTGGAGATGAACCTACTCAGGGCAGCAACGCAGCCGGCGAGCCTACGAACGTCTTTGACCCATTTTGGTGCCTCAATCTGCTCAATTGCTTTGATCTTGTCGGGATTTGCTTTGATCCCACGTTCAGACACAAAGAACCCAAGGAGTTTGCCAGATGGGACACCGAACACACACTTCTCTGGGTTGAGTTTGAGGTTGAGCTTGCGCAGATTTGCAAATGTTTCTTCTAAATCTTGCATGAGCGTGGCCCTGTCCTTGGTTTTCCCCACTATGTCGTCCATATAAGCTTCCATATTTCTATGTAGCTGGGGCTGAAAATCAATCTGGACCGGTCGGGCAAACGTTGACCTAGCGCTCTTCAACCCGAAAGACACTTGTACAAAACAGTAGGTACCACATGGGATGATGAACACGGTTTTTTTCTTCGTCTTCGTTCATCATGAAGATCAGGTGGTATCCTGAATAAGCATCGAGGAATGACAGAAGGTCACACCCGGTAGTGGAGTCCACAATCTGGTCGATGCGTGGCAGAGGGAAAGTATCCTTTGGATAGGCTTTATTGACATCTGTGTAGTCAATACACAACCTCCATTTCCCATTTTCCTTACGCACCACCACTGGATTGGCCAACCACGTAGGGTGGAGCACTCCTCTAACCAGGCCTGCCGCCTCCAACTTCCTGATCTCCTCGATGATGAACTCTTGTCGCTCCAAAGCTTACTTCCCGACCTTCTGCTTGACAGGCCGCGCATGAGGACAGACAGCAAGATGGTGCTCAATCACCTCCTTGAGAAGGCCGGGGATGTCGGATGCTTGCCATGCAAACACATCGACATTCACCCATAGGAAGGCGACGAGCGCGCTTCCCTATTTGCTGTCGAGGGTGGAGCTTATAGTGTAAGCCCCGCCAGTGTCGTCCTCCTTGACGGACACCTTCTTGGTTTCTGGTGGTGCAGCCTTGGACTTCTTGCTCTTGCCGATGGAGCTCTCTGGCACGTCCTGAACGGGAGCGCAGCACTCCGAAGAGGCGGCACTTGCCGGAGTGGGTGCAAGAGGTCTTGCCGGAAGAGGTTTCACCAGAAGGGGTTTCGCCGGAAGGGGTCTTGGCGGCCTTCTTCCTTCCCGGGGCTTCAGCAGCAGGAGCAAGTGCCTTGGCGGAAGTTGCTGCAACTGCCTCTCGGTAGAGTTGGTCGGCACAGATGAGCGCGTCTTTCTTGTCAGAGGGGACGGTGATGATGGTCAGCGGCCCCGGCATCTTCATCGTGTTGTAGGCGTAGTGTGACGCTGTCATGAACTTGGCTGGTGCTGGGCGGCCAAGGATCCCATTGTATGGCAAGGGGATCTCCGCGACATAAAAAACGATCTTCTCCGTCCTATAGTTCATCTCGCCCCCAAACGTAATGGGTAGCGTGACCTTACCTTTTGGTTGACTCCTTCCCGGGTTAACCCCTTGAAACGTGCCCGTCTCCTCGACATCTCCATCAGGAATCTGCAGCTTCTTGATCACAGCGGGAGAGATCAAATTTAGACTGGCCCCACCATCAACCAGCACTTTTGTCACCTTGACGTTGCGTATTGTTGGTGAAACCAACAACAGCAAACACCCGACCACAGTTGTGCGATCAGGGTGATCCTCGGTGTCAAAAATGATGGGCGTGCGGGACCACTTCAGTGGCTTTTGGGCATCGAACGATGGCTCTGCCATAGTGACCTCACGTGCCCACTGCTTCAGTTGGCGGTGAGAGGTGTGCAGCGAGGCGCCACCGTCGACGCACATGGCCTCTGTAGCTTTCTAGAATTCGTGCTCACCGGACTCGTCGTCCTCCTCATGATCATCATCTTCTTCCTTCTTGTCGCGGCCCCGAGTGGGCCTCTCTTGTTGATTATCTTTGCTGCGGCGACCTCCTTGGCCGCCATGCTTCTTGCAGGACCCCTCAGCACCATCCTGACCATTCTCCTTGTCTCGCCTTTCACATTCAGCTTTCTGCTTTTCTGCAAGTAGCTCAACCTGTCGGTAGTTCTGGAGGTCATGGCCCTTGGCGCGGTGGATCTTGCAGTACTGCTTGTCGGAGCCTCCTGGGTTGTCGGCGGCCGCCAAGGCCCGGCAGGCGGCGCACCCGGCAACCTCCTTGCCAGGGTCGTCAGCTTTGGCCTCCTTGGCGGCGCCAGGCTCACCAGATCCCTCAACGGCAAGCACAGTCTTGCCCTTACACTTCCTTTTGCGGTGCCAACCTTTCGTCACCGGGGCGGCGGCGCCTTCGTCCGTGGAGTCAGTCTCTGCACCGGCGTCCTCGCCGGGGTACTTCCTTCCTTCCTTAGCCCGAGCACATCTATCAGCCAAAACATAAAGTTCGGCTACATCCTTGACCTTGTTCATCGTCAGCTCTTCACGCATCTTGCGGTTGCGTGCGTTTTGATGGAACAAACTGATGACAGCGGCAGGATGAACGTCGGGGATGTAGTACTGCACACGGCTGAATATTTTTATGTACTTACGTAGGGACTCGCCACCCTTCTGTGGGATGACATGCAAGTCACTTGCCTAGCCAGGAGCTTGGTGGCCTCCTGTAAATGCGCCAACAAACTCGTGGCACAGATCCGACCAGGAAGAGATGGAATCTAATGGTAGCTTCATCAACCACGACATGACGTTGGGCTTAAGCACCAACGAAAAGTAGTTGGTGAGCACCTTGTTATCGCGAGCCCCGGTGGCTTGCATCACGATGGTGTAGATGCTGAGGAACTCCGATGGGTGAGTCTTGCCGTTGTACTTTTCCCCAACACCAGGCTTGAACATGCGGTGGGAGGGCCACTGGAACTGTCGCAGCTCTCGGGTAAAGGCCGAACAACCCACCTCTTAAGGCAGGTCGCCAGAGCCCCCCGGCGCTGGGTGGTCCATAGTAGGCCCCGCACGCCGATCCGACTGATGGCATGCCTCCCGCCGTCGCTCGATGGTAGTTCGAGCGTCTTCCTGAGCTCGCTCTCGAAGAACTCAACGTTGGTCACAGTGGGTTCGTAGGTCGGACAACGTTGTGGAAACGTTGTCACAGGCGTCAGCCCGACGAGCCGGTGGCAGCTGTCGCGGCCGTGGGGGAGGAGAGTGCACCGTGGTTGCAACATCTCCGGTCCTCCCACCGCCGGCATGAGGGTCCCTCTGGGAGCGGCTCGTCTTTATTGGTGAAGTTGATGAGGCTTCGGATGGTGGCGCTCCACTCGTCGAGCTTCCCCGCAGCAGGGGGAAGTCGAGGAGCAGTTGCACGCATGCCAACGCTTTTGCTGGCATGGGCGGTGGCAAAAGCCACGTGGACCGCTACACGATCTGACTTCTAACCAACTTAGAAGGAGCTCTGTCACGGTCTCGCGGTCACACGCTGCTTTCGCCAGCATCTGGGCGCGTACGCTGGCCTGGTGTGTCCTGAGAATGGCGCACATGGCTCTTCCCGCAGCGGTGCCGGGGAGTTCCGGCGTCGCGGTGTCGCTCATCGCGTGCGGCCTGGGAAGGCCGTGGCACGGGTGCCAGCTGGGGCGCCGTAGAGGTTGCCGCACCACCCGTGGGCCACACGACCCCGCCCTCGGACCCAGTAGCGTGCGGCTCATCGTCTCGGACTTGAACGACGCCGCTCGCCTGGCTCCGATTGCCAGAGTGTCGTGGATGCTCGCGGGCCACATCCCCGTGACCATCCATGACCACCCGATCGCCTTCTCATGCTAGCGCGGACGGGCCGGCTCCGGACGACCCGACTGTTGTGATCCCATTTTTCCTGGGGGCCATGGTGATGATGAAGTCGATGCGCTAACTTCCAAACCGGATTTTCACAGCTTGCGACCCCTACCTGGCGCGCCAAAGATGTCGGTGAGAATGACACCTATGGGATCACAGGGAATCCCTTCTACGGTTGGTAGGCGCGGGGCTATGCAAACAACGGGTTTAGAAGATCAACATGGGGGAATTTATCTAGGTTCGGGCCGCAAGTGATGCGTAATACCCTACTCCTGCTGGTTTGTGTTTATCTGGTGTTCTTGGACTAGCTACGAAGCATGCAGGGTCCAAAAAGTCTGAATCCTTCTATAGTATGCCTCGGGCCTCCTTTTGTAGCCAAAGGGGTCGCCATAGTGGCACACAGGAGGTGGAAAGTTTGTACTGTATACAAGTCTATCACCTGGTACCGTAGGACAAATGCATTTAATGCGCTGCCGACGTGCCCCCTCACTTTATCGGAGATGACAAGGAAGGTCGTCTCGCCCGTCTCCGCCTCGCCTCGCACTGACGCGCATCAGAGCTTACTAGGCATGCAGCGCCATGCTGGCTGGCTGACTGCTGAGTTGGTGCGGTGGCGGAGTTTTCACGAAGATCTGCATGCCACCACACAAGTGTTCCTTAATTTGGCCTTGAAGCTGCACGTCGCCACACAGGTGCCTACCTCGTTGGCGGGTTGACTGCTATGTTGTAATGGCGGTGGAGCCTTGGCAGGCGGGGGCCTGGTTGCGGCCCCGCAGATGTCCCCGGCAAGGGTCTTTCCGGGGTCTCGTAGGTGTCCCCGGCAAGGGTCTTGCCAGGGGTCTCGGGAGCGTCCCCGGCAAGATTTCCGTTTTTTGGTCCTCATCTAGTCTTGTATGTTCTTGGTCTTTACAAAGATCCGCATGCCACCATGTAGGCGCCTCCCGAGCCTTGGTTCCAATGTTGTCGACAGTGTCAGAACTCTTAGGCTCAAGGGTGGCGGCTCTGCTGGTGTTGGGCAAGTTGCCCCGGCAAGACTCTTGCTGGGGCTATGTAAGCTCCCCCGGCAAGGCTCTTGCCTGGGAAATCCCACCTTGTCCCTCTGCTTCTCCCGCCTTCGGTTTGGCGCTGCTCTGGTAGTCTTGTGTCTTCGCTTCCTCTGCTCCGCCAAGCGTGGCCACAGGCATGTGGCTGCGAGTGCCCGCGCACAGGTAAAGGGGTACAAAAAGGACCCCTACTTTTGTACGCCGACAAATATATTTCTCGATTATGGAGGTGACAAAGAGTTTGTCGTAAAGGGTTACATCGATGCAAGCTTTGACACTGATCCGGATGACTCTAAATCTCAATCCGGATACATATTGAAAGTGGGAGCAATTAGCTAGAGTAGCTCCGTACAGAGCATTGTTGACATAGAAAATTTGCAAAATACATACGGCTCTGAATATGGCATACCCGTTGAGTAAACTTCTCTCACAAGCAAAACATGATCACACCTTAGTACTCTTTGGGTGTTAATCACATAGCGATGTGAACTAGATTATTGACTCTTGTGAACCCTTTGGGTGTTAGTCACATGGAGATGTGAACTAATCACATAAAGATATGAACTACTGGTGTTAAATCACATGACGATGTGAACTAGATTATTGACTCTAGTGCAAGTGGAAGACTGAAGGAAATATGCCCTAGAGGCAATAATAAAGTTGTTATTTTATATTACCTTATATCATGATAAATGTTTATTATCCATGCTAGAATTGTATTAACCGGAAACTTGATACATGTGTGGATACATAGACAAAACACAGTGTCCCTAGTAAGCCTGTACTAGACTAGCTCGCTAATCAAAGATGGTTAAGTTTCCTAACCATAGACATATGTTGTCATTTGATAAACGGGATCACATCATTAGAGAATGATGTGATGGACAAGACTCATCCTTTAGCTTAGCATAATGATCGTTTAGTTTTACTGCTATTGCTTTCTTCATGACTTATACATATACCTCTGACTATGAGATTATGCAACTCCCGAATACCGGAGGAACACCTTGTGTGCTATCAAATGTCACAACGTAACCGGGTGATTATAAAGATGCTCTACAGGTGTCTCCGAAGGTGTTTGTTGAGTTGGCATAGATCGATATTAGGATTTGTCACTCCGTGTATCGGAGAGGTATCTCTGGGCCCTCTCGGTAATGCACATCACTATAAGCCTTGCAAGTAATGTGACTAATGAGTTAGTTACGGGATGATGCATTACGGACCGAGTAAAGAGACTTGCCAGTAACTAGATTGAACTAGGTATGTGGATAACGACGATCGAATCTTGGGCAAGTAACATATCGATGACAAAGGGAATGATGTATGTTGTTATGCGGTTTGACCGATAAAGATCTTCGTAGAATATATAGGAGCCAATATGAGCATCCAGGTTCCGCTATTGGTTATTGACCGGAGATGTGTCTCGGTCATGTCTACATAGTTCTCGAACCCGTAGGGTCCGCTTGCTTAATGTTCGATGATGATTTATATTATGAGCTATGTGATTTGATGACCGAAGTTTGTTCGGAGTCCAGGATGAGATCACGGACATGACGAGGAGTCTCGAAATGGTCGAGAGGTAAAAATCGATATATTGGAATGCTATATTCGGACATCGGAATGGTTTCGAGTGATTCAATTATTTTTCGGAGTACCAGAGAGTTATGGGAATTCACCGGGGGAAGTTAATGGGCCTTATTGGGCTTTAGTGGAGAGAGGGAAGAAGGGCCACAAGGTGGCGCGCGCCTCCCCCTTCCCAAACCGAATTGGACAAGGGGTGGGGGCGCGGTCCCCCTTTCCTTCTCCCTCTCCCTCCTTTCCTTCTTTCCTAGTCCGAAAAGGAAAGAGAATCCTACTAGGACTTGGGAGTCCTAGTAGGACTCCCTACACTTGGCGCGCCCCTAGGAGGGCCGGCCTCTATCCCTCCCTCCTTTATATATGTGGGCAAGGGCACCCCAAAGGCAGTCAAAGATTTGTCTGAGTCGTGTGCGGTGCCCCCGTCCACAGTTACACAGCTTGGTCATATCGTCATAGTGCTTAGGTGAAGCCCTGCGCTGGTAACTTCATCATCACCGTCGCCACGCCGTCGTGCTGACGGAACTCTCCCTCGTCCTCAACTGGATCAAGAGCTTGAAGAACATCGTCGAGCTGAACGTGTGCTGAACACGGAGGTGCCGTACATTCGGTGCTAGGATCGGTTGAATCGCGAAGACGTTTGACTACATCAACTGTGTTACTAGACGCTTCCGCTTTCGGTCTACGAGGGTACGTGGACACACTCTCATGTCTCGTTGCTATGCATCTCCTAGATAGATTTTACGTGATCGTAGGTAAAAAAAAATTGAAATACTTCGTACCCCAACAATATTTTGATTGCATGTGATGTTTATCTTTTATGCATCCTATCTAGGTTAGTACCACGGTAGCATTATAAGATGACCCCTTACTAAAATTTGAAGGTATAAGTGTTCTCCCCGAGTATGCACCGTTGCGAAAGTTCTTCGTTTCGAGACACCACATGATGATCGGGTGTGATAGACTGTATGTTCACATACAACGGGTGCAAGGCAGTTTTGCACATGCGGAATACTCCGGTTAAACTTGACGAGCCTGGCATGTACAGACATGGTCTCGGAACACTAGAGATGGAAAGGTCGAACGTGAATCATATAGTAGATATGATCAACATAGAGACGTTCACCATTGATGCTACTCCATCTCACATGATGATCGGACAAGGTTTAGTTGATTTGGATCACGTATCATTTAGATTACTTAAGGGATGTCTATCTAAGTGGGAGTTCTTAAGTAATATGATTAACTAAACTTAATTTATCATGAACTTAGTCCTGATAGTATTTTCAAATTATGTTGTAGATCAATAGCTCGCGTTGTAGGTCCCATATGTTTTTTGATATGTTCCTAGAGAAAACTAAGTTGAAAGATGATAGTAGCAATGATGTGGACTGGGTCCATGGTCTGAGGATTATCCTCATTGACAGAAGAATTATGTGCTGGATGCACCGCTAGGTGATACACCTATTGCAGGAGCAGATGTAGACATTATGAATGTTTGGCAAGCTCGATATGATGACTAATTAATAGTTTAGTGCGCCATGCTTTACGGCTTAGAACTGGGACTTCAAAAATATTTTGAACGCCATGGAGCATATGAGATGTTGCAAGAGTTGAAATTAGTATTTCAGACTCATACTCGTGTCAAGAGGTATGAGACCTTTGACAAGTGCTTTGCCTACAAGATGGATGAGAATAGCTCGGCCAGTGAGCATGTACACATAATGCCTGGGCACTACAATTGCTTGAATCAAGTGGGAGTTAATCTTCCAGATAAGATAGTGATTGTTAGAGTTCTCTAGTCACTATCACCAAGCTACTAGAACTTCGTGATGAAATATAATATGCAAGGGATGACTAAAACGATTCCCAAGCTCTTCGTGATGCTGAAATCAGTGAAGGTAGAAATCAAGAAAGAGCATCAAGTGTTGATGGTTAACAAGATGATGAGGACATGAATACCATTGTTACACCCACAGCCCCTGCTGCTATACATACTGGACCAATTACTAGAGCTCGCGCACGCCAATTGAGTTACCAGGTACTTTCATTTCTTGGTAACGATTCTAATGTTCATGAGAATATGATGCTGCATATATTGGATACATTTGTTTTGCTTACAAATGAAGGGCCTATCTTGGACAAGAAAGATGAACCTTGGAGCAAGTTCAAGCATGGAGATGATGGCATGCGCAAGGGGAACAAGAATGGAGTTACAATTGATGATTCCAGGACTTTGAAGCCACCATAATGAGTGCATGAAGCCTTGGACTAAATATACAAGATGCCACTTCATAAATTTTGTCCAGAGGCTATCTAGGTGATGCGTCACCTTATTTCTGGTCCAGGCCCATATAATTTCGAAATACTTGATTATAGGCTATTTTTAGAGTCCGTATGTGTGGGGAAACAAGAGTTAGGGTTGGTTTCGAACCCCTCCTCCAAGGGCCACGAAATTCCCCCTCTCTCCTCAATATATACGGCCCTTAGGGCATTGTTTAGACTTTGGGTTTTGTTTAGATTAAAAGTTTGCCATAACTACAACTTCACGTACTTCGTTTGTGTTCAATGACTAGACAAAGGCGTCACAGAACCCCACCTTAATTAATAAAGCTTTCCTCTTATATTCGTAATATCCAGATTGCAATCTCAGTTTCTTGCTTGTTCTTCCTTTGCTCGCAGGAAACAGACCCTCGTGGTCAGGTTGATCGTGCTCTGGCGTGGTCAATAACCCCTTGGAAGTTGGTTTAGCGATTGCTAAGGCGCGACGTCTTGCACGTTCGTAATCGGATCATCAAGGTTGGCTCCCACAGAAAATGATAGCCACCATCTCATCAAAACATCGAGAAACCTTCGCCTCTATCAAGTGGTATCATATTTCCAGGTTACTCTCCCTGGTAATTGCTATATCCAAGCTTTGAGAGTTTTGACTACAACGGTTGCCAATCACCACCTGCTGCTGGGTAAGAACTGGTAAGAATTTGAGATTTGCTTGACGGATTTGTGACACCCACCACCACCACTTGTTAGTAGTCTGTAGGATCATATTCTTGTGTGTTTCTATTGCTGCTAACCATGGCAGGATCACAAGCCGACGAGATTGACTAGGAGAACTTGACGAACAAGGAGCTTAATGATAAGTTTCAGCAAATGATGAGTGGACAGGTGCAAGATGTGCTAAACAGATTTGAAGAGGGCATGGAGAAGATAGATGGCATGGAGAAGAAGTTCGAAACAAAGCTCGATAACAAGTTTAATGAATTGCTCGTGCGTCTTCCACCACCACCACTGGCTGCACCTATCACACCTATACAATAACAACAACAACAACAACGTCGCCTTCCAAATCAAGTGGGATGAGCACTGCGTGTTCCACTTGAGCCTGGTCAAAATTCTGGTGCCGCTTTACCTACTGTTGATCCTTCTGTAGCTGCCACTGCTACTACAGAGGTGGAGGACTGAATGAGTCCTGGATTAGGGGGTCTCTGGATAGCCACACTATATCCATTGGCCGGACTGTTAGACTATGAAGATACAAGATTGAAGACTTCGTCTCGTGTCCGGATGGGACTCTACTTGCCGTGGAAGGCAAGCTAGGCAATACGGATATGGATATCTCCTCCTTTGTAACCGACCTTGTGTAACCCTAACCCTCTCCGGTGTCTATATAAACCGAAGGGTTTTAGTCCGTAGAACAACAACCATAACATACAATCATACCATAGGCTAGCTTCTAGGGTTTAGCCTCTCTGATCTCGTGGTAGATCTACTCTTGTACTACCCATATCATCAATATCAATCAAGCAGGACATAGGGTTTTACCTCCATCAAGAGGGACCGAACCTGGGTAAAACATCGTGTCCCCTGCCTCCTGTTACCATCTGGCCTAGACGCACAGTTCGGGACCCCATACCTGAGATCCGCCAGTTTTGACACCGACATTGGTGCTTTCATTGAGAGTTCCGATGTGCCATCGCCATCAGGAAGGATGTCTCATCCCGTCTTTAAAGATGGCACTATTGCTGAGGGAGCTTTGGCTATCGGCCAAACTCTCCGGCTAGGTGGTTTTCTTATGACCGCTTGTTCGGCCGCTGCGTCGACGATGACTTCTCGGGTCATCGAAAGCAATCTTCACGTCAACTCGGAACTCGCCGAGCAGTTAGATCTGATGGAGCTCTCTTCCCTGAACGAGCTCTTGGATCGCATCACTGCCCTGGGAGTCACTATAGACTATGATCAGATTGGGCCTAAACCCGATCTGAGAGAGATCAACTCTTCCCAGGTCACCCATCACGTTGCAGTGGTGGAGGAACAATGCGGCAACCCTTCATCTATCTTAAGGACCAGCTATGTCTAGATTCCCGATCCCTCCAAGCCAGATACCCGCGGAGGGGAGGACGTCACTCAAGGCATGAACCTAGAATCATGCAGCGGGCTACATTTATCGGAAAACATCCAAGAATCCAAACTTCCGAGTTCAGAAACTCCTTGGGCCCTGAGTCCCAGATTGGGTGAGGATTCGGATTCAATTCCACCCACCCACCCAAACATACGCGATCTATCCCAAATTAAGCAAGAGCCCGAAGAAACAGTACACCATTACTGGGCCAGATTCCTCCTGGTCATGAACAGGATAAAGAACTGCCGCGAGGAAGACGCAATTTCATTCTTCTGCAATAATTGCACGGACAAGGGAATCCTCAACGCCATAAGTCGCCACGAAATTACACGCTTTGCCGACTTGGTGTCCATAGTACAAAAGTACTATGCGATGGAAAGTGCCTGGAAAACTGAAATAAAATTTTGGGATAATCCAACCCTGAATACAAACCCAGTCTGAAATAAAAGGGTGCATTATCACAATACACCTGGGTTAACTACCAAAAAGCAAAAGCCCTCTACAGGGCAAGGAACCGTACTGGAGGGATCGCTCAACGGACCCTGCAAAATTCATAGTACAACAGATGCAATACCAACGCACAGCCTTAGAGCATGTTGGATACGCCGGCAGGTGGCCAAAAGTGGTGAGGATCTACTCCTCCCAAATACCACAAATCACCATCCCGTGGACAACAGTACGGTGTTAACGGTCTTTGAGACCTTCGCGTCAAATAATAGACGCAAGCGAACACTCCGCAGCATGGCCGAAATCTGCCACATAGCAGAAATAAATTCTTGGAGTGACACGGCTATTACCTTCAATGCCAGTGACGAACCTAAATTCCGAACAGCCCGAGCACTAGCCGCACTGGTTCTCAGTCCAATCGTGGACGACTTTCGACTCACCAAGGTTCTCATGGACGGCGGCAGCGGATTAAACCTCATCTATGAGGAAACTCTTCAAAAGATGGAAATAGACTGGAGCCGCATTGAGCAAAGTAGCACAACCTTTAGAGGAATCATCCCCAGTCGGGAAGCACGCTGTGCTGGGAAAATCACACTAGATGTGGTATTCGGCACGCCGGACAATTACAGGTCCGAAGAAATTACATTCCAAGTGGCCCCGTTTAGCAGTGGATACCACGCTCTATTAGGGTGGGAGGCATTTACAATCTTCCAAGCCATACCCCATTACGGGTACATGAAGCTCAAAATGCCTGGGCCCAACGGAATCATCACTCTTGCTAGTGATCTGGACATAGCACTCCGCGCCGAAAACAAGATAGCTGCACTGGCCCTTGAGGCACTATCCGAAGCCCTAGCGGCCGAGGAACTAACTGTGCTGCGCTCCACGGTGAACAGGGACGACGTGATACTCGATAAAAGATCCAAGTCCATCTCCTTTAAACCGGCAGACGAAATAGTCAAATTCCAAGTCCATCCAATAGACCCTACAAAAACAGCTTCCATCGGGGCACAATTAAACCCTGATGTCGACGCCGTACTGCGAGAGTTCCTACGCGAGAACTGGGACATTTTTGCCTGGCACCCTTCAGACATGCCAGGAATACCACGTAGGCTGGCTGAGCACAGCCTAAATATCCTAAAAGGATTCAAGCCAGTCAAGCAGGCTCTTTGACGTTTCTCCGAACCTAAGAGACAAGCCATGAGAGAGGAACTAGCCAAGCTATTGGAGGCCGGATTCATCAGAGACATAAAACATCCGGACTGGCTAGCAAACCTGGTGATGGTACCAAAGAAGGACAAATCCTGGCGCCTGTGCGTCGATTTTAAGGACCTTAATAAGGCCTACCCAAAGGATCCCTTCCCCCTCCCCCGCATCGATCAAATCATCGACGCTACCGCAGGACATGATTCATTGTGTTTCCTCAATGCATACTCCGACTACCATCAAATTAAAATGGCAGAGCTAGACCAAGCCGCAACAGCATTCATCACACCATACGGCCCATTCTGCTTCAACACAATGCCCTTCGGGCTCAAAAACGCCGAAGCAACATACCAGCGCATGATTCAGACATGTCTGGCAAACCAGATCGGGAAAACAGTGGAGGCATACGTAGACGACGTGGTCGTTAAAACCAAGCATGTCGAAACTCTAGTAGACGACTTGAGGCTCACATTCGACAACCTCCGAACACATGACATCAAGCTCAATCTTGAAAAATGTGTTTTCGGTGTACCAGCCGGAAAGCTCCTGGGATTCATTGTCTCCAGTAGAGGTATTGAAGCTAATCCGGCCAAAATCCGAGCGTTGTCACAGTTGGCTACCCCAACAGACCTAAAAAAATACAAAAATTGACTGGATGTGTGGCGGCTCTAAGCCGCTTTATCTCCCGTTTGGGAGAAAAGGCATTACCCCTTTATCGCCTCCTCCGGCGCACCGAACACTTCGAGTGGACGGATGCCGCCACGGCCGGACTCAACGAAATAAAAGCCATATTGGCAACAAACCCAGTCCTGGCCGCGCCAAACATTGGCGAACCAATGCTATTATACATTGCGGCAACTCATCAAGTAGTAAGCGCAGTGCTCGTCGTCGAGCGAGAAGTGGACGGACACAAATTCCCCCTTCAAAAGCCGGATTACTATGTGTCCATTGTCCTTACTCCATGCAAATCACGGTACCCGCATTATCAAAACATAGCGTACGCGGTATTTATGGCATCCCGGAAGCTGCGACACTACTTTCAAGAGTGTTCGATAACGGTAGCCTCGGAAGTACCACTTAACGATATTATAAACAACCGCGATGCGACGGGCTGGATTGCCAAATGGGCCATTGAGCTCCTCCCGTTCGACATAACTTACAAGCCACAGCGAGCTATTAAGTCACAAGTTTTGGCCGACTTCGTCGCTGAGTGGACGGAAGCCGAACTCCCTAAAGAGTACGACACATATTCAAACTGGATCATGCACTTCGACGACTCCAAAATGTAGGCTGGTCTGGGGGCTGGCGTCGTTATGATGTCCCCAACAGGAGATACCGTTCAATACGTACTACAGATAATGTATACGGACTCCAATAACGCAGCCGAATATGAGGCCCTTCTACGCCTAGAGGTGCACAGGGATTCGAACCTCGCGATATCCCAAATGAATGGAGACTTTGATGCCAAGGATCCAAAAATGGCAGCTTATCGCAATGCCGTCCTAAAAATGTCAGCTCGGTTCGAGGGGCTCGAATTTCACCATGTGGCTCGGGAAAACAATCAGGCGGCGGATATCCTCGCCCGCATCGGTGCAAAACGCGACGCGGTCCCTCCCAACATATTTCTGGAAAGGCTCTTCAAGCCATCCGTAGCATGGGAAGGGGACACCGGTAACAACAGTCCGGACCCTGCCAAAATAGCCGATATCGAACTCTCTGACACAATCGGAGGCTACGCCACCGAAATAACACATTCAGCCCACGAAATAATGGCCATTATTGCCCCATGGACAGAACCATTCCTGGCCTACCTAATTAGACCGGAACTTCCGGAGGACGAAAATGAGGCACACTGCATAGTGCGGCGATCCAAGGCCTACAGGGTCCATGAGGGAGAATTGTACAAAAAAAGCGCTACCGGAGTCCTTCAAAGGTGCATCTCCGAAGAGGAAGGGCGGAACCTTTTGGCAGAAATTCACGCCGGACTCGGCGGTCATCACGCCGCAGCCTGGACTCTTGTAAGCAAGGCCTTCCGTACAGGATTCTATTGGCCAACGGCCCGGGCAGATGCACAGGACTTGGTCCAACGTTGCGCCGGTTGCCAGCTCTTTGCAAATCAAAGCCACATGCCACCCACCGCCCTCCAAACAATCCCCATTACATGGCCCTTCGCGGTCTGGGGGCTTGACATGGTTGGACCCCTTAAAGGGGGAACCCACAAGAAAAAATACTTATTGGTCATGGTGGATAAATTCACCAAATGGATAGAGGCTAAACCGGTTAAAACAGCCGAATCCGGACTGGTGATAGATTTCATATCCGGGGTTGTACACTGTTATGGCGTCCCCCACAGCATCATCACTGATAACGGCACGAACTTCATGGCCGATGAGGTAAAACTCTGGTGCAGCAAAATGGGTATCAAGCTCGATTACGCTTCAGTCTATCACCCACAAACCAACGGTCAAGTCGCACGAGCAAATGGTCTTATAATGGGCGGCATTAAACCCAGATTAGTGCGCTCCTTAACGGAGTCTGAAACGCACTGGGTAGAGGAGCTCGACTCCATACTCTGGGGGCTGCGGACCATGCCAAATCGTAGTACCGGATATACACCGTTCTTATGGTGTACGGCGTAGAGGCAGTCCTGCCCTATGACATAATTCATGACTCACCTCGAGTGCACATGTACGAAGAAAGAGAAGCCGAGCTCGATCGGCAAGACAGTCTGGACACCTTGGAGGAAGAGCGCGACGTAGCCAAAGCCCGTTCCGCATTTTACCAGCAACAGGCTCGCAGATACCAAAGCAGAGAAGTACGGGCCAAAGCTTATAATGTTGGCGAACTAGATCTACGGCTACCGGATAAGAAAAAGAACAAGCTCGAGCCCAAATGGGAAGGTCCCTTCATTATCGACCAAGTTCTGACCGGTGGAGCGTACCGACTGCCGGATGCATCGACTAGTCGACTCGAGCCGAACCCATGGAACACAGCCAGGCTTCGAAGATTCTACGCCTAGCACCGGACTTGATGTTAGTCCCCTCCCTTTGTCCATTTTCTGCATATGCATCATTTGTCTTGTTTCCCTTTATTTCTTTTATTTCTCTAGGCCTTCAAGGGTCACCTTGTGCCTCACGCATATATTACAGATGCGCTAGCCGCACTCTTCATACATGGGGACTTCTTTCATAGAAGCTTAAATTATTTACCTGGGCCTCACACCCAACACATGTGTTATACTTCCGCATGTACCTTTTTTCACCATTCTATGCATCGATATGACTTAAGTTTTGGCCAAGCTGGGTTGTCTGGCTCTTGTATTTATGCCCTACATTCCCGTTAATTCGGCTAGGGCATAAGGGGAGCACCTCTGCGATTGTTACCGCCGGGTCAGCCGGACGTGTACCTCAGACTGGGTGAAGCCAAAAGCTAGCGTTCTTAAGGGAATCTTCGGTCAGTGAACAAAAGATGACTTTTATTTATTATCCATATCTGCCCCCAGATTCTTTTTCTGCGCTTCTTGTCGCATTCCGGACATGCACTTTAGGGCATGCTTACCCAGGGAAAGGAACCCTTAATGGAACTATTCTCCCTGGAAGATGTTTCTTACTACCCGTGTAATATAACATAACTAGTTGGGCACTTGTCTGATAAAGCACTAATGACCCCTACGCCTGGTCTCCACACATGCCCCAGTTCTTACATAACAGAGAGGGTATTCGGATACACTCCGGACCGTCGGGTCCCGAGGTCGAAGCAAAAAGGTCCGCCACAACAAACGATCTACAATCCGGCTAGAAGGCATTATACATGTCACTTTAAAATTACATAGTCAATTTGACTGGTTGAATTCCTCTTCAATACCATCCAATTGGCTGTCTAGTCTACAGTCCTGTTGGGAATACTTTGCGGCCAATTCTAATTGGCCGTACACTAAGCTCACAGGGATCTCCTTCCCATCGGGCCCCACAGGTCCGACTTCGGCCATGTGGTTCGGCTTAGCCTTCGTGTACCGTGTCTTCACCATTGCCTAGGCTTCCCTGGCGTCGTGACGGCAGGCCGGTATCTTCCATAATTGAAAGCGCCGCCGCGCTCCCTTTAGCTTTTCTGCAAGCTCTCCAAGGCCTTCGGGTATGGAGACGGATGGCCACAAGGCCTGGGCGACGCCTTGCATCACCTGCCGAACTCGTTCGTGTAGCTGTGAGAGCTCAGGAAGAAGGTCACCCATTGAACCGGGCATTTCCTCGGCAGGACGACCTGTTAGCATACCTACAGACATAACTCTGTCAGCCAGCTTCCTCGCCGAACTCTTTTTCAATGTTCGTTCAAGCACTTACTAAATATGCCGCGTCGAAGCCGCCGATTCTCCTTAGCAGAGTCCGACAGTTGGGCACGAACATCTTGTAGTTCCACGCCCAGCTTGGTGTTGGCATCTAGGAGATCATTTTTCTCCTGCCTCACCCTCGTAAGCATGTTCTCACCGTCCTTCAGCTGGCGCAGGAGCTGTTGCTTATCCGGATTTACTCCAGTGTCATCTGCAATTTTATCGTCAGATCTGCATACATGCCGCATTCTATATGATACTTATCATTTGAAGGATATGTTAATAGAGGGGGTCTCTTTGGCCTCCCCTGCTGCGGCCAGTGCGGCCTGAAGTTGGGCTTTGCACTCTTCCAGCTCCTGGGACAGTTGAGTATTCTTTTTTGTAAGAACCTGCATAACAAATGATCCTTAAATCAGTTATCCTAACTATTTCAAGTCTCAGGGGCTACTGATATATATAATCACCAAATTTTCTCACCCGTATGTCTTTTACATACTGCTCCGTGGCTCTGGCTAGACCATTTTGAGCGGCACGGAGGTGCGCGTCTCCCGAGTTGAAGGCATCCAATGCCTCTTGGGAGAAACAAGCGTCACGAAGAACAGTCCGGCGACGCCTGTGGTTCATGGCACTTTCCACCTCAGAATTGGTGGCGGACAGTTTATCCGCATCCTCTGTCGGAGGAGCACCCGGCGCATGCCTCGTATTCGTTCCCGCCTCCGAATCCGGCCTTGGAGCCTGGCTTGTGGAGGCGCGATTGGTAGCCTCTCCGGGTATAGTCCGGCGAGCGCTCTTTTTCCTGAAAAGAAGGCATGGGCGTTAATACGCCTCTGAGAATAATGTCTTGAATAAAGACGACGCGCCGTACCGCTGCGCTAGTGTCTCAATCCGGACTGCGGGTCTTTTCAGCCTGCCTGGCCTCGCGGCCCCTTGTTGGCCAGTCGCTGCAGGCTCGGCCTTCTGCCTCGAGGACCTCCGCTGCAAAACACGGCTATTATACGGCGATCAAAAACACGCAAGGACGGATCCCTTTATCAAGTGATGGGACTTCGGTCTCAGTCACCTGTGAGGCTGGAACTAGCCCAGGGTAATCGGCCGTAATGGCCACCAAAGCATTATCATTGCTCGATTGGTAAAACACCCCATCGATCAGCTCCATAGATATGTCCGGATCCTCTTGGGAGGCCGGGTCGAGGGACCGTGCAGGGTCCTCGGGTTGTGGAGGGGGGTTGTTTATCTCCCTTACAGCCTGGCGCAGTTCCTGCGTAGAAATTGCTAGACTGAATACTTAACTGCGGAAATATGAAACGGATGGGCGAGAAAAAGTCTCCGCTTACCCAGCTCGGAGGATTGTACATAGAAAATCCGCCCTGCGGGTTGACACGAAGGAATTCCTCCTCTTCTCCCTTGTACAAAGTGGATAAGATCTTTATTAGATCAGCAACCGATCCCGGCCCTTTACGGCCGTAGCGGGTGGCATCATCCTCCCCGTTGAAATCCCACATGGGGTGGCCTCTATACTGAAGCGGCTGCACCCCCCGCATGATACATATGGCCATGACCTCGATCATGGTCAATCCAGATCGAGCTAAAAAACTTATCCGGCTCATCAGGTAAAGAACGTCTCTGTCATCTTCCTCTAGGGAGCTCCGTGGATGCCAGCTCCGGCGCTTCTTCAAAGGGGCGATGTCGAACTCAGGAAGGCCAATCCGAATAGGATCCGGGAGGGGGACGTCTTCTATATAAAACCATTCTGAAGGCCAGTCTTCGGATGTCTTCTTTGGGGTTCCGGACAGGTATCCGGTCCCGGCAACACGCCACACTTCGGCTCCGCCCACTTGATATATTGACCTCTTCTGAGAACGGGGCACAAGGCAGAACAACTTCTTCCACAGAGAAAAATGAGCCTCACAGCCCAAAAACAACTCGCAATGGGCTACGAATCCCGCGATATGCAACATGGAGGCAGGCGTATGGTTGTGCAACTGGAGGTCGTAGAACTCCAGGAGCCCCCGAAGAAACGGATGAATTGGGAATCCGAGCCCTCTTACCAAATAAGGGACAAGGCATACCCGCTCTCCCTTGGAGGGATTGGGAAGGCTCTCCGCTGGCTCTCCACCATTATAGGTGGCGAGCCCGGCTCGAACCGGGACCATGTACGCTGGGGGAAGAAATCCCTTGGTCTGAGGCATCACTAATTTGCTGTACGGGACGGAACATCTCTCCCAATCTCCAGGCTTGGAGCTAGGGGAGCGAGAGGAGGAGCTGCGTCGACCAGACATGATGGAATGGATCTTTGTCGGGCGCGCTCCGATGAAGGCTCGCCAAGGGAGGATGGTGTGATTTGGATCTGAATCCTCGCCTTTTTAATAGGCGGCTCATTCACACAGCTAGGGGGGTAAATTTGAAAACACCCTGGCTCTTCACATTCCCTCGACACGTGGAACCCATTATTGGGCGTGGAAGCCAAGGAGTGCAACATTCACAAGAAACCAGACACTATTTCGACAGGTACACATAATTTGGAGAGGAACCCGCCTTGCAATGCCGAAGACAATACTGCGCACCGGACTCATCGTCATTGAAGCCTGCTTCAGGGGCTACTGAGGGAGTCCTGGATTAGGGGGTCTCCGGATAGCCGGACTATATCCATTGGCCGGACAGTTAGACTATGAGGATACGAGATTGAAGACTTCGTCTCATGTCCGGATGGGACTCTACTTGGCGTGGAAGGCAAGCTAGGCAATACGGATATGGATATCTCCTCCTTTGTAACTGACCTTGTGTAACAGTAACCCTCTCTGGTGTCTATATAAACCGAAGGGTTTTAGTCAGTAGAACAACAACCATAACATACAATCATACCATAGGCTAGCTTCTAGGGTGTAGCCTCTCTGATCTCATGGTAGATCTACTCTTGTACTACCCATATCATCAATATCAATCAAGAAGGACGTAGGGTTTTACCTCCATCAAGAGGGCCCGACCCTGGGTAAAACATCGTGTCCCCTGCCTCCTGTTACCATCCGGCCTAGACGCATAGTTCGGGACCCCCTACCCGAGATCCGCCAGTTTTGACACCGACAAGGACACAAGGATGAGGTTGATCAAAATCAGAACTACGTGCAACCACTAGCACCACCACCACCAGGTCATCCTCATGCATATCATCACAATGGTAGGGCTGCACCACCACCTGAGGTACGAGATCATGACCATCTTCCTAAACTGAAATTGAATATTCCACCATTTGAGGGTAGATACGTTCCTGATATATATCTTACTTGGGAGTTAGAAACTGAACAACGTTTTACATGTTTACAATATCCCAAGGAGAGACGTCTTCCTACTGCTGTTAGTGCTTTCACTAGTTTTGCATGTGTTTGGTGGTCTGAACATTGTAGATTATATCCTATTCCAGCTACTTGGGATGCTTTGAAAAATGCTATGCATACTCGCTGGGTTCCACCATATTGTCAACGTGAATTGCTTCAAAAATTGCAGTGTTTGAGACAAGGAAAAAATTCTGTAGAAGAATATTATCAGGAATTACAAACTGCTATGATTAGATGTGGTATTGTTGAGGATAATGCAGCTATGCTTCCATGTTTTATGGGTGGATTAAATAAAGAGATTCAGATCATTCTAGAGTATAAGGAATATAATAATATCACTCGTTTATTCCATCTTGTTTGCAAAGCTGAACATGAAGTGCAGGATCGACAAGCATTGGTGCAAACTAACTTTTCTGCAGGTCGACCTTCATCATGGACACCGCGTGCATCCTCTACTTCCACATGTTCTGCTGCACCGGCGCCTCCGTCAGCTGCCATCGCCAACCATGATACAGAAAAGCAGGCACAACCACCACTATCTGCCGAGAGCACACCTTCTGGGCCTGCACAGAGCTCTTCTTCCTCCATGGCATCAACAGGGCAAACACATGATATTATTTGTCATTGTTGCAAGGGTGGAGGTCACTATGCGAGACAATGCCCATCTAAGCGTGTGATGATTGTTACTGGGGATGGTGGGTATGAGTCCACTAGTGATTATTACAATTGAAGAACACGGTGGATATGATTCTGATCATGAGATGCAATACATGGCTGCTGAAGATGCTGACATGTATGAATTTTTAGTTGCTCAACATGTTTTGAGTGTGCAGGTCACACAAGCTGAGAAAAATCAGAGGCATAATTTGTTCCATACAAAGGGAGTTGTGAAGGAACATTCTGTTCGCATCATCATAGATGGAGGGAGCTGCAACAACTTGGCTAGCATGGATATGGTGGAGAAGCTATCCCTCACCACAAGACTACATCCACATCCTTACAACATCCAATGGTTCAACAACAGCGGCAAGGTTAAGGTAACTTGTACTATTCGTGTGCATTTTAGTATCTCTACATATGCTGATTATGTTGATTGTGATGTGGTACCCATGCAAGCATGTTCCTTATTACTTGGTAGACCATGGCAATTTGATAAAAATTATGTACACCATGGTAGAAATAATCAGTATACTCTTGTTCATAAGGATAACCATATGAATTTGCTTCCTATGACTCCTGATTCCATTTTGAAAGATTATATTAATAGAGCTAAGAAAGCAAAACATGAGAAAAATAAGAGTTAAAATCAGATTGTGACAAAAGAATTTGAGCAACGAATGAAACCTAATAATAAACCATCTAGTGTTGCTTCTGAAACTAAATTGAAAAGTGCATGTTTACGTGCCACAAAATCTGATATTGATGAGCTAGATTTCAGCAAATCTGTTTGATATGCTTTTGTGTGCAAAGAGGCATTATTTTCATTCGAGGACGCCCCTTCCTCTTTGCCCCCTGCTATCACTAACATTTTGCAGGAATTCGCTGACGTCTTCCCACAAGACGTGCCACCGGGATTACCATCTATTCGAGGGATTGAAATTGACTTAATTCCCGATGCATCGCCACCCAACCGTGCACCATAACATACCAATCCAGAGGAGACGAAGGAGATTATGCGTCAAGTACAGGAGCTGCTCGACAAAGGTTATATATGCGAATCTCTTAGTCCTTGTGCTGTTCCTATTATACTAGTGCCTAAAAAGGATGGTACATCGCGTATGTGTGTTGATTGTAGAGTATTAATAATATTACTATTCGTTATCGTCATCCTATTCCTAGGCTAGATGATATGCTTGATGAATTGAGTGGCTCTACAATATTCTCCAAAGTTGATTTGCACAGTGGATACCATCAAATTCGTATGAAATTGGGAGATGAATGGAAAACAACATTTAAAACTAAGTTTGGTTTATAAGAGTGGTTAGTCATGCCTTTTGGGTTAACTAATGCACCTAGTACTTTCATGAGATTAATGAACGAAGTTTTACATGTTTTCATTGGATGATTTGTGGTAGTTTATTTTGATGATATATTGATTTATAGCAGATCTTTGGAGGAACATTTACGTGATGTTTTTATTGCTCTACGTGATGCACGTTTGTTTGGTAACCTTGGGAAGTGCACATTCTGCACTGACCGAGTATCTTTTCTTGGCTATGTTGTTACTCCACAGGGAATTGAAGTTGATAAAGCCAAGATTGAAGCTATTGAGAGTTGGCCGCAGCCCAAAACGGTCACACAAGTGAGGAGTTTTCTTGGCCTCGCTGGATTCCACACGCGTTTTGTGAGAGATTTCAGCACCATTGCTGCACCTCTCAATTTGGGGTACCGCACAGGAAGAAGCCTTCACGGTATTGAAAGATATGTTGACACATGCTCCTTTACTCCAACTTTCTGATTTTAATAAGACTTTTGAGCTTGAATGTGATGCTAGTGGAATTGGATTAGGAGGTGTGTTATTACAAGATGGCAAACCTGTTGCATACTTTTCTAAAAAATGAGTGGGCCTGATAACCCACAAGTATAGGGGATTGCAACAGCTTTCGAGGGTAAAGTATTCAACCCAAATTTATTGATTCGACACAAGGGGAGCCAAAGAATATTCTCAAGTATTAGCAGCTGAGTTGTCAATTCAACCACACCTGGAAACTTAGTATCTGCAGCAAAGTGTTTAGTAGCACAGTAATATGATAGTGGTGGTAAGGGTAACAAAAGAGTAGTGCAAGCAAAAGTAAATATTTTTGGTATTTTGTAGTGATTGTAACAGTAGCAGCAAGAAAGTAAATAAGCGTAAACCAGTATATGGAAAACTCGTAGGCACCGGATCAGTGATGGATAATTATGCCGGATGCGGTTCATCATGTAACAGTCATAACATAGGGTGACACAGAACTAGCTCCAATTCATCAATGTAATGTAGGCATGTATTCCGTATATAGTCATACGTGCTTATGGAAAATAACTTGCATGACATCTTTTGTCCTACCCTCCCGTGGCAGTGGGGTCCTATTGGAAACTAAGGGATATTAAGGCCTCCTTTAATAGAGAACTAGAACAAAGCATTAGCACATAGTGAATACATGAACTCCTCAAACTATGGTCATCACCGGGAGTGGTCCCGATTATTGTCACTTCGGGGTTGCCGGATCATAACACATAGTAGGTGACTATAGACTTGCAAGATAGGATCAAGAACTCACATATATTCATGAAAACATAATAGGTTCAGATCTGAAATCATGGCACTCGGGCCCTAGTGACAAGCATTAAGCATAGCAAAGTCATAGCAACATCAATCTCAGAACATAATGGATACTAGGGATCAAACCCTAACAAAACTAACTCGATTACATGAAAAATCTCATCCAACCCATCACCGTCCAGCAAGCCTACGATGGAATTACTCACGCACGGCGGTGAGCATCATGAAATTGGTGATGGAGGATGGTTGATGATGATGACAGTGACGAATCCCCCTCACCGGAGCCCTGAACAGACTCCAGATCAGCCCTCCCGAGAGGTTTTAGGGCTTGGCGGCGGCTCCGTATCGTAAAACGCGATGATTTCTTCTCCCTGATTTTTTTCTCTCCGAAAGAAAATATATAGAGTTGGAGTTGGAGTTGGCGTCGGAGGGTTTCCAGGGGGCCGACGAGGTAGGGGCGCACCCTAGGGGGGCGCCCCCCACCCTCGTGAGAAGGGTGTGGGCCCCCTTGTCTTCATCTTTGGCGAGGATTTTTTTATTATTTTTTCTAAGATGTTCCATGGAGTTTCAGGTCATTCCGAGAATATTTGTTTTCTGCACATAAAACAACACCATGGCAATTCTGCTGAAAAGAGCGTCAGTCCGGGTTAGTTCCATTCAAATCATACAAGTTTGAGTCCAAAACAAGGGCAAAAGTGTTTGGAAAAGTAGATACGACGGAGACGTATCAACTCCCCCAAGCTTAAACCCTTGCTTGTCCTCAAGCAATTCAGTTGACAAACTGAAAGAAAGAAAGAAAAACTTTTACAAACTTTGTTTGCTCTTGTTGTTGTAACTATGTCAAGCCAACATTCAAGTTTTCAGCATAGATCATAACTAACCACATTTGCAATAATTCTCAGGTCTCATAATTACTCATATCAATAGCATAATCAACTAGCAAACCATAATAATCAATCTCGGATGACAACACTTTCTCAAAACAATCATAATATGATATAACAAGATGGTATCTCGCTAGCCCTTTTTGAGAGCGCAAAACATAAATGCAGAGCACCTTTAAAGATCAAGGACTGACTAGACAGATGTGCTCTCCAGCTAATGCTTTTTAATAAGATGGTGTTGACTCAACATAAAAGTAAATTGATAGGCCCTTCACAGAGGGAAGCAGGGATTTGTAGAGGTGCCAGAGCTCGGTTTTGCAATAGAGAAAAATTGTATTTTGAGCGGTATACTTTCATTGTCAACATAAAAACTAAGAGATGGCAATATCTTCCATGCTAAACACATTATAGGCGGTTCCCAAACAGAATGGTAAAGTTTATACTCCCCCTCCACCAACAAACATTAATCCATGGCTTGCTCGAAACAACGAGTGCCTCCAACATACATCAGGTCCCAGGGGGAGTTTTGTTTGCAATTATTTTGATTTGGTTTGCATAAAGCATGGTACTGGGCATCCCGGTGACCAGCCATTTTCTCGTGAGTGAGGAGCGGAGTCCACTCCTCTTGAGAATAACCCGCCTAACACGGAAGATAAGGACAACCTTGGCTGATACATGAGCTATTCGAGCATACAAAACAGAATGTTTATTTGAAGGTTTAGAGTTTGGCACATACAAATTTACTTGGAACGGCAGGTAGATACCGCATATAGGAAGGTATAGTGGACTCATCTAGAATAACTTTGGGGTTTAAGGGATTGGATGCACAAGCAGTATTCCCGCTTAGTACAAGTGAAGGCTACCAAAAGACTGGGAAGCGACCAAGTAGAGAGCGACAACAGCCATGTACATGCATTAAAATTTATAAACATTGGATGCAAGCATGAGTAGGATATAATCCACCATGAACATAAATATCGTGAAGGCTATGTTGGTTTGTTTCAACTACATGCGTGAACATGTGCCAAGTCAAGTCACTTAAATCATTAAAAGGAGGATACCACCCCATCATACCACATCATAACCATCTCTATAGCATGTTGGCACACAAGGTAAATCATTATAACTCATAGCTAATCAAGCATGGCACAAGCAACTACGATCTCTAATTGTCATTGCAAACATGTTTATTCATAATAAGCTGAATTAAGAATGAGGGACTCATCATATTTACAAAAACAAAAGAGGTCAAGTTCATACCAGCTTTTTTCATCTCAGTCAGTCCATCATACATCATCATAATTGCCTTTCACTTGCAGGACCGAACGGTGTGAATAATAAGAGTGTATGTGCATTGGACTAAGCTGGAATCTGCGAGCATTAAATAAACATTAGAAGACAAGGCAATATGGGCTCTTGGTTAAATCAACAATAATGCATATAAGAGCCTCTTCAACAATTTAATTATGGTCTTCTCCTACTGGCCCCCAAAGGAAAGAAAAGAAATAAAACTATTTATACGGGAAAGCTCCCAACAAGCAAAAGAAAAAGGGGAAATATTTTTGGGTCTTCTTTTTAATTATTACTACTACAGCAGAAAAATAAACTACTACTAATTTTTTGGTTTTTCTTAAGGTTTAACAAACACACAAGAAGAAAGCGGGTAAAAGAAAATAAACTAGCATGGATATTACAGTGAAAGAGTATGAGCACCGACATCTAGCAATGAGTGTGTGTAAACATAAATGTAATGTCGGTGCGAAATACGTACTCCCCCAAGCTTAGGCTTTTGGCCTAAGTTGGTCTATTGCCAGGGATAGCCTGGCGGATACCCATATGTGTAGCTGGGGTCGTACTGCGACGAAGAATAGTTGGGATCATACTGATGTGCATCGATTATCGCCTGCTGAGCTGCAGCGTGGAGTCGAGCTGCCTCCGCTCTCCTCTCGTACTCTTCTGCCTCCTCTCTGGTAATAACATATCTTCTTTTTGTCTGTGAATCTGTCGGCGTTCTGGGAACGGGGGTCCCCAGACTTGCCTGCCTGCGGCCTGCGGCGTGGCTCATGCGGGGGCCCAGCACGGCCCATCTTCATCAGCTCAAGCTCATGACCCTCGCGAGGGGCCAAGCCTCACGGGGCGGATGACAGGAAGCTTCCCCAGAGGCAACCTCATCAGGCAGGCTCGCGAGGAGGCGGAGTGATCAAGGCAGGGGTACCTCGCGAGGAACCCGTGACGCAAGCCATGACGATCGAGACCAGGCGGGCGCCAGACGGGCGCCGGCCTGCGCAGTGTCCTTGTTTCCCCTTTAGTGCAAAGGGGGCAAGCACAGGCCAAGGCATCAGGCAAAGGTTACCATTCCGGTGCAACGAGACCAAGACCAGCCGGATGGCAGGATGGAGGTCTCCGTGGAGCCCAAGACGGCGTCATCGCCAGTGCTTTTGGCAGCCAAAGACCACCTTTGGTCAGGATAACTTGTACTAGATGTTCCCCTTCGAAATGGCCAATTGTTGGCGCCCTTCCCGCTCATTATTTGGGGAGAGGCCCAGGGCTTCTATAAATAGAGCTAGCCACCACAGAGTAGAGACATCGAGACTCCCCAAGGACGGCTGGAAATCTAGTAGAAATATAGCAAAGAGAGAGAGAGAGGCGACTGAACCAACCCTAGCGGTTCATCGCACCAGCTCAAGAACACCTCTCGCGAGGCTGTTCTTCCCTTGTATTGTCCATCATCAGCCCCAGAGGCAATCCACCACACCACACACTGGAGTAGGGTATTACACCACAACGGTGGCCCGAACCAGTATAAACATCGTGTCCCTTGTGTTGTTCATCATTTTCATCTTAGTTCGCACGAGAGGATCGGACGTAGATCGGTAGGGGAGAGATCTCCACGCGCACCCTAGTGTTCGAACCTCAAGGGTCTGCCGGAACCCGAAACCCAACATGTGGCGTGCCAGGTAGGGGTGCGCCGAAGTCCTCCTTCCTCCGCGTCACGTTCCGCCGCTTCTCCACCCAGATGTCAAGCAACCCGGCTGCCAACGCCTACCGCTGGGCGGCGTGGCTCGCCCACGCCGTGTTGCCGTCTCAGGGCGACCTCAACCTTGCGCCTCAGGCAGCTCGTGCTCTGCAGGGCGCTGCGGGGCGTGGGCGACGCGGCCAGACGCCGCTGCCCTCACGCCACGACAGGTGCGGGCCGCAGCAAGGGCCTCGAACCATGCCGCTGCCACGGCGCCATACACCCGACGGGAGCAGGCGAACTCCAAGGCTGCGCTCACGGTGGCCCGAGAGCTACTACGGTGCCGCTTGCTAGAAGGTGGCCGCGACGTGTTGTTGGAGTGAGTGGCCGAGCTCCTGGACGCTGCCGCCTCAGGAGCGCCCCCATTCTGCATCTAGCTGCCACCCCAAATCCAGGACAGGTCACACAACGGCATTATGCGCGCCCACGTGATTTCAGGTGGGCCCCAGGGCCGGTCCAGCGCCAACACCTCCGCCGGCACCGGGCAGCAGATCGCGCCGGCCCTTCCCCAGGCCAACGAAGGGATGCGCGCCGCGGCCTTTGGCCTCGGCGGACCACCGCGTCATCACATACAAGACGATGCCCCAAGCCAGACTGCGTGGCATGTGGGGCGCTATAGCGAGGTCCACGAGGTGGTCGCCCCGGAGGCCTATGTACCCCGCATGGTGGATCAAGGGCAGGAGCTGGAAGAAGGTCACGGCTCATTCCTCGAGCCCGGCTAGGACGAGGAGGTGCCGGAAGCCGAGCTCTTTCAGGAACCCCAAGAGAGCATCGACAATCGCGCCGACAACAGCAACTATCGGGTACCACTCATCCCTCAGGAGCAAGCTTATGCTAACCATGGGTCGCAGGAGGTACAGGTCGCCGCAGCGGATGGCTGCCCCAACGCTACAGCCTCTTATCCCTCAGGAGGAGGGTGCAGGGGGCTGCAGGAAAGGGGCCGAGATCTGGGCTCACCCTCGCGGCGGTCGGGTCAAGATGTTCTTAGGAGGTAGGCCCTCTGCCGGGGAGGTGCCCCATGGCCTACCCCCGGCAGAGGACCCGTGGTCGTCGGGGGAACCACTGGTGACCGCTCTACCCCATTGGCGTCATCCTTGGTTTCCGGTCGCCATCAATGGCGGCAGAGTGAGGCGCAAGGCGAGGCCCTCGTCTGGCGATATGAAGCAAGGCCAGTACCTGTGTAGAAGGCCCAGTGCCTGTGAAGCTCGCCGCCCCGTGACACTCTCACATAATAATGAGTGGGGTTGTACATGCCCCGGAGTCTCAGGAGCACCGGCCTCAGGCCCTGGGGCTCCCGCCCACGCCCAGTGGCAGCACTTAGCTCCGCCCTGCTGAGAAGACGTCGAAGACTAGACTAGGTGCCGGACGCGGCTTTTTTGCTTTTCTTCTGCCTTTTTGCTTTTTTGCTTCTTCCTTGTCGGCAAGTTTCTTTGGTTTGGATTTATGTTGGATTTGAGTTCGAAGCTTGCGTGCATTCGGGGAGGGGGTGTTTAGTCTCGTTCGAGCAATCTCTCACGTTCTGGTTTCGGATTTACGCCCCAAGCTAGCGTTAGCTGCCCCCCCCCCCTCACGAGCCCCTCGTGAGCCGGGACGGGCCATGCACGCCTACAGCCAGGACCACTGTCTCCGCACCCTCTCCGGAGGTCCTCGTCATAGGATCAGCAGGTTAATCGAGGGACGCTGGAGGTGTAGCATCCCCCCGCAGGCCCACTCAGGGCACGCTAGGGACGAAAGGTAAACGAATCAACCGAACCATCACCGGGCTAGCGACTAAACTCACGCATAACGTTGTGCTCACCAGAGTACGGATTACAAATCTTTACATGAGGGGCCTCCCCTCCCAAAATGCTCTTATATTCTTCAGGGCCAAGCCCGAGTCTTCTTCATGCAGGATAAACTGCGGAGACATGTGGTCAGTCGGACATATCACTCACCACGTCTTCTGGGGCGCCCTCGGAAGCGTCACTGGCGTCCACGACATTGTCACCACCGCCGCCAGCATCCCCATCATCGCCAGGATCGTCCACAACGTCGCCTTCATTAGCGCCCATGACCACGCCGTCGTCATCAGACGCGAAGGCCCTGACGAGGGCGTCCACGTTGTCCTCCACCCACCGTGCCAGGTCACCTCGGACAGCAATGGGAACGGGTGCGATGGCAGCGTCGAAGTCAAAGTGGGGGTCCCTGTCCTGCAGATAGCTGAAGACACGGGAGAAGGCACGCCCGAGCAAGGCTCGGCTCCTCTCTTCGACAAGCCAGCGGGACCTCTCGGACCGCTTCCCCAGAAGCGTCACCACATCAGTGAAAAATTGGAGGTTGTCGGCGTAGTTGACCTCGTGCGGCTCCCTAGCAGCAGCCTCGCAGACATAGCCCAAAGCTGTGTTGGCCCTCTCTCAAAGCGTTTGAAGCATGGGGGCATGCACATGCTCCAGAACCCGCCGCCGACGGAGCTCGTCCTCACTTTGCTGCGCGACGGCTTCGGTGTCATCGACCCTCTGTTGAAGAAGGAGCTGCTCGACCCAGGAAGAGGACAGCTCCGCATGCGCCATGCCGAGGGCGGCTGTGGAGGAGTCCGCACGCCACGTTGCTGCGGTCAGTTTGGCCCTGAGGGCTGCAGTCCAACCCTCGGCCTCGGCCTTGATCAGCCCCAACCTCGTCCCGTGTTCGCGCTCGAGGGCCGAGCGAGCTTCCGCCACACGGCGATCGACTTCTTCCTGGGCTCGGGCTTCGCGCGCTGCAACGTCATCCTCCGCCTGGGCCAGTAGGCGCTCCCTCGTCTCCAACTGCTCAAGGTCAAGGTTGCGCTCGGCGGCCTCCAGCGTTAGCACCTCCTCGCGCTTCAGAAGCTCCACCCGGTTGACAGAGGCCGCCCCCATCGACTCAAGGGCCGCCTGGCGTAATTCCACTTGCTGCTCCAGGGAGTTGCTCCAGGCTTGGAGCTCCCATGCACGCTCCTCCGCATCCTTGCGCCGCGGGTCTGCCTCCCGAGCCTCCTCAACGGCCAGGGAGCAGGCCTCCCGCGAAGCTGCCAGCGACGCCTCAGCCTTCGCGTTGTCAAGATCACGTTGATGATGCGCGAGGGGTACGTCAACCTTTAGTTTGCACTTCTCCTCAACAAGGCGCAAACCTTAGGGCCTCAAGGCGCGCATCCTCGTCAGCAAGCTCTGCCCTGATTCGGCTCACCACATCCGCCGCCCCCTGGAGGAACTCTTCACGAAGGGCACGACGCTCCCGAGCACGCCTGAGCACCTCTTCCACATTACCTTCTTCCGCTGGAGCATGTAGAGGTCCCCGGGACGGTAAGCCCCCTCCAGGTGTGGGGCAGGGGGCTGCCGCCCCAGCCATCGCCGGATGGACCGCCCTGAGAGTTCGGCCCAGCGTCGATCCACCCACGAGGAGGAGCGAAGGACGGACCTCAGCCATTCACCTTCTATGACCAGAGAAGGGGCACGGGGCAAGCTTGACACCCCAAGAAGACTCGCGAAGAAAGGGCATCGGGCAAGCAAGCTCGAGGCACCCTATGGAGCACATCACTCCACCAACCAGTCCAACAGCGAGGACGCCACCTGAGCTCGGCGGACCCGGAGCCAGCAAAGGGGGCATAGCTGCTGGGGCTGGCTCCTGGGTCGACTCGACGGACTCAGCAAGGCGGGACCTGAAGGGCCACGGTCAGCCACAAGGATAAGAGAGCAAGTGAGCAGGGAAAGAAGAAGGCTTACTCGTCCATGGCAAAGTACTTCCTGCACTTCAACAAGCAGCAAGGGCGGTCGCTGCCGCCTGAGGCCTCCTTCCTCTTGCGAAGGGCCTCGAAATCTACATGAAACCGACCCAAGCGCCTAGGGCAGGGGTCGGCCTGGGGCGTAGAAGAAGCCTCAGGATTGTCAGTGCCGGAGGAGTCAGCTTTGGGGGCACCGTCGGGCGTCACCTCGCGAAGAACGGCTGGGAGCTCGGGAGCCCCGGCCTCAAGAGCCGAAGGCCAAAACCCTGCATCAACCGCCGCACCAGGGCGGGACTCGGGGGATGCCGCCTTCGAGGCTTCACGTGGCGCCACCACCTCGACATCAGCCACCTCAGCCCCCACTGCTCTCTTCCCGCTCTGCCGCCTGGGGAGGGACCGCTGTGGGCGGCGGGGGCAGCAACCACGACAACTGGGTTCTCGCATGGCCCCGTGAGGCCAGCCGGGCGCAGCCCCCACTCATCGAAGCTGGGCATCTGCTTCACGAAATCGGCCCTGCTGAAAAAAGGTACAGAAGGACGCCACCGCTCCGTAGGCTGCCTGGGGAGGGATCACTAGTCAAGACCCAAAGCACCATCCGCAGCACTTCGGGCACCAAATCCTCCTCCTGAAGCCGCATGCGGTCTCTGCGCCCCGCAAAGTCCCACATCCGGCGAGAGTGGCGCTGGAGAGGAGCAATGCGACACAGAAGGAACTCCCTCACCACCTTGGGCGCTATCACATTGTGCGCCCTCAAACTTTCGAAGCGGCGCCAGACGAAAGCGAGCCGGGGGCTCGCGAGCGGTTCATGACCCCAGCCTGGGTTGGGACCAGCAGGCAAGGTCGGGTGCGAGAGCAAGGGGCTGGGCACCCCGACGTCCATGTACAGCTACCGCTCTCTGAACCTGGCCTGAGAAGGAGGAAGGCCGAAGTCAATCTCTGAAGCAGCCGTCTCGGGGACGGCGAAGAAGCTTACACACCCCGAGCACTAAGTGGGATCGCTCAGGCGCAAGGAGAAGAAGTGGCGCAGCAGGGCAACAGAAGGAGGGATGCCTATCATCACCTCGCACACGAAAGCAAAGACGGCCAAGAGGGTAATGGACTCCGGCCCGAGGTGCATCATGTGGATCTGATAATGGGAGAGCACAACATTGAAGAAAGTAGAAAAGGGGGGAACCAGACCCGCCCATAGGGCGTCGGCGAAGAATCGGACCTCCGTGATGGTCCTAGCAAGAAAGGCGCAGGATGCGGGCCAAACTGTGGTCCGGCCGCACTCGTTGAAGATGGAAGCGTGGGCGGAGTGGACCTTGTCCAAGGCTTCTGGGTTGAGTATGATTGACCGATCGACGGCGGGGGCTGCCGCTGGAAGTGCGCAGGACGAAGGCGCGGGCTTCTTCCCCCTTCCCTTCTTTGTCGGCGCCATGGCGTTGGGGGAGGGGAAGAGCTCGAGCCGGATTGGCGGCGGAAGTTGGAGCTCGGAGAAGAGGAAAGGTAGGAGGCGAGCGGGCAGCCAAAGGAGGAACAACTATGTGCAACTACGGGTCCGCTTAGCTGGGCGCATAACAAGGCATCGTGGGAAGTGCAGACGCCCATGCCCAATCAACCGCCATGCGGCGCCCAAGGCCACAGGCTGTTAGGGCCCGCGGCGCTCCGCGCTTGCCCCTTCGCTTCTCTGCTAAGCCAAGCCCGTGCGCGCCTTGGGCCCGGGGGCTACTATCGGCGTTCTGGGAACGGGGGTCCCCAGACTTGCCTGCCTGCGGCATGCGGCATGGCTCATGCGGGGGCCCAGCGCGGCCCATCTTCATCAGCTCAAGCTCAAGACCCTCGTGAGGGGCCAAGCCTCGCGGGGCAGATGACAGGAAGCTTCCTCAGAGGCAGCCTCATCAGGTAGGCTCGCGAGGAGGCGGAGACATCAAGGCAGGGGTACCTCGCGAGGAACCCTTGATGCAAGCCATGACGATAGAGACCAGGCGGGCGCCAGGCGAGCGTCGGCCTGTGCAGTGTCCTTGTTTCCCCTTTGGTGCAAAGGGGGCAAGCACAGGCTAAGGCATCAGGCAAAGGTTACCATTCCGGTGCAACGAGACCAAGACCAGCCGGACGACGGGATGGAGGTCACCGTGGAGCCCAAGACGGCGTCATCGCGAGTGCTTTTGGCAGCTGAAGACCACCTTTGGTCAGGATAACTTGTACTAGATGTTCCCATTCGAAATAGCCAATTGTTGGCGCCCTTCCCGCTCATTATTTGGGGAGAGGCCCAGGGCCTCTATAAATAGAGCTAGCCACCACAGAGTAGAGACATCGAGACACCCCAAGGACGGCTGGAAATCTAGTAGAACCATAGCAAAGAGAGAGAGAGGCGACTGAACCAACCCTAGCGGTTCATCGCACCAACTCAAGAACACCTCTCGCGAGGCTGGTCTTCCCTTGTACTGTCCATCATCAGCCCCAGAGGCAATCCACCACACCACACACTAGAGTAGGGTATTACACCACAACGGTGGCCCGAACCAGTATAAACATCGTGTCCCTTGTGTTGTTCATCATTTTCATCTTAGTTTGCACGAGAGAATCAGACGTAGATCGGTAGGGGAGAGATCTCCGCGCGCACCCCAATGTTCGAACCTCAAGGGTCTGCCGGAACCCAAAACCCGACAGAATCATAGAAGGCGGGAGCAGGGAGAGTAATACGGATAACACGTTGTTTATCAAAAATTAAACGATATAAGAGAGGTGATTCAGGCCTCTCGACAAACTGGTGTGAAGCCATAGAGTTATAATCTAAATATGCAGGAGGCAACTCCATATCACCCTCACGAATGTCTATCTCAATAAAATGAGCTAAGCGGGTTGCATAAATTCCTCCAAAGAAATCTCCATTATGTCTATTATGATGCAACCTACGAGCTACAATGGCTCCCATATGACAAGATTGGTCTCCTAACACAGCACTCCTAAGAATGCTAAGATCAGGGACACACATGTGACATGCTTCATCCTTAGCATTTATGCATCTACCGATGAAAAGAGCAAAATAATGTATAGCAGGAAAGTGAATGCTCCCCATGGTAGCCTGCGTTATATCTCTAGATTCCCCCACAGTTATACTAGCAAGAAAGTTTCTAAATTCAGATTTAGGGGTATCCCTAACACTACCCCATGATGGAAGTTTGCAAGCAGAAGTGAAATCCTCTAAGTCCATGGTATAAGATTTGTCATATAGATCGAACATGACTGAAGGAGAATTACGCGAAGATGAATACTCAAACCTCCTCACAAATGAACTTGTGAGATCATGATACTGGGGGCATTTGTTAGCCTCAAAATCCTCAAGACCGGCATTGCGCAAATATGCTTTGAATTCTTCATTAATTACTGCACGGTCCATAAAATTTTCCGACGGCCATTCGCAAGGCTGTACTGGAGCGTCTCTTGGTGGATCCTCGTCGGCATCACGCATAGCAATCATGGGTCCTTGCTTCTTAGAGGAACCACCTTGGAACATCTTCCTAAGCATATTGTTTTTCTCTGAAAAATTCTGAAATTTTTAGTAACTTCAAACAAAGGTGAACCAACTTCAATAAAACTGATAGCAACTACTCCTACAATGGCCTAGAGCCTATATCAAGCATTAGAACTACTTAGAACCATATAAATTTGACATGCAAGCTCAAGAACATGGTCACCTATGCAGCACAAATTTGCAAAGAATAAAGCACTAGAACAAAAACTAATTGGACCAATGGAGGAGTCACATACCAAGGAACAATCTCCCCAAGCAGTTTTGCGAGAGGTGCTTTGAGCAAGGAGATCGAAAATCACAGCAAAAGTAGCTGGAACTCGTGCTTGAGTTGGTTTTTCGGGTTTGTGTGAGACAGAGGAAGAAGATGGGTGCTGGGATAAGTGGAGGAGGGCCACCATGGGCCCACGAGGCAGGGGGCGCGCCCTAGAGGGGGGGCGCCCACCACCCTCGTGGCTAGGTGGCAGCTCCTCCCGCGATAATTTTTGCAGAGTAAATCCTCAAATATTCTCGAAAAAATCATATTAAATTGGCATGTCATTTTGAGGACTTTTATTTTCGGGATATTTTTATATTGCACGGATAAGCCAGGAAACAGACAGAAAAATACTATTTTTACTTTATTTCTACTAAATAACAGAAAATATAGAGAGGGTATAGAAGTTTGTGCTTCTAGTTTCATCGATATCATGCTCATCAAAAGGAATCCACTAACAAGGTTGATCAAGTCTTGTTAACAAACTCATTCCGATTAACATGAAACCAGAGAAATTTCGAATAACACTAAGTTACCTCAACGGGTATATGCACATCCCCTATAATAAGTATATCATATTTCTTTTTGACAGTAGGAAGAGGAAATTCAAAACCTCCAATTATAATCGATGGAATTTTTCCAATGGAGTTGATACTATGAATAAGAGGTTGTTTCCTCGAAAAGTGTACCGTATGCTCATTACCATTAACATGAAAAGTGACATTGCCTTTGTTGCAATCAATAAAAGCCCCTACAGTTGTCGGTGTTCTGGGAACAGGGGTCCCCAGACTTGCCTGCCTGCGGCCTGCGGCGTGGCTCAAAGGGGGCCCGACACGGCCCATCTTCATCGACAAAAGACTCAAGACCCTCGCGAGGGGCCAAGCCTCGCGGGGCGGACGACATGGAACTTCCTCAGGCGCGGCCTCGTCAGGCTGGCTCACGAGGAGGCGGAGAAATCAAGGCGGGGTACCTCGCGAGGTGTCCGTGACGCGAGCCATGACGACTCAGGGCGCCAGGCGGGTGCCAGCCCGCGCAGGGTCCTACTTTCCTATTTGGTGCAAAGGGGGCAAGCGCAGCCGCGGAGTACCGAGGCGTCAGGAAAAGGTTGCCATTTCGGTGCAATGATACCAAGACCAGGAGGACTACGAGATGGAGGTCACCGTGGAGCCAAGACGGTGTCATCACCAGAGCTTTGCGCAGGCGAAGACTGATTTTGTCAGGATAGCTGATACTTGTTGTCCCCCTTCAAATTAGCCCGCCATTGTTGGCTCCCTTCCCGCTCGATATTTGGGAAGAGGACCAGGGCCTCTATAAATAGAACCAGCCACCCACATAGCAAGGGGGGCGGGTAAGAGTAAGGCAGTGAGTGAGAGAGAGAGAGAGAGAAAGAGAAAGGTCGCTGAACTCCTCCCAGCAGTTCATCGCCCCATCCAAGAACAGACCCTCGCGAGGCTGTTCTTCTTTGTATTGCTCATCATTATCAGCCCCAAGAGGCAATCCACCCACCACACACTGGAGTAGGGTATTACACCACAACGGTGGCCCGAACCAGTATAAACCTTGTGTCTCTTGTGTAGTTCTTTCAGTAGTCTAGATCTTTGCGAGACGGAGAGGTAGAAGGCGTAATCTCCGCGTGCACCCCAGTGTTCGACCCTTAAGGGTCTGCGGGAACCCGAAATCTGACAGCAGTATTAAGAAAAGGTCTTCCAAGAATAATAGACATACTATCATCCTCGGGAAAATCAAGTATAACAAAGTCCGTTAAAATAGTAACGTTTGCAACCACAACAGGCACATCCTCACAAATACCGACAGGTATAGCAATTGATTTATCAGCCATTTGCAAAGATATTTCGGTAGGTGTCAGCTTATTCAAGTCAAGTCTACGATATAGAGAGAGAGGCATAACACTAACACCCGCTCCAAGATCACATAAAGCAGTTTTAATATAATTTCTTTTAATGGAGCAAGGTATAGTAGGTACTACGGGATCTCCAAGTTTCTTTGGTATTCCACCCTTAAAAGTATAATTAGCAAGCATGCTGGAAATCTCAGCTTCCGGTATCTTTCTTTTATTAGTAATGATATCCTTCATATATTTAGCATAAGGATTTGTTTTGAGCACATCAGTTAATCGCATACGCAAAAAGATAGGCCTAATCATTTCAGCAAAGCGCTCAAAATCCTCATCATCCTTTTTCTTGGATGGTTTTGGAGGAGAAGGCATGGATTTCTAAACCCATGGCTCTCTTTCTTTACCATGTTTCCTAGCAACAAAATCTTTCTTATCATAACGTTGATTCTTTGATTGTGGGTTATCAAGATCAATAGCAGGTTCAATTTCTATATCATTGTCATTACTAGGTTGAGCATCATCAGAAACATCATCATTAATATTTTCATTAGGTTCATGTTCATTACCAGATTGTGTTTCAGCATCAGACATAGATATATCATTTGGATTATCAGGTGGTTCAGCAATAGGTTCACGGGAAGTTTGCATAGTTTTATCATTTTTCTTTTTCTTCTTTTTAGAAGAACTAGGAACATCAATATTATTTCTCTGAGAATCTTTCTCGATTCTCTTAGGGTGGCCTTCAGGATACAAAAGGTTCCTAAGTCATTCTACCGATTCTAGTAGCCACTCTAACAGCATAATCATTTTTCTTACTATTCATTTCATCAAGCACTTCTCTTTGAGCTTTAAGCACTTGTTCTACTTGCGTGGTAACCATACAAGCATGTTTGCTAAAAAAGTTTAAGTTCACCTTTAATATTAGCCATATAATCACCCAAGCGTCTAATCATATAAGCATTTTCTTTTAATTGTCTACCAAAATAAGCATTGAAGTCGTCTTGCTTAAACATAAAGTTATCAAACTCATCCAAGCACTGACTAGCAATTTTAGTAGGAGGAACTTCAGCTTTATCATATCTATAGAGAGAATTTACCTTTACTACCTGTGTCGGGATATTGGGGTCAGGAGGTTCTTCAATAAATAAAGAATTGAGATCATATGTTTCTTCAACAGGCGGTATATTAAGACCATGTATTTCTTCAATAGGAGGTAAATTCTTAACGTCTTCAGCTTTAATACCTTTCTCTTTCATAGATTTCTTTGCCTCTTGCATATCTTCGGCACTGAGAAATAGAACACCTCTCTTCTTCGGAGTTGGTTTAAGAATAGGCTCAGTAATTGGAGCAGGAGCTGGCTCAGGAGCTGGCTCAGGAGGTGCCCAATTATTTTCATTTGTCAACATATTATTCAATAGAATTTCAGCTTCATCCGGTGTTCTTTCCCTAAAAAGAGAACCAGCACAACTATCCAGGTAATCTCTGGAAGCATCAATTAGTCCATTATAAAAGATATCAAGTATTTCGGGTTTCTTAAGAGGATGATCAGGCAAAGCATTAAGTAACTTGAGAAGCCTCCCCCAAGCTTGTGGGAGACTCTCTTCTTTAATTTGCACAAAGTTGTATATTTCCCTCAAAGCAGCTTGTTTCTTATGAGCAGGGAAATATTTAGCAGAGAAGTAATAAATCATATCCTGGGGACTACGCACACAACCAGGATCAAGAGAATTAAACCATATCTTAGCATCACCCTTTAATGAGAACAGAAATATTTTGAGTATATAAAAGTAACGCGATCTCTCATCATTAGTGAATAGGGCCGATATATCATTTAACTTAGTAAGATGTGCCACAATAGTTTTAGATTCATAGCCATAAAACGGATCAGATTCAACCAAAGTAATTATATCAGGATCAACAGAGAATTCATAATCCTTATCAGGAACACAAATAGGTGAAGTAGCAAAAGCAGGGTCGGGTTTCATTTTATCTCTAAGTGATTCTTTGTTCCATTTAACTAATAACCTCTTGAGCTCATATCTATCTTTGCAAGCTAAAATAGCGGCAGAAGATTCCATATCAGAAAGATAGCCCTCAGGAATAACAAGCATATTTTCATCATCACTATCATCACTGTATTCAGATTCAATAAATTCTTTTTCTCTAGCCCTAGCAATTTGTTCATCAAGAAATTCACCAAGGGGCACAGTAGTATCAGGCATAGAAGCAGTTTCATCATATGTATCATGCATAGCAGAAGTGGCATCATCAATAACATGCGACATATCAGAACGAATAGCAGAAGCAGGTGTAGGTGTCGCTAGCTTACTCATAACAGAAGGTGAATCCAGTGCAGAGCTAGATGGAAGTTCCTTACCTCCCCTCGTAGTTGAGGGATAGATCTTGGTTTTTGGATCTCTCAAGTTCTTCATAATGATAACCAGATATAAATCCCAAGTGACTCAAAGAATAGAGCTATGCTCCCCGGCAACGGCGCCAGAAATTAGTCTTGATAACCGACAAGTATAGGGGATCGCAACAGCTTTCGAGGGTAAAGTATTCAACCCAAATTTATTTATTCGACACAAGGGGAGCCAAAGAATATTCTCAAGTATTAACAGCTGAGTTGTCAATTCAACCACACCTCGAAACTTAGTATCTACAGCAAAGTATTTAGTAGCACAGTAATATGATAGTGGTGGTAACGGTAACAAAAGAGTAGTGCAAGCAAAAGTAAATATTTTTGGTATTTTGTAGTGATTGTAACAGTAGCAGCGGGAAAGTAAATAAGCGTAAACCAGTATATGGAAAACTTGTAGGCACCGGATCAGTGATGGATAATTATGCCGGATGCGGTTCATCATGTAATAGTCATAACATAGGGTGACACAGAACTAGCTCCAATTCATCAATGTAATGTAGGCATGTATTCCGTATATAGTCATACGTGCTTATGGAAAATAACTTGCATGACATCTTTTGTCCTACCCTCCCGTGGCAGCGGGGTCCTATTGGAAACTAAGGGATATTAAGGCCTCCTTTTAATAGAGAACCGGAACAAAGCATTAGCACATAGTGAATACATGAACTCCTCAAACTATGGTCATCACCGGGAGTGGTCCCGATTATTGTCACTTTGGGGTTGCCGGATCATAACACATTGTAGGTGACTATAGACTTGCAAGATAGGATCAAGAACTCACATATATTCATGAAAACATAATAGGTTCAGATCTGAAATCATGGCACTCGGGCCCTAGTGACAAGCATTAAGCATAGCAAAGTCATAGCAACATCAATCTCAGAACATAATGGATACTAGGGATAAAACCCTAATAAAACTAACTCGATTACATGAAAAATCTCATCCAACTCATCGCCGTCCAGGAAGCCTACGATGGAATTACTCACGCACGGCGGTGAGCATCATGAAATTGGTGATGGAGGATGGTTGATGATGATGACAGCGACGAATCCCCCTCTCCGGAGCCCTAAACAGACTCCAGATCAGCCCTCCCGAGAGGTTTTAGGGCTTGGCGGCGGCTCCGTATCGTAAAACGCGATGATTTCTTCTCCCTGATTTTTTCTCTCCGAAAGAGAATATATAGAGTTGGAGTTGGAGTTGGCATTGGAGGGTTTCCAGGGGGCCCACGAGGTAGGGGGGCGCGCCCTAGGGGGGGCGCCCCCCACCCTCGTGAGAAGGATGTGGGCCCCCTGGTCTTCATCTTTGGCGAGGATTTTTTATTATTTTTTCTAAGATGTTCCGTGGACTTTCAGGTCATTCCGAGAATATTTGTTTTCTGCACATAAAACAACACCATGGCAATTCTGCTGAAAACAGCGTCAGTTCGGGTTAGTTCCATTCAAATCATACAAGTTAGAGTCCAAAACAAGGGCAAAAGTGTTTGGAAAAGTAGATACGACGGAGCCGTATCAGGGCCTAGCCTGAATTATTCTACTTATGATAAACAATTATATGCTCTTGTTTGGACTGTAGAAACATGGTGCTACCTCTTGAGCATTCGTTGGTTTTCCCTTGAAGAGGAAAGGCTGATGCAGCAAAGTAGCGTAAGTATTTCCCTTAGTTTTTGAGAACTAAGGTATCAATCCAGTAGGAGACAACGCACAAGTCACCTAGTACCTGCACAAACAATCAAGAACCTTGCAACCAACGCGATAAATGGGTTGTCTATCCCTTCACGGTCATCGTAAAAGTGAGATCTGATAAAGATAGTAAAAAATATTTTTGGTATTTTTGTTGTATAGATTGGATAGTAAAGATTGCAAAATAGTAAACAAGATGCGATGTAAATAAAAGAGATGCAATATAATAAGAAAGAGACCCGGGGGCCATAGGTTTCACTAGTGGCTTCTCTCAAGATAGCATGTATTATGGTGGGTGAACAAATTATTGCCGAGCAATTGATAGAAAAGCGCATAGTTATGAGAATATCTAGGCAATGATCATGAATATAGGCATCATGTCCGTGTCAAGTAGATCGAAATGATTCTGCATCTACTACTATTACTCCACACATCGACCGCTATCCAGCATGCATCTAGAGTATTAAGTTCATTAGAATACAGTAATGCATTAAGCAAGATAACATGATGTAGAGGGATAAACTCAAGAAATATGATATAAACCCCATCTTTTTATCCTCGATGGCAACAATACAATATGTGCCTTACTGCCCCTGCTGTCACTGGGAAAGGACACCGCAAGATTGAACCCAAAGGTAAGCACTTCTCCCATTGCAAGTGAGGGAGTCCTCGATTAGGGGGTCTCCGGATAGCCGGACTATATCCTTTGGCCGGACTGTTGGACTATGAAGACACAAGATTGAAGACTTTGTACCGTGTCCGGATGGGACTCTACTTGGCGTGGAAGGCAAGCTAGGCAATACGGATATGGATATCTCCTCCTTTGTAACCGACCTTGTGTAACCCTAGCCTCCTCTGGTGTCTATATAAACCGGAGGATTTTAGTCCATAGGACAACATACAATCATACCATAGGCTAGCTTCTAGGGTTTAGCCTCTCCAATCTCGTGGTAGATCTACTCTTGTAATACTCATATCATCAAGAACAATCAAGCAGGACATAGGGTTTTACCTCTATCAAGAGGGCCCGAACCTGGGTAAAACATCGTGTCCCCTGCCTCCTGTTACCATCCGCCTTAGACGCACAGTTCGAGACCCCCTACCCGAGATCCGCCGGTTTTGACACCGACATTGGTGCTTTCATTGAGAGTTCCACTATGTCGTCACCATAAGGCTCGATGGCTCCTTCGATCATTGCTAGCGATGTGGCCCAGGGTGAGGCTTTCCTCCCCGGGAAGATCTTCATATTCGGCGACTTTGCACTGCGGGCGAACTCGCTTGGCCATCTGGGGCAGATTGAGAGTTATGCCCTGGCCATCAGGTCAGATTTGGAAACTTGAACTACACGGCCGATATCCATGGAGACTTGATCTTCGACGGATTCGAGCCCATGCCGGACGCGCCGCACAGTCACGACGAGCAGGACGTAACTCTACCGTCGGACAGTGTTCGGGAGATCGCATCCGCAGCTACTCCGGCTTTTAATCTGGAGCAACTCGCGCCATCCGAGAGCGGAGGGATGGACCTCGCCATGGAGGCCGCACTGTCAGCGGCGATAGAGCCGGATACTGAGTTCACCCCTTACGAGAGCCGTGTTGCCGAACCACTGGATTCATCCTCGGCCACGGACTCCGAGCCGCTCGTATCCGTGCCCGTCGAGTCCGACTGGGCGCCGATCATGGAGTTCACCTCCGCAGATATCTTTCAGCACTCACCTTTTGGAGATGTGCTAAATTCATTAAGGTCTCTCTCCCTGTCAGGAGAACCTTGGCCGAACTATGTCCGGCTAGAATGGGATGCGGACGACGAATAAATTCGCTGCCCACCCACCACCCACTTAGTAGCTACTGTCGATGACTTAACCGACATGCTCGACTTCGGCTCCGAAGACTTCGACGGTATGGACGACGAAGTCGGAGACGAACAGGATCCACCGCCCTCGGGGCACTGGACCGCCACCTCATCATATGATATATATATATATGGTGGACACCCCCAAAGAAGCCAATGGCGAGGAGAAAGCGGAGGATGACCCCTCCAAGAAGCAATCCAAGCGCCGACGTCAACGGTGCCGCTCTAAGTCCCACCACAGTAAGAGCAGTGATACCGGCACAGGAGATAATAACACTCCGGATAGTGCCGAAGACAACAACAATCCCCTCGAGCACGATGTAGAGCCGGAGGACGAACAAGAGCGGGCAGCAGATGGAGAACAGGAGGAGGAAAATTATATGCCTCTCTCCGAAGACGAGGCGAGCCTCAGCGACGACGAGTTTATCGTGCCTGAGGACCACATCGAGCAAGAGCGCTTCAAGCACCGGCTTATGGCCACGGCAAATAGCCTAAAGAAAGAGTAGCAACAGCTTCAAGCTGATCAACACTTGCTAGCAGACAGGTGGACCGAAGTTTTTGTGGCCGAAGAGCATGAACTCGAGCGCCCGCCCAAGAGTTACCCAAAACACATGTTCCTACCTCACCTCGAGGAAGAAGCATTGAAACCTCATTCACCAGTGTACAATGCGGTTGACCGGCCACTATGCGGGATCTGTTGTGCCGTCATATGATTCGATATTTACGGCTTTAAAATCCTCCAGGAATTCATGATTTATAACTTCATCAGTGAAGCATAAGGGGTGTGCAGCGCCTCTGTGCCGGGCTATATCCTGACGTAGTTCGTATGAGTCTTGTCTGCTGTATTCGGCCCGGCTGGCTCACAAGGAGGCGGAGAGATCAAGGCGGGGTACCTCACGAGGTGCCCGTGACGCAAGCCATGACGACCGAGGGCGCCAGGCGGGTGCCAGCCCGCGCAGTGTCCTCCTTTCCTCTTTGGTGCAAAGGGGGCAAGCGCAGCCGCGGAGTACCGAGGCATCAGGCAAAGGTTGCCATTTCGGTGCAACGAGACCAAGACCATGAGGACTACAATACGGAGGTCATCATGGAGCCCGAGACGGCGTCATCACCAGAGCTTTGTGCAGGCGAAGACTACTTTTGTCAGGGTAGCTAGTACTAGCTGTCCCCCTTCAAATTAGCCCGCCATTGTTGGCTCCCTTCCCGCTCGATATTTGGGAAGAGGACCAGGGCCTCTATAAATAGGACCAGCCACCCACAGAGCAAAGGAGGTTGGACGAGGATAGGAGGTTCGAAAAGGATAAAAGGATCAGAGAGAGAGAGAGAAGGGTGACTGAACTCCTCCCAGCAGTTCATCTCCCTAGCCAAGAACAGACCCTCGCGAGGCTGTTCTTCCTTGTATTGTTCATCATCATCAGCCCAAGAGGCAATCCACCACACCACACACTGGAGTAGGGTATTACACCACAACGATGGCCCGAACCAGTATAAACCCTGTCTCTCTTGTGTTGTTCTTTCCATAGTTTAGATCTTAGCGAGGCGGAGGGGTGCAGGTAGGAGGCGAAATCTCCGCGCGCACCCCAGTGTTCGAACCTCAAGGGTCTGCGGAACCCAAAATCCGGCATTTGGCGCGCCAGGTAGGGGTGCGCCGGGAATCGTCTTCCACCACCCCGTTCTCCTCCGACCATCACGCCCATGTCTGACGCTCATCGGGCCCGCGCCGAGCGCCGGGCCGCACTCGCTTCCCGCGTCGCCCAAATGGCCCCTGTCGGCGGGCATCCTCGCCGTTCCCCGTCACCTGCCGTCAACGCCGCTACCGGCCCGGCAGGGGACGAGCAGCAAGCATCGTCCCAGCATCCGTCCGTGTGGCAAGACGGCCGCACCGCAACTCCCTCCCTCATGCCAGCTGGTTCTTCGTCCCGCGCGCTCCGCGCGCACATGGAGGCTCGGGCTGCACTCATCGCGGCAAACGAGCTCCTGCGCTACCGTCCCGTCGACTATGTCTACGAAGAATGGCTCGACCGCGTCGCCGAGCTCGTCCGCGCCGTAGGGGGCTCTCTTGCGCCGCCCGTTCCGCTGCACCGCACCCTGCCCCACGCGGGCGATGAAGCTCCGGTGGCGCCCCGGCCGCCTCCTCCTCAGGAAGGGGCCATGGCTCCAAGGCGCGTGGCCCCTGGGCGGAACCCGCTCCGTCAGGTGCCAGTGCGGCAGGAGCAGAGCTGTCAAGAAGTCCCTCGCCCGCAAGAAGCTACCCGGGCGCTCCCTGCTCCAGCACGTCGCGACCATGCTCCTGCTCCCGCGCGTCAAGACCCCGCGCTGCTCCCAGCTGCAGCGCGAGGGGACATGCAAGACCTAGCTCCCCGTCATCCCAGGCCTCCCGTGGCCACAGCAGGCTGCCGCGCCTTCACCGCCGAGCTACGCAGCGTCGCGTGGCCCGACAAGTTCAAGCCAGACTTTCCTCCTCGCTACGACGGCACGGCTGACCCTGCGGAGTTCCTCCAGCTCTACGAGCTGGGCATCGAAGCTGCCAATGGAAACGAGAAGGTCATGGCGAACTGGTTCCCCATGGCGCTCAAGGACGGGGCCCGCACCTGGCTCCTGAACCTGGCTCCAGGCACAATCTCCTCCTGGGACGAGATGCGCACCCGCTTCATCGCCAACTTCCAAGGCACTCGCGACCGGCCACCTGCCGTGAGCGACATGCGCCGCATCAAGCAACAGCCTGGGGAGACCCTACAGAAGTACATCCAGCGCTTCAACAACGCACGCCTCAAGATTCCCAAGGTGACTGAGGAGGCCGTCATCTCGGCCTTCTCCGACGGCGTGCGCGACGTCAAGATGAAGGAGGAGCTGGCAATGTGGGAAGACCTGTGCACTTCCTTGGAGCTGTTCAACCTGGCAACCAAGTGTGCCAGGGCCGAGGAAGGGCGTCTCTCCCTCCTCGAGCTGCCTGCCGCAGACCCAGAAGAGAAGAAGCCCAAGGCCAAGGATGTGAAGCGCAAGGGGGCTGCCGTGCTCGCGGCAGAACCAGACACCAAGCGGGGCAGAGATCAGCCCGAACCTTCCAAGGGCAGCCGGTATTGTGTGTACCACGACCTCCACACCCACAACACCAATGAATGTCAAGAGCTCTGAGCCGTGTGAGAAGGAAGAATTGGCGGTCGCCCTGACCGCGGTGACCGGGGCTACGGTCGAGGAGGAGGAAGGAACGCAGGACGGTGGGAAGACCGTGGCCCGCGCCAAGGGTGGCGCGATCAACCTCGCGAGGATCGCTGGCATGACCCGCCTCGCGAGGGAGGCTGGAGGGATCAGCCTCGCGAGGGAGACTGGAGTGATCAGCCTTGCGAGGATCGCCCGCAAGGCAACTCAAGCCTCCCAGCGCTGCCGCCGCAGCCAAGGAGAAACAAGGACCGCCACCAGGACGAGGGGGCTGGGGGCTTCTAGGAGCCGCGTGTGATCGCCTGCATCCTGGGCGGGGCACAAGCCCCAGCCTATCAGCGCATCTTCAAGCAGTTCGCCCGCGAAGTGAACGCAGTCCTCCCCAGGCTCGAAGGCACGCGCCCTCTCAGGTGGTCGGCGTGCGCCATCACATTCAGCTCAGCAGATCAGCTCAAGTGTGCGGCTACAGCTGGAGTCCTCCCGATGCTTTGTTCCCCAATCATCAGCAACGTGGTGGTCACCAGGACCCTCATCGATGGCGGGGCAAGGCTCAACATCCTCCATGGAAACATTCAAGAACCTCCAAGTGCCCTACAGCCAGCTTCAGCCAACCAAGCCTTTCTCAGGTATCACCGACGGCTCCACGGTCCCGATTGGGCAGGTCCGCCTCCCTGTCACCTTCGGGGCACGCGACAACTACCGCACCGAGCTCATCGACTTCGACGTCGCTCACATTCGCCTGCCGTACAACACCATCCTTGGGTACCCAGTGCTGGCCAAGTTCATGGCCGTAACTTACCACGGCTACAACGTCCTCAAGATGCCAGGAAGCGGCGGAGTCATCACGGTGCCCTGTGAAGAGAAGGACGCAGTGTGTTCCCTGGAATGAGCCTTTCAGGCCGCGTCACTGGAAGACATGGATTACGGAAGCAGGAGGCCTCCCGAGACCGCCCCTAAGAAGAAGAAGACATCGTCCGGCCCGACCACTCAGGAGGCAGGCCCCTCTGGGCCCACGCCTGCCCAGGGGGAACCTCCTTCCATCGCATAGGAAAGCGCGCCCGACGCCCTCCTCAGGCAGGGCTCGGGGGCTCTCCCCTGGAGGGCCGCCGACCTAGCTAGGGTCACGAGGGAGGCGCTTGGGAACCACATGGAGGCGTGTTTCGAAGCACGTTTCCCTCAAGAAGGAGCAAGGCAAGGAGATCAAGACCCTCAGGAGTTCGTCAGCAAGGCCATTCAGGAGCTACAGGAGTCAAGAGTCATGAAAGGCGACCGCCGCCTACCAGCAGTGGCTCCCCATCCAGGCAAGGATGGTGGGCTGCGCGTCTGCATCGACATACCAGGGCTCAACCGACTCGCCTCTCTGGAGCGCCTCTGGCCCTCGCGAGTGGGGTGCTGCGGAGGCCCACCCCACAGCTACGTTCGCATGCCTTACAGCTTGCCGAACGCGGCCGACACGTACCGGCGCCTCATGAGGGCATCACGGAGGCATGAGAGACCAGGTGTTCCGCAGCCCTGGCAGGGATGGAGATGGCCCGCGAGGAGCCGCCAGCGCCTCCGGAGCCTCTCGAGGCCCCTGGGCCTGGGGGCTCGTGAGGATCAGCTCCCGCAGCCCACCAAGCCTGCTACACCAATGCTCCTTCGTCCTCAACATCATCAGGTGACATCTTTCGAGTTTTATTTCCAGCTAGGAGCGCCCCCCCCCCCAGGGCTGCATTATTCCCAGGCTGCGTGGGTCCGTCCCTGTGGCGTGTATCCCTTTTTTATTTCATGTTGTTAGCTTACCTTGTTGGGGGCGCCCCTCGGGCTGCATGATCCCCAAACCGCTCGGGCCAGGCCCAGCAGCATGTATCCCATTTGCGTTTATTTCCGGTTATGCATTAGACCCACCATGCTTGATTATTTGATGCCGGTCCACGGCACCTCTTCTTCTCCATGCCGACCACTTGCACGTTAAAGGGGGGGTACCTGAGCATCGCGACTCAGGGCTCTTACTGGCTCTCCAGCCCTCACCCTATGGCCTTGTCCATGGCATCGTGACCTGGCATACCAGCGACGGCTGAGACCAGCTCGAGGGCCGGGACCAGAGGACGTAGAGTGCCGACACCTAACCAAATTTGTAGGGACACATCACAAGATAAGGCCCAGTGCCAGGCGCAACCCGCCTAGAGGTATGGCCCCGTGAGTCCCGCGCTGGCTCACGGGTGCCCAGATACACCTCGCTCGGCCCTACCGTGCCAGCCACGTGTCAGGGCGGGGCTGTACACGCCCCGAGGGCTCCTCCCGGAGGGGGCCCCCCTCCCACGTACCAGTGGAAGCACCATGCTCCGCGCTGGCTGACGACACTGCCGAGGAGCGGCTATGCCCGTACACATACGGAAGCTCTATGCTCCGCGCTGGTGTTAAACAACTGAGGGTGGCCCCCGGGCCGCATCAACCTCAGGGAGCCCAGAGCTCAGTGTCTAGCCTCATCGTAACGCCTCCCCTCGGGAGTGCCGCGCGAGGGGGCTGGGCACGGGGGCTGCGCCTGGGTCACACCCAGACGCACGCCGCCCAGCCAGGTCCCCCGGGGCCTAGTTCGTCGCGCGTCTCTCCTCGAGCGGAGCCAAGGTACGAAGGCCGTTTGAGCGTCAAGGGGGACTCCTGAGCATCGCGACTCAGGAGCCTAACTGGTCACGTAGCCCCTCACTCCGTGGCCCCGTCCTGGTTTCCGGTCGGGACCAACGCTGGGTGAGGCACGCGTGTGGCCGGGCTCTGCAGACGTAGAACGGTAGATCCACCCGCATCACACCTCCCTACTTGCTGTTCATGCGCCAAGGGGGACTCCTGAGCATCGCGACTCAGGAGCCTAACTTGTCACGTGGCCCCTCACTCCTTGGCCCCATCCTGGTTTCCGGTCGGGGCCAACGCTGGGTGAGGCATGCGCGGGGCCGGGCTCTGCCGGTGTAGAACATAAGCAAGTAGGAAGGAAAAGCGCCAATTTCAAGGAATTCAAAAGCAAATATTACAGTCCACACTGTTATCTCAATGCCAAACGCAAGTTTAAACGCCTCCCTGAGGCATGATACATGTGCAGGAATTAAAGGCAGGACAGGAGCCACGATGGAGTCACTTGTCGGCGGTGGAGCAGCACGGATTGGGTACGCCTCATGGAGCGGTGAGGTCGGCAGCGCCTTGCTTCGGCTTGGTGCCGAAGGCCCGGAACTTCCCCAGCAGGGCCCCTGCGCGATCCTTCACGGCCTCGGCAGCGGCAGCGGCATGCTCGCTGCTCACTGGCTCCAGCAGGCTGTCGAGGTCGACACCGGGATCGTGAAGGTAGATGTGGGTGAGGACCCGCGTCAGTGCGGCAGAAGACAGGACGCGCACCTTGGCCTCGGCCGTGGGGCCAAGGCCAAGGGCGACATCTTCAAGAGCGCGAACCAGGAAGGGAAGCAGCTTGGCGGGGCCGTCCTCGGCGCCAGCCAGTGGGCTCTCCAGGCCGCTGTCGTAAAGCGTCCTCAGTGAGGAGCAAGCCCTCGCCTGCATCTCCGTGAAGGTCACGCGGTCCTCAGCGAGAACCAGGGCCTCGTCGTCCAGCTTGGCCTTCCTCGCCCCCAACTCCTACTCCAGCGCGCCTAGGCGGTCGTGGCGTTTCCTGAGCTTGACCTCCTTCTCCTTGACAGCCGCCTCGCGAGCCTTCATGCCTTCTTCCTGCTCTTGGCGAAGGCGGACCTCGTTCGCGAGCTGGTCCCGCAAATCTTGCAGCTCGCCCTCCAGCGCCTTGCAACGCCCACGGACCCGGCGACACACTAGAGAGCGGCCCCAGATTCTCGAGATAAGTCATCACCCGGAAGCGCCAGCTACCGTGGCACCATCCCCGCACCTAATGCTATCCCGTGTTAGCGACGCTGCTCTCCTTTCTCACCAAACGACGGCTGCTTGGGCGCCAAAGGGGACCTCCTGAGCATCGCGACTCAGGGGCTCTTACCGGACTCCGGGTCGCTCACCTCCTGGCCTTGACCACGGCATCGCGACCTGGCATACTAGCGACGGCTGAAGCCGCCTTGGGACTGGGACCTGTCCGCGCAGAGCACCAAGCCCTCGTGAGGTTCGAAAGGGAGGGCTGAGCTAAGACGGAATGAGCAACTCGCACAATTCTACGACAAGGGTTATATTAACAAAACAGGATCACAGGCACCTTACAAGCCCCCATGGGATGTGTTTTTGATTCCTCGCAGGGAACAGATCCTAAAGGGACACAAACTACGCGCGTCCCTGCAAAAGACGCCATCATCAACAGTGGGCCGTCAAGCACCGACGCCAACCCCATCCAGATCAGAGTCGGCGGCGGCCTGACGAGCCCGCCCTGCTCCAGGAGTGGTGTCGGCTTGGGGGCTCATAGCTGTCATCGCTCGTCTCCGGAATCGCGAAGAGCTCGCCGAAGTCACTGGAACCTCCGACGCCTCCACCGCCTGAGGAGCCGCCAAGAGAGCGGTTGGCGGGCCCAGTCCTCACCGCGGCAGGGTCCTGGCCGCCTTCCCTGGAGCAGCACTCCAGCCGGCGCCCTCTCGCATCGAAGACCTTGAAGAGCATCACCGAAGCACCGTCGTAGTCCAAGTGGATCGCGAAGACGCCCCTTTTCCTGCAAACCCGAGCGATCTCTCTCCAGCCCCGAGTCATGAAGACCTCGCTCGGGGCAACGACCGCAACCTCTGCCTCGGTCGCGAGGGTGCTGCAGCCGGCATGCTGCAGCCAGAGCTCCAGGGGCTCCCCCTGCGGGATGACGAAGGCGAATAAGGGAGGAAGGCGGATCCAAGACTGAAGAGGAATGGCGACGTGAAGCACGAACTCTCGGGAGGAGCCCTCGGTGTGGACCCCTGGGGGGGCGACCCACACCTTCGTGACCCGTCGGCACCGATGACGGCGCCGCCCGTGGCGGTCAGCATCGGCTCCTTCAGGGCCCTCGACGTGGGCGTACAATGGAAGCGGGAACCCCGGCGGCGCCCGCTCGCACCAAGGCCTCGACACCACCTGAAGGGCCCCCTCGTCCGGGCCACGGGGGGTGAGCCGTTTCTTAGGCGGGAGTGGGTCTGGTTCCTCTCGGGGAGCCTTTCCCTTCTCTGCCATCGAGAACCGGCGGATTGGAGCCATCATAGCAAGACGGAGCAAGGATCGGGAAGAAGGAGAAGCAAGGAGGGATGGACTGGAAGGGCTCGCGTCGGTCCGTACTTATAGCTGGCGAGGGCCAACCAACGGCCCCCACGATCGCAGGTAATTATGACCCGCTTTGCATGCAGGGACTTGTCCAATCCGTGCAGTTGCCGAGGCGCCATGGGGAAGTGGAGGCGCCCACGTCCAATCAACCGCCACGCGGCGCCCAAGGCCTGTTGAGAAACTAGCAACGAGGGGAAGGAGAGTGCATCTACATACCATTGTAGATCGCTAAGCGGAAGCGTTCAAGTGAGCGGGGTTGATGAAGTCGTACTCGTCGTGATTCAAATCACCGATGATCAAGTGCCGAACGCACGGCACCTCCGCGTTCAACACACGTACAGCCCGGTGACGTCTCCCATGCCTTGATCCAGCAAGGAGAGAGGGAGAGGTTGATGGAGATCCAGCAGCACGACGGCGTGGTGGAAGTAGCGGGATTCCAACAGGGCTTCGCTAAGCGCTGCGGGAGGAGGTAGATGTGTCACGGGAGGGAGAGGGAGGCGCCAGGCCTTAGATATGGTTGCTCCTCCTTTTCCCCACTATATATAGGGCCAAGGGAGAGGGGTGAGGCGCAGCCCTTGCCCCTTCCTCCAAGGAAGGGTGCGGCCAAGGGGGGGAGGAGTCCATCCTCCCCAAGGCACCTCGGAGGTGCCTTCCCCCTTTAGGACTCTCCCCTTTTTTCTCTCTCTTGGCGCATGGGCCTCTTGGGGCTGGTGCCCTTGGCCCATATAGGCCAAGGCACACCCCCTACAGCCCATGTGGCCCCCCGAGGCAGGTGGCCCCACCCAGTGGACCCCCGGGACCCTTCCGGTGGTCCCGGTACAATACCGGTGACCCTGAAACTTGTCCCGATGGCCGAAATAGCACTTCCTATATATGATTCTTTACCTCCGGACCATTCCGGAACTCCTCGTGACGTCCGGGATCTCATCCGGGACTCCGAACAAGTTTCGGGTTACCGCATACTAATATCTCTATAACCCTAGCGTCACCGAACCTTAAGTGTGTAGACCCTACGGGTTCGGGAGACATGCAGACATGACCGAAACGTTCTCCGGTCAATAACCAACAGCGGGATCTGGATACCCGTGATGGCTCCCACATGTTCCACGATGATCTCATCGGATGAACCACGATGTCAAGGACTTAATCAATCCCGTATACAATTCCCTTTGTCTATCGGTATATTACTTGCCCGAGATTCGATCGTCGGAATCCAATACCTAGTTCAATCTCGTTACCGGCAAGTCTCTTTACTCGTTCCGTAGCACATCATCCCGTGATCAACTCTTTGGTCACATTGCGCATATGATGATGTCCAACCGAGTGGGCCCAGAGATACCTCTCCGCTTACACGGAGTGACAAATCCCAGTCTCGATTCGTGCCAACCCAACAGACACTTTCGGAGATACCTGTAATGCACCTTTATAGTCACCCAGTTACGTTGTGACGTTTGATACACCCAAAGCATTCCTACGGTATCCGGGAGTTGCACAATCTCATGGTCTAAGGAAATGATACTTGTCATTAGAAAAGCTATAGCATATGAACTACACGATCTAGTGCTATGCTTAGGATTGGGTCTTGTCCATCACATCATTCTCCTAATGATGTGATCCCGTTATCAATGACATCCAATGTCCATGGTTAGGAAACCGTAACCATCTATTGATCAACGAGCTAGTCAACTAGAGGCTTACTAGGGACATGGTGTTGTCTATGTATCCACACATGTATCTGAGTTTCCTATCAATACAATTATAGCATGGATAATAAACGATTATCATGAACAAGGAAATATAATAATAACTAATTTATTATTGCCTCTAGGGCATATTTCCAACAGTCTCCCACTTGCACTAGAGTCAATAATCTAGTTCACATCGCCATGTAATTAACACTCACAGGTCACATCGCCATGTGACTAACACCCAAGAGTTTACTAGAGTCAGTAGTCTAGTTCACATCACTATGTGATTAACACTCAATGAGTTCTAGGTTTGATCATGTTGCTTGTGAGAGAGGTTTTAGTCAACAGGTCTGAACCTTTCAGATCCGTGTGTGCTTTACAAATCTCTATGTCATCTCCTAGATGTAGCTACCACGTTCTATTTGGAGCTAATCCAAATAACTGTTCTACTTGGAGCTATTCTAAATTGTTGCTCCATTATATGTATCCGGTATCTCTACTCAGAGCTATCCGGATAGGTGTTAAGCTTGCATCGACGTAACCCTTTACGACGAACTCTTTTACCACCCTCCATAATCGAGAAAATTCCTTAGTCCACTAGTTACTAAGGATAACTTTGACCGCTGTCCTGTGATCCATTCATGGATCACTCTTGTACCCCTTGACTGACTCATGGCAAGGCACACTTCAGGTGCGGTACACAGCATAGCATACTGTAGAGCCTACGTCTTAAGCATAGGGGACGACCTTCGTCCTTTCTCTCTATTCTGCCGTGGTCGAGCTTTAAGTCTTAACTTCATACCTTACAACTCAGGCAAGAACTCCTTTTTGACTGATCCATCTTGAACACCTTCAAGATCATGTCAAGGTATGTGCTCATTTGAAAGTACCATTATGCGTTTTGATCTATCCTTATAGATCTTGATGCTCAATGCTCAAGTAGCTTAATCCAGGTTTTCCATTGAAAAACACTTTCCAAATAACCCTACATGCTTTCTAGAAATTCTACATCATTTCTGATCAACAATATGTCAACATATACTTATCAGAAATTCTATAGTGCTCCCACTCACTTCTTTGGAAATACAAGTTTCTCATAAACTTTGTATAAACCCAAAATCTTTGATCATCTCATCAAAGCATACATTCCAACTCCGAGATGCTTACTCCAGTCCTCAGAAGGATTGCTGGAGCTTTGCATACTTATTAGCATCTTTCAGGATTGACAAAACCTTACGGTTGTATCACATACAACCTTTCCTCAAGAAAATCATCGAGGAAACAATGTTTTGACATCCTATCTGCAAGATTTCATAAATAATGCAGTGACTGCTAATATAATTCCAACAGACTCTTAGCATCGCTACGAGTGAGAAAGTCTCATCGTAGTCAACTCCTTGAACTTGTCGGAAAACATCTTAACGACAAGTCGAGCTTTCTTAATGGTGACATTTACCATCATTGTCCGTCTTCCTTTTAAAATCCATCTGTACCTAACAGCCTTACGACCATCAAGTAGTTCTTCCAAAGTCTACACTTTGTTTTCATACATGGATCCTCTCTCGGATTATATGGCCTCAAGCCATTTATCGGAATCCAGGCCCACCATCGCTTCTCCATAGCTCGTAGGTTCATTGTTGTCTAGCAACATGACTTCCAAGACAGGATTACGTACCACTCTGAAGTAGTATGCATCCTTGTCATCCCACGAGGTTTGGGAGTGACTTGATCTGAAGTCTCATGATCAATATCATAAGCTTCCACTTCAATTGGTGTAGGTGCCACAGGAACAACTCTTTGTGCCCTGCTATACACTAGTTGAAGTGACGGTTCAATAACCTCATCAAGTCTCCACCATCCTCCCACTCAATTCTTTCGAAAGAAGCTTTTCCTCGAGAAAGGACCCGATTCTAGAAACAATCCTTTATTGCTTTCGGATCTGAGACAGGAGGTACACCCAACTGTTTTTGGGTGTCCTATGAAGATGCATTTATCCGCTTTGGGTTCGAGCTTATCAGCCCGAAACTTTTTCACATAAGCGTCGCAGCCCCAAACTTTTAAGAAATGACAGCTTAGGTTTCTCTAAACCATAGTTCATACGGTGTCATCTCATTGGAATTACGTGGTGCCCTATTTAAAGTGAATGTGGTTGTCTCTAATGCCTAACCCATAAACTATTGTGGTAATTTGTTAAGAGACATCATGGTATGCATCATATCCAATAGGGTGCAGTTATGATGTTCGGACACACCATCACACTATGGTGTTCCAGGCTGTATCAGTTGTGAAACAATTTCCACAATGTCTTAATTCTGTGCCAAACTCGTAATTCAGATATTCATCTCTATGATCATATCATAGATACTTTATCCTCTTGTCACGACGATCTTTTAACTTCACCCTGAAATTACTTGAACCTTTCAATAATTCAGACTCGTGATTCATCAAGTAAATATACTCAACATCTACTCAAATCATCTGTGAAGTAAAAACATAACGATATCCACTACATGCCTCAGCACTCATTGGACTGCACACATCAAAATGTATTACTTCCAACAAGTTGCTTTCTAGTTCCATTTTACTGAAAAACGAGGCTTTCAGTCATCTTGCCCATGTGGTATGATTTTCATGTCTCAAGTGATTCAAAATCAAGTGAGTTCAAACGGTCCATTTGCATGAATACATACCAATAGACATGGTTCGCATGTCTCAAACTTTTCAAAAACGAGTGAGCCCAAAGATCCATCAACATGGAGCTTCTTCATGCGTTTTATACCGATATGACTTACGTGGCAGTGCCACAAGTAGGTGGTACTATCATTACTATCTTTTGGCATGAACATGTGTATTACTACGATCGAGATTCAATAAACCATTCATTTTAGGTGTAAGACCATTGAAGGTATTATTCAAATAAACAGAGTAACCATTATTCTCCTTAAATGAATAACCGTATTGCGATAGACATAATCCAATCATGTCTATGCTCAATGCAAACACCAATCTCGATGGTAGGGGGAGCGTACGATATTTGATCAACCTTGGAAATACTTCCAACACATATCGTCAGCTCACCTTTAGCTAGTCTCCATTTATTCCGCAGCTTTTATTTCGAGTTACTAACACTTAGCAACCGAACCGGTATCTAATACCTTGGTGCTACTAGGAGTACTAGTAAAGTACACATTAACATAATGTATATCCAATATACTTCTACAGCCTTCTAATCTACCAAGTATCTAGGGTAATTCTGCTCCAGTGGCTGTTCCCCTTATTACAGAAGCACTTAGTCTCGGGTTTGGGTTCAACCTTGGGTTTCTTCACTAGAACAGCAACTGATTTGTTATTCCATGAAGTATCCCTTTCTTGCCCTTTCCCTTCTTGAAACTAGTGGTTTCACCAACCATCAACAATTGATGCTCCTTCTTGATTTCTACTTTTGTGTCAAACATCGCGAATATCTCAAGGATCATCATATATGTCCCTGATATATTATAGTTCATCACGAAGCTCTAGCAGCTTGGTGGTAATGACTTTGGAGAAACATCACTATCTCATCTGGAATATCAACTCCCACTTGATTCAAGCGATTGTTGTACTCAGACAATCTGAGCACAAGCTCAACAATTGAGCTTTTCTCCCTTAGTTTGCAGGCTAAGAAAATCGTCGGAGGTCTTATACCTCTTGACGTGGGCACGAGCCTGAAATCCCAATTTCAGCCCTCGAAACATCTCATATGTTTCGCGACGTTTCAAAAACACGTCTTCGGTGCCTCAACTCTAAACCGTTTAACTGAACTATCACGTAGTTATCAAAACGTGTATGTCAGATGTTCACAACATCCACAGACAACGTTCGAGGTTCAGCACACTGAGCGGTGCATTAAGGACATAAGCCTTCTATGAAGCAATGAGGACAATCCTCAGTTTACGGACCTAGTCCGCATAATTGCTACTATCAACTTTCAACTAATTTTTCTCTAGGAACATAACTAAACAGTAGAACTAAAGCGTGAGATACGACATAATTTGCAAAATCCTTTTTGACTATGTTCAGGATAATTAAGTTCATCTTATGAACTCCCACTCAGATAGACATCCCTCTAGTCATCTAAGTGATTACATGATCCGAGTCAACTAGGCCGTGTCCGATTAACACGTGAGACGGACTAGTCAACGTCGGTGAACATCTTCATGTTGATCGTATCTTCTATACGACTCATGCTCGACCTTTCGGTCTTCTGTGTTCCGAGGCCATGTCTGTACATGCTAGGCTCGTCAAGTTAACCCTAAGTGTTTTTGCATGTGTAAAACTGTCTTACACCCGTTGTATGTGAACGTAAGGATCTATCACACCCGATTAACACGTGATGCTTCGAAGCGACGAACTGTAGCAACGGTGCACAGTTAGGGGAGAACACTTCTTGAAATTTTAATGAGGGATCATCTTATTTACTACCGTCGTTCTAAGCAAATAAGATGTATAGACATGATAAACATCACATGCAATCAAATAGTGACATGATATGGCCAATATCATGTAGCTCCTTTGATCTCCATCTTGGGGCTCCATGATCATCTATTACAAGAACATGACCAATCTCATACATTACATATATCATTCATCACATCCTTTTGGCCATATCACATCACATAGCATACCCTGCAAAAACAAGTTAGACGTCCTCTAATTGTTGTTTGCATGTTTTACGTGGCTGCTATGGGTTTCTAGCAAGAACGGTTCTTACCTACGCAAAGACCACAACGTGATATGCCAATTGCTATTTACCCTTCATAAGGACCCTTTTCATCGAATCCGATCCGACTAAAGTAGGAGAGACAGACACCCGCTAGCCACCTTATGCAACTAGTGCATGTCAGTCGGTGGAACCTGTCTCACGTAAGAGTACGTGTAAGGTCGGTCCGGGCCGCTTCATCCCACGATGCCGCCGAATCAAGATAAGACTAGTAATGGCAAGCATATTGAACAAAATCAACGCCCACAACTACTTTGTGTTCTACTCGTGCATAGAAACTACGCATAGACCTAGCTCATGATGCCACTGTTGGGGAACGTAGCATAAATTCAAAATTTTCCTATGTATCACCAAGATCTATCTATGGAGAAACCAGCAACGAGGGGAAGGAGAGTGCATCTACATACCCTTGTAGATCGCTAAGCGGAAGCGTTCAAGTGAGCGGGGTTGATGAAGTCGTACTCGTCGTGATTCAAATCACCGATGATCAAGTGCCGAACGCACGGCACCTCCGCGTTCAACACACGTACAGCCCGGTGACGTCTCCCATGCCTTGATCCAGCAAGGAGAGAGGGAGAGGTTGATGGAGATCCAGCAGCACGACGGCGTGGTGGAAGTAGCGGGATTCCAACAGGGCTTCGCTAAGCGCTGCGGGAGGAGGTAGATGTGTCACGGGAGGGAGAGGGAGGCGCCAGGCCTTAGATATGGTTGCTCCTCCTTTTCCCCACTATATATAGGGCCAAGGGAGAGGGGTGAGGTGCAGCCCTTGCCCCTTCCTCCAAGGAAGGGTGCGGCCAAGGGGGGGAGGAGTCCATCCTCCCCAAGGCACCTCGGAGGTGCCTTCCCCCTTTAGGACTCTCCCCTTTTTTCTCTCTCTTGGCGCATGGGCCTCTTGGGGCTGGTGCCCTTGGCCCATATAGGCCAAGGCACACCCCCTACAGCCCATGTGGCCCCCCGAGGCAGGTGGCCCCACCCGGTGGACCCCCGGGACCCTTCCGGTGGTCCCGGTACAATACCGGTGACCCCGAAACTTGTCCCGATGGCCGAAATAGCACTTCCTATATATGATTCTTTACCTCCGGACCATTCCAGAACTCCTCGTGACGTCCGGGATCTCATCCGGGACTCCGAACAAGTTTCGGGTTACCGCATACTAATATCTCTATAACCCTAGCGTCACTGAACCTTAAGTGTGTAGACCCTACGGGTTCGGGAAACATGCAGACATGACCGAAACATTCTCCGATCAATAACCAACAGCGAGATCTGGATACCCGTGATGGCTCCCACATGTTCCACGATGATCTCATCGGATGAACCACGATGTCAAGGACTTAATCAATCCCGTATACAATTCCCTTTGTCTATCGGTATGTTACTTGCCCGAGATTCGATCGTCGGAATCCAATACCTAGTTCAATCTCGTTACCGGCAAGTCTCTTTACTCGTTCCGTAACACATCATCCCGTGATCAAATCTTTGGTCACATTGCGCATATGATGATGTCCAACCGAGTGGGCCCAGAGATACCTCTCCGCTTACACGGAGTGACAAATCCCAGTCTCGATTCGTGCCAACCCAACAGACACTTTCGGAGATACCTGTAATGCACCTTTATAGTCACCCAGTTACGTTGTGACGTTTGATACACCCAAAGCATTCCTACGGTATCCGGGAGTTGCACAATCTCATGGTCTAAGGAAATGATACTTGTCATTAGAAAAGCTATAGCATATGAACTACACGATCTAGTGCTATGCTTAGGATTGGGTCTTGTCCATCACATCATTCTCCTAATGATGTGATCCCGTTATCAATGACATCCAATGTCCATGGTTAGGAAACCGTAACCATCTATTGATCAACGAGCTAGTCAACTAGAGGCTTACTAGGGACATGGTGTTGTCTATGTATCCACACATGTATCTGAGTTTCCTATCAATACAATTATAGCATGGATAATAAACGATTATCATGAACAAGGAAATATAATAATAACTAATTTATTATTGCCTCTAGGGCATATTTCCAACAAGGCCGCAGACTGTTTGGGCCCGCAGCGCTTCGCTCTTGCCCTTCCGCCTCCTCGCACGGCCAAGTCCGGGCGCGCCTTGGGCCCGGGGGCTACTATCGGCGTTCTTGGAACGGGGGTCCCCAGACTTGCCTGCCTGTGGCCTGCGGCGTGGCTCAAAAGGGGGCCCAGCGCGGCCCATCTTCACCAACACAAACCCAAGACCCTCGCGAGGGGCCAAGCCTCGCGGGGCGGACGACGCGGAGCTTCCTCAGGCATGGCCTCGTCAGGCTGGCTCACGAGGAGGCGGAGAGATCAAGGCGGGGTACCTCACGAGGTGCCCGTGACGCAAGCCATGACGACCGAGGGCGCCAGGCGGGTGCCAGCCCGCGCAGTGTCCTCCTTTCCTCTTTGGTGCAAAGGGGGCAAGCGCAGCCGCAGAGTAACGAGGCATCAGGCAAAGGTTGCCATTTCGGTGCAACGAGACCAAGACCATGAGGACTACAAGACGGAGGTCATTGTGGAGCCCGAGACGGCGTCATCACCAGAGCTTTGTGCAGGCGAAGACTACTTTTGTCAGGGTAGCTAGTACTAGTTGTCCCCCTTCAAATTAGCCCGCCATTGTTGGCTCCCTTCCCGCTCGATATTTGGGAAGAGGACCAGGGCCTCTATAAATAGGACCAGCCACCCACAGAGCAAAGGAGGTTGGACGAGGATAGGAGGTTCGAAAAGGATAAAAGGATCAGAGAGAGAGAGAGAGAAGGGTGACTGAACTCCTCCCAGCAGTTCATCTCCCCAGCCAAGAACAGACCCTCGCGAGGCTGTTCTTCCTTTTATTGTTCATCATCATTAGCCCAAGAGGCAATCCACCACACCACACACTGGAGTAGGGTATTACACCACAACGGTGGCCCGAACCAGTATAAACCCTGTGTCTCTTGTGTTGTTATTTCCATACTTTAGATCTTAGCGAGGCGGAGGGGTGCAGGTAGGTAGGAGGCGAAATCTCCACGCGCACCCCAGTGTTTGAACCTCAAGGGTCTGCTGGAACCCGAAATCCGATAGGACTAGCTCGGCATTGGCTGAATAGCTTGCCAGCAGATTCCGTCGGCAGTTGGGAGGATTTGGAAGATGCATTTCTTGACAACTTCCAGGGCACTTATGTGCGGCCACCGGATGCTGATGACTTGAGCCACATAACCCAGCAGCCAGGGGAATTGGCCAGACAATTCTGGACATAGTTCCTGACCAAGAAAAATCAAATCGTAGACTATCCGGATGCAGAAGCCCTAGCGGCATTCAAACATAACATCCGTGATGAGTGGCTCACCCGCCACCTCGGCCAGGAGAAGCCGAAATCTATGGCAGCCCTCACAACACTCATGACCCGCTTTTGCGCGGGCGAGGACAGCTGGCTGGCTCGCAGCAACAATACATCAAGGAAACCGGATACCTCGGATACCAAAGACGTTAACGGTAGGCAGCGTCATAATAGACCAAAGCGCCGCAATAACGAAGATAACACCGAAGATACGACAGTCAACGCCGGATTCAAAGGCTCTAGATCCGGTCAGTGGAAAAAGCCATTCAAAAGAAATACTCCGGCTCCGTCCAGTCTGGATCGCATACTGGATCGCTCGTGTCAAATCCACGGCACCCCTGAAAAGCCAGCCAATCAGACCAACAGAGAATGCTGGGTGTTCAAGCAGGCCGGCAAGTTAAATGCCGAAAACACAAGGGGCTGCATAGCGATGACGAGGAGGAGCCTCAGCCGCCGAACCCAGGGGGACAGAAGGGGTTTCCCCCACAAGTAAAGACAGTGAACATGATATACGCAACCCACATTCCCAAGAGGGAGCGGAAGCGTGCACTAAGGGACGTCTACGCGATGGAGCCCGTCACCCCGAAGTTCAACCCATGGTCTGCTTGTCCTGTCACCTTCGATTGCAGGGACCACCCCACTAGCATCCGTCATGGCGGATCTGCCACACTGGTCCTAGACCCCATCATTGATGGATTTCATCTCACTCGAGTCCTTATGGACGGCGGCAACAGCCTAAACCTGCTTTATCAGGATACAGTGCGAAAAATGGGTATCGATCCCTCAAGGATCAAACCCAGCAAAACCACCTTCAAAGGTGTCATCTCAGGTGTATAGGCCCATTGCATAGGCTCAATCACACTGGAAGTGGTCTTCGGATCACCGCACAACTTCCGAAGCGAAGAGTTAATCTTCGACATCGTCCCGTTTCGCAGTGGCTATCATGCACTGCTCGGACGGACAACATTTGCAAAATTCAATGCAGTGCCGCATTACGCATACCTCAAGCTCAAGATGCCAGGTCCTCGCGGGGTCATAACAGTAAATAGAAACACAGAATGCTCGCTCCGTACAGAAGAGCACACTGCGGCCCTTGCAGCAGAGGCACAAAGCAGCCTGTTCAGACAGACCAACCATCCGGTGTTACAACCCCCAGACACCTTCAAGCGAGTCTGGAATAATCTGCAACAGGATCGCCTGGCGAGATCGGCGCTTGCCTAGCAATTCGCCCCCTGTCCCAGTCCCCGTGCAGCAAGGAAATTTGTGCTGCGCGTACATAACTACGCATTGAAAATACCATGGACATAGGCGGGGGCACAATCAGGACACGCCCCGCATTGTGGCTTAACCACACGAGGGGATGTATACCTTTGACATTCCTTTTCTCTTTCAGGGCCTAAATCTTTGGAAGGCCTTTCCGGCCGTACGACTACCGGACACATTCTAGAAGCAACAACCGATGCGGCAAGAAGCTAAGATGAACACGGGAACCGCCAGGTGGCCTCTAGTAATACTTATACCCTATTTTCACTATTTATGCGTAGCTTGCCTTGGGATAGGACATTTCGAATTGTCCCACTTTATGCTTATTGCACTACTTGTACGAGTACGTCTCGACGTATTACTCAAATAACAATGCATATTATTAATCTGTCATTGCATTATTTAAGTTTTTCTCTTTCTCTTATATGTCAATTTACGACATTCCGCACCTGCGCGCTCGGGTGCGGTCACTATGCCAGGGGCTCTGGTTTACCCCATAATACGGTGCAAGAATTACGAACACTTTCGACAGTGCGGCATCCCGAACTTATAGCAGTATATGCATCAGCTCCAAATCATGTCTTGGGTCAAATGTTGGGTTGCCCGGCTCCCATGCTTTGGTACCTTACGTTCTGCTATATCGGCTAAGGTAGCGGTGGGAGAACTACTGTGATTGTGTCCCGGTTCTTCCGGACGAGCACCACAGTAGAGAAAGCCAAATACTGTTTGTCATGATAAGGCGAGAGACTGGTCACTGTTCAAGAGGTTTCAAGTCCTTAAAGACTTTTTCCGCTTTGGGCGAGGAGTCGCTCTTGTCCGTCTTAGGCGCGTATAGCGCCCCAAATTCGGCCCTCTGAATACCAGGGGATTCGCCAAAAATTTAAAATCATAGACTTCTATGGCTAAGTGAGAGTGATAAAGCATTATAGTCCTATTGCCTGGTTCGTTGCGCTGAACACCTCCCTTGAAGGACCCAAAATTGGGGTAAGGAGTGTTCAGATTTATCCCGAACACCCCAGTACTAGTTACATGGGGGTAGAAGCCGACGACTGGCCAACTCTCAGATTTTATAAACGGCCGCACAGAAGGTAATATTTTAAATTAAGAAAGCATCGCATGGCGCAAATGAACTCATTTCATATTACAGGATCACATGAGCATGTTCATTCAAAAATTACATCCTTGGCACACTCATCTGCCACTAGGCGGGATCCCTCCAGGAGACCCTCATAATAATTCTCGGGGCGGCGATGCTCCTTGCCCTTCGGCGGCCCCTCCTTCACAAGCTTCACGGCGTCCAGCTTCGCCCAGTGCACCTTCGCCCGGGCAAAAGCCCTGCGTGCACCTTCGATGCAGACGGACTGCTTGATGACCTCAAGACGTGGGCAGGCTTCCACCAGCCGTCTCACCAGACCGAAGTAGCTGCCGGGCAGGGGCTCGCCAGGCCACATCCGGACTATAAGGCCCTTCATGGCCTGTTCGGCCGCCTTGTGGAGTTCGACCAACTGCTTCAGCTGGTCTCTCAAGGACACAGGGAGTTCGGTCCTAGTATACTGAGACCAAAACAACTTCTCCGTTGAGCTCCCCTCCTCAGCCCGGTAAAACTCTATGGCATCCAGCACACTGCGGGGAAGATCTGCAAACGCTCCTGGAGAGCTCCGAACTCAGGTAAGAAAAAGGAAATTCTCCTTCACATGCTTGCTTTGCATATTGAATGCCTTATCCGCTGCTATCTTCTTCGCCTCCTCAATCTCCTAGAGGGCCTTGTGGGCTTCGGCCTTGGCACTCCGGACGCTTTCAAGCGCCTGCGCGAGCTCGGACTCTCGCATTTTAGATTCCAGCTCCAAGGACTCTTGCTTTTTGGCGAGAGCCTTGAGCTCTTGCTGCACCTCGCCCACTCGGGCTCCTTGTTTCTCCCGTTCAATGCGTTCCCTGGCCGCTTTGTCTTCGGCCGCGGATAACGCCTTCCTCAGGGTCTCCACCTCGGTCGTGGCCCCTGACAAATCCATGATGATCCTATTACTTTATACCCGAACTTCTTTTTACCTATATAAACTGGGGTATATCTTACCTTTGCTCTGTTCGAGCTGCCCCTTGGTAAGGCCGAGCTCGTCCTGCTTCAGCGCAGAGACCTTCGCAGTACGTGTGGCAGCGGCCAGCAGGGAAGCCTGCACATACACATAGACATACTCTAATTAGACTCCTGAAGTGATGTCATACTATCAAAACATGTCAGCAGATTGGATTTATGGAAGTATTATTCTCTCTATGGTGGTATGTGGAACTTATTTTACAGGGTCGAACACTATCCTTGCATTCAGACTCTTCCATGGTGTATTCGGAGGAGGAACCCGCCTTGCAATGTCGAAGACAACACTGCGCACCGGACTCATCGTCATTGAAGCCTGGTTCAGGGGCTACTGAGGGCGTCCTGGATTAGGGGGTCTCCAGACAGCCGGACTATATCCTTTGGCCGGACTGTTGGACTATGTAGATACAAGATTGAAGACTTCGTCCCGTGTCCGGATGGGACTCTACTTGGCGTGGAAGGCAAGCTAGGCAATACGGATATGGATATCTCCTCCTTTGTAATTGACCTTGTGTAACCCTAGCCTCCTTCGGTGTCTATATAAATCGGAGGATTTTAGTCCGTAGGACAACATACAATCATACCATAGGCTAGCTTCTAGGGTTTAGCCTCTCCGATCTCGTGGTAGATCTACTCTTGTAATATTCATATCATCAAGAACAATCAAGCAGGACGTAGGGTTTTACCTCTATCAAGAGGGCCCGAACCTGGGTAAAACATCATGTCCCCTGCCTCTTGTTACCATCCGCCTTAGACGCACAGTTCGCGACCCCCTACCCGAGATCCGCCGGTTTTGACACCGACAGCAAGAAAGATCAATCTAGTAGGCCAAACTAAACCGATAATTCGAAGAGACTTCCAAAGATATCAAATCATGCATATAAGAATTCAGAGAAGAACCAAATAATATTCACAGATAATCTTGTTCATAAATCCACAATTCATCAGATCTCGGCAAACACACGCAAAAGAGTATTACAATGAATTGATCTCCAAGAACATTGAGGAGAACTTTGTATTGAGAATCAAAGAGAAAGAACAAGCCATCTAGCTAATAACTATGGACCCGAAGGTCTGTGGTAAACTACTCACGCTTCATCGGAGAGGCTATGGTGTTGATGTAGAAGCGCTCCGTGATCGATTCCCTATCCGGCAGATCGCCGGAAGAGTCCCCAAGATGGGATCTCATGGGTACAGAAGGTTGTAGCGGTGGAAACATGGTTTTGTGGCTCTCTGTGATCGATCTAGGGTATAAGAGTATATATAGGTGGAAGAAGTACGCCGGTGGAGCTACGAGGGGGCCACGAGGGTGGGGGCGCGCCATCCTGCCTCGTGGCCGCCTCGTGGCGTTCCAGACTTCAACTCCAAGTCTTCTGGTTTGCTTTCGGTCCAAGAAAGATCATCACAAAGGTTCAATTCTGTTTGGATTCCGTTTGGTATTCCTTTTCTGCAAAACTGTAAAATAGGCAAAAAAACAGAAACTGGCACTGGGCCTCCGGTTAATAGGTTAGTCCCAAAAATAATATAAAAGAGCATATTAAATCCCATTAAACATCCAAAACAGATAATATAATAGCATGGAACAATCAAAAATTATAGATACGTTGGAGACGTATCAAGCATCCCCAAGCTTAATTCCCGCTCCTCCTCGAGTAGGTAAATGATAAAAACAGATTTTTTGATGTAGAATGCTACCTAATATAATTATCAATGTAATTTTGTTTATTGTGGCATGAATGTTCAGATCCAAAAAATTCAAAACAAAAGTTTAATATTGACATAAAAATAATAATACTTCAAGCATACTAACAAAGTAATCATGTCTTCTCAAAATAACATGGCCAAAGAAAGCTATCCCTACAAAATCATATAGTCTGGCTATGCTCTATCTTCATCACACAAAATACTTAAATCATGCACAACCCTGATGACAAATCAAGCAATTGTTTCATACTTTTGATGTTCTCAAACTTTTTCAATCTTCACGCAATACATGAGCGTGAGCCATGGACATAACACTATAGGTGGAATAGAATGGTGGTTGTAGAGAAGACAAAAAGGAGAAGATAGTCTCACATCAACTAGGCATATCAATGGGCTATGGAGATGCCAATCAATAGATATCAATGTGAGTGAGTAGGGATTTCCATGCAACGGATGCACTAGAGCTATAAGTGTATGAAGGCTCAAAAAGAAACTAAGTGGGCGTGCATCCAACTTGCTTGCTCACAAAAACCTAGGGCATTTTGAGGAAGCCCATCCTTGGAATATACAAGCCAAGTTCTATAATGAAAAATTCCCACTAGTATATGAAAGTGACAAAATAGGAGACTCTCTATCATGAAGATCATGGTGCTACTTTGAAGCACAAATGTGGAAAAAGGATAGTAGCATTGCCCCTTCTCTCTTTTTCTCTCATTATTTTATTTGGGCCTTTTTTATGGCCTCTTTTTCTCTTTTTTCGTCTGGAGTCTCATCCCGACTTGTGGGGGAATCATAGTCTCCATCATCCTTTCCTCACATGGTACAATGCTCTAATAATGATAATCATCACACTTTTATTTACTTACAACTCAAGAATTACAACTCGGTACTTAGAACAAAATATGGCTCTATGTGAATGCCTCCAGCGGTGTACCGGGATGTGCATTGAATCAAGAGTGACATGTATGAAAAATTATGAACGGTGGCTTTGCCACAAATACGATGTCAACTACATGATCATGCAAAGCAATATGACAATGATGAAGCATGTCATAAATAACGGAACAGTGGAAAGTTGCATGGCAATATATCTCGGAATGGCTATGGAAATGCCATAATAGGTAGGTATGGTGGCTTTTTTGAGGAAGGTAAATCGTGGGTTTATGGTACCGGCGGAAGTTGCGCGGTACTAGAGAGGCTAGCAAAGGTGGAAGGGTGAGAGTGCGTATAATCCATGGACTCAACATTAGTCATAAAGAACTCACATACTTAATGAAAAGATCTATTAGTTATCAAAACGAAGTACTACACGCATGCTCCTAGGGGGATAGATTGGTAGGAAAAGACCATCGCTCGTCCCCGACCGCCACTCATAAGGAAGACAATCAAAAATAAATCATGCTCCGACTTCATCACATAACGGTTCACCATACGTGCATGTTACGGGAATCACAAACTTTAACACAAGTATCTCTCAAATTCACGACTACTCAACTAGCATCACTCTAATATCACCATCTTCATATCTGAAAACAATCATAAGGAATCAAACTTCTCATAGTATTCAATGCACTTTATATGAAAGTTTTTATTATAACCATCTTGGATGCCTATCATATTAGGAGTAATTTTATAGCCAAAGAAAAATACCATGCTGTTCTAAAAGACTCTCAAAATAATATAAGTGAAGCATGAGATATCAATAATTTCTATAAAATAAAACCACCATCGTGCTCTAAAAAGATATAAGTGAAGCACTAGAGCAAAATTATCTAGCTCATAAGATATAAGTGAAGCACATAGAGTATTCTCATAAATTCGGATTCATGCGTGTCTCTCCCAAAAGGTGTGTACAGCAAGGGTGATTGTGGTAAACTAAAAAGCAAAGACTCAAATCATACAAGACGCGCCAAGCAAAACACATATCATGTGGTGAATAAAAATATACCCTCAAGTAAAGTTACCAATAGACGAAGACGAAAGAGGGGATGCCTTCCAGGGCATCCCCAAGCTTAGGCTTTTGGTTGTCCTTGAATTTTACCTTGGGGTGCCTTGGGAATACCCAAGCTTAGGCTCTTGCCACTCCTTATTCCAAAATCCATGAAATCTTTACCCAAAAACTTGAATACTTCACAACACAAAACTTCAACAGAAAATCTCATGAGCTCCGTTAGTATAGGAAAATAAACCACCACTTTAAGGTACTGTAATGAACTCATTATTTATTTATATTGGTGTTAAACCTACTGTATTCCAACTTCTCTATGGTTCATACCCCCCGATACTAGCCATAGATGCATCAAAATAGGCAAACAACACACGAAAAACAGAATCTATCAAAAACAGAACAGTCTGTAGCAATCTGTAGGTTTCGAATACTTCTGTAACTCCAAAAATTCTGAAAAATTAGGAAGACCAGGAAAAAAGTATATTGATCTACTGCAGTTAGAATTGGTATTTTATCGCTCTCTGGTAAAAAATGAAAATTATTTTCGTGAGCACACACTTTCTGTTTTTATCAGCAAGATCAAACAACAATCACCCAAGAAGATTCTAAAGGATTTACTTGGCACAAACACTAATTAAAACATAGAAAACACAATCATATCAGAATCTAGATGAATTATTTATTACTAAACAGGAACAAAAAGCAAAGACCAAAAATAAAATTGGGTTTCCTCCCAACAAGCGCTATCGTTTAACGCCCCTAGCTAGGCATAAAAACAAGAATAGATCTAGGTATTGACATCTTCATTTGCAATCCAAAAGTGGCTCTCATAATAGATTCATAAGGCAATTTAATTTTTCTTCGTAGGAAAGTGTTCCATGCCTTTCCTTAATGGAAATTGGAATCTAATATTTCCTTCTTTCATGTCAATAATGGCACCAATCGTTCTAAGGAAAGGTCTACCAAGAATAATAGGACATGAAGGATTGCTATAGCAAGAACAATGAAATCTACGGGCACATAATTCCTATTTGCCACAATAAGAACATCATTAGTCTGTCCCATAGGTTTCTTAATGGTAGAATCCGCAAGATGCAAATTTAAAGAACAATCATCAAATTCACGGAAACCTAGCACATCACACAAAGTTTTTGGAATCATGGAAACACTAGAACCAAAATCACATAAAGCAAAGGATTCATAATCTTTAATCTTAATTTTAATAGTAGGTTCCCACTCATCATAAATTTTTCTAGGGATAAAAACTTCCAGTTCAAGTTTTTCTTCATGGGATTGCATTAAAGTATCAACGATATGTTTAGTAAAAGCTTTATTTTGATTATAAGCATGAGGAGAATTTAAAACGGATTGCAACAAGGAAATACAATGTATCAAAGAGCAATTATCATAATTAAGTTCCTTGAAATCCAAAATAGTGGGTTCATTGCTATGTAAAGTTTTGACCTCTTCGATCCCACTTTTATTAATTTTTGCAACAAGATCTGAAAACTTCGAATCATTGGGACGCCTTTTAACTAAAGTTGACTCATCTCTAGTCCCATGTTTATCAAAATTCATATTGGAAAACAAAGATTTAATAGGAGTCACATCAATCACTTTTAGATCTTCATCATTATTGTCGGTGTCAAAACCGGCGGATCTCGGGTAGGGGGTCCCGAACTGTGCGTCTAAGGTGGATGGTAACATGAGGCAGGGGACACAATGTTTACCCAGGTTCAGGCCCTCTTGATGGAGGTAATACCCTACGTCATGCTTGATTGATATTGATGATATGAGTATTACAAGAGTTGATCTACCACGAGATCGTAGAGGCTAAACCCTAGAAGCTAGCCTATGGTATGATTGTGTGTTGTCCTACGGACTAAACCCTCCAGTTTATATAGACACCGGAGGGGGCTAGGGTTACACAGAGTCGGTTACAAGGGAGGAGATCTACATATCCGTATTGCCAAGCTTGCCTTCCACACCAAGGAAAGTCCCATCGGGACCCGTGATGAAGTCTTCAATCTTGTATCTTCATAGTCCAACAGTCCGGCCAAAGGATATAGTCCGGATGTCCGGAGACCCCCTAATCCAGGACTTCCTCAGTAGCCCCTGAACCAGGCTTCAATGACGATGAGTCCGGCGCGCAGTTTCGTCTTCGGCATTGCAAGGCGGGTTCCTCCTCCGAATACTCCATGGAAGATTTTGAACACAAGGATAGTGTCCGGCTCTGCAAAACAAGTTCCACATACCACCATAGAGAGAATAATATTTCCACAAATCTAATCTGCTGACACATTTTGACAGCATGACGTCACGTCATGGCCCGGTCATTATTCGAACCATTTTTCTCAACCAGCACCGCACAAATCGCGAGGCGGTTTTCTTGACCCGTCTTGTCAAAGCAGAGATCGTGTCACCCTTATTACGGGATTCTCATCAATACAGACGTGGGTAACCCAACCGCGCCATCAATTATGACGCTTGGGGAATAAGCGATTTTACCAGGCAAGTGGGGAGGCGCATTGCCTCTTCCACTCTTATAAAGGGACAAGGATTCACCCTTTTTACCCACGCCTTCTTCCTCCTTGCTTACCCATTCTCGCACACTCAAGCTCCAGCGCCCAAGTTCGCGTCTTTCTTCTCAAACCACTCCAAGCATGTCCGGAGCGGGAGGCAAGTGGATGGTCTCCTCCGTCACGGAGGAGAACATCACAAAGTTACGGGAAGCCGGATATCTGGCCTCGGATATCGCGCACCGGCTGCCAGATGCAGGGCAGATCATCCCTACGCCTGAACCCCATGAGAGGGTAGTTTTTCTTACCCACTTCATCCGCGGACTGGGATTTCCCCTCCACTCGTTTGTCCACGGGCTCATGTTCTACTACGGGCTGGATTTTCATGATCTGGCTCCCAATTTCATCCTCAACATCTCGGTGTTTATCGTCATGTGCGAGGCCTTCCTCCACATCAGGCCCCATTTCGGCCTGTGGCTGAAGACCTTCAATGTAAAACCGAAGGTGGTGGTTGGTGTAACACCCCGGATGTAATTTACCTTATATGTATCTCAACTCTTGCCGTTTCCGGCGCTAAGTTATTTTATTTCCTCGGGTTCGGGTTTTTGTCTCCGTGTGTTGTTGCCTTTGTCATGCATCTCATATCATGTCATCATGTGCATTGCATTTGCATACATGTTCGTCTCATGCATCCGAGCATTTTCCCTGTTGTCCGTTTTGCATTCCGGCGCTCCTATCTCCTCCGGTGCCCCTTTCTACCTCTTTTCGTGTGTGGGGGTTAAACATTTCCGGATTGGACCGAGACTTGCCATGCGGCCATGGTTTACTACCGGTAGACCACCTGTCAAGTTTCGTACCATTTGGACTCCATTTGATACTCCAACGGTTAACCGAGGGACCGAGAAGGCCTCGTTTGTGTTGCGGCCCAACACCCTTCCAATTTGGCACAAAACCCACCTAAGCCCCTTCTATCGTCTAGAGCGTTCGATCACCATCGCGTGGCTGAAAACCGCACTCCATTTGAAGCTTCCTAGCTCCCTCTATGTCTATATATAGACCCCCTTCCAAAAATCACGGGTCTTCTTTCCCCTAACCCTAGTAAATCTCCACTCGCCGCCGCCGGACAAAATCCTGCCGACGGACGTGTCCGTTTCCACCGCTGCCGCCACGTGTCACACCTCCATTGGTCCAGCCGCATCCCCCGCCACCGGCCCGCCGAAGCCCGGGGCGGGCCCTCCCGCACCGCCTCCCGGGCCACGCCCCGCGCCGCCACCCGCCTCCCAGAGCCGCCCGCGCTCCGCCCTTCGCCGCCCTTGTAGCGACCTGACCCGAATGGATCAAGTCTCTGTGCTTAAGTGTCATCCCTAGATCGGTATGCTGACACACACAGTACTCGAAGGATTTATAACAGAGGTAAATCACATGTATAAAGTAACGTAAATACTATTACCTCAATCCATATAGCGGAAGCAACAAGGTTGTGGATTCCCATCAACACCAACGGCAAAGTTGAGTGTAGAAATCGTAACCCTAACGTATCACTTACTCGTCGTAAGATAATCCTGCATCATGAGACATTGCAGCCCGAAACGGGTCAGTACATTGAATGTACTGGCAAATTCACACCATAGAGAATGATGAATAAAGACTATCACTACATGCATATTTGGCTGGTGGAAAAGCTCTATGGTTATAAGGTTTTTGCGTAAAGCCAATTTTTCCCTACTGCAAAGGAATAAATTTTATTTAACTATCATGGTGGTTGTTGAACATTGAGAATGGTTGACAGCATTCTCAATCCCAATTAAGTAACATCATTAAACCCAACAATATTCATTTAAAGTAATGTGATGAGATCAACAGGATAATCCAAGAACTAGATACTCAAGATGTCCATAATCGGGGACACGGCTAACCATGATTAGTTTATACACTCTGCAGAGGTTTGCGCACTTTTCCCCACAAGACTTGATCGCCTCTGTTTGGTTTCTCGCACTACAGGGTGTTTGAGAAGACGGATGACCGAGACATAGTCTTTCAGAAGCGCTAGCACCTTACGATCGGGTAGACCGTACCACCTACATCCCCTACATCTGCTAGTCTACCACTGTAAGAGTTCGCACAACTTAGTCAACTATGCCAGAGCCCATAATGGCTTGTGGCTGCACACGGAAGTTTCTAGTACGAATAATCTCATGATCCCTTTGAGCCTGGGTGGCGGTCCAAAGAAAAACAGGCAAGTCCTGGAAACCCCAGGTGCCTCAATCCACCCAGATGTGTGTTTAAGTTGCCACCTTAGATAAACCATTAATTACCAATCTCACATCTGTCATGGATATCACTCACCCAATCCACGTCTACTAGCATAGCATGGCATAATAAGCAAACGTAGAAGTAACTCCCAAAGGTTTGAATGCAGGGCAATAGATTCCTACCTCATCAACTACTTCCCAATACCAACATGTTATCAATCCTACTCATGCAATGTTTGAGGGTGAAGCTAATGCATAAAAACTGGGTATGGAAGGGGATATGATCAAAGTGTGAACTTGCCTGCAATGTTGATGAAGATGATTCGCACTCAAAACTCTTGATAGTTCTACTCGTCATACTCCGGTCAATCTATCGTAAGCAAGCAATAGTAACCACACATGAGCAAACACTCAAAAGATCAGAAAGAACAAAGAAGACGATTCGGAAACATCAAAACCAAGCAAATAACTCTTGCAACATAAAACAATTTCTAACAGTACCAAAATTATGTGAATTTGGCCTTATTAGAATGTTTAGGTCAAGAGCTTCGATTTGCAAAAAAAATCAACTCAAACGGAGTTACGAAACTCAAGTTATGATCAAACGGAGTTTGAATTCAAATCTGATCTAATTAAAATTTTAAACTTTTCAAAAACATGTTTGAGTTGGATTACCGGATAGAGGGGATCATAACGAAGACGTGGGCGTTGGTTTCGTTGGATTTGGACTAACGAGCAAAAAGTTATAGTCATTTGAAAATCAGGGACTAATCTATAAAAGAAAATCCTCACATATAGGTCCCTGGCCGAAATAATAAGAAAAAGGAAAAAATCTATCGAGCGAACGCTCGCTACAGAACCTAAACCGACGAAAACCGTTCGCTAAGGAGATCTAAACAGTGAACGTTCGCAAAATAACTGGGTTTTAAAAAAAACGGGTTCTTAAGCAAAACCGAAGAAAACCTAAACCTAAAAGAAAACCGGCGAACCAGGGGCGGTTTTATACCGGTTCGGGGCGGTTCTTTGGTGAAAAACCGGAGACTCTCCGGCGAGGTTACGGACTCCGGCGAGTCCGGCGAGCTCCGGCGTCGGCGGATCTGGCGCGGCAGCGAGGCGGCAAGGGCGAAGGCTACGCGGGCAGCGGCGGTGTGGCGCGGCAAGGCGGCAAGGCGCAGCTGCGGCGTCGCGGCAGAGGCGGCAAAGCAGCAGCAGCTAGCGGCGGCGGCGGCGATGTGCGTCGGCGGCACGGGCAGCCAGCAGCGGCGGGAGGCGGCGGTTGCGGGGAGAGGAGAGAGAGAGAGGAGGCCCGGGGCTCCGGATTTTATAGGAGGGAGGAGAGAGGCGGCGAGGGGAGTCCGGGCATGGTACGAACGTCGAGGCGGCGGCGGTCGCGGCGTCGCTTAGGACTCCGTCCCAAGCTGGAGGGCGAGGCGGACGGGGAGCTGGGTTGGGCCGCGGCCTGGCAGGAGCTGGGCCGGCCCAGTCGGCGAGGGAAGTCCTTTTTTTTAACATTATTTTCCAGACAAATAAAATAATAAAACGAGATAACTAATAATATTATATAGGCATATTATATATCAAAATTTTCAGAAAAAGATTTTCTATGACATGAACATTTTTATAACTTCAAATAAAATCCACACAAATTCAGACAAAACAAAGAGTGCTACTAGTCTAATAAAATCCAACTAAAATCATAGTAAAAATACCAAAATGATTTCAAATTAATTTTTCTCCAAGTTTCTATTGTAGGGAATCATGTTACCCTAATTTCCATATATTTTATTTTTGGAGAAAAATAATTTGAATAAAACTCAAATAAATCCAAATTGAAAATAATTTCAAAAGGACTTTGAATTTGATCCTTGAAACTCCCAACTCATATTTCATAATTTGAAGAAGTCATTTTATCTCCTCTTGTGAAAATCATTGAGTTGCTTAAAGTTTCTGAATTGAAATATTTCCAAATGAAATTCAATTATTTTCAAATACCGTTTCATTTAATTTTAAATGGAAGAAGTCATATCATCTTCGTTCAAGGGTTTTGTATTTGAAAAGAATTTGAATTCATGGAGATCAGAAAGCAAATATGAAAGTTTGGGAAAGTCCTTTTATTCCCTCTCATTTAACTTTCAAAAAGTTTCGAATTCACTCACTTTCAGACAATCAATCAAACAATCAGTCAAATCTATCTATTTATTATAACATTCCAAAATTTAGAATTTTGGGATGTTACAAACCTACCACCCTTATATGAATCTCGTCCTCGAGATTCGGAGAGGCTAGCAAGAAAAAGGTTAGGGTTTGGGGGTCTCCTTAGATTCCATCGATCTTCACAGGGGTCTGGGGTGCTACCACCCTTAGAAGAATGGTTACTGTTCCATCAAAACTCATATGCTCCATCCTTATTCTTGACAGTGTCGGTCTTCTCAGATCCTTGAGAAAATTCCTCCTCTAAGCTCTTCCGGTAACGGCATAACCTTTTCCTCAATTTTTCTGTACTTTCATCCTGGTAAGGTGATTCCGAGACTGGGTCTTCTTAGCGGACGGGTCTGGCGCCAAAACTAAACAACTATCGATATCTCATGGTGGTCAACAATTTATGGTTTCTCCTGCAGGAAATGGGTCTGGGTGATCCTCACCGTATAACCTACGGTTGGCAAAGCTGCCTTGTACAAGGGAAAAATACCTATACCATTTTAGGGCTTAAACAAGGTTTCGATCGTTGTCGCTCTACTATGGGTGAGTCACTCAGATTTACCATCCCATATAGCAAAGCAAATAATAAGAGTAAGTCGGTATGGTGATCAATCCATCCCGCACCCAAATCATTACCTTGTATACGGTTTAGCGAATCTCGCATTGTAACACTCGGTCATCCTCACAAGCATTGCAGAATTTCTCTCGTCGACGAACCAAGTTCAGAATAATCCATTGATTCTGCAAGCCAGACAAACATCTATCGTTCCTTCACAACTCTCAGGTTTTGCGTAAACTCCTATAAAATCGTCTGTCGACAAAGGTATATCCACTTCCAGGGTCTTTCCTTCAGCAAGAATGTGCTTCCTTCTTGGCAGGTCCTGGGGCCTGTGGGTTATGGCCCATCTCATCACTTGTAAACCTTGCACTTATCATCGGGCAACTGATCATTATTCCAACTTCCAACTTCCTAGTATTCTTAAATCCATCCAATTGTACTGTCTTCCTTCTATTGGCACCAAACTAGGACATGTTTACTCAGACACATCATGGAGTTTCCATTGATCGATATTTCCGACATCATACCTCCTTTATATCCAATAGTAATTTATCTCTTCATCCTCGTGGGATATCCCACATACCGAGATAAAAACTTATACTTATGAAGTCCATATTCCACTTCGTGGAACATCATTATCCTTTCCGTGGTCAAGCGTCCTTACAGGGGAATATAGGCCATCTCTGCATGCCACTTCTTCAACTGGGAAACGTGAAACACATCTTGAACTCCTGACAGTCCTTCGGGTAACTCAAACTTGTAGGCACTTCTCTCATATGCTCCAAAACTCGGTATGGTCCTACAAATCTCGGGGCTAACTGTCCCTTAACTCCAAATCGTTTAACTCCTCGCAGAGGGGTCACATGAAGACATGCTCTATCTACAATTTCATAGACTACCTCCTTGCGTTTTTAAGTCTGCATAACTCTTCTGCCTGGACTGAGCTACCTTCAGTCTATCTCGAATCAACTTAACATTCTCTTATGACTCCTTGATCACATTTGGCCCAAACAACTGACGGTCTCCAACTTCATCCCACATACTCTTGGGGTATCACACATATCGAGACAAAACTCGTATTCATTTTGTCCGAAATCCACTCAGTGGAGTATCCTTATCTTTTCCAGGGGTCAACGGTTCTTACAGGGTACTACCACCCTTAAAATGCACAAATCTTCCATAGACCATATTTCTCATATCCTCAGAATGGCCAAAATTCTTCTTCATAGAGTAACAACTCATAAAACCCAAATCTTTACCAACGATGCTAACTTTATTGATTCTCCAATGATTACAATCTTTTGCTTTTCCATTACATGTCTCAACTCAACACCTCAATATAAAAGAAAATGTTCTCACTTCTACTACTCCATTTCTTTTGTTGCAAACTCAACTATCTAGCACAAGTCTCCTTCTCCTTAGGGCATTCTCTGGCGAAGTGCCCTACTCCATTACAACTAAAACATATTACTTCTGACAAGTATCGAGGTTTCCTTTTTGGGCAATTGTTGAGGTAGTGCCCTGACTCCTTGCACCTGTAATAGATGATATGACTCAGGTCCCTCCTGGGCTCCAATCGGTTTCTCTTCCTGGACTTTTCCATTCCAATCAGGGCTTTTATTTCCTGTGGGTCATATTCTACTTCCTCTGTCAGGCATTCTACTAGATCCCCATTCAAACAATTTTGGGAGATGTGTCCTTCTTCTCCACATGAATAGCAAGACTTAGTGCAGGGTTTACTCGGGTCTTCTTTAGATGTGTCCTCCATCACAGCTTCTTCTAAAATTTCCATGAGGGCTCCTTTCATTTCTTCTTTCTTCTGCTGGATGGTTCGTTGTACCATGGGGTAAATGTGACACTGAGCAGGATAGTGGGTAGTCCCCTCACACAAGAAACAAGTAATTTGCCTAGTTGGGCATTCTTCAACTGGGTGACTTCCTTCACAATTAGGGCATTCATCCTTGTGTTCTTTGTGGGTGTGTCCGATTTCTCCACAAATCTTGCATGCACAAGGTTTCTTCATATCCTTTCCATAAGGTTTCAACTTCTGGGACACAAACCGAGACTTTGGCAGAGTCAACTTAAATTCTTTCCAAGTGGTTACTCCTTGCCATCCATTGATGGTTTGGTACATCCTCCACCAAGTAGCAGCACCTCTTTCAAAGCACTGAAGAGCATGATGGGTCATATTATTTCCAACTACAGGGTTATTCTCCATGTGATCCTCCATGTTCTGAATCCATCGGTCTGTCTCCAACTGACTCATCGGTCCAGAAAATACAAGCTCATCTCCATTCATCCTCTATTGGGTCCATGGGTTTGGGGTAAGATAAGAGAGATAGAGAGGGATGCACACGATGCAAACAACAGTTTTGAAAAGATAGATTTTATTTGTGGCCGTCGGGAAAACATCAAACAAATGACAGCTCACAAACGTCGCATCTAACGTAGGTATAAAACAGGGGTTTGGTCTGCTAAGGTCATCGTCGCCAAACTCTTCAAGTCTTGTTCATGCCTCCAATGGCTTCTTCCGATCATGCTTGTCTTCTCAAGTTCTTTTCCCAGATCATCTCTGTTGACGTGAAATCTCTCCTGACATCCTTTAATATTCTGGAGTTGTATTTTAAACTTCTAAGTTTCAACATCCTTGGCATGAACCATGGTCTAGTTCCTGACGAATCTCCGGTTTCTCGAGGTTTTGCTCCTCCAGCTTGGCTACTTCAACTTCTGGGTCCTAAGTTCTTCACGAAATGCTCCCTGTCAAAATACGGCTTCTTGTAGCTCCATCTTAACTTCTTGATGTAACACTCCAGATCCTGGTGATACACCGGCTAAGGTTAAAACTTCATCTTTTGCTGATAGCTGCTACGTCAGCCTTCTACCATCCAATCCTTCCGAAGAAATGCCTGCTTAACCCAGCCCGGTGACAATAGCATCAGCGAGCGATGAGATCACGGATAACCATGTTTCTGCTCTTGTCATTCCCATGAGCTATCATTCCGTAGTTGATATCTCCTGCCTTAGGGTTTCTTTGACAAAACTTCGAGTTCTCATACTCCTTGTTTCAGTCTTTCTCCGATACACCTTGATCTCGGGTATTGACAACTTCCATAGTCTGCCAAGTTCCATAAGGGTAGCCTTCCTAGGTCATACAATTCTGGGAATTCTTCAGAGCCTTCAATTCTCCTAGTCTTCGGAGTCTTCAACCGTTGTAGTTTCCATTATTCAGATGCACAGTAAAATCCTCTTCATTCCGAAATGGTCATAGTTGTCCAATATCTTGTACTTCTTGGAGTGGTCTCATCAGTCGAATCTTCGTGTGGTCAAAGGGGGAAAAGGGGTATAGTCTCACTAAAGAGAATTTTTTAAATAAGCTCAGAAGAGAAGAGAGGTAAAAGATCTTTTTTTTGAAAGGGAAAGTTGTAGAGAAAAATATTTGCTATGGGCTTGCCAGTTTCTAGGGTCACGTCCTATAGTCAACATGTGCTCTGATACCATCTTGTAGCGACCTGACCCGAATGGATCAAGTCTCTGTGCTTAAGTGTCATCCCTGGATCGGTATGCTGACACACACAGTACTCGAAGGATTTATAACAGAGGTAAATCACATGTATAAAGTAACGTAAATGATATTATCTCAATACATATAGCGGAAGCAACAAGGTTGTGGATTCCCATCAACACCAATGGCAAAGTTGAGTGTAGAAATCGTAACCCTAACGTATCACTTACTCGTCGTAAGATAATCCTGCAACATGAGACATTGCAGCCCGAAACGGGTCAGTACATTGAATGTACTGGCAAATTCACACCATAGAGAATGATGAATAAAGACTATCACTACATGCATATTTGGCTGGTGGAAAAGCTCTGTGGTTATAAGGTTTTTGCGTAAAGCCAATTTTTCCCTACTGCAAAGGAATAAATTTTATTTAACTATCATGGTGGTTGTTGAACATTGAGAATGGTTGACAGCATTCTCAATCCCAATTAAGTAACATCATTAAACCCAACAATATTCATTTAAAGTAACGTGATGAGATCAACAGGATAATCCAAGAACTAGATACTCAAGATGTCCATAACCGGGGACACGGCTAACCATGATTAGTTTATACACTCTGCAGAGGTTTGCGCACTTTTCCCCACAAGACTTGATCGCCTCCGTTTGGTTTCTCGCACTACTGCGTGTTTGAGAAGACGGATGACCGAGACATAGTCTTTCAGAAGCGCTAGCACCTTACGATCGGGTAGACCGTACCACCTACATCCCCTACATCTGCTAGTCTACCACTGTAAGAGTTCACACAACTTAGTCAACTATGCCAGAGCCCATAATGGCTTGTGGCTGCACACGGAAGTTTCTAGTATGAATAATCTCATGATCCCTTTGAGCCTGGGTGGCGGTCCAAAGAAAAACAGGCAAGTCCTGGAAACCCCAGGTGCCTCAATCCACCCAGATGTGTGTTTAAGTTGCCACCTTAGATAAACCATTAATTATCAATCTCACATCTGTCATGGATATCACTCACCCAATCCACGTCTACTAGCATAGCATGGCATAAGAAGCAAACGTAGAAGTAACTCCCAAAGGTTTGAATGCAGGGCAATAGGTTCCTACCTCATCAACTACTTCCCAATACCCACATGTTATCAATCCTACTCATGCAATGTTTGAGGGTGAAGCTAATGCATAAAAACTGGGTATGGAAGGGGATATGATCAAAGTGTGAACTTGCCTGCAATGTTGATGAAGATGATTCGCACTCAAAATTCTTGATAGTTCTACTCGTCATACTCCGGTCAATCTATCATAAGCAAGCAATAGTAACCACACATGAGCAAACACTCAAAAGATCAGAAAGAACAAAGAAGACGATTCGGAAACATCAAAACCAAGCAAATAACTCTTGCAACATAAAACAATTTCTAACAGTACCAAAATTATATGAATTTGGCCTTATTAGAATGTTTAGGTCAAGAGCTTCGATTTGCAAAAAAAATCAACTCAAACGGAGTTACGAAACTCAAGTTATGATCAAACGGAGTTTGAATTCAAATCTGATCTAATTCAAATTTTAAACTTTTCAAAAACATGTTTGAGTTGGATTACCGGATAGAGGGGATCATAAGGAAGACGTGGGCGTTGGTTTCGTTGGATTTGGACTAACAAGCAAAAAGTTATAGTCATTTGAAAATCAGGGACTAATCTGTAAAAGAAAATCCTCACATATAGGTCCCTGGCCGAAATAATAAGAAAAAGGAAAAAATCTATCGAGCGAACGCTCGCTACAGAACCTAAACCGACGAAAACCGTTCGCTAAGGAGATCTAAACAGTGAACGTTCGCAAAATAATTGGATTTAAAAAAATGGGTTCTTAAGCAAAACCGAAGAAAACCTAAACCTAAAAGAAAACCGGCAAACCGGGGACGGTTTTATACCGGTTCGGGGCGGTTCTTCGGTGAAAAACCGGAGACTCTCCGGCGAGGTTACGGACTCCGGCGAGTCCGGCGAGCTCCGGCGTCGGCGGATCTGGCGCGGCAGCGAGGCGGCAAGGGCGGAGGCTACGCGGGCAGCGGCGGTGCGGCGCGGCAAGGCGGCGAGGCGCAGCTGCGGCATCGCGGCAGAGGCGGCAAAGCAGCAGCAGCAGCTAGCGGCGGCGGCGGCGATGTGCGTCGGCGGCGCGGGCAGCCAGCAGCGGCGGGAGGCGGCGGTTGCGGGGAGAGGAGAGAGAGAGGAGGCCCGGGGCTCCGGATTTTATAGGAGGGAGGAGAGAGGCGGCGAGGGGAGTCCGGGCACGGTACGAACGTCGAGGCGGCAGCGGTCGCGGCGTCGCTCGGGACTCCATCCCGAGCTGGAGGGCGAGGCGGACGGGGAGCTGGGCTGGGCCGCGGCCTGGCAGGAGCTGGGCCGGCCCAGTCGGCGAGGGAAGTCCTTTTTTTTAACATTATTTTCCAGACAAATAAAATAATAAAACGAGATAACTAATAATATTATATAGGCATATTATATATCAAAATTTTCAGAAAAAGATTTTCTACGACATGAACATTTTTATAACTTCAAATAAAATCCACACAAATTCAGACAAAACAAAGAGTGCTACCGGTCTAATAAAATCCAACTAAAATCATTTTAAAAATACCAAAATGATTTCAAATTAATTTTTCTCCAAGTTTCTATTATAGGGAATCATGTTACCCTAATTTCCATATATTTTATTTTTGGAGAAAAATAATTTGAATAAAACTCAAATGAATCCAAATTGAAAATAATTTCAAAAGGACTTTGAATTTGATCCTTGAAACTCCCAACTCATATTTCATAATTTGAAGAAGTCATTTTATCTCCTCTCGTGAAAATCATTGAGTTGCTTAAAGTTTTTGAATTGAAATATTTCCAAATGAAATTCAATTATTTTCAAATACCCTTTCATTTAATTTTAAATGGAAGAAGTCATATCATCTTCGCTCAAGGGTTTTGTATTTGAAAAGAATTTGAATTCATGGAGATCAGAAAGCAAATATGAAAGTTTGGGAAAGTCCTTTTATTCCCTCTCATTTAACTTTCAAAAAGTTTCGAATTCACTCACTTTCAGATAATCAATCAAACAATCAGTCAAATCTATCTATTTATTATAACATTCCAAAATTTAGAATTTTGGGATGTTACAGCCCTGCCGCCGACCTCGGACGCCGGCGAGCTCCGCAAGTCCGGCCGCCGCCCGGGACGCTCTCCTCGACGTCCGCGCTTCCGCCGACCATCGTCCTCGCCGCCCGGCGCCGGCAACCGCTCCGGCGGCCTCTCCTTCATCCTCCTCGGCACACCTCGGCCCGGCTGCTTCTTCTTCTTCTCCGGCGAGCTCCGGCGACCTCGGCGACGAACCTCGTTTTCCGTGCATGCTACAGTACCTCCAGATCCCAATCTGGACGAGGGTCGACTTCTCCCCGAAAACCCTAGTTTATTTGCATTTTTCTGCATGCTATAACTCCGCATCTATAGCTCCGATTTGCGCGTGTAGCATATCAAAATGTTTGCCTCAATGAGTACATCATTTCATCTCATTGCATTATTTTCATTTGAGCTCATCTTGATGCCCCCAATGCTGTTGGAAGAGGGCTATGTGATAAATTTGCCAGATCTGTTTTATCAAATAGATATTTGTCATTTTTGCCATGATTAATGTGTGCATGATATGCTCCTGAGCTCTACATGTGTTTTGTTATATGCCATGCCATCTTTACAGAGGTGCTTACCATGTATTTTTGTGATATGTGTGGTGACTAGCACAAGCTTGCAGAGTAGTGTAATCGGTAATGCTGATTTCAGGGACTTAGAATTTCACCAAGCCTTGTCCTGATTTTGTCGGTATGCCATATGTTCATGTTGTTTCCTAGTGATTCGTGCCTCTTTTGAGGATGATCAGTAAGGATGTTTTGTTAACATTATGGTGCTCTATCGATCCATGTCTTTATTTGCATTTATGGAGCATCCTAGCTTGAGTCAATCGAGCTCTACTTTTGCTATTTCGTGAATCCCGGCAGATTGTTGACTTGTTAGTGATTTTGCCAAGGATGTTGCTATTGATCCGTGCATGCTATGTTGTTGTTATTGCTATGTCTAGCTTCTATGCCATGTATTCTTGATGGGTGTATACTTAGTTTGTCATGCCATGCTCTGTAGTAAGTGCATCGAGCTCGTGAACATGCCTACTCGTTAACTGATTTGCATGCTCCAGTTTTTCACTAAGTCTGAGATCTGTTTATGTTTTTGCCATGTTCACATGCTTGCAAATGTATTTTCTGATCCCTTTTGGCTCAAGGTCACTAAGGGACTTTTGTTAAGTGCTTTGAGTAGCTTCATGCCATGCCTTGCTTTGCCATGCTAAGTTCCTGTAGCACGTAGTTTTCATGCTCTAAAGTGTGCTTCCTGATGATAAATTCCAGACTTGTGTTAATTTCACTAAGTCTGAAACCTGTTATAGTTTGCACTTTTTCCATGCTTGTTTGAACCTGTTAGTGGATGAATTAGCCGTAGCTCAGTGTTCATATTTTGTCAAGCATCATGAGTGGATCCCTGCCATGTATTTTTTTGTTGTGTTTGAGTGCTGTAGCATATTTATCTTGATGCATTTAGTTGGTCACTTGCTGTTTATCGCAGACCGGTGCCATATTTGTTTTGCTTGCCATTTCCAAACCATGCATCCGATTCCGGTGATTTTTATATCGATTTCAACCGAAATCACCTCACCTTTCCAGTGGCACTCTTGGATTTCCATGTTGAGACCAGGTTCAATCATTCCTTGTCAAATCTGGCATATGCATCACATATCGCACCCCGCATAGCATACCATGTGTGCATGATGTTGTTTGAGCATTGCACGTGGTTGATTGTGTTTCTTTTTGCATGTTGGTCTTGTTTGGGTAGAGCTGGGAGACGAGTTCACGAATGAGGAGCCCGTTGAGTTCGCTTACGAGGATCAAGTCAACTCTGACAACTTTGCAGGCAAGATGATCATACCCTCGAAATCACTTCTATCTTTGCTTGCTAGATGCTCGCTCTTTTGCTAGGCCTATGCTACGATACCTAAAACTTGCTTATCATGCCTCCCAAATTGCCATGCCAAACCTCTAACCCACCATGTCCTAGCAAACCGTTGATTGGCTATGTTACCGCTTTGCTCAGCCCCTCTTATAGCGTTGCTAGTTACAGGTGAAGATTGGAGATCGTTCCTTGTTGGAACATTTGTTTATTGTTGGGATATCACTATATTATCTTGTTATCTTAATGCACCTATATACTTGGTAAAGGGTGGAAGGCTCGGCCTTTTGCCTAGTGTTTTGTTCCACTCTTGTCGCCCTAGTTTCCATCATATCGGTGTTATGTTCCCGGATTTTGCGTTCCTTACGCGGTTGGGTGATAATGGGAACCCCTTGATAGTTCGCCTTGAATAAAACTCCTCCAGCAATGCCCAAACTTGGTTTTACCATTTGCCACCTAGCCTCATTTTCCCTTGGGTTTCCGGAGCCCATGGGTCATCTTTATTTAAACCCCCCTGGGCCAGTGCTCCTCTGAGTGTCGGTCCGACTGAGCTACCTGCGGGGCCACCTCGGGGAAACTTGAGGGTTGGTTTTACTCGTAGCTAGTCTCATCTGAGTGTGCCCTGAGAACGAGATATGTGCAGCTCCTATCGGGATTTGTCGGCACATTTGGGCGGTGTTGCTGGACTTGTTTTACCATTGTCGAGGATGTCTTGTACCCGGGATTCCGAGCCTGATCGGGTCTTCCCGCTAGAAGGAATATCCTTCGTTGACCGTGAGAGCTTGTGATGGGCTAAGTTGGGACACCCCTGCAGGGATTTGAACTTTCGAAAGTCGTGCCCGTGGTTATGGGCAGATGGGACTTTGTTAATGTCCGGTTGTAGATAAAATGAAACTTAACTTAATTAAAATGAATCAACCGCGTGTGTTACCGTGATGGTCTCTTCTCGGCGGAGTCCGGGAAGTGAACACAGTGTTGGAGTAATGCTTGACGTACGTTGTTCTAGGATCACTTCTTGATCATAGTTCTTCGTTCGTGCTTTGCCTTCTCTTCTCGCTCTCTTTTGCGAACATGTTAGCCACCATATATGCTAGTCGCTTGCTGCAGCTCCACATATTACCTTGCTTTACCTATAAGCTTAAATAGTCTTGATCGCGAGGGTGCGAGATTGCTGAGTCCCCGTGACTCACGGATTACTTCCAAAACCAGATGCAGGGACCGATGATACCTCTCCAGACGATGCGCTTGAGCTCAAGTGGGAGTTCGATGAAGACTCTCGTCGTTACTATGTGTCTTTTCCAGATGATCGGTAGTGGTGCCCAGTTGGGGCGATCGGGGACCGTGTCGCATGTTGGGGTTGATCTTTATTGTGGTACTGTAGTCGGACCATGAGTGTATTGGATGATTGTGATGTTATTCATGTATTTGTGTGACGTGGCGAGTGTAAGCCAACTATGTATCCTTTACCCCTTTTATCTATTTACATGGGTTGTTGTGAAGATTACCTTACTTGCGACATTTCTTTCAATGCGGTTATGCCTCTAAGTCGTGCTTCGACACGTAGGAGATATAGCCGCATCGAGGGTGTTACAAGTTGGTAATCAGAGCCTTCCCCGACCTTAGGATCCCCCTGCTTGATCGAATCGTTGGCGTTGTTGAGTCTAGAAAAATGTTTTGAGTCATTTAGGAATTATATATCGGAGAGTTTAGGAATTCTTTTTACTCCCCAGTCCCTTCATCGCTCTGGTGAGGCATCCTGACATAGAGTTTTGACTCTTCTCTTCTCAAATTTCACTAAAAAATTTTAGGATCACGCGGGTATCTTGGAATCGTTCCGATCGATTTGTGACGAGAACATTGTTCATGGTGCCTCCTGTCATTTAGGGGTTGTGGCAGTGTCCCGGGGAGTTGAGCTCCGAGGTGTTGTCATCACAATTTTATCGTTGAGATTCTGGAATACCTGAGTTTCGCCGACATCGAAAATCTCTTTTATGCAGTTGTTGGTGAGATAACCTCGACGCCACCCAGTACTGGGGCGGGAGTTCGGGAGTATTACCATAACTTGTATAACGGATGCTTTTTGAAGGTTGAGGTAAATGATTTCCGAAGTTTTTCTCGGTTATGTGTTGAAGGATGGATACAGCTGGATGTAGGATTTGCTAGATTTGGGTGAGATATTATGCTTCCCCTGTATCCCCAACACCTGATTGCATAACCGGAAAGGTTCAGGAGTTTCATAGGTGGGAATTCTTGTAGCTCTTGTACTTCTTCCGCGGATATTTGGTTTGGGATTGGGTGATCCTTACCGAGTATTCGTTCTTGTTCCGTACCTTGTTGTTTTTTTCTTCTACCTAAATTCTAAGTGGCTTCTCAATTTATGGATATGTGACCATTTCAATTGGAATGCATTTGTTCATTTTGTTCGGATGTGAATACTATATGTTGCAATTTCAACCCGTTTGATTCAGCTTCAATATTTGTCTATCTATGTGCTAATGGATGTCAACCTGTTCAGGATGGCTCCTCCAACGCGCACGACTCCGAATCCTGATCTGCCACCACCACCTCCACCTCCGGAGGCATGGCAAGCTGTGATGGCCGCTACCAATGCAAACACACAGCTGATCATGCAACTTCTTCAAGAGCGCAACCAAGGGAACCAGGGTCATGCCAACAATCAGAATCAGTTTGCTACACTCAACCAGCTCCTTGCTAACCAGCCAAAGACCTTCAGCAATTTTGTTGAGGCAATAGACGCTGTTGATTGGCTCATGGACATATGCAAGCATTTCGAGTGCAGTAACGTCAGGCCTCAGGACTTTTTCAAGTTTGCCTCCTTCCAACTCAAAGACCAAGCTGCAGAATGGTTTCAACAGTACAAAGATTCCAGAGGAGGCCATGTGATTACCTGGGATGAATTCCGTCAAGACTTCAAAGCTCATCATATTCCTCAGAGCGTGGTTGAAAGCAAGCGTGAGGAATTCCGCAACCTGAAGCAAGGCTCTATGTCTATTTACGAGTACAACAAGATGTTTCAGAAGCTCGCCCGTTTTGCTAAGCAGGACGTCCCTGACGAGAAGAGCATGATATACCAGTTCAGGGGTGGTCTCAGAGAAGAAATCCAGCTAGCTCTCGTCCTCTTTGAGCCCAAGAGGTACGATGAGTTTTACAACATGGCAATGAAGCAAGAGACTGCTCAACTGAAGTGCGATGCTTCCAAGAAGCGAGTCAGAGATGCAACTCATTCTTCCTCAACTCAAGTGGCTAAGCAGCAGAAGTATTGGCTTCCTCCTCCTTTGTTCTGTCAGCCTTATCAGCAGAAGAGCAAAGGTGGCAGTGGATCTTCCCACCCACCCAACACTGGCTTTCAGAACAAGACTTCGTCTCAAGCTCCAAGATCGAGTGCTCCGTATCACCGTCCGCTTTCAGAGGTCATGTGCAACAAGTGCCAATAGAAGGGTCACTATGCCAACAAATGCTTCAATCAGAGGCGTCTCCCTCCTCCTCCTCCTGTGAGATCGGCAAGTACAGTTGTGGTCAAGCATAACCACAAGCATGCCAAAGTCAACTTGATGAATGCAGCTCAGGCAGAGGACTCGTCAGATGTCATCATGGGTAACCTTCCTGTTAACGATATTCCAGCTAAAGTACTTTTTGACTCTGGTGCATCGCATTCCTTCATGTCATTCCCATTTGCATCGGAGAGCAATTTTGGTACTAAGGCATTACCTAGAGCATTGCAAGTTGTTTCCCCGGCTAAGCGTCTGAGTTCTAGCATGATGGTTCCGGATATTTCTATCATGATGGGTGATTTCAAGTTTCTGGCTTCTCCAATGGTCCTTGGTAACTCGGATATTGATCTTATTCTTGGAATGGACTGGCTTTCTAAGCACAAGGCTCAACTTGATTGTGCAGCCATGCAGATTCAATTGACTCATTCGTCTGAGGATGTAATTGTCTTTGCTGCTCGGGATAATACCATCCATCTGTTTTCTCTCAATGAGAAGGGTGAACTAGATGCCATCTCTCAAATTCCAATCGTTTGCGAATATCAAGACGTCTTTCTAGAAGAGCTTCCAGGAATGCCTCCGCACCGGCCAGTTGAATTCGTCATCGATCTTGAGCCTGGCATGGAACCTGTTTGCAAACGTCCTTACAAGCTTGGACCTGAAGAGTTGAAGGAGCTGAAGAAGCAACTCGATATTCAAGCGCGAATGGGTATCATCCGATCTAGTTCTTCTCTGTGGGGTTGTGGAGTTCTTTTTGTGAAGAAGAAGGATGGAACGGGCCAACTTTGTGTTGACTACCGTCCATTGAACAATAAGACTATAAAGAACAAGTACCCACTTCCCAACATCAACGAGCTGTTTGAACTACTCAAAGGTGCTCAAGTATTCTCCAAGCTTGATCTCCGTATGGGCTATCACCAGATTCGAATTCGTGAGCAAGATATCCCCAAGACGGCTTTCAGAACAAGCTATGGTTCATATGAATACACTGTCATGTCTTTTGGCCTCGTCAATGCTCCGCCGACTTTCTCTCACATGATGAACTTCATCTTCAACGCCTACACAAATGACTTTGTCTTGGTCTACCTTGATGACATTTTGGTTTTTTCCAAGAACAAGGAAGATCATGCCAAGCACTTGCGTTTGGTGCTGGATAAGCTCAGAGAACATCAGTTCTACGCCAAGTTCTCAAAGAGCGAGTTTTGGCTCGATGAGGTTCTCTATCTTGGGCATATCATCTCTGCCAAGGGCATAGTGGTGAATCCTGAGAAGGTGTCTGCAATTGTGAATTGGGAACCACCTCAGAACGTGAAGCAACTCCGCAGCTTCCTTGGTCTCGCAAGCTACTGTCGAAGGTTCGTTGAGAACTTTTCAAAGATCGCGAAGCCTCTTTCAAACCTTCTCCAGAAGCACGTCAAGTACGTTTGGTCTCCGGAATGTGACATCGCTTTCAACACCTTGAAAGAGAAATTAGTCACTGCTCCAGTTCTGACTCCTCCTGATGAATCCAAACCGTTCGAGGTCTTCTGTGATGCCTCTCTTCAAGGTCTTGGTGCAGTGTTGATGCAAGAGAAGAAAGTTGTGGCTTATACCTCTCACAAGTTGAAGCCCAACGAGAAGAACTACCCCACTCATGACCTCGAGTTGGCGGCAGTTGTGCATGCTCTTTTGACTTGGAGACATCTCTTATTGGGAAGAAAAGTGGACATCTTCACTGACCACAAGAGTCTCAAGTACATCTTCACTCAGCCTAATCTCAACCTCAGGCAGACTCGTTGGGTCGAAATGATTCAAGAGTATAATCCGAGTATCAAATATACTCCAGGCAAGGCCAATGTGATTGCTGACGCATTGAGCAGGAAGGCTCTGCAACAGTCTGATTCTCAAGCCTTACCAACCTGAGCTTTGTGAAGCTTTCCGCAAACTCAATTTGCAATTTGTTCCTCAAGGGTTCCTCGCCAACGTTCAAGTCTCTCCTACTTTGGAAGATCAGATTCGCGAGGCTCAACTTCTTGATGCTATGGTGAAGAAGGTGAAGATTGGGATTGCCAAGAGTCAATCCAAGTACAAGTGCTATCGCCTTGATGACAAGGATACTCTCTTCTTCGAGGATCGCATTGTTGTGCCTAAAGGTGACCTTCATAAAGTCATTATGAACGAGGCTCACAATTCACTCCTCTCCATCCACCCTGGGAGTACGAAGATGTACCAGGACCTCAAGCAGGCTTATTGGTGGACTCGAATGAAGCGCGAGATTGCTCAGTTCGTGAATGAATGTGACGTCTGCAGAAGAGTGAAGGCAGAACACCAACGACCAGCTGGTCTCCTCCAACCTCTTGCCATTCCAGAATGGAAGTTTGACCACATTGAGATGGACTTCGTGACGGGATTTCCAAAGTCTAAGCGTGGCAATGATGCTATATTCATTGTCATCGACAAACTCACTAAAGTGGCTCACTTTCTGCCTATCAAAGAGTCTATCACAGCAGCTCAATTGGCAGAGCTTTATACCTCTCGGATTGTCTCTTTGCACGGCATTCCACAGTTGATCTCTTCAGACCGTGGCAGCATCTTTACCTCCATGTTTTGGGATTCTTTTCAGAAGGCCATGGGCACCAACATCCATTTCAGCACAGCTTTTCATCCTCAAACTAGCGGTCAAGTCGAGCGTGTCAATCAGATTCTCGAAGATATGCTCAGGGCTTGCATTATCTCTTTTGGTATGAAGTGGGAAGATTGTCTTCCATATGTCGAGTTCTCCTACAACAACAGCTTTCAAGCGAGTTCGGGCAAGGCCCCATTTGAAATTCTCTATGGCAGGAAGTGTCGTACTCCTCTTAACTGGTCGGAGACCGGTGAACGTCAACTTCTTGGAAATGACTTGATCACAGAGGCAGAAGAGATGTGCAAAGTCATTCGTGATAACCTCAAAGCAGCGCAATCACGTCAGAAGAGCTACTATGATAGTAAACATCGTGATTTCTCTTTCGAGATTGGAGACCATGTTTACCTCCGCGTCTCTCCAATGGAAGGTACTCGTCACTTCGGTATCAAAGGGAAGCTTGCCCCTAGATACGTGGGTCCTTTCAAGATCGTCAGCAAGAGAGGCGATCTCGCCTATCAACTCGAGCTTCCCTCCAACTTTGCTAATGTGCACAACGTGTTCCTTGTCTCTCAGCTCCGCAAGTGCTTCAAGACCCCTGACCGCACCATCAACTTCGAAGACATTGATCTCCAAGAAGACCTTTCTTATCGTGAGCACCCCGTTGCTATTCTTGAAGAAAATGAGCGCAAGACTCGCAATAAGTCAATCAAATTCCTCAAAGTAAAGTGGTCACACCATTCCGACCGTGAAGCCACCTGGGAATGCGAGGATCACCTCCGTTCTAAGTACCCTGCGTTTTTCCAGTCCTAGATCTCAGGACGAGATCCTTTCGTAGTGGTGGAGTGTTGTAACACCCCGGATGTAATTTACCTTATATGTATCTCAACTCTTGCCATTTCCGGCGCTAAGTTATTTTATTTCCTCGGGTTCGGGTTTTTGTCTCCGTGTGTTGTTGCCTTTGTCATGCATCTCATATCATGTCATCATGTGCCTTGCATTTTCATACGTGTTTGTCTCATGCATCCGAGCATTTTCCCCGTTGTCCGTTTTGCATTCCGGTGCTCCTATCTCCTCCGGTGCCCCTTTCTACCTCTTTTCGTGTGTGGGGGGTTAAACATTTCTGGATTGGACCGACACTTACCATGCGGCCTTGGTTTACTACCGGTAGATTGCCTGTCAAGTTTCGTACCATTTGGACTTCGTTTGATACTCCAACGGTTAACCGAGGGAGCGAGAAGGCCTCATTTGTGTTGCGGCCCAACACCCTTCCAATTTGGTCCAAAACCCACCTAAACCCATTCTATCGTCTAGAGCGTTCGATCACGATCACGTGGCCGAAAACCGCACTCCATTTGGAGCTTCCTAGCTCCCTCTATGCCTATATATAGACCCCCTTCCAAAAATCACGGGTCTTCTTTCCCCTAACCCTAGTAAATCTCCACCCGCCGCCGCCGGACAAAATCCTGCCGACGGACGTGTCCGTTTCCAAAGCCGCCGCCACGTGTCACACCTCCATTGGTCCGGCCACATCCTCCGCCGCCGGCTCGCCGAAGCCCGGGGCGGGCCCTCCCGCGCCGCCTCCCGGGCCCCGCCCCGCCACCCGCCTCCTCGCGCCGCCCGCGCTCCGCCCTTCGCCGCCCTGCCGCTGACCTCGGACGCCGGCGAGCTCCGCAAGTCCGGCCACCGCCCGGGACGCTCTCCTCGACGTCCGCGCCTCCGCCGGCCATCGTCCTCGCCGCCCGGCACCGGCAACCGCTCCGGCGGCCTCTCCTTCCTCCTCCTCGGCGCACCTCGACCCGGCTGCTGCTTCTTCTTCTCCGGCGAGCTCCGGCGACCTCGGCGATGAACCTCGTTTTCCGTGTGTGCTACAGTAACTCCAGATCCAGATCTGGATGAGGGTTGACTTCTCCCCGAAAACCCTAGTTTATTTGCATTTTTCCGCATGCTATAACTCCGCATCCCTAGCTCCGATTTGCGCGTGTAGCATATCAAAATGTTCATCAACGAGTACATCATTTCATCTCATTGCATCATTTTCATTTGAGCTCATCTTGATGCCCGAAATGCTATTGGAAGAGGGCTATGTGATAAATTTCCCAGATCTGTTTCATCAAATAGATATTTGTCATTTTTGCCATGATTAATGTGTGCATGATATGCTCCTGAGCTCTACATGTGTTTTGTTAAATGCCATGCCATATTTACAGAGGTGCTTACCATGTATTTTTGTGATATGTGTGGTGACTAGCACAAGCTTGCAAAGTAGTGTAATCGGTAATGCTGATTTCAGGGACTTAGAATTTCACAAAGTCCTTGTCCTGATTTTGTCGGTATGCCATATGTTCATGTTGTTTCTTAGTGATCCGTGCCTCTTTTGAGGATAATCAGTAAGGATGTTTTTTTAACATTGTGGTGCTCTATCCATCCATGCCTTTGTTTGCATTTATGGAGAATCCTAGCTTGAGTCAATCGAGCTCTACTTTTGCTATTTCGTGAATCCCGGCAGATTGTTGACTTGTTAGCGATTTTGCCGAGGATGTTGCTATTGATCCGTGCATGCTATGTTGTTGTTCTTGCTATGTCTAGCTTCTATGCGATGTATTCTTGATGGGTGTATGATTAGTTTGTCATGCCATGCTCTGTAGTGAGTGCATCAAGCTCATGAACATGCCTACTCGTTAACTGATTTGCATGCTCCAGTTTTTCACTAAGTATGAGATCTGTTTATGTTTTTGCCATGTTCACATGCTTGCAATTGTATTTTCTGATCCCTTTTGGCTCAAGGTCACTAAGGGACTTTTGTTAAGTCCTTTGAGTAACTTCATGCCATGCCTTACTTTGCCATGTTATGTTCCTGTAGCATGTAGTTTTCATGCTCTAAAGTGTGCTTCCTGATGATAAATTCCAGACTTGTGTCAATTTCACTAAGTCGGAAACCTGTTATCGTTTGCACTTTTTCCGTGCTTTTTTGAACCTGTTAGTGGATGAATTAGCCGTAGCTCAGTGTTCATCTTTTGTCAAGCATCATGAATGGATCCCTACCATGTATTTTGTTGTTGTGTTTGAGTGCTGTATCATATTTGTCTTGATGCATTTAGTTGGTCACTTGCTGTTTATCGCAGACCGGTGCCATATTTGTTTTGCTTGCCATTTCCAAGCCGTGCATCCGATTCCGGTGATCTTTATATCGATTTCAACCGAAATCACCTCATCTTTCCAGTGGCACTCTTGGATTTCCAAGTTGAGGCCAGGTTCAATCATTCCTTGTCAAATCTTGCATATGCATCACATATCGCATCCCGCATAGCATACCATGTGTGCATCATGTTGTTTGAGCATTGCACGTGGTTGATTGTGTTTCTTCTTTCTTGTTTTTCTTGTTTGGGTAGAGCCGGGAGACGAGTTCATGAACGAGGAGCCCGTTGAGTTCGTTTACGAGGATCAAGTCAACTCTGACAACTTTGTAGGCAAGATGATCATACCATCGAAATCACTTCTATCTTTGCTTGCTAGATGCTCGCTCTTTTGCTTGGCCTACGCTACGATACCTACCACTTGCTTATCATGCCTCCCAAATTGCCATGCCAAACCTCTAACCCACCATGTCCTAGCAAACCGTTGATTGGCTATGTTACCGCTTTGCTCAGCCCCTCTTATAGCGTTGCTAGTTGCAGGTGAAGATTGGAGATCGTTCCTTGTTGGAACATTGAACCGCCCCGGAAGGGCAAAAACACAACGCGAGTGAAGTGAGATGGGCAAAACCGCAATTGTTGAAAAAATAGGGGCAAATCAGTCCAGCGTGACCCAACTAGGGGCACGAATACAAAAATCCCTTTGTTTATGGAACAATTGTATTCGTGCCCCTAGTTGGGTCACGCTCGACTGATTTGCCCCTATATTTTCAACAATTGTGGTTTTGCCCAGCTCACTTCACTCGCCTTGTGTTTTTGCCCTTTCGGGGCAGTTCCGACCAATCACGGTTCGCCACGTGGCGACTGCTCACTGGTCGGAGCCGCCCCGGAAGGGCAAAAACACAAGGCGAGTGAAGTGAGATGGGCAAAACCACAATTGTTGAAAAAATAGGGGCAAATCAGTCCAGCGTGACCCAACTAGGGGCACGAATACAAAAATCCCTTTGTTTATGGAACAATTGTATTCGTGCCCCTAGTTGGGTCACGCTTGACTGATTTGCCCCTATATTTTCAACAATTGTGGTTTTGCCCAGCTCACTTCACTCGCCTTGTGTTTTTGCCCTTTTGGGGCAGTTCCGACCAATCATGGTTCGCCACGTGGCGACTACTCACTGGTCGGAACCGCCCCGGAAGGGCAAAAACACAAGGCGAGTGAAGTGAGATGGGCAAAACCGCAATTGTTGAAAAAATAGGGGCAAATCAGTCCAGCGTGACCCAACTAGGGGCACGAATAAAAAAATCCCTTTGTTTATGGAACAATTGTATTCGTGCCCCTAGTTGGGTCACGCTCGACTGATTTTCCCCTATTTTTTCAACAATTGTGGTTTTGCCCAGCTCACTTCACTCGCCTTGTGTTTTTGCCCTTTCGGGGTAGTTCCGACCAATCACGGTTCGCCACGTGGCGACTGCTCACTGGTCGGAACCGCCCCGGAAGGGCAAAAATACAAGGCGAGTGAAGTGAGATGGGCAAAACCGCAATTGTTGAAAAAATAGGGGCAAATCAGTCCAGCGTGACCCAACTAGGGGCACGAATACAAAAATCCCTTTGTTTATGGAACAATTGTATTCGTGCCCCTAGTTGGGTCACGCTCGACTGATTTGCCCCTATATTTTCAACAATTGTGGTTTTTCCCAGCTCACTTCACTCGCCTTGTGTTTTTGCCCTTTCGGGGCAGTTCCGACCAATCATGGTTCGCCACATGGCGACTGCTCACCGGTCGGAACTGCCCCGGAAGGGCAAAAACACAAGGCGAGTGAAGTGAGATGGGAAAAACCGCAATTGTTGAAAAAATAGGGGCAAATCAGTCAAGCGTGACCCAACTAGGGGCACGAATACAAAAATCCCTATGTTTATGGAACAATTGTATTCGTGCCCCTAGTTGGGTCACGCTCGACTGATTTGCCCCTATATTTTCAACAATTGTGGTTTTGCCCAGCTCACTTCACTCGCCTTGTGTTTTTGCCCTTTCGGGGCAGTTCCGACCAATCACGGTTCGCCACATGGCGACTGCTCACTGGTCGGAACCGCCCCGGAAGGGCAAAAACACAAGGCGAGTGAAGTGAGATGGGCAAAACCGCAATTGTTGAAAAAATAGGGGCAAATCAATCCAGCGTGACCCAACTAGGGGCACGAATACAAAAATCCCTTTGTTTATGGAACAATTGTATTCGTGCCCCTAGTTGGGTCACGCTCGACTGATTTGCCCCTATTTTTTCAACAATTGTGGTTTTGCCCAGCTCACTTCACTCGCCTTGTGTTTTTGCCCTTTCGGGGCAGTTCCGACCAATCACGGTTCGCCACGTGGCGACTGCTCACTGGTCGGAACTGCCCCGGAAGGGCAAAAACACAAGGCGAGTGAAGTGAGATGGGCAAAACCGCAATTGTTGAAAAAATAGGGGCAAATCAGTCCAGCATGACCCAACTAGGGGCATGAATACAAAAATCCCTTTGTTTATGGAACAATTGTATTCATGCCCCTAGTTGGGTCACGCTCGACTGATTTCCCCTATTTTTTCAACAATTGTGGTTTTGCCCAGCTCACTTCACTCGCCTTGTGTTTTTGCCCTTTAGGGGCAGTTCCGACCAATCATGGTTCGCCACGTGGCGACTGCTCACTGGTCAGAACCGCCCCGGAAGGGCAAAAACACAAGGCGAGTGAAGTGAGATGGGCAAAACCACAATTGTTGAAAAAATAGGAGCAAATCAGTCCAGCGTGACCCAACTAGGGGCACGAATACAAAAATCCCTTTGTTTATTGTTGGGATATCACTATATTATCTTGTTATCTTAATGCACCTATATACTTGGTAAAGAGTGGAAGGCTCGGCCTTTTGCCTAGTGTTTTGTTCCACTCTTGCCGCCCTAGTTTCCGTCATATCGGTGTTATGTTCCCGGATTTTGCGTTCCTTACGCGGTTGGGTGATAATGGGAACCCCTTGACAGTTCGCCTTGAATAAAACTCCTCCAGCAATGCCCAACCTTGGTTTTACCATTTCCCACCTAGCCTCTTTTTCCCTTGGGTTTCCGGAGCCCAAGGGTCATCTTTATTTAAACCCCCCTGGGCCAGTGCTGCTCTGAGTGTTGGTCCGACTGAGCTGCCTGCGGGGCCACCTCGGGGAAACTTGAGGGTTGGTTTTACTCGTAGCTAGTCTCATCTGAGTGTGCCCTGACAACGAGATATGTGCAGCTCCTATTGGGATTTGTCGGCACATTCGGGCGGTGTTGCTGGACTTGTTTTACCATTGTCAAGGATGTCTTGTAACCAGGATTCCGAGCCTGATCGGGTCTTCCCGCTAGAAGGAATATCCTTCGTTGACCGTGAGAGCTTGTGATGGGCTAAGTTGGGACACCCCTGCAGGGATTTGAACTTTCGAAAGTCGTGCCCGTGGTTATGGGCAGATGGGAATTTGTTAATGTCCGGTTGTAGATAACATGAAACTTGACTTAATTAAAATGAATCAACCGCGTGTGTTACCATGATGGTCTCTTCTCGGCGGAGTTCGGGAAGTGAACACGGTGTTGGAGTAATGCTTGACGTAGGTTGTTCTAGGATCACTTCTTGATCATAGTTCTTCGTTCGTGCTTTGCCTTCTCTTCTCGCTCTCTTTTGCGAACAGGTTAGCCACCATATATGCTAGTCGCTTGCTGCAGCTCCACATATTACGTTGCTTTACCTATAAGCTTAAATAGTCTTGATCGCGAGGGTGCGAGATTGCTGAGTCCCTGTGACTCACAGATTACTTCCAGAACCAGATGCAGGGACCGATGATACCGCTCTAGACGATGCGCTTGAGCTCAAGTGGGAGTTCGATGAAGACTCTCGTCGTTACTATGTGTCTTTTCCAGATGATTAGTAGTGCTGCCCAGTTGGGGCGATCGGGGACCGTGTCGCATGTTGGGGTTGATCTTTATTGTGGTACCGTAGTCGGACCATGAGTGTATTGGATGATTGTAATGTTATTCATGTATTTGTGTGACGTGGTGAGTGTAAGCCAACTATGTATCCTTTACCCCTTTTATCTATTTACATTGGTTGTTGTGAAGATTACCTTACTTGCTACATTGCTTTCAATGAGGTTCGCCGCATCGAGGGCGTTAGAGTTGGCCAGCAAGCAGAGTGCAGAGGCGCCATGGTGGGCAAAATGCCTAACGTCACCTGGCTCAAAGGCTCCTATGTGGAGACCATAAAGGGGTGGCAATCGGGGTGGTTCTACATCACCGAGCCACGCGACACCAACTGGTTGGCGGCCCCCAATTTTCGATCCGGAATCCCCACACGGCTCACTTCCTAAAAAGAGAAGGGCTTGTCCTGGGGTTCCTCGGTAGAGCTGACCGGACTCCAGACATGCATTAGGAACATGATGAGCAAGAAAATCAAGCTCGTCAACATGGTCCAGGTCATGCTCTTCCGCCGGATTCTCCCGTGTCAATGACGGGCATTCAATTTGTTGGAGTTCGACCCGGCCAAGCACCAGACGCTGTGAGAGCTCTACGACACGACGCACAAGGACGTCTGGAGGGTGCTGTTCAAGGGCGCCGAGGTACCTCCTTCCCTCACCGAGGACTGCAGACTCAGCGCAAAGCGCCATGCCAATCCGGTAAGTTTTTATATCTCACAGGGTATTTATTTACCCCAGTTAAATCATGTGCGGGATCCAAGCTTCCATGTCATTAACAGGACTGGATAAAGACAGCGGAGCAGCTCGATTGCCTAGCCTCCCTGCCTGAAGATCCTGTAGATGCTCTCCCAACGGAGATGCTTGCTCCGGCACCTTACGAGGTGCCGGTGAAGAAGACCAAGAATAAGGCCACGGGGACCCGAAAGGGTCTCTGGCGCAAGGTTGTATCGGAAGAGACAAGAAAAGGAAGGCCGACCCAACCGGGGAGGCCGAAGGGTCCAAGAAGGGAAGGACCCTCCTTCCGGACTGCTCCACGACGATCGCCTACAGCAGCAACGAATGGTTACCCAGGGAGAAGCCCCTGGCGAAGTCGTAAGTATCCGGACACCATAGTAATTCATGGTATGTTTTATTGCACTATTTCTCATTACGCCGCATATGATTATGCAGTCCGTCCCGAGCTCATCTCAGCGTAGATTCGTCGGACGGTTCATTGGACTCGTCGGATATGAATAGTGATTCACTTCCGACCACCTCCACCCCTTGCCCTACGGACAATGTCGAGGTGTTGTCCCGAAAGGCACCGAGCCGAGGGGAGGTAGTCTTGGGGGCACCTTGAGGCGACCTTCCGGACCCTAGGCGCAAAGGGAGCAAGACTCCCACAGGCTCCAAGTTCGGCCCCCAGCCGAATACTGCCCCAGAACCTTCGGTGGTTCCGGACTCCGGCAGGCGATCCCCCGTTAAGGGGGGCAAGCCGCCCGTGCCGGTGTCCTCTGTCCATCCAGAGGCACCGGCCAACCTGCTGGAAGTGCTTCGTGGCGCTTCCATCGATGAAGAGCACCGCACTATCATGAGTGCGGTGATCGAGAAAGTTCAGTCCGCCAAAACGGACTGATCGAAGCTTGCGCCAGCCTCCTTACAGGCTTTGAGGTAAGCAATCAAAATATAAGAAAATATTACCGCATAGACAGTAGTCCCTGATGCTCTGTTCGTCGTTCGCGAAGAAAGGCCGAATAGAGGATCAAATGATGACTCAGGAGTCTAATCAGAATATATCTATGTGTATGTGCAGGCTTCACTGCTGGCCGCTGCTGCACGTAGTACGGAGGTCTCTGCACTTAAGCAGGACCTGGAGCGGTCCGAGAACGAGCTCGGCCTTACCAACAGGCAGCTCGAGGAGAGCAAAGGTAAGCAATACCTTGTCTATATATTTAAAAATAAGTTAGGGAGTAAAGTAATAGGATCATCATGAATTTACCAGGGGCCATGACCGAAGTGGCGACCCTGAAGAAGGCGTTGTCCGAGGCCGAAGACAAAGCGGCCAAGGAGCGCATTGAGCGGGAAAAGCAAGAAGCCCGGGTAGGCGAGGAGCAGCAAGAGCTCGAGGCTCTCGCGAAAAAATAGGAGTCCTTGGAGCTTGACTCTAAGACGCGAGAGTCTGAGCTTGCGAAGGCGCTCGAAAGCGCCCGGAGCGGCAAGGCTGAGGCCCACAAGGCCCTCCAGGATATTGATGCGGTGAAGAAGATAGCAGCGGGTAAGGCATTCATTATGCAAAGCAAGCATGTGAAGGAAACTTTCCTTTTACTTACCCGAGTTCGGAGCTCTCCACGAGCGTTCGCAGATCTTCCCCGCAGTGTACTGGATGCCGCGGAGTTTTACCGAGCTGAGGAGGGGAGCTCAACGGAAAAGTTGTTCTGGTCTCAGTATACTGGGACCGAACACCCAATTCCCTTGAGCGACCAGCTGAAGCAATTGGTCGATCTCCACAAGGCGGCCGAATAGGCCATGAAAGGTCTTATAGTCCGAATGTGGCCTAGTGAGCCCCTGCCCGGCAGCTACTTCGGTCTGGTGAGGCGGCTTGTGGATGCCTACCCTCGGCTTGAAGTCATAAAGCGGTCCGTCTGCATCGAGGGTGCACGCAGGGCTTTTTCCCGAGTGAAGGTGCACTGGGCGAAGCTGGACGTCGTGAAGCTGGTGAAGGAGGGGCCGCCGGAGGGCAAGGAGCATCGCTGCCCCGAAATGTATTATGACAGTGTCCTGAAGGGTTCCCGCCTTGTGGCGGATGAATGTGCCAGAGATGTAATTTTTGAATAAACATGCTCATGTGATCCTGTAATGTGAAACGAGTCCATTTGCGCTATGCAACGCTGTTTTAATTTAAAATATTACCTTCTGTGCGGACGTTTATAAAATCTGAGAGTTGGCCAGTCGTCGGCTTCTGCCCCCATGTAACTAGTACTAGGGTGTTCGGGATAAACCTGAGCACTATTTATCCCAGTTTTGGGTCCTTCGAGGGAGGTGTTCAGCACAACGAACCAGCCAATCAGACTATAAGGCTTTATCACTCTCACTTAGCTATAGAAGTCTACAGTTTTAAATTTTGGCGAAGCCCCTAGTATTTGGAAGGCAGAATTTTGGGCGCTATACACGCCTAAGTCGGGCAAGGCCGACTCCTCGCCCGAAGCGGAAAAAGTCTTTAAGGACTTGAGGCCTCTCGAATAGCGACCAGCTCTCGCCCTATCATGACAGTTAGTTTTCGACTTTCTCTACTGAGGTGCCCGTTCGGAAGAACCGGGACACAATCGCAGTAGTTCTCCCAGCGCTACCTTAGCCGATATAGCGGAACGTAAGGTACCAAAGCATGGGAGCCGGGCAAACCCAACTATTGACCCAAGACATGATTCGGAGCTGATGCATATAATGCTATAAGTTCAGGGTGCCGCACTATTGGAAGTGTTCGGACTTCTCACACCGTATTATGGGGTAAACGAAAGCCCCTGGCGTACTGACCGTACTAGAATGTACGGGTGCAAGTTGTCGTAAATGAACATATAAGAAAAAAGGGATGAATAATGCAATAATAGACTAATGCTATGCATTGTTGTTTAAATAATACGTCGAAGCATACTGATACAGGTAGTGCAATAAGCAGAAAATAGGACTATTTGACATGTCCTATCCAAGGGCAAGCTGCGTATGAATAGTAGAAAGCGGGTATATCGGTTATTATTAGAGACCACCTGGGGGTTCCCGTGTACATCTTAGCTTCTTGCCTCCTTGGTTGTTCCTTCCCGTAATGTGTCCGGCAATCGTACTGCCGGAAACGGCATTCAGAGAGTTTGGTCCTTAAAGAGAAAAAATGATAAAGGTATACAGCCCCTAGGGCGGTTAAGCCGCATTGCGGGATGTGCCCTGATCGTGCCCCCGCCTATGCCATGGTATTTTCAATGTGTAATTATGTACGCGCGGCACGGATTTCGTCGCTTGACTGGGACTGGGACGGGGGCCGAATTGCTAGGCGAGCTCTGAACATGCAAGGCGATCATGTTGTAGTTTATCTGGACTCGCTTGACGGTGTCCGGGGGCTGTATCGCCGAATTGGTGGTGTGCCTTAAAAGGCTGCTTTGTGCTTCTTCTGCGAGGGCCATAGTGTGCTCTTCCGTGCGGAGCGAGCGTTCTGTGTTTCCATTGACTGCTATGACCCCCCTAGGTCCTGGCATCTTGAGCTTAAGGTATGCGTAATGCAGTACGCATTGAATTTTGCAAATGTGATTCGCCCGAGCAGTGCGTGATAGCCGCTGCAGAACGGGACGATATCGAAGATTAACTCCTCGCTTCGGAAGTTGTCTGGAGATCCGAATACCACTTCCAGTGTGATTGAGCCCGAGCAATGGGCCTCTACACCTGGGATGACGCCCTTAAAGGTGGTTTTGGTGGGTTTGATCCTCGAGGGATCTACACCCATTTTGCGCACTGTATCCTGATAGAGCAAGTTCAGGCTGCTGCCGCCGTCCATAAGGACTCGAGTGAGGTGGAATCCGTCGATGATGGGGTCTAGGACCATTGCGGCAGATCCGCCATGACGGATACTAGTGGGGTGGTTCCTGCGATCAAAGGTGATCGGACAAGCGGACCATGGGTTGAACTTTGGGGTGACGGGCTCCATCGCATAGACGTCCCTTAGTGCACGCTTCCATTCCCTCTTGGGAATGTGGGTTGCGTATATCATGTTCACCGTCTTCACTTGTGGGGGGAACGTCTTCTGTCCTCCCGTGTTCGGCGGCCGGGGCTCCTCCTCGTCATCACTATGCAGCCCCTTGTCCTTGTTTTCGGCATTTAACTTGCTGGCCTGCTTGAACACTCAGCATTCTCTGTCGGTGTGATTGGCTAGCTTATCGGGGGTGCCATGGATTTGACACGAGCGATCTAGTATGCGATCCAAACTGGACGGGCCCGGAGTACTTCTTTTGAATGGCTTTTTCCGCTGACCGAATCTAGAGCCTCTGAGTCTGGCATTGACTGTCGTATCATCGGTGTTATCACCGTTGTTGCAGCGCTTTTGTCTGTTACGACATGGTCTGCCGTTGGCATCTTTGGTATCCAGAGTACCCAGATTCCTTGATGTGTTATTGTTGTGAGCCAGCCAGCTATCCTCGCTCGCGCAAAAGCGGGTCATGAGTCTCGTGAGGGCTGCCATAGACTTTGGCTTCTTCTGGCTGAGGTGCCGGGCAAGCCACTCGTCACAGATGTTATGCTTGAATGCCGCTAAGGCCTCTGCATCCGGATAGTCGACAATTTGGTTTTTCTTAGTTAGGAATCATGTCCAGAATTGCCTAGCCGATTCCCCTGGCTGCTGAGTTATATGGCTCAAGTCATCAGCATCTGATGGTCGCACATAAGTGCCCTGGAAGTTGTCAAGGAATGCGTCTTCCAAATCCTCCCAACTGCCGACCGAGTCTGCTGGCAAGCTATTCAGCCAATGCCGAGTTGGTCCTTTGAGTTTTAGTGGGAGGTACTTGATGGCATGTAGATTATCACCGCGAGCCATGTGGATGTGAAGGAGGAAATCCTCAATCCATAAAGCGGGATCTGTTGTACCATCATATGATTCGATATTTACGGGTTTAAAACCCTCCTGGAATTTGTGATCCATAACTTCATCAGTGAAGCATAGGGGGTGTGCGGTGCCTCTGTGCCGGGCTATATCCCGACGTAGTTCATATGAGTCTTGTATGTTGTATTCGGCCCGGCCGGATTTACTTTTAGTGTATCCGGCACGACGGTCATCGTCCCGTGTTGGCGCGCGCCCCCGTGACCCGTATATTGACCTTGCATGTTTTGCCCTACTGTCCAATACGTCTCGCAGGTCCCATGTGTTTCCCCGGGCCTTGGTATTTTTGATTGGGTGGCGGCGGGGTGCAGGCTGAACTTCAGGCTGAAACGCCTCTCTGCCTCGGCCACGCGGTGGTCAGTCAGCCGCATCGTACACTGGTGATGGAGGTTTCAATGCTTCCTCCTCGAGGTGAGGTAGCAACCTGCGCTTTGGGTAATTCTTGGAGGGGCACTCGGGTTCGTATTCCTCGGCCGCAAGGACTCTGGTCCATCTATCTACTAGCAAGTCTTGATCAGCTTGAAGCTGTTGTTGCTTTTTCTTCACGCTATTTGTTGTGGCCATAAGCCGGCGCTTGAAGCGCTCCTGCTCAACGGGATCCTCAGGCACGATAAATTCTTCGTCGCCGAGGCTCACCTCGTCTTTGGAGAGAGGCATGTAATTGTCCTCCTCCGATTCTCCATCTGCTCTTGCTCTGGAGGGCTAGCTTGTTCACCCTCCCGCTCTACATCGTGCTGGAGGGGATTGTGGTTGTCTTCGGCACTATCCGGAGTGTTATTGTCTCTTGTGCCGGTATCACTACTTTTGCTGTGGCGGGACTTAGAGCGGCGCCGCTGATGTTGGAGCTTGGGTTGCTTCTTGGAGGGGTCGTCCTCCGCTGTCTCATCGCCATTGCCTTCTTTGGGGATGTCCACCATGTATATATCATATGATGAGGTGGCAGTCCAGCGCCCTGTGGGCGGTGGTTCCTGTTCGTCTCCCGCATCATCGTCCATACCGTCGATGTCTTCGGAGTCGAAGTCGAGCATGTCGGTTAAATCGTCGACGGTGGCTACTAAGTGGGTGGTGGGTGGGCAGCGAATTTCTTCGTCGTCCGCATCCCATTCTAGCCGGACATAGTTCGGCCAAGGTTCTCCTGACAAGGAGAGAGACCTTAATGAATTTAGCAAATCGCCGAAAGGCGAGTGCTGAAAGATATCCGCGGAGGTGAACTCCATGGTCGGCGCCCAGTCGGATTCGATAGGCATGGATGCAGGCGGCTCGGAGTCTGTCGCCGGAGACGAATCCAGTGGTTCGGCGACACGGCTCTCATAAGGGGTGAAGTCAGTATCCGGCTCCATTGCCACTGAGAGTGCGGCCTCCGTGGCGGGGTCTATCCCCCCGTCCTCAAATGGCGCAGTTTGCTCCAGATTGAAGGCCGGAGTAGTTGTAGGTGTGATCTCCCGAACACTATCCGACGACAGAGCTAAATCATGCTGGTCGTGATCGTGCGGCGCACCTGACATGGGCTCGAATCCATCGAAGATCAAGTCTCCGCGGATGCCGGCAGTGTATTTTAAGTTTTCCGAACCTGACCTGATGGCCAGGGGTGTAGCTCTCGATCTGCTCCAGATGGCCAAGCAAATTGGCCCGTAGTGCGAAGCCGCCGAATACGAAGATCTGTCCGGGGAGGAAAACCTCACCCTGGTCCGCATCGTTACGGATGATCGAAGGGGCCATCGAGCCTTATGGTGACGGCACAGTGGAACTCTCAATGAAAGCACCAATGTCGGTGTCAAAACTGGTGGATCTCGGGTAGGGGGTCCCGAACTGTGCGTCTAAGGCGGATGGTAACAGGAGGCAGGGGACACGATGTTTACCCAGGTTCGGGCCCTCTTGATGGAGGTAATACCCTACGTCCTACTTGATTGATATTGATGATATGAGTATTACAAGAGTTGATCTACCACGAGATCGTAGAGGCTAAACCCTAGAAGCTAGCCTATGGTATGATTGTGTGTTGTCCTACGGACTAAACCCTCCGGTTTATATAGACACCGAAGGGGGCTAGGGTTACACAGAGTCGGTTACAAGGGAGGAGATCTACATATCAGTATTGCCAAGCTTGCCTTCCACACCAAGGAAAGTCCCGTCCGGACACGAGACGAAGTCTTCAATCTTGTATCTTCATAGTCCAACAGTCCGGCCAAAGGATATAGTCCGGCTGCCCGGAGACCCCCTAATCCAGGACTCCCTCAATTATTATCATGAAAACTAGAAGAACACACTTTCACAAAGCAATCTTTTTAGCACACATCCTAGCGGTTCTTTCTTTGCACTCATCGATGTAAATTCTCATGGCTTTGACAGACTCATTGATATCATGTTTAGGTGGAATCGATCTAAGTTTCAAAGAATCAACATCAAGAGAAATTCTATCCACGTTCCTAGCCAACTCATCAATCTCAAGTAATTTTTCTTCAACCAAAGCATTGAACTTCTTTTGCGAACTCATAAATTCTTTAACACTAATCTCAAAATCAGAGGGCATCTTATTAAAATTTCCATAAGAGTTGTTGTAGGAATTACCATAATTATTAGAGGAATTACTAGGAAACGGCCTAGAATTAAAATTTCCTCTATACGCGTTGTTACCAAAATTGTTCCTACCAACAAAATTCACACCCATAGATACATTATTATTCTCAATCAAAGTGGACAAAGGCATATCATTATGATCAGAATAAACACTTTTATTAGCAAACAATTTTGTAAGTTCATCCATCTTTCCACCCAAAACATTAATCTCTTCAATCACATGAATTTTTTTACTAGTGGATCTTTCAGTGTGCCATTGAGAATATTAACCATAATATTGTCTAGGAGTTTAGTAGCTTCTCCTAAAGTTATTTCTATAAAAGTGCCTCCCGCGTTCAAATCTAAAAGATTTCTAGAAGCAAAATTCAATCCGGCATAAAAATTTTGTATAATCATCCACAAATTGAAACCATGTGTAGGGCAATTATGTATCATTAATTTCATCCTCTCCCAAGCTTGTGCAACATGATCATGATCAAGTTGCTTAAAATTCATAATATCGTTCCTAAGAGAGGTGATCTTAGTGGGAGGAAAATACTTAGAGATAAAAGCATCTTTGCACTGATTCCATGAATCAATACTAGTTTTAGGCAAAGAAGAGAACCAAGTTTTAGCACGATCTCTAAGCGAAAACAGAAATAGCTTCAATTTAACAATATCATTATCCACATCTTTCTTCTTTTGCATATCACACAAATCAACAAAGTTGTTTAGATGGGTAGCGGCATCTTCACTAGGAAGGCCAGAAAATTGATTTTTCATAACAAGATTCAACAAAGCAGTAGTAATTTCACAAGATTCAGCATCAGTAGTAGGAGCAATCGGAGTGCTAACAAAATCATTGTTTTTGGTATTGGAAAAGTCACACAATTTGGTATTATGTTGAGCCATCGTGACAAATAATCAAACCAACACACAAGCACACAAGAAGCAAGCAAAAAGAGACGAATGGAAAAGGGGCGAAGAAAAGGCAAAGGTTTTCGAAAATCACTTTAGAAGTGGGGGAGAGGAAAACGAGAAGCGAATGGAAAATAATGTAATGCGAGGGAGAAGAGTTTGTAATGGGTACTTGGTATGTCTTGACTTGGCGTAGATCTCCCGGGCAACGGCGCCAGAAATCCTTCTTGCTACCTCTTGAGCATGCGCTGGTTTTCCCTTGAAGAGGAAAGGGTGATGCCACAAATTAGCGTAAGTATTTCCTTCAGTTTTTGAGAACCAAGGTATCAATCTAGTAGGATACAAAACACAAGTCACCTAGTACCTCCACAAACAATCAAGAACCTTGCAACCAACGCGCTAAAGGGGTTTTCAATCCCTTCACGGTCACTCGCAAAAGTGACATCTGATAAAGATAGTAAAGTAAATATTTTTGGTATTTTTGTTGTATAGATTGGAAAGTAAAGATTTCAAAATATTAAACGAGATGTGATGTAAATAAAAGAGATGCAATATAATAAGAAAGAGACCCGGGAGCCATATGTTTCACTAGTGGCTTCTCTCAAGATGGCATGTATTACGGTGGGTGAACAAATTACTGCCGAGCAATTGATAGAAAAGCGCATAGTTATGAGAATATCTAGGCAATGATCATGAATATAGGCATCACGTTCGTGTCAAGTAGATCGAAACGATTCTGCATCTACTACTAATACTCCACACATCGACCGCTATCCAGCATGCATCTAGAGTATTAAGTTCATAAGAACAGAGCAATGCATTAAGCAAGATGACATGATGTAGAGGGATAAAATCAAGCAATATGATATAAACCCCATCTTTTTATCCTCGATGACAACAATACAATACGTGTCTTGCTGCCCCTACTGTCACTGGGAAAGGACAACATAAGATTGAACCCAAAGCTAAGCACTTCTCCCATTGCAAGAAAGATCAATCTAGTAGGCCAAACTAAACCGATAATTTGAAGAGACTTGAAAAGATATAAAATCATGCATATAAGAATTCAGAGAAGAACCAAATAATATTCATAGATAATCTTGTTCATAAACCCACAATTCATCGGATCTCGGCAAACAGACCGCAAAAGATTCCGGCAGATCGCCGGAAGGGGCCCCAAGATGGGATCTCATGGGTACAAAAGGTTGCAGTGGTGGAAAAGTGGTTTTGTGGCTCTTTGTGGTCGATCTAGGGTATAAGAGTATATATAGGCGGAAGAAGTACGTCGGTGGAGCTACGAGGGGGCCACGAGGGTGGGGGGCGCGCCTACCCCTTGGGTGCACCCTCCTGCCTCGTGGCCGCCTCGTGGCATTCCAGACTTCAACTCCAAGTCTTCTTATTTGCTTTCGGTCCAAGAAAGATCATCTCAAAGGTTTCATTCCATTTGGATTCCATTTGGTATTCCTTTTCTGCGAAACTCTAAAGTAGGCAAAAAAACTAAAACTGGCACTAGGCCTCTGGTTAATAGGTTAGTCCCAGCGATCCATCTATGGACTAGTGCAAGCATCTCAGAGTTGGAATATATGCTTTGATGAGTTGATCAAAGCATATAGTTTTATACAGACTTTTGGAGAAGCATGTATTTACAAGAAAGTGAGTGGGAGCTGTGTAGCATTTCTGATATTATATGTGGATGACATATTGTTGATCAAAAATGATACTGAATTTCTGGATAGCATAAAAGGATACTTGAACAAGAATTTTTCAATGAAAGACCTCGGTGAAGCTGCTTACATATTGGGCATCAAGATCTATAGAGATAGATCAAGACACTTGATAATTTTTTCAATAAGTGCATACCTTGACAATTTTTGAAGTAGTTCAAAATGGAACAGTCAAAGAAGGAGTTCTTGCTTGTGTTGCAAGGTGTGAAGTTGAGTAAATACTGAAAACCCGACCACGGCGGAAAATAGAAAGAGAATGAAAAGCCATTCCCTATGCCTCAGTCATAGGTTCTATAAAGTATGCTATGCTGTGTACCATACCTATTGTATACCTTAGCATGATTTTGGCAAGGGAGTTCAATAGTGATCTAGGAGTAGATCACTGGATAGCAGTCAAAATTTTCTTTAGAAGATTAAGGAAATATTTCTCGATTATGGAGGTGATAAAAGAGTTCGTCGTAAAGAGATTCGTCGATGCAAGCTTTTGACACCGACCTAGATAACTCTAAGTCTTGATCTAGATACATATTGAAAGTGGGAGCAATTAGCTAGAGTAGCTCCGTGCAGAGTATTGTAGACATAGAAATTTGCAAAATACATACGGATCTGAATGTTGCAGACCCATAGACTAAACTTCTCCCACAAGAAAAACATGATCACTCTTTGGGTGTTAATCATATAGCGATGTGAACTAGATTATTGACTCTAGTAAACCCTTTGGGTATTAGTCACATGAAGATGTGAACTAATCACATAAAGATGTGAACTATTGGTGTGAAATCACCCGATGATGTGAACTAGATTATTGACTCTAGTGCAAGTGGGAGACTGAAGGAAATATGCCCTAGAGGCAATAATAAAGTTGTTATTTATATTTCCTTATATCATGATAAATGTTTATTATTCATGCTAGAATTGTATTAACCGGAAACTTAGTACATGTGTGCATACATAGACAAACAGAGTGTCACTAGTATGCCTCTACATTGACTAGCTCGTTAATCAAAGATGGTCAAGCTTCCTAACCGTAGACATGAGTTGTCATTTGATGAACATGATCACATCATTAGAGAATGATGTGATTGACTTGACCCATCCGTTAGCTTAGCACTATGATCATTTAGTTCATTGCTATTGCTTTCTCCATAACTTATACATGCTGCTATGACTATGAGATTATGCAACTCCCGAACACCGGAGGAACACTTAGTGTGCTATCAAACGTCACAACATAACTGGGTGATTATAAAGATGCTCTACATGTGTCTCCGATGGTGTTTGTTGAGTTGGCATGGATCAAGATTAGGATTTGTCACTCCGATTGTCGGAGAGGTATCTTTGGGCCCTCTTGGTAATGCACATCACTATAAGCCTTGCAAGCTATGTGACTAATGAGTTAGTTGTGGGATGTTGCATTACAGAACGAGTAAAGAGACTTGCCGGTAACGATATTGAACTAGGTATGATGATACCGACGATCGAATCTTGGGCAAGTAACATACCGATGACAAAGGAAACAACGCATGTTGTTATGTGGTTTGACCGATAAAATCTTCGTAGAATATGTAGGAACCAATATGAGCATCTAGGTTCCGCTATTGGTTATTGATGAGTCTCGGTCATGTCTACATAGTTCTCGAACCCGTAGGGTCCGCACGCTTAACGTTCGATGACAATCGGTATTTTGAGTTTATGTGTTTTGATGTACCGAAGGTAGTTCGGAGTCCTGGATGTGATCACGGACATGACGAGGAGTCTCAAAATGGTCGAGACATGAAGATTGATATATTGGAAGGTTATGTTTGGACGCCGGAATGGTTTCGGATGAGTTCGGGCATATACCGGAGTACCGGGGGGTTATCGGAACCCCCTGGGGGCCAAATGGGCCTACATGGGCTTTAGTGGAAGAGAGAGGATGCGGCCAAGAGGTGGGGACATGCCCCCCAAGCCCAATCCGGATTGGGAGGGGGCTGGCGCCCTTTCCTTCTTCTCCTCTTCCCCTTCCTTCCCCCTCCTAGTAGGACTAGGAAAGGGGGGAAACCTACTCCTAGTAGGAGTAGGAATCCCCCCTTGGGGCGCACCATGAGGCTGCCCGGCCCCCTCCTCCCCTCCTTTATATACGGGGGAGGGGGCACCCCATGGACACATCAATTGTTCCTAGCCGTGTGCGGAGCCCCCCTCCACAGTTAACACCTCGGCCATATCGTCGTAGTGCTTAGGCCAAGCCCTGCGCCGGTAACATCATCATCACCGTAACCACGCCGTCGTGCTGACGGAACTCTCCCTCGTCCTCAACTAGATCAAGAGTTCGAGGGACGTCACCGAGATGAACGTGTGCAGATCGCGGAGGTCCCGTGCGTTCGGTACTTGGATCGGTTGGATCACGAAGACGTTCGACTACATCAACCGCGTTACTAAACGCTTCTGCTTTCGGTCTACGAGGGTATGTGGACACACTCTCCCTGCTCGTTGCTATGCTTCTCCTAGATAGATCTTGCATGATCGTAGGAAATTTTTGAAATACTACTTTCCCCAACAGTATTGTCACAAAAGAGTTTCATTGGACCCGATGCACTAGGTATTACACCTAGATCGGATATGAACTCCTTCATCCAGACTCCTTCATTTGCTGCTTCCGAAGCAGCTATGTATTATGCTTCACACGTAGATCCCGCCACGACGCGCTGCTTAGAACTGCACCAACTGACAGCTCCACCATTCAATAAAAACACGTATCCGGTTTGTTACTTAGACTCATCCAGATCCGTGCAAAGCTTGCATCGACGTAACCATTTACGACGAGCTCTTTGTCACCTCCATAAACGAGAAACATATCCTTAGTCCTTTTCAGGTATTTTAGGATGTTCTTAACCGATGTCCAGTGATCCACTCCAGGATTACTTCGGTACCTCCCTGCTAAACTAATAGCAAGGCACACATCTCTGGTACACAGCATTGCATACATGATAGAACCTATCTCTAAAGAACAGTGCACTGGTACACGATATGATCTGTCGTCATGACCCATGAACTGAGCTTCTCACTAATCAAAATGGTCCTCTCAGCATGTTTCAAGGGAAGCAAGAGATCATTTTCTCAGGATATTAGTCACCCAATCTTCCCAATAGTATTCCTTAACTCATGAATTGATACTCTTGCTCATTCTCTTTCTATTTCCACTGGTTTCTTTTGTTCACTTGCAATGCGGCATTTGAATCCATTTTACTCCACTTCTCTCTCTTTTCTTCCTGATGAGGGTGATGTACTGCGGGTACCTGATCATCATGACTGGAATTCCAGAGGATTCCTTGAGTACTCGTTACTTCGAGGTCAAATGGTGCGATAGTATTCATCCAAAATAGGAAACTGGTAGCGACTTGCATTTGATGGACTCTTCCTTCCTGTAGGAATAGGGGAGAGTGGTAACGTGAGCCACCTTTCCTTTATACAGCAGTAATAGCACATGCAAGTTCCTAGGGTCTATATAGCTAGTCAAGGATCATAAAACAATTAGCAAATCATCATGTGGAATGATGTAAACTAGCCTAAAAAAGTGAAATAAGCCCTCATACCCACTCCTCTTTCCCCAGCAAACCAACAAGTAGTAGGTTGGTGGGCCTCGGTATCTCTATTTGCTAAGATGGATACCTACACCACTCAATAGTTCCAATTCATTGTTTTTTATCCTATAGGAAAGAAAATGCTTCAAGCAATTTTGTCCTTTCCTCCAGAGTCATACGACGGTCTTCACAACCTTCCACCGGAGGCTTTTCTCTGTTTTCCTCCGGAGTCATACGACGGTCTTCACAACCTTCCACCGGAGGCTTTTCTCTGTTTTCCTCCTCTTTAGCCATTGCTTCTTGAATCATAACTTTGATCTTCTTTAGGGGCAATTTAAACATGTTCGCATCCCGCGGGAAGCGAAAAGCCAGAAATATAATTTCCTCAGGTTTAAGAACCGAAAGGAGTTTATCCAGATTTGGTGCCAAACCTGGGAAAAACCCTAAACGAGCTCTTAAAAAAGAGATATAAGCAGGGTCATAGGAATCCTGAGATTCCCCTCCCTCCGCTTTGGGTGGCTTCCACTGCTTGTGCGAGTGAGCAATTATATTGCGGATATCCCCCGGTTCCAAGATCTCGAGCAGAGGAAAGTCCCGGGGGAACGTGTGCACCATGAATAGGATCTCCTCAGGTTCCAGGAATGAAAGAAGTGAGTCTATCTTGCACTCTAAACTAGGGAAATCTTTATATTCCGAGCACAAAAGCCACCCCTTAAAGGTTTCTTTGTAATTGTCAGGCGGTCCCCCCGTTCCGGAGGAGAAGCTTCTTCTATGGCTATGGCCAAAAGGAGAAATAGTCCTGTTCATTATATGGCTATGGCCAAAAGGAGAAAAGGATCCGGTGCGATGAGTCTCATCCGTGTAATATTTTGGAATTCCTCTTCCAACTCGTCCCGAAATGGGCGTTATGGCAAAGAACAAGAAGAAAAAGACAGAAGGAATTTGTCCAATAGTAACAAATGGTGCCTCCACAGGTTGACATCCGATCCAACCTAGTAGTAAGCAATCCTCCAAAAGCAACCAAAATATTCCTTGGTGAATCGGTCGAAAACTTGAACTACGCACATACATTTCTTTAAAAAAAGGTAAAGCCAAGAGAGATATAAAAACTGGTGCTATTGCGGCTACACCTCCTGCTTTGTCAGGTATACTGCGAAGAATGGCATGGATCGGTAGGAAATACCATTCCGGCACAATATGAGGCGGGGTGGGCATCGGATTAGCAGGTATATAATTGTCGGGATGCCCCAAAACATTAGGAGCAAAAAAATCCAAATGGAAAAAAAGATAGCAGAAGCTACCCGACCTACAAGATCCTTTACATAAAAATAAGGGTAAGAAGAAATTTTATCCATCTCAGAATGTACACCCCTAAGATATAAAAGAATCATTCTGAGATCGGATTTAGGTCTTTCTGCACCATAGGAGCAAAGGCAACAGGAAGAATTTCTCAGATCCATTCAGTAAGCAGGGGCGAGGCCTCCCCAGCGCCCGATCTTGGGCCCCTACACTTCTATGGGTTGTTCCAGCCTCTGCTAGTGGGTGGTTTTTCATTTCTACAACAGGTGCTTGGTTCAAAAAAAGCTTATGAGTTGAGTTCGTCCTCAGCTACGGATTGGGGGCAGCATTCTCAGATTACTTGACTTGCTGCTAGCTTAGAGGAGAGAAAAAAAATCCCGCTTTCATTTACCTTTAAGTCTGAGAGAAGGCTTTTTCTTTCTATTAAAAGATCACAAATCAGAGGGGTGATCAGTCCTCTTACAATCCTTCATCTTCTTATGAGTAGCCGCCACAGGGGGTCCTCAGTCTGAATCCTCCACTAGCATTGGACCAACAGTCAGTCTAGCTCTCGCTCTTATCCAATTTCCTTATCCTTTCAGGGTAAGGTCGGAGTAGTAGGAAAATACAATTTATTTTTTTGCGTGCGGACCCGCTTGTGAGACTGAAGAAATTGAAGCTAAATGACAATCTTAACCTACTTGCTTACAGGATCCTTAAGAAACTATGGACTTTTGCACCTTTCTGTCTAGCTTGAGTTATCTTTTAGTTCTCTCCCCTCGGCAAAGTGGATAGGAAAGAGTCTTGCTTCCATTCCACTAGCCAAGAATAAGGAGAGTGACTTTCTCTTTTGAACCTCTTAAGCTGACTTGAAAAAAAAATTGGTACACCCCTCAGAGATATAGGGACCGCCATGCTCGTCCACTTTCTTGATAAATGACTCGATGCATTTTCTCTTCCTTGCCGCTGAGACTGAGACATATCAAAAAGATCTATTACTAAAAGGAGATTGGAATCATCCTGTGGTTACCGGATGATGGGAATAACTAAGCATAAATTTGGAAATGAGCACGAAATGTCTGTAAATGAATTTTCTCATTATTCGTTATTTTCGGGTCTTTTCGTTGCATTCACTTACAACAAGAAACAACCACCAGCGTTTGGTGCAGCACTTGCATTTTGGTGCATTCTTCTTCCTTTCCTTGGTCTTTCGTTCCGTCATATTCCAAATAACTTATCTAATTACAACGTATTAACCGCTAATGCACCTTTTTTTATCAAATCTCAGGGACATGGTCTAATCATGAGGGTAGTATTTTATCATGGTGTTGGATCCCAAGTTTTTATGGATTCCTTTTTTGTTACTGGGGTCGACCCCAAAGCCATAATGTCTCAAAATGAAGAGGCTATAGAGAAACTTTGATTTTTTTCCTTTGTCTCGAACTTCGTGAAGAACTCCATCTTATCACTCCAACAAAAAAGTTAGGTTGCGTCCCAGTTGTACACTCCCTTCATTCGGAGAACCCTTGTTGATTCTGAACTTCGTTCGCAAAGTAAGCGTCCTTTTAATGGGCCAGCCCTTTTTAATGCGCCGCTTGACCCTGTTTTGAAAATGAGCTTTGCTCTTCTGGGCGCTGGGCGCTCCCGTGGTTCGCGAGAAGGAAAAAGGACTAATCTTTTGTTACATCTGGCACGAGATGAAAAAGAGAGAGCTTCGTCTATCGATGAACAGCAGATTGATGGAGCTCTTGGCATTGCTTTGTTTTTCTCTCCTTTCCTATCAGCGAGTTCTGATCCTTTTGTTCGAAAAAATTTCGTTCGTACCGAACCGCTTGCAGAATCAAATCCAGTTCCACAAGATCCTATATCAGCTATACATCCTCCTTGCATTTATGCCGGAGATGTCGCCAGTGCTATGGGCTTTGGGTTATGTAGATCAAAAATGATGAATGGGATTGTGGCACTCCACTCGCCGCCAATGCGGAAGGATGCCGCCGAAAAGAATGGAACGCTGCTTCGCTCTGCTGGATGCGTCGGATCCCATATAAGAAGCTCGCTCTTTACCCGATCATTCAAACATTTTGTGGGCAGCGCGCCTGCTCTATTGTTGCGTAGCAATAAAAGCCTGCTCATGCTGCTTCGGTGGCGCTTTTTCGCCTTCTCTTCGCTCTGGACAGGAGCGCTAATGGACACGGGGAGGGAGCAGACGAAGCGTGTCGTTCGTAATGGAAAGAAAGACACCACTACTTCGCCTCTTTGTTGGACCGCCGGCGCGAACACGGTGGTCTCTGACCAGGACCAGGAACCTATTAGAATTTGGATCTTGACATGTCGGTTGTTTTTAACCGTAGGCATCTCGCCAAGAAGTTGGTGGGCTCATCATGAATTAGGTCGGGGTGGCTGGTGGTTTCGGGATCCCGTAGAAAATGCGTCTTTTATGCCTCGGGTATTAGCCACAGCTCATATTCATTCAGTAATTCTACCCCTTCTTCATTCTTGGACCTCGCTTCTGAATATTTTGACTCTTCCATGCTGTGTCTTAGGAACCTTTTCTTATCTGGTAAATTGCCAGTAGCCCTTCTGAAAGTCTCCTAGGCGTGGTATCATCGGATCCACAAGGTCAATTTGTATCCATTTGTTCGGAAACCGGAAATGCCAACTACACTTCTTGCTGAGGATGAAGGTGCCATGGGTGATAGCGCCAGCCATTCCCTCATTGAAAAGAAAGCGCCAACCCTGCTACTAAAGCTAAGGCCAACCGCAGCCCAGTGAAATGAAATGCGTATGAAAAATAACGTAGATTAATCTTGATGCGATCGATGCAGACACACTTCTTTTCTTACAGGCTACAGTTAGAAACAACAACTTCGCAAATCACCCTAAGAGTGCCATACGAAAAAACAAAAGCAACTGTGGGTATAGACCAATTTCCTGCCCCAGAAGAGGCTCAGCCTACCAAACCCTGCTCTTTGCCTGCTTACCGAGCTCTCCTCATACTGAGTATTTAGGCATTTCTTCTCACAGTCCGGTTGGGAGAAGGTTGGCATTCTTTAATATGTCACTGGGGACCTGTACTTACTTGATGGAATGGATGGGATGATGTGTTTCAGTTCAGCCAGTAGTGGAGGTTTCCTCGGCCTAGTCGCGTAAGAGCCCCCTTCTTTTTCTAGTTAGTTGAAAGAAAAGCAATGGGGAAGGTTGGCTTACCAGTTAATTGGTCTGTATCATATCTTGCTATGGTGGGACATCCTCTTCAGTTTAGGTATCCAGGCTGGCTGTTAGCTTTAGTCGTTCGGCACTCTTCCTTCATTCTCATTCAACAAGGAGAAGTGTCTAATCAAAATCATTGGTTGAGCATCGCGTATATTCTATGATGTCGTCCTAGAATTGAACTAGCATTTAAGGTCGATCAAGTTCAAACAATTTGGCTCTGCAAGATCAATCAGATATCAAGTAAGAGATAGGCGCTTCCTATTAGTTATAGACTGCTTCTGTGACAAGTGGATCCCTTTAGGTTTAGTTGTTAATTGTACTATTCTCTTCAATAATTAGGTCTTCCGTATTCCTATTGGGGTCAGTGGTCTTCACCACTCACTGAGCCTAGATTCGTTTCATGGGTATTATTTGATGAGTGATCATCAATCTCTTCCATTGCTCCTATGTGCTGCTATACATACAAGGTACATGGGCCATGGGGCCTAACACACACTATACAGCCCAGCCCAATACTCAACACTCCCCCGGCTAAAGATATCTAACATGCCTATCTTGTTACAAAATGCTAAACCCTCACAAGGACCTACTCGTTTAGTAAAACAATCAGCTACCTGTTCACTATACTTAATGTTACCCCCTTCTTCGACCGAACAATCTCAATCCGAAGGAAGTATCGAAGAGGTCTAAGATCCTTTACCTCAAGGGCTTCTCCCAGTCTTGCCTTCAAACATTTGATTTCTTCAACATCGTCTCCAGTAATCACAATATCATCCACATACACCGCCAAAATGGTGATATGGATTCGTCTATGCCAGTACTGTATGATCTCCATTACACTGAGAGTAGCCCATACCACAAACAACTCTCCTAAACCTGTCCACGCCCGTGGCGACTGTTGCAAGCCATAGAAAGATTTCTTGAGCCTACACACCTTCCCATCAGTCTGTTTGTTCCAAAACCTGGAGGAATGTCCATATGGATCTCTTCTTGTAAATAACCACCATGAAGAAAAGCATTCTTCACATCTAGCTGATGTAAAGGCCACCCAAAGTAAGTTGACTGTGCATGAGATTAAGGTTCTCACCGTGTCCATCTTCGCCACTGGTGCTTTGGTCTCATCATAGTCTATCTCCCATCTTCCTATAACCTTTTGCAATTAGCCTTGCCTTCTATCTATCCACCTTACCCTCTGGAGTCTGTTTTACGGTGAACACCCATTTGCATCCAACTGCTCTTTTTCCTGCTGGGAGTGGAAGAAGATCCCACGTCTTGTTCTTCTGAAGTGCACCAAGCTCCTCATTCATTGCGTCTTTCTTTCCACCGGGGATCCCGCTTTGCAGCCTTCCAATCCTTTGGAATAGACACTGATTGTAGAGATGCAATGAATGCTTTGTGTGCGGGTGAGACATAAGAGTCTAAAACTCAATTTGCAATGTCATGCTCATAGCCATATCGGACCGGAGGCTTTCCAGCATTAGTCCTAGTCTCTCTGCGTAGTGCAAGCGGCAATTCCAAAGAAGTATTACCACCTGTCTCATTTTAACCTCCATCTTGCTCTTGTGGCTCCTCCTCGACTACCTCAGGTTGCTCTTGTGGTTCTTCATCCAAGACCACTAGCGGTACAAGAAGAAGGGGTCCTGGCTCGGGGCCGGGGGTATCTTACTTCTTTTCCTCTGCGTTCGTGACAAGCTAGTAGGCACTCTTGTGTGGGTTGGCTCATTCCCCTGGAAAACGAATATTAAGAAGATAGATACCATTCCGTCGATACTAGATTCATTCTTTCTGCTCAAAAAGAACAAAGCCTCTATTGTGGGAAAAGTCTTTGAAACCCGAAGTTCTAAAATAGAAAATGGAATGAAGAAGGGGTGTGACCTTATGGCCAACTATACTAGCTCCCCTAGAGGGATAATATAGCTCCTAAAGGATGATTGTTTATGGTATATTACCGTAATTGGAGAATTTGACCTGGTGCTGACTTGTTGTTGTTCTGAGAAGGGGACCTTGCAAAGCTTGACAAGTTTTTTTTATATTTATCGATCCAATCTGTCTACAGATAGGCGCCTGCTGTGGCAGCAATTAATTAATCTCCGCCTTAGCATACAAGGACCATGGCTCGCAGCGGGTAGTTACGGTGGTTTTGAGGAGACCCGCTCAAGGTCGCTGGTTTGGAGCTATTCCGAGATCTCAAGGAGCGCCAAGCTCAATACGTGCAAGAAGAAAGAAAGGCTTCCACCTACGACTGCAGCTGCTGGTACTTTATCTCTGTTGCTTTCAACTCCCACTCCTTCTCCATTTGGTTTCTAGAGGAAGTGAGAAAGAATAATATATCTTGTGTAACTAATCTTTCTTATCGAAAGGTTATAGTTCGTAGATCATTTCTATAAGGACTATTTGAGTCATATCCGATGCTTTGGACCTCTTTTAGCTGCTAGGTATCTACTGGGTTCAATCCCCACTTCTTCTTGAAATGAGTAAGTCAATCCTCTTGCTCGGCTGTGATACGAATACTATTCATACGCAGACCCCGGATCCAAGATATGGGGCATAGACAGATAAGAATGGCTTCTGAGTTGCATTCATTGCACTCTGGAATGTGGGGCTCCTTGGCTGATGTGATGGAGCGGTATCAGCAGATACTTGCAAAGATCAAATCAAGCAAAAGAAACAAGGAAGTTAACTCAGCGCCATCGGCCACCTTAACACGAACAGCTTGGGACGGAGGTGTAATGCCTGACAGAGAATCAGCAATAGAATGCATTTTGCATGCATTTTTCATCGAGTGAAACTACTTGAATAAACTGGAAGTTTTAAACCATGTACTCTTGAAATCGCTACCCCCTGGGATGGAAAAAGAGGCTCAGGTTTTAGCCCTCCGTTTTACCCTGGAAGTCGTTGTTCGTCTTTCGATATGAGAGGATGGCAAGTGTCCGCAATGACTTAGCGACTTAGCCAATTGGTTACGGATTCTAGACTGATCGATCAGATCACATCATCTCGAGCAAAGAGCTGAGAGCAGAGAAGCGACATCGCTTCGACACTCCTTCCTCTTTTCATTATGAAACCAATATCAAGCAAGATATGAAGAAGAGGGAAGCTCCCTGGATTGAACACATAAAGTAGTGCCAAGATCTCCTCTATGCGAGAGAGAAGTTCTCAGAAATGATGGAGCTGTTGGTTTTGGTCATTGTACGCTTGGTTGCTAAACTGCACCCTTTACGGCGTCTGTAGGAAGAATTCATTCTGGTCCCAAAACTTATAAGAGATCTCGGTAGTGAATATGCAATGCTGAATTCCAATAAGTTGGTACTTCGCACAAGGAAGAAGCTCGTGTTAAAGATAGTTTCATCCAGACCGAACCCTACCTTAGCGTCTCATCCCCACCCACCAAGTCTTTATCCGCGGTGAAAGGAGTGGTTTAATTCGATGCAAGGTGCAAACGAGCTTTTCCAAAGGCTCCTCGGCTAAGAAAAATAATAGTTGTATTGGCAAGGCATGAAAGGGATTTTCTAATGCTATCCGAAGACGAATCGGAATACGGAACCGGAAGCCGTAGCCCAGAACCTTTAGCTTGAGCGGAAGGGGAGGGAACCGTCTATTTCTCACTGATTGGGAGATTGGATTGGAATCCGAGGAGAACTGATTGGATGTCATGCAACGAATGGGGCACTACGTTGGTTACCCACTGCTAGCCTAGCGGAGATTTCTCTATTTGTTGAAAGTGGAAAGGAGTCATATTTGAATCGGAAAGTTGGGCTCGTTCACTCACACCTTTCTTTGATTATCGATGACTTGGCTTCTTGCTCAAGTAAGCACCCGGCATACCAATTCATTTTCCTTGGGGCTCGGCTCGCTCCTTCCTATCTACATTATTCTTTCTTTGTTACTCTCGTAATGACGTTCCGAAAGAAATCAAGGTTACCAGGTGACAGCTCTGATTCTTCTTCCCTTATAGAACCTTCCCGCAAGAAACCAGTGGAAGTGGGTCCGCCCCTACAACTCATCAAATCTGCCTTCTTTTCTGTTCTGCACTGTACATATTCTCAAGTTATGAGAAAGAATGGATTTGAATGCAATTTTGAATTAACAAAATAAACGAATGAAGAATATTTTTACCTCTTATCTGATAAGCAATCAAAGCATTTGAACTGCTCAATGAACAATAAAGAAAGAGCTAAGGTAAAAAAGTATATGTGTTACTAATAGTAAACCCATTTTATTTTGAGTTTGCTTTCAGCTGAACATGTTATAACTACAAATGAGGTGAGGCTTGATTAGGTGGCTTTGCAAGAACTAGGGAGGAACACAAGTTATGTACTTTAGGCTAAACATATGAATTTAGAAGGTCAACTTTTCCAATTGGACATAAACAAAAGCAACCAATAATATATATATAAACTTCCATAATATTTTCTCTATGGTGAAGTAATTTCATCGATAACCACTAAACGATTAAGTAGCGATGTATGCAAAGCTAGACAACGAACATTTCATAATACACTCGTTCTGCATATCTTTAGGATAAAAGAAAAAACTGCGAAAAAATCCGTTTTCCTAAATAAAAAGATCAAGAAATCTATTTTGTATGGTTCTTATTTCTTTGAAAATGTTTCCATGAGACTTTCTTTCATTGAAGAAGTCCATGACTTGTTCTAGGTGATATGAGGTTGAACAGGCTTTAGAAAAAATGCAAAGAAGGGTACATGAGGGTGGAATAAAAATCAAAAAGATGACCCCTTCTTTCTTCCTGAGCATTACCGATAAATATTCATTCTTTATACGTTAGGTTGGGTTTCAGATGTATATCATTTATTATATGAAACCAAAAAGAAGAAATGACAAGAAAGTTGTATATAGATGGAGGAATAAATTATGATGTGGAAAACAAGGCAGGGGTTCAAATCCTGTCATCCCTACCTATTACTTCTCCTATGGGCAGTAACGAGGGATCAATTGAGATCGATTCAAATTGGACAAAATTCAGAGTTTCATTTTTCTATATGCATGCGGTACAAAAATCATCCTTTTCTTTACCGCTTTATCTCCCAGAAAGCGCTCTTAGTTCAGTTCGGTAGAACGTGTGTCTCCAAAACCCAATGTCGTAGGTTCAAATCCTACAGAGCGTGATTCTGTTCTTGTTATGTCGAATCCAAAAAAAAGAACTTATATAAATATAAGAAAATGAGACAGTAATGAGGTCCATATCGTCATCGTAATAAAAAGAAAGATCTGCAAGCATTCTTTATGGGAGTCGGGGCTTTCTGATTTGAAGTTGCTGGAAAAGGACCTCTGTGATCGGTTGATCATTAGTCGTTTTTTTAAGGTAAGTAGGCGACGGTAGAAAGCACTTTTATTACTCCTGTTGAAGGAGGCAGTGGTCCAATTGGCTATTGAAGTCGGTGGATTCTGCCCAGAGTAATCTCTAAAATAGTGAAGCCAGTAGCAATGACTTCGTTTTCAAGCTACTGAAATGCACTTAAATGTTGAATTTGGATTAGCAAATTACACGAGTGATGTGGCGGCCATTAATATTTATCCCTTGAAATTCTTGTTTATATTCGTTGAACCAAGTTGGATCTGTGATACCAGGGTGGTGGCTTTAACAAATAAGCTCCAATTGATCCATTATTTGAGGTGGCCACCGGTGGTAGCCCTTAGGAAGTTCTTAACAGCACTAATTCACCTCTTATTTCTCTTACAAACCGCCTCCGTAGGGGCTTCAAGCGAGCGCGTTTCGATGTCAACGAAGGTATGCCCAATTAGGGATTGAGTTCTCTTATAATTCAATCAAAAGAGCATAACATCTTAGCTAAATGTCTGACATAGCATCTGATCCCGGTGAATTGGGTTGGTTAACCGCACCCTTTGGTGAATAAGGGGGTATTCTTAGGCACTAGTTATTTTCTTATGTGTGGACTTCGACCTTACAAAGTATGAGTCCGTGCCTTCCTAAGTTGGTCCTGAATTTCCAATGAAGTTTTGATTTTCTCGAGGGACGTAGCAAACTGTTTGGTTGGCTCCGAGCATTCTAAAAATAGAGTCCTGCCTGGACAATGTTGATAATGGGAAATATCTAACCTCTGTGGTGGGTGTGAAGAAGGGTACATCTAGAAAGCGAGAGAATGTCTTTATGGATATGAGTCTGAGGCAGAAGTCTCTGAATGCGGGCCTGACGAACCTTTTGTACCAGGATCATCACGAGACTCTGTTTCTGTGGTAGATGACTCAATAGGCAGGGCCTAGAACCTCTAAAGAGGGTGTGACCGATCACCAGATCACGATCAAGAAGAGTCAAAGCTGTCTTACTAGCGCGAGCAATCATCCAACTATGGTGGTTTCTCAACCGGTGGGTACATTTTTGTTGCACATTGTGAGTTCATATTTTCTTTTCTAAGAAACAAAAGTTCGAGCAGATGCCGTTCTAGCAGGTACAAGTACTCCCGTTCGGTAGGCGTCTGCTTTAGCAATGTCTTTGATCCTCGATCAACAATTTGAGGAAGACGAGACAGAAGCCTTTGGATGAAACCAATGAATCTTCCGATCCGAAAGACGAAGGGGCTAGGCGCTCACCTACTATCTACACATTTCCTCTTTGGCGTTGGCTCCACCAGTTTTGACTGTGAGTCGCTTTAGTTATCTCAAATCTTTGGCAGGAAGGGGCCAAGCCAAATAGTGCTCTTTAGAAGCGTAATCCGTGCTTGAAACTCCTTCGCTAGGATCCAAAAACCTATGCTTCCGCTCTTCCTCACCAGGCAATGCTTACTCTTCTCGATCAAGATTTTGGAGACTTTGAAGCTCAAGGACACGACAGCACTTGAAACAAATGCTTTGTTTTGGCACCTTCGTCTTCCTTTATAACATTAGTAAATTCGAGCTAATGGGACCAGTTTTGAATTGCCTAGAGGGTGGAGAAGTCACATCATCTGAGGTTTGTTGTGGGTTCAATTATGACCCCGGTCTAGAAGCCGGAGTGGTTGCACGTGTAAGTACATCATGTTACATATCTATTTTAAGCTAAGCTAAATGCCTAAAATAAACAATTTTCTATTAAGCGCGGCATTCTCTCTTTGGGGCGAGCCCGATCGATGATTTCATTCTGTACAATGTGAAACCTGAAATACCAACGGTAGTTTCCAAGTGCCATCTCTATTCGACTCCCATGCTTATTCTTGAACGCTTGAAGGGGAAGTCCGGGCTGGGTCAGCTAAAGGCGGAGCCGGGCGGGACATGGTATTAGCTCTCTGTGTGCTATTAGCTTAAGCTTATCACTCTAGCTTATTACCCTAGGCAGAGGGGGGTAGGGGAGCATCACTAGAGAGTCTCCGTACCCGGTACAAGATCCTGGCTTATATAAATTCATTCAAGGTTATGGTTGAACTGGTCTCACCGCTTCCTTCCTCAATGCTAGCGGGACCCTTGCTTTCCATTGCCTTTCGAAGGGGACCGACCATATGCATACTTCTTTTTGTACAACTTTGCTCTGTTGGAGCCTTTGCAATAAGAAAGTGCATTAGGAGAGAGAGCTCGCAGACGATGTACCCTTCCTTCTATATATCCATATATCTATCGCCCCCGGGCACTCCAGAGCCAGTGTGACATTCTATCCAAAATGCATGCATCTCACATTAGGTAGCCATCCATGACCCCGTGTGTGTTTCCCAATTGCTCATCCAAACCATCATTTCTTTCTTCCATCCCAGAACGGAGATCTGACCCAAGGAAGGAATTGCCTTCTTTCTCATGCCAACCAGATGGATGCGGCCCAGAGCTGAGTGAATTCCCTCTGGGTGAGCACTATGGAGATAGGCCAGGATCAATGAAAATAACCGAGATCGATCGGTATCCATCGCTCAGAGAGCTGCTTTCTCCCCGATATCTGTATCTGCTTTCGGACGGCCAAACAAGAAAGAAGAAGGAAACTTCCATTTCGCATAGCTGCTAAAGTAGTAGTTTTTGTCAAATCATACTTCTGACCAATAGTATCAGTGGCTTTATGCGTCCGCAACCTAGTTTTGTATCTGCATAGTGAAGGAAAGAAAGAAGCATGTTAAGGTGACTTGAGGGAAAGACTGATCCTGATAGACAAGAATGGTATGGTTGGATTGCCAGTGAATAAGCAGCAAGGCTAAAGCAGGGATTGGATTTACTTCTTCTATTGTCAGTAGCATCATTTGCCTTCCACCCTCTCAAGAACTTCCTGAAGCCCTGAGACACTTGTTGCCAATAGTCTGGAATGGAACATTTGCAAAAGTTCTTGTAGGCCATTTCTGTAACAGCATATCTCTAAACCCTTCTTGCGGATGGTTCAAAACGAAACTTAGTGGCAGCCCCTATCTTCCCCATTTTCTAGAAGTAAAGGACAATGATCTGACCCAGCTTGCAAGAGGGATAGTAAAACTTAGGAAATAAATCCTCATAAGTTGAAGAAACCAGAACTCTATCCAAAACTTCTCTCACTGGCCTGTCTTGTTTGTTAGTCCAGGCCACCAACCCTTCTCAGTTCCTGTAGTTCAGTTTCAGATATGAAAGCATTAAAAGCTTCCATCCTATTAATATGTATTCTGCCATTGTTTCATGAGCAAATCTGATCATGTCCCGCAAAGGTAGATCAACACTCTGCACAAAGTTAGTGAGCTCTGACAAAAACATAGCTCTTAAATTTGGTTGGACCATAAACATCCACCCAAGCACAATTATCACAAAGCCTCTATACTCAAACACCATGGAGAAATTGACCCTCCCCAATGAGGTCTGCATCCATGACATCCAGATTGACTCCAATAAGCATTCCACCTTTACTGCCACTGGCTGGCTTGCAAAACCACTTGAAAAGCTTTCTGCCACCAATTGCCATTAACTCTTTATCTGAGAACTGTTCTCTCTTCGTTTCTTGCACACAAACTATGTCCACCCACTCTATCACTTCAGAAGGTTGCCCCCTTCTACCTGGCCAGGCCCCTCACATTCAAGATTAGTGTCTTCATGGCGGTATCTGTTTTTTGTTATGCATCCTCTTAGCTCTGCTCGTAGTGTTCTTGTCACCAACTGGTATACAAGTACTGTGATTATCTAACTCTTCAACAATCTGAGTAATATCCTCATTCTCTAAATCAGAGCTTAACTCGACACTAGAAGACTGCTCCTTCTCATGAGCAGCTAACTTCTTTTTCTGAGCAGCTTCATAAAGCAATGCTTGAGAAAGTTCTCTTGCTTTAATAGAATTTATAGACCTGTCAATTTCCTCCTGTGTACTGCCCAACACTAGACCACTATCTACAGAAGATTTTACTAGACTAGCAGAATCAATGGAATTGCAAATAGCATATCTGTTAGTAGAAGACATACCTGGTTCATCAAGATTCTTGCGTGAAGCCATCCTTTTTGCACGTTGCTGAATAGGCATGCCATCCTTCGGGATCCTATCCTAGCACTTGTCCTCGTTGCTTTAATTCTTGTGTTTGCACCTCATTGAACTTCTCTTGTTCTTTGGTCATTCCAGAAAAAACCTCCATACCTTAATAATAGGGGCTTGTGTATAAAGGAAAGCAGCAAACCGGTCAAAGGCGAAGCTGTTCTATCTCAACTCTCTGACTTGAAGGAAGATGTGGCGGATCTCAAGGCTGGCTCTATTCCAAGTACAAGTTCCGAGGTGAAATGTGTTGATGTGGCCAATCGATATACAGTATAGTTGAATGGTTCGACAAGTTCACATGCCGGAGCTACCTGTTCTCCGCGATTCAATTGGTTCTTCTGCCTTGCCTTCTTATCTATCGGTCCCAACTTCAAAGAAATAGGTTCAGTGGTTCGACCTCCCAAAGGTTAAAGAAAGACATCGGTATTAAGACCACTCCCTCCGGATGATGATATGTCCCAACCATCTATAGCCCATGGTTCATTACTCGGGAATTCGGAGAGGTCAGATGAGATAGATGGGTGTGTTCAAAATGGAATGATCCCCTTTTCTCATGTTTGCATTTTTGTTGTCCACAAACAAATAAAGAGTCCGAAAAGACGTACGCATAACAGACTCGGTACCTAGGTCAATGGGTTCAGTGGAGAATTGCGTTACTGTAATAGCGAAGGTATCTATGAAATGCAGTACCAAGGTCAATGAAATTGAAAGGCACCTCTGACAACAGAATCAAAAGGGATTTGGCGGCTATAGACGACTCAGAGGGGTTTTCATAAAGAGAAGCTTTCGCGCAGTACACCTATTTTTCTATAGAAGTGAATGGCTCCTAAGTTGGCTAGTCTGATCAATCAGCAGGCTCAGCCTCTACGTCGTATTCTGATATAGAAAGAAAAGAACCGAACTCGTGGAGGGTGAAAGAAGAATCTAAAGTTGATACTCTGCCAAGGGATCTGTCCACAACTGGTACTTCACATGCCTTAGAAGTATATTTGAATGAGAATGAATGAAATGAGCAAACGTTACTAGGAAGGTGAACTCGCTATCAAACTATTGCCTACGCTAGGGGAAGCGCGAAAGAAAAACCTGTTTCAAGCAAGATCTGATACCCTTGAAGGACTCCCAGGAATGAGAGAGCAAGTACAAGGACAATCTTATTTTCTAAGGATAGGCGGTATTCCATAATTAACATAGTTCGGTTAGAGTGGATTTGAAAAGCTACAGCAGATCGATAAGTTGCTAATTTAGCTAAGTCAACTCCACTATGGAATCTAGCTCTCCATAAGAGGGTATTCCCAATGAGACAAGTAGTTTATCGAAGGGACCCTCTGTCTGAAGATTGTAGTCCGGATTTCTCGGAATAGAATAATTGAATGAGCAGGTGCAGATGGTCAATCTCCATCTTGAAGCCGAGTCTCTCTGTCTTCTTATTTTATATAAAGATATAGAGAATAACTCGATCGATCGTAGAATGATTTCGTGATCTGATCTTCATTTGGGCGGCTTTCTCTCAATCCGTGGCTGTAGTGATAAGGCAAATCAAACGGGTCAAAAAAGAAGATATAGAATTGTAGCTAATGGGGTTCGCTCGCCCTCGCCTGTCACTATAGTGTGTCAAGTTTCTCTCTTTCCAATCGGGATTTTTTAGGTGTGAAGTGAAGTTCACCAGAAACGCTAGCTATATGCTTAACACAGGGTAGGGGAATGCTATTTCTGTAAGATTTGGGTAATTTGTTTTGTAGAAGGACTCACTTGACCAACGCTTGCACTTGTTTGTGTTAATGAATCCAGCAAGACTCTAATATATTTCTAAGGATTTGAAGAACGACGTGTACATGTTTCATTTCACCTAATCCATCATTTGAGGAGTGGGTATGAGGGCTTCTTTCACTGTTTCCCTAAGTTCAAAAGTGAATGTGGAAACGCTGTCTATGGTCTGGTTATAGCATCCCCTTTCTCAATTCCTTTCTGGTCAATAAGGATGGTTATAGCCAGCTTAGAAGGGAATTCTAAATGTAAGAAGTTGCTGGATGGTTTGCTCCAATGAAGAGGTATACCTAGGTAGGAGGGAGGGAGCTTTCCCACTTTGCAGATGAGTAGTTCTGCCGCTCCGCGTTGGATAGGAAAGGGGTGAAGGTTCATTTATCAGGAATCTACTTGTTGCATAATGCACATGCCACAAACGATAAAGTGGAAGCACACTCAGATGAAGAGGAAGGTGAATTGATCAATAATCCCATGTCTTTTTTTGCTGAGATATCTTGGATCAAGACATACAAGGCAGCATTGGTCAAACATAGGACTACCTAGGCTAGGTCATTCATTGCTTGGTCTACTATATTCGTTTTGTCTTCTAGTTCTCCACAGGGACTTCCTACTACTCCGCCGAATCTCTCATCTGAGAAAGTAGGTCACCTGGGTCGAGTAAAGCAGCGTAGATAAGGCTGGAGTTTATGAACAAGTTGATGTCTACTAGGGCATTGACCGTACAAGAAGGTAAGTATAGGGCTCGGCTAGGAATTCGTTTATGCTTATATTTATAAGCTTTCTTCTCACTAGGTAGGGCGGGCAGTTGGTCTTATTGCCCTGCATCATATGAGAAGGAGTTCTTCCATGAAATAGAGGTCATCTATGGTCTTTGTGGCATTGATGGATAGTACTGGTCTGTTGTCAACAAATAGACTGGCTAGGTCACAGTCTGCTAAGTCTACTAGTGGGATATGAATATGCATTAGTAGTAGTTATTGTTGTCGGATTGGTATTAACAGTTGGTCAAGTCTAACGTAACGTTTTTTAAGTAGAAGGATAGGGCATTAATTACCTAGGGTCGATAGGTACACCTTTATAATAAATTATTAGCACAAAGCTCTCATCTCACTTTTCATAGGTAGGCGAAAACTCTATAGTGATAGTGTAGTGTATATTGGCTTGGATTCTTTCTATTGTTACGGGAAAGGCATATCCCCACCTAGTTCTTCTTCGTCTTAATTAATAACTCCTTCCTGAACTTCAAAGTACGACAGAAACTTACTTATATCTCGTAGGAAAACTAGAGAATGAGCCATCTCCATCTCGTAGAGAAACTAGAGAGGTGTTGGGCGCAGCTGAAAGGAAATCCAAGAAGAGTCCATGAAAGGCTAGCACGATTAGGATCCTTTGTAGGGTTTATCTCGGAAGAGAAGGCTATGAAGCGAACATCTCTTCTTTGGGAGATAGGGGAGGTTCTATGCAGGACACTTAACCCGTGCCGGAGGACTGCACACAGCTGGTACAACCTCGTGTGGTACATTTTACATGTTCTTACAAGTCCGATGGTACAGTTGACCTAGTATCGAATTATTATAGATTACGTTGGCAGCCATTGCCCCCCTGCATGTCGTCTGACATGACCGAAACGAAACTTTACACCCCCTAGCAGCCCCCTGTCGGCATCGAAAACAGAGGGAAGTGCGCGTGCTGATGTTTAATCATGCGACGCCAATGATGTAAGCGCGGGCCCGCAGGTGCAGACAGGTTCATCGGGGGCAAGCTTCAGAGGTGGGGGGTACGATTGTGGAAGATCGCGTGGAGGCAGGGGTTGGAGATGTGATGCAAGGGTGCGGGAAATTGGGTGGAAGGACAGTCGTTAATGTGGAGTCAGGACGGGCATGAGGCAAGAAGTGGAGGGAAGTGGGATCTAGATTAGAAGAGATAAATACGATATTCCTGATACCCGCGGACGATCCCTAGCCTAGCTTGGCAATCCCTTGAAAATGCAATGCATTTTCCCTTGAGATGAAATTGCTTTTTCGGTGGCAACTAAAAAAAACTCTCAAATCAACTCACGCATATTCCCTTGCTTCTGTTAACTACGCATATCTCCTGTTTCTATACTTGCTAGCTAGCAACCTCTTATCACACAGAAAGCGTGACATGAATGCATACCCCCGTGTATACAACTCCTTACTATCTCTAATATACCGTTGCTTGTTCGGCGCATAGACCTATTATTATTATCGGTCAGGCTTTCCTTTTGGCAGGTGATTACTATATATAATATAGCGGGCTTTCCCTTATCCGTTCGCTTAGGTATCTGACTGTGTAGCGTAGTTCGCCGATTCCTGGGGCCGGCACGGCACAACCGGATCCCCATCCTTAGCCAAAGTCCGTACTTTACCCCGTTCCTGATCCCCAATGCCAGGGTTGAATAGTAGCCAGCCATGAGATCTATACTTTATCCATTGGTCAAGTAGCATAATTGTTTACCAGGTCTTTCTTCTTGGATAGATATGGCCCTACCTTCCTCTTGAGGAATCCGTTCAAGATGCCCTGGCTACACTGACTGGACTATGCTGTGCGCTTTTGAGAAGATTCACACTACCGGCGAAAGGAAGCGGATAAGCTTATCACGAACGGCGCATCCTAGGACAGATAAATATGTATCATCCCTTTTGGAGATGACTGCACTACCGGAGAAAGAATCCATAAAATACTAGTGTGTTCAATTGGAAGATCATAAGTAGGACGGATAATATCCAAAGACACCAGTCCATCCAATTCCCTAAACTTCAATCAAATCAAGAAGAAACTAAAGAAACCGCGGAAGAAAAGCAATGGTTGTTCGGGGATAGGTCCCGCAATGAAAGTATTAATAAATCTAAAGTAGATTGGCAAGAAAGAGCAGTTGGTCATCTCGGAAAGATAGATAAAGTTAAATCTAGGAAAGCAAGCTAGGAAACCCTAGATAGGAGCAATCCGTTCCACCACTCCTGAGAATTTAGGGCATAATCACCCGCGGAGCAACTGGGGTACTCAACACTGTAGTAGTACAATCGGTTGTCTTTCTCTAGCCAATAACACGGCAAGAGGTGGACGGCAATGAAGTTGAGGGTAATGACAACAAACTAAATCCCAACACTTAATGCAAATGGCTCTGAATGGTCTAAAGATACGAATTATTCGACCGAGATGGGTTTACCTCACTCGTTTGTAGAAACACTTTCGAAAGAACAGACAAGATCCACTAGATAAAAAATTGGTACGCCACACACGGCTGCTTCGGCGAGCGACGGGGGCACGGGGGCGGTGTTTCTCGCAGTTGCTCGATGGCTAGGGGAACGGATAAATCCCCTTTCTAAATGACTTGATTATCCCTCGACTAGGAAACAAGAGTACTCTTTACCATAGGAAAGAAGCTAACTCTGAAAAAGAGAAATGGAATCATCGAGATAGGAGCTAGTTCCTGGATTGAGAGAGTTCTGCCTAATGCCTAAATTGGATGGTGGATCTTCAGCTTTAGCGAGTTCACTCGTAGAAATGTCCGTTTGATTGCTCCTCGGGTGCTTCCTTCTTTCAAATCTAGATTTCCTAGAATCATACCTTCATCCATTCTTGGCAAGCCTTCTTCTCTGATGGTATAGTTGAAGACACCGGATCCCCATCCTTAGCCAAACCTTCAATTCAAGCTAGGGCAACAAAGGTTTCATCAGAAAGGGATGGATGGCCTCCACTCACAGATCCACCTTCTTTCGGGGCCATCAATACAATAGAATAGTTATGTTCTTTAGCCGACATTTTTCCTTGCCGTCTATATCCGAGCGGTTCCCTTTGGCATATTTCACTTGCTTTGCTACTACGGTACCCGCATTCTTGAAAGAAAAAGGGATGGATAGTTGCCCTTAGGAGACAGATGGTGCCCATTTATCCATAGAATAGGTTCAAGAAGATGAGACGCATTGATGTTAATGAACTTGAGGTTGAAGTTCTAGTAAGCTTAAGCATAGGTTTAGGTGCACAAGTGGTATACCAAAATACTCGTTTAACTACTCCGCAATGGGACACCCTTCTCAAGGTGGGTCCCCTTTCGTACGACCTATTCTCTCTCTGAAAGTAGCAATAGAAGAAGGATAGCTTCATGAGTTCGTTCTGACTCCTAGTTCGAAAGTTGTTCCTTCTGCTTGGGAACGATCTTATCCCGAGTCCTCTGTGGAGTGAAGGAAGTGATGCCAATTCTACCGGGTCCGGTACCCACTTAACAACGGATTCCATTTCTCTTGATCGATGGTGTTCTCCCACTGACTTGCTAGGGAAGAGGCTAGTTCGCGTGGACACTGCCCTACATGGTGTTGCTCGTTTTTAATGACTCTGAAAAGAGTTTACTAATGAATTCCAAAGGATTTAGGTATTTGACTAGCAGTCATCTTCATCAGGTCTAGATATTGCTGTGAATAAGTGTTCTTTCACTTGAATCTATGGATTGGCTTAAGCAAGCATGGTATCTTTGGACCAGACCTCGAACATCTGCTTCTATAGGAGTTCATGTCTGTCAACATAACTAGTTTGATCCCCCTTCCTAAAGTATACATACAGCTCTTTTCTATTCTGATAATAAGTAAAGTGTCCCTCCTCCACCAGTCGATGAGCCTGCCTGAGAATCTACGCACTAAAGCCATACTGCAGGATTGCCCCCCATCATTCCAGCTTTAACTGCCTATTCGGCTTCAGCAGTGGGTTTCCAAAGGCGCTCTTCCCAGATAAAAACGGTTTTTATTCTATCCATAGGGACTTTTTCTCCAACTAGATTGAGCACGAAATCCAAGGACCTTGAGTGACCACAAAGCCGAAGGGCGAGAGCAAACGGATCAATCACTAGAGACAGCTTTGTTTGTTGATAACAAAGATAGCCTGCCTTGACTTGAATTGAGATAAAGGAAAGGTAGTACATTGATATCGCTCCGCATTGAATTAAGAAAAAGCATTACCGGATTGTGGAGGATCAATAGACTCTGCCGTCGATAGACAGAAAGACGCTTCAATTGCCCATTTCTCTCCGCTATTCTTCGCTTAGAAGGGCTTGACTTACTTAACTTACCGCTTTCCTGAAACTAGCTAAAAAAGGGTCAGGTATACCTGCCTGATGAGATAGGGTTTTTTCTAAAGCGGGAGCTGCTGTCGGTATGGGCAATTTCTTAAGTTCTTTAATTGATTCCATCCCCGAGTGCTACCAAAGTTCCTCTAATTCCTCAGCCAGATATTTCCCTTGCCAGACTTTACCGATAGCGGAATCGATAGATGTTACCACGGAGTGGTACCTAGCAACCTTCATTCCTGCTTTTCCGTCTTGCCTTTGCTACTTGAGAGCTGGCAGTTTTGTACCCCACATGAAAGTCTCCCAGAGGGAAGTTTTGTAAAAGGTTCCTAAGACACAGCATGGAAGAGTCAAAATATTCAGAAGCGAGGTCCAAGAATGAAGAAGGGGTAGGATTACTGAATGAATACAAGCTGTGGATAATACCTGAGGCATAAAAGATGCATTTTCTACGGGATCCCGGAACCACCAGCCACCCCGACCTAATTCATGATGAGCCCACCAACTTCCTGGCGAGATGCCTACGGTTAAAAACAACCGACATGTCAAGATCCAAATTCGAATTGGTTCCTGGTCCTGGTCAGAGACCACCGTGTTCGCGCTGGCGGTCCAACAAAGAGGCGAAGTAGTGGTGTCTTTCTTTCCATTACGAACGACATGCTTCGCCTGCTCCCTCCCCGTGTCCATTAGCGCTCCTGTCCAGAGTGAAGAGAAGGCGAAAAAGCGCCGCCGAAGTAGCATGAGCAGGATTCTATTGCTACGCAACAATAGAGCAGGCGCGCCGCCCACAAAATGTTTGAATGATCGGGTAAAGAGCGAGCTTCTTATATGGGATCCGACGCATCCAGCAGAGCGAAGCAGCGTTCCATTCTTTTCGGCGGCATCCTTCCGCATTGGCGGCGAGTGGAGTGCCACAATCCCATTCATCATTTTTGATCTACATAACCTAAAGCCCATAGCACTGGCGACATCTCCGGCATAAATGCAAGGAGGATGTATATCTGATATAGGATCTTGTGGAACTGGATTTGATTCTGCAAGCGGTTCGGTACGAACGAAGAAATTTCGAACAAAAGGATCGGAACTCGCTGATAGGAAAGGAGAGAAAAACAAAGCAATGCCAAGAGCTTCGTCAATCTGTTGTTCATCGATAGACGAAGCTCTCTCTTTTTCATCTCGTGCCAGATGTAACAAAAGATTAGTCCTTTTTCCTTCTCGCGAACCACGAGAGCGCCCAGCGCCCAGAAGAGCAAAGCTCATTTTGAAAACAGGGTCAAGCGGCGCATTAAAAAGGGCTGGCCCGTTAAAAGGACGCTTACTTTGCAAACGAAGTTCAGAATCAACAAGGGTTCTCCGAACGAAGGGAGTGTACAACTGGGGCGCAGCCCGACTTTTTTGTTGGAGAGATAGAATGGAGTTCTTCATGAAGTTCGAGACAAAGGAAAAAATCAAAGTTTCTCTATAGCCTCTTCGTTTTGAGACATTATGGCTTTGGGGTCAACCCCGGTAACAAAAAAGGAATCCATAAAAACTTGGGATCCAACACCATGATAAAATACTACCCTCATGATTAGACCATGTCCCTGAGATTTGATAAAAAAGGTGCATTAGCGGTTAATACGTTGTAATTAGATAAGTTATTTGGAATATGACGGAATGAAAGACCAAGGAAAGGAAGAAGAATGCACCAAAATGCAAGTGTTGCACCAAACGCTGGTGGTTGTTTCTTGTTGTAAGTGAATGCAACAAAAAGACCCGGAAATAATGAATAATGAGAAAATTCATTTATAGACATTTCGTGCTCATTTCCAAATTTATGCTTAGTTATTCCCATCATCCGGTAACCACAAGATGATCCCAATCTCCTTTTAGTAATAGATCTTTTTGATATGTCTCAGTCTCAGCGGCAAGGAAGAGAAAATGCATCGAGTCGTTTATCAAGAAAGTGGACGAGCATGGCGGTCCCTATATCTGTGAGGGCTGTACCACTTTTTTTTCAAGTCAGATTAAGAGGTTCAAAAGAGAAAGTCACTCTCCTTATTCTTGGCTAGTGGAATGGAAGCAAGACTCTTTCCTATCCACTTTGCCGAGGGGAGAGAACTAAAAGATAACTCAAGCTAGACAGAAAGGTGCAAAAGTCCACAGTTTCTTAAGGATCCTGGGCATGGCTTTTTCGAACTTAGTTGATTTCGCAAGAAGCAACTTGAAAAGCACAAAGACTACATCTAAACAAACCTTACATCTTCGTTCGGCTCATTCTTGCTTATCTCACCCTATTTCCTTACTTTAGCTTAGAAGTAGGCATATGGGAAGTTACACAAAGATGACTTATCGGTTGGCCTAAGCTTAATCGATTCCATTCTTTCCAATATCATATACGCCTAGTGAAATGCATCTATCTCCTCTCCTCCCCTTCTTTCTTTTTATCCATTTTATATACCTAGTCGAAGACTACTTCAGATTATAGGGCGGGCTTTTCTACCCATTGACCGGGACCGATCACTGTGTTTGACCGCTCTTGGTATTCAGACCTTGGACTTTTTCGCTAGGAGCTGATCCATTCTTTAAGAGCTTTATACATAAAGAGAAGGCGTATTCACTTAAAGGACTGTGAAATCTACCCTATGCCCCGAAAAGTCTAGGCACCTAAATAAAGTAAAGATGGGATCACTGACTAATAGATTAAGCTATCCAACGAGTTAGGAACCTTTTTTCTTCCCCCTTCTCTTCTCCGCTTTGCTCGAGGGAATACGACGAGCACTCATCTCCAGCATTCGGGTGGTCCTATCATCTCTATTTCCTCCCGACATTTCCTTCTCTAGTCAGGGAAGCCATAATCAGTCAGTAAGAAGTATATCTATAGGGAGTTTCTAATAAGAGAATTGGATGTGCGAAACTTGTGTCAAGAGGGGTGTAGAAAGGAGAAAAAGCATAGTTCAAACTAGCCTCATCAACAAAAAAAGCCCATGATGAAATGTCTTCTTTGAGGTGGCACAAAGATGAAAGTAATTAGTTCAACAAGGCCGATGATAGAAGGGTTGGGCCTAATTAATTGTTCTGGTATAGAGATGAATGAGAGGATGGAGATAGCGGTAGTCCTCCCATTAACTACTTCATTTTCATTTATGAATTTCATAGTAATAGAAATCCATGTCCTACCGAGACAGAATTTAGAACTTGCTATCCTCTTGCCTAATAGGCAAAGATTGACCTCTGTAGAAAGACTAATTCATTCGGATCGATATGAGGACCCAACTCTGTTGCATTGCCAGAATCCATGTTCCATATTTGAAGCGGGTTGACCTCTGTGCTTCTCTCATGGTACAATCCTCTTCCTGCTGAGCCCCCTTTCTCCTCGGTCCACAGAGAAAAAAATGTAGGACTGGTGCCGACAGTTCATCACGGAAGAAAGAACTCATAGAGCCGGGATCGGTAACTAATAGTACTACTAACTAATACTAATATATAGAAATAGATATCTAGAAATATAAATGAACTAATATATAGATAATCGAAATTGAAAAGAACTGTCTTTTCTGTATACTTTCCCCGTTCTATTGTTACCGCGGGTCTTATGCAATCGATCGGATCATATAGATATCCCTTCAACACAACATAGGTCATCGAAAAGATCTCGGACGACTCACCAAAGCACGAAAGCCAGTTAGAAAATGGATTCCTATTTGAAGAGTGCCTAACCGCATGGATAAGCTCACATTAACCCGTCAATTTTGGATCCAATTCGGGATTTTTCTTGGAAGTTTCGGGAAGAAATTGGAACGGAATAATATAGATTCATACAGAGGAAAAGGTTCTCTATTGATGCAAACACTGTACCTAGAGGATAGGGATAGAGGAAGAGGGAAAAATTGAAATGAAATAAATAAAGAATAAAGCCAAAAAAATAAGTCGAAGATAGAAGAGCCCAGATTCCAAATGAAGAAATGGAAACTCGAAAAGGATCCTTCTGATTCTCAAAGAATGAGGGGCAAGGGGATTGATACCGAGAAAGATTTCTTCTTATTATAAGACGTGATTTGATTTGCATATGTTTGGTAAAAGAACAATCTTCTCCTTTAATCATATCATAAATGGAAAGTGTTCAATTAGAACATGAAAACGTGACTCAATTGGTCTTAGTTAGTCTTCAGGACGGAGTGGAAGAAGGACGGAGACTCTCGAACGAGGAAAAGGATCCCTTCGAAAGAATTGACCAAGGAGTCATATGAGGTGAAAATCTCATGTACGGTTCTGTAAAGGGACAGTAAGGGTGACTTATCTGTCGACTTTTCCACTATCAACCCCAAAAAACCCAACTCTGCCTTACGTAAAGTTGCCAGAGTACGATTAACCTCTGGATTTGAAATCACTGCTTATATACCTGGTATTGGCCATAATTTATTTCCATTTCCAAGTAAGATGAGCGGAGACGAGTTTATCAGCACCGATACCCCCACGCATCGTGGCCGGTTCCCTCGGGGGTAGAAACTTAGCTTGGAGAAAGATCCCGTTGATCTTCGGGCTGGCCCTTGCCTATTGAAAGTATGGTGTCTCATAAATGCTTTGTTAATGCCTCTTATTCGTCGGATCGGTCCAAAGCGCGGCTAAGTTGACGTTGATATATAGGAGCTGTATTGCTGGAAGAGTAAAAAGAAGGGTCTGGCGGACCCTTCTTTCCTCTGATTTACCCCTACTGCTTATTAGCCTGTCGTATATAACAGATAAGAAGCAAGACAGAGAATTGAATAAGTAAAAATAAAGTCGTGTGTACCCTTTACCGAAAAGCAAATATGACAGATAGGGTACGACATATTGCTTATTCCTGATTGATCTAGTTGACGACAGTTGCCTTGTTGGACCGATTGTGGATTGGAATAGAAGTTTCTTATATACAAATATTCGTGTTTACTGATTTCGCATACTGGGAATGGAACTTGATGTAACCCATTGGAAACTCTCTTTGAGACTCATTATCTGTTATATACGACAGGCTAATTAAGTCCTTCAATTTCAGAAAGGAGTCTTTCCTTACTTCCTTACACAAAACTGTTATGTTGTTATGCTGCTCGTGCAATCAAAACTTAGAATAGAAGAAAAAGAGTTCCCTCGGGACCCATCCTCTTGTCCTTTGCTTGTGTGACTATCATGAGAAGAATTCCATTCCAAGAAGTCAAATAACAAGAAAAAGAAACGAGGTCAAGATTCGTTGTTACCAGTATCGACGAAATGGAGAAAGTGTCCTCCGGGAACGCAATCTACTATATTAGTTGGTGTAGCCAAAGAAGAGGATATCCCCTTTTTGACCCATTGGTCTTCAGAACAGACCCATACCATAGCTACAAACACTTTTGAGTCGGAGGAGACTGGCCAGATCACCTTCTTGAGGCTCTCTGGGCTTATCGGACATCAATCTGTATAGCCACTGGTCCCCTTCTCCTTAGTCGTTGGCATGGACGCCATTCTTCCCAGTGAACTCGACGATTCCTTCCCTGCGCGTTTTGCTCGACGACGATATGACTGATAATCAAAAGCGAGAGGCTCTGCTCTCGAAACTTGACCTCCTCGATTCGATCGATGGGAGAAAAAAAAGGTTACGAGCGGCAGAGCACGCACAAGTCTATCAACGTCAACACAACCGCGCTTTGGACCGATCCTGCGAATAAGAGGCATTAACAAAGCATTTATGAGACACCATACTTTCAATAGTCAAGGGGCGAGGCGCGGACGACGAGAGGAGGCGCCGGGCATGAGGTGGCAGCGAACGGCGATGGCAGGGCGGCGGTCGGAGGCGCGGACGGCGGCGGCATGCTCCGGCGCGGTGGTGGAGCTGGAGAGAGGAGGAGGCCGGGCTCGCACGGGCGCGCAGGGGCTGCGGCGGCGGCGACGGTTGGGCCCGCGGGGGGCGGCTCCGGGCTTCGGCAGGCCCGCGGTGGAGGCGCGGTGAAGTGGGGCGGCCCGGGTGATGTGGCGCACCCCGATTGGACGAGGGCGGTGGCGGGATTTGTCCGGCCGGACTGGACGTGTCCGGCGGCGCGGGGTGGAAGAAAGTTAGGGTTTACCCGCGAAAATGGAGGGAACACCTATTTATAGATTCTGGGAGTTAGGAGAGTCCAAATGAGGTGCGGTTTTCGGCCATGCAATCGTGATCGAACGGCCAAGAGGAGGGAGGGGGTTTGGATGGGTTTTGGGCCACATTGGAGGGGTGTTTGGCTGCAACACACACTAGGCCTTTACGGTTCCTCGGTTAACCGTTGGAGTATCAAATGAACTCCAAATGGCACAAAACTTGACAGGTGGTCTATCGGTAGTGTACCAAGTCCACTTGGCAAATCTCGGTCCGATCCAAGAACATTTAACACCCGCACATGAAAAGAGGCAAAAGGGGGCGTCGGAGGACATAGGAGTGTCGGATCGCAAAACGGACAATGGGTAAAATGCTTGGATGCATGAGACGAACACGTATGCAAATGAGATGCACATGATGACATGATATGAGATGCATGACATGGACAAAATGCAAAACGAAGACAAAACCCAACCACGAGGGAATATCATAACTTAGAGCTGAAAATGGCAAGAGTTGGAATACAAATATGGCAAGTTACATACGGGGCGTTACACATAACCCCAAAATGATAGCGGTAAATCAATAAGAGATATCATAGATCGCACCATATCTAATATAAGTGCGGTTACGACGTTCAGACACACCATTACGCTGTGGTGTTCCAGGTGGCGTGAGTTGCGAAACTATTCTGCATTGTTTCAAATGAAGACCAAACTCATAACTCAAATATTCACCTCCACGATCAGATCGTAGAAACTTAATTTTCTTGTTACTATGATTTTCCACTTCACTCTGAAATTCTTTGAACTTTTCAAATGTTTCAGACTTATGTTTCATCAAGTAGATATACCCATATCAGCTCAAATCATCTGTGAAGGTCAGAGAATAATGATACCTGCCGCGAGCATCAACACTCATCGGACCGCATACATCAGTATGTATTATTTCCAATAAGTCTGTTGCTCGCTCCATTGTTCCAGAGAACGAAGTCTTAGCCCATGAGGCATGGTTCGCAAGCATCAAGTGATTCATAATCAAGTTATTCCAAAAGCCCATCAGCATGGAGTTTCTTCATGCGCTTTACACCAATATGACCTAAATGGTAGTGCCACAAATAAGTTGCACTATCATTATTAAACTTATATCTTTTGGCTTCAATACTATGAATATGTGTATCACTACTATCGAGATTCAATAAAAATAGACCACTCATCAAGGGTGCATGACTATAAAAGATATTACTCATATAAATAGAACAACTATTATACTCTGATTTAAATGAATAATTGTCTCGCATCAAACAAGATCTTGATATAGTGTTCATGCTTAACGCTGGCACCAAATAACAATTATTCAGGTCTAAAACTAATCTCGAAGGAAGATGTAGAGGTAGCGTGTCGACTGCGATCACGTCGACTTTGGAATCATTTCCCACGCGCAGCGTCACCTCGTCCTTAGCCAATCTATGCTTAATCCGTAGCCCCTATTTATATTAGCAACAGGACCAGTATCAAATACCCAGGCGCTACTATGAGCATTAGTAAGGTACACATCAATAACATGTGTTGGGGATATTATTACTGGACATAAACCGGCCAGGAGTGGCGGGGATAACTATATGATGATTACTATTTGAAGCCCAGGAAGACAAAGGATGATGGCGCTTCATGAAGGCTCGAGGCCCAAAGGCGGGTTAAGGTCTGTAGACATAAACTGACATTATCGTGTAACTTGTATTGTAAGATAGGAGGAATAGAGACTGAGTTGGACACGTTGATGATCCGGCCTCGAGACTCTATAAACCGACGGGCATCGACCTATGTATATAAAGGGACGATCCGGCGGCGATTTAGGGACGACAGACAACAACTCGAGAGCCAGGCAAAGCGGATTCACTCCCTGGTCATCAAAACCCTAGCAATTCCATCACAAATGGAGTAGGCTTTTACCTTCATCGTAAGGGGCCAAACCAGTATAAAACTCTCGCGTCCTTTGTCTGCTTTAACCCCTTTAAGCTAACCCGTAGCGATGGATCCACGACTAAGTCCTTCCACAAGGAAATCTGCCGTGACAAAACCACGACAGTTGGCGCCCACCATGGGGCTATCGCACGATGGTTTCGAGTTCTTGAAGGGCAGCTTCAAAGGACTCAAGGGATACACTGTGGGCCGGATGACTAAAAGTCGTCGCGACAAGCTTTACATCGACGATGCAGGATGGAGTCTCGAGGCCGGTTCAATTGAATACGGGTACCGGGTCCCCTTTGGGGGAATTCACGTCATCATCGGCAAGATCGGCGAACCGGGCCCTGAGCCGGACATCTGCGCCAACATCATCGAGACGGCTCAGCATGCAAGCTCAGCCCAGGTTCAGCCCACCGTAAAGCATGTCTTCGTAGGTGTCATCCATGGAGCAGAATATGAGGATGGATCGGCATCTGGTACCAAAACCGTTGTCTGCTCTGACGACGAGTCTTCAATCAGAGAGACCGAATCGATGTACCAGCTGTAGGATGGCCGGATTAGTGGAGGTTCCGATGGCAACAGTTTTCCGAACCCCCTCGATCTGCCAAACCGGGTCGCGGTCTTCATGGCCGGTACACAACTAGCGCAACACTCTTCTACCGCCGCGATAATGATCTCCGGTTTAGCAACAACAACTCTAGCGGGAGCAGGGGGTTCTGCACCGCCTCTGGCTTAGGTTTTGTCCGATCTGTTTGATGCTTTAGCAACATTGCTGGTAGCAGAGGTGGACGTGGCAAACCAGGATCAGCACAATGCAGAGATTGCAAAGGTGAAGGGTCAGATAACTCAGGCTAAAGTGGACCTGGCAGCAGAAAGCACCAGGATGGCTATAGAGCGGGCCGGATTGGAGGCTCAGGCGTACCGGCTTATGCTGGATCAAAGTGCGTCAGATGACGTCATGAGGAGAAGATACAGGTCGCGCCTTCCATCGGTCTTGGAGGCGAGGAATCTCTTTAACACGCCAGGAACGGGCACCAGCAACCAACCTGTGGTAAACCGGGCGGAGGCACCAGGGAGCGGGGCACCGGTTCAGCCTCGTGCGATGGATCCGCCGCCTCCGCCTCGTCAGAATGACATTACGTCACGACACGTCTCAACACCTCCGGGTCATTACTCTAACCCATTGGATAACATCGTTGCTGTCGCTTCACGATTGGCAGCTCTCCCGATTGATAGCGAGTCCCCAGTAGCAGTTGAGACACGACGGGCTAGGGAGCCCCTTCAGACGGCTTTGACTCAGCAGCAGGCCTATTCATATAGCCGCGGAAGGATTCATTCTACTCCCTGCCCAAGGTGGAGCTACAGCAGGCATATCGATGAACCGGCCGTATCAAGCAGTGCGAGGAATCGTAATCCGCCCCGTGGCAATAACCCGACGGGTGGCGGTGCAATGCCCAAGATGTAGTGGATCGCGCTAGGGCACGTCTGGAAGCCGAGTTAGCGGCACAGCACGAAGCTCCGGTTCGTCAGTTCACTCCGGTTCGCCCAACAACATCGGTGGAACCAGGGGTTACCTCTAGTTCTTTGGGAGTGCCATGTCTTGTCCCAGCACTGCGCAATGTACGGTTACCCAGGGATTTCAAAGGCCCGCGTAAGGTGCTGAATTACACCGCCGATTTGTCCCCTGAGTCATGGGTGGAGAGTTATGAGATGGCAATGGAGATGCTGGATGTGGACGAAGCGGCATGTGCCAAATACTTTACCATGATGTTGGAGGGAACAGCTCGCACGTGGTTGAAAAATCTGCCAGCCAACTCTATTGGATCATGGGCCGAGTTAAGGGTCCGGTTTATCTAGAACTTCAAAGATACGTGCAAGCAGTCCATGTCCATCGTGGATTTAGCTGCCTGTGTCCAGGAGGAAGGAGAATCAACCACCCACTAGGTGCACTGGGTTCCGGAGATTTAGCATTCATCAGACCACATCAATGCTGACACAACCATTTTAACATTGGAAGGCAATTGCCGGTTTGCACCTTTGAAGCTAAAATTGGGACGGCTCAAAAGCCATTGTAATGACATGGGAACGCTTATGGAGGCTCTGGTAAAATATGTCGACTCTGATAGTACCAAGGACCCTGAGTCTGATGATGACAAGACAGGGAAGGGAAAGAAGAGCGGCAACGCCAAGGGGCATCAGCTTAATCCGGCAGGACATGGGAACAATGGTAAACGCAAGGCAGATAATAGCTTGGACTTTGTGGCTAACACCAACGCCCAGGACAACGGTCAGCTGCGTAAGGGTAAACCGCCCCAGCGGGGTGGAGGGTCAGGCCCCAATCTAGAGCGCATGTTAAATCAGCCTTGCTCAAAGCACGAATAAATGGAGAGACCTGCTACGCATCTTTGAAAAGATTGCTTCATTATGCGGGAGTTCAAAACTTCAAATATTTTTCAATATGATAATGGACCGCCCGGCGGTTCAGGAGGCGGTTTCCATGGGCCGGGTTATGGTGGTGGCAGTTCCGGTTCAGGGTTCCAGGGCAACCAAACCGGACATGGAAATCAGAACAACCAGGGCAACCAGGGAGGTTACAACCATTAGGGGAATCAACAGCAGCAGCAATCAGGTTATCAGAGCAATCCAAAACAATTGAATAGTGGGCAGTATCATGTCTTCACCACTAGCTTATGTAAGCACGATCAGAAGCTTCGTAAAAGAGCTGTGAACTCCGTTGAACTGGCGGTACCTCGTTATCTATGCTGGTCTGAACAACCCATCCTGTGGAGTCGAGAGGATCATCCACCCCGGGTTGACAATCCGGGTCATCTGGCTTTAGTGGTGGCACCCCAGGTTGGGGGTATAAATTTACCAAGGTCCTTATAGATGGAGGAAGTAGTATCAATATCCTTTACTATGAAACCTTTCATCACATGGGGTTAACAGATAAGAATCTTAAACCATCGAACGTTGTGTTTCATGGGGTAGTGCCTGGTAAATCAGCATACCCAGTTGGCAAGATAGCTCTAGAAGTTGCTTTTGGAGACGATCATGATTCAAGATCGGAGGTGTTGACTTTTGAAGTGGTGAAAATAAAGAGTCCATATCATGCCCTATTCGGATGGCCGGCTTATGCTAAGTTCATGGCAAGGCCTTGTTATGTTTATTTGCAGCTTAAGATGCCGGGTCATAAGGGGACCATCACGGTGCATGGGAGCCGGAAGATTGCTTTGGAATGTGAAGAAGGTGATGCAGCTTATGCTGAGTCGGTTTGTGCCAGGCAGGAGCTGAAATTTTACAAAGACAATGTTGATCCGGTAGATATGACTTCTCTAAAAAAGCTGACTACTGAGCATGATCCGGCACTGAAGTTTAAATTGACTGAGGAGACTAAACTGGTTGACTTTGTTCCTGCCGATTCATCCAAGCAGTTCAGCATCAGCGCTAACTTGGATCCGAAATAGGAAGGCGCGCTCATAGAGTTCATCCGTGAGAACCGGGACATCTTTGCATGGAAGCCTTCTGACATGCCAGGTGTACCGTGGGAACTTGCTGAGCACACCCTTAATATAGATCCTAAGTTTAAACCGGTCAAGCAGTTTCTTCGCCGCTTCAACAAAAAAAGGCGTAAAGCTATTGGTGAGGAGGTAGCCCGGCTCTTGGCAGCAGGGTTTATTGTGGAGGTCTTTCACCCTGAGTGGCTAGCTAATCCAGTGCTAGTACTTAAGAAAAATGGCACTTGGCGTATGTGTGTGGATTACACAGACTTAAACAAAGCCTGTCCAGCTGACCCCTTTCCTCTCCCTCAAATCGATCAAATTATCGATGCTACAGCAGGTTGTGACCGTTTGTGTTTTCTGGATGCTTATTCTGGTTATCATCAGATCAAAATGGCAGTTAAGGACCAGGAGAAGACAGCCTTCATAACTCCCTTTGGAGCCTTCTGCTATGTATCTATGCCTTTCAGGCTCAAGAGTGCCCAGGCAACTTACCAGCGTTGTGTTCAGAATTGTCTACATAAATAGATTGGGCGCAACGTACATGCATATCTGGATGATATTGTGGTGAAATCCAGAAAGGAGGAGACATTGATAGGTGACTTGAGGGAAACTTTTGATAACCTCCGGGTTTATAAGATGATGCTTAATCTGGCCAAATGTGTCTTTGGTGTATCGGCAGGCAAGCTTTTAGGTGTTCTGGTGTCTAAAAGGGGGATTGAAGCTACTCCGGAGAAGATCATGGCTATCACATCTCTGGCTAAACTGGCGTGCATTAACGACGTTCAATGTTTGGCGGGCAGGATTGCAGCCTTAAGCCGGTTTATCAGTCGCCTTGGAGAGAAGGCTATCCCTTTGTATCAGATGTTAAAGAAATGGATCACTTCATCTGGAGTGATGCTGCTGATGAAGCACTTGCTGATCTGAAAAGACAGTTAGCCGAGCCACCTGTCCTTGCGGCTCCGGTTGATAAGGATCCCTTATTGCTATATGTGGCTGCTAATGCCCAAGCCATTAGTGTGGCTATTGTTGTGGAGCACAAGGAGGCTGGGAAAGAATGCCCGGTTCAACGGGCGGTTTATTATATTAGCAAGGTGCTTATCGAGTCCAAACAGAGATACCCACATTGGCAGAAACTGGTGTATGGAGTTTTTATGGCAAGCCAGAAGCTCAAGCATTATTTTTAGGGTCATCCTATCACAGTAGTCAGTTCAGCCCCCCTGGGAGATATCATCCAAAACAGAGAAGCAACTGGCCGGATTGCTAAGTGGGCTATTGAGCTTGGACCTCATGGGCTAAAATATACACCTCGCACAGCAATCAAATCCCAAGCACTTGTGGACTTCATCGATGATTGGACAGAATCGCAAGCACCGGAGGAAAAGCCAGACAACACTTATTGGACTATTCACTTTGATGGGTCTAGGCAATTGGAGGGCTCGGGGGCTGGAGTCATATTAACTTCCCCACGAGGTGATAAGTTTTGTTATGTTCTCCGTTTAATGTTCCCTTGTACTAACAATACAACTGAGTATGAGGCCTTGCTCCATGGTCTTCGAATAGCTAAGGAAATGAACTTAAGCCGGGTTAAGTGCTTTGGTGACTTGGACCTGGTGGCTCAGCAAGTATTTGGCACTTGGGATTCCAAGGATCCACTTATGGCAGCATATAGACGAGAGGTGGATGCAGTAGCTGGTCACTTCAAAGGTTATCAAGTGGACCATATAGACCGGTGGAAGAATGAAGCAGCAGACGCTTTAAGTCGCTTAGGCTCTCAACGTAAACTGGTACCATCCAATACCTTCCTTGATGTACTGCATAATCCGTTAGTGAAGATACCTACGGAGGAGGATTTGGCTGTGCCCGACCCGGAGGCTCAATTGGTGGCGGCTCTTCATGTTATTCCGGATTGGACGGTCCCGTACCTGGCATACATGAACCGGGGCGAGTTGCCAGACGACGAAACCTTGGCCCGGCAGACAATCCGGTGATCCAAGTCAATGACCATTGTTAATGGGGAGCTACATCATTGTAGCGTCACAGGAGCATTTCAACGTTGTGTCTCTCCTCAAGAAGGTTGTGAGATTTTGCGTGAGATCCACGAGGGAGATTGTGGTCACCACGCCGGTTCAAAATCCTTGGTGTCTAAGGCTTTTCGTCATGGCTTCTATTGGTTGACGGCTCATGCTGATGCTGAGGATTTGGTAAAGTGGTGTGATGGTTGTCAAAAGTTTGCACGCCGTGCTCATGTTCCGGCCCAAGAATTGAGAATGATCCCAATAACTTGGCCGTTTGCAACTTGGGGGCTCGATATGGTTGGACCTTTTAAGAGGTCCAAGGACAAGAAGACCCACCTGCTGGTGGTGGTTGATAAGTTTACCAAGTGGGTAGAGGCGGAGCCAGTCAGTAAGTGTGATGCGACCATGGCGGTTCAATTCATCAAAAAGGTGATATTCTGGTTTGGTTTTCCACACAGCATTATCACTGATAATGGTACTAATCTGTCCAAGGGTGCTATGGAAGAATTTTGTCAACGTGAGCACATCCGGCTTGATGTGTCATCAGTGGCTCACCCCCAATCTAATGGTCAAGTAGAACGGGCCATTCAAGAAATTTTGAGAGGTATCAAACCCCGGCTTATGGTTCCTTTAAAGCGAACGCCGGGTTGTTGGGTGGAGGAGTTACCTTCTGTGTTATCGAGTATCAACACCACACCAAACAGATCTATGGGTTACACGCCTTTCTTCATGGTTTACGGAGCAGAGGCAGTTCTTCCTAGTGACATACGTCATGACTCGCCCCGTGTGGCGGCTTATGTTGAAGCTGATAATGAAAAAGCACGTCAAGACTCACTGGACCTGTTAGATGAGGAACGTGATCTTGCGGCAGCACATTCGGTGATTTACCAACAAGATCTGCAATGTTATCACAGCCACCGGGTTAAAACCAAGACTTTTCAAGAAGGCGATCTGGTGCTCCGGCTCATCCAGGATCAGACTGATATGCACAAGTTATCCCCGCCTTGGGAAGGGCCTTTTTTGGTCAGCAAAAATTTACACAATGGATCATACTACCTTATTGATGTTCGATAGCACAAAGACTCACGTAAATCGGAGGAGGATACCAAGTGGCCGTGGAATATAACTCATCTTCGGCCTTACTATACTTAAGCCATAGGCTCTTTTTATGTACATAATTATGACAATGTATATATATTATGATCAATATAATAAACTGGACCCTCAGCTAAAGCGGGGTCTCTGTGGTCTTTACATCCAGTATGTTCACATAAGGGCTCCTATTCATAAAAGTGGAGTCCTGCTGATCTGGCTTGTCTAGCCACACATATGAAATCACTAGGGGTCTTGGTCGTATCTGAACCTGAGCTACACCTCAGCTTGAAGCCAAAGGGAAATCACTAGGGGGCTTGGTTGTATTTACACCATAGCTAGACCTCTTGATAGGCTTAACGCCAAAAGGAAATTATGCGGGGCCAAAGAGAGTGTTGCACCAGCACAACTCAAACATAGGCACCCACCGAGCACAGCTCACATGTTGCTTAGGGGCTCTTTGCTTCTCAAAGAACAAAGAGTCTGCACCTTTGCAATAGGCTATCAAGCCAGGCTTGGAAGCCAGGTGTATTCACCTAAAACCCCGGGTTATCCTGCCTCTTTAAGTAAGCCACTCCGTCCAGGTAAAACTGGTATGACCCATCGAACGTTTGATAAGTCAATCTCATAGACCCTGAACTTGTCAAAATTAAAACGATGATTGGTTAAAGATTGAGGTCCATCTTAAAAGGCTTTGAAAAATGGTTTAACTCAGTGGCCTGGCAGCCCATGAAAAGCCTCGATGTAGGGCCTGGCAGCCCATGAAAAGCCTCGTATATTCTTTTTTGTATTGTTTGCAAAGTTTTCTTTTCTTTTTATAAAATTCATAAGTGTTTTCTGATAAACCGGCATTTATTATAACCCGGCGTGACTTACAATGCTAAATTGTTAGTACATGATCAACTATAATCCAGCTTTTTCTGTTCTGGTCTGGTTTTGACTACAAGTCACCAGTATTATATGGTTAAACCGGTGTTTATCATAACCCGGTACGGTTTTATTATAAACCGGTAAATCTAGAAGGAGTCATCTATACTCCAGCTTGGTGTTATCACCTCTTTTTTACACAGCCATGGGTGAAAAGAACGAGGTAACAAGTATTTTCTATGTTATAAATAGCCTTGGTCCTACATCCAGGTTCTATATTTGGGCATCATGACCCATCCAGTGGTAAACCGCCAGGACCCTTTTTCAATCTCTTGTATGCAGGAACAAGTTAACATACAGCCACTGCGGATTATGCATATAATAACAATCCCAAAAGCATGGCGAGTTATCAGTATCCAGCAACATAAATATGCTCGATGGCATAACAGACAAAGTGTTTGAACTAGCCTATTACAAGGCGTTTTTATGCCCACACAGGATAATTGTTTCAGCAAGAAGGGTAGGCTACGACGGGCTGAACCGGCCTCCGGTTCAGGATTCATCACCAGGATGACTTGAAGATTGCGGATCATCTTGAGTTGGTGCATCCTCCTCCTCTCTACCCAGTGGCTGGAAATCAATTGTTGTCCAATCGATTTCGGTTAAAGCTTGGAACACAGCTTCTTCACTTATAAGGGGGGAAGGATCAATGTGAGGGGCATAAGTGTGCTTATGAATTGGCGGAACAAGATCCTCTACATCATGTGTCAGTGCAAGATATCTTTTCTGATCAACATCATAAACCGGCTGATAATGAGACAGATCTATTTCATCCTCCAATTTGCTTGCTATAGGCCGCATTTCCCTTGTCAGCCTTCGGAGATCATCATTATTAAATTCTGAATCGTCTTCCTTCACACCGGGATAGCCTTGGCTGATATCTGCCGGTTCAAGATCTGGAATCCATGCCTTGGCCTGGACTAGCGCAGTCAGCGCACCTGACCTTGCAGCTGATTTCTTAAGTTCATCCAACTGGGCGGGCAACATTGACAACTTCTCGATGGTTTCCTTTATCAAAGTCGGAGGAGGACTGTTATAAGCAGCAGTGCAAATAGCTCGTTGGGATCCGGAATATAGCTGCTCTATCAAAGTATAGGCAGCCTTCAGCTTCATCCGCATATCGGAGCCCAGATGGGTAATGCGGGTCCCTGTGACATTGCGAGCATTAGTAAACCGGTAACTGATTAGGTAAAGGGGACTTGAAACATATCAGATGAGGGCACTTACCAAATATAGCAGAGGTCATAGCGTTTATTTGCCACTTTAAACCGATCAGTTCCTCAACCACCGGTTTAAGGGCTGCTTTTGCGTCTTCGGCTTTCTTTGCTAAAGCGGCCTTCTCGGTTGTCAGCGGTTTGGTGCGACATATGCCAAAGGATGGCTTATCATGGTGGGGGTGAGTAGAACGTCGCCGGTGCCTGGAAACGGGATGAGTCGAAGGCATGCACGCCGGCAAGAATCTTACCCAGCTTCAGGGCTCTCCGGGGAGATAATACCCCTACTGCTGCTCTGCGGGGTCTCCGCATGATCACTATGGCAAAGTGTTTACACGGTTGCTCCTTGAGCTATTTCCTGGAGGTAGGAGAGGGCAAGGCTAGCTCTCTCCCTTCTATATGATCTGGCCTAGAGCTAATGGGTTCCAACACTTTGCATGGTTGCCCTGGGGGGTTTATATAGGCCTACCCCCCAGGGGTACAATGGTAATCTGGCGGGATGCGGGCCCACGCCGTTAGCGCCTCTGGCCTCTGTCTTCCCCGGTGGCCGCTGGGGCCCGCCGACTGGCGGGCCCCGCTGACTGGCCTGGTACGGAGCCGACAGGCCGCGTCCGCCGCGGGCGGGTCTTGCCGGCTGCTGATTACTGTAGCCGTTCTTCTGATGATGCGGGCTTGATCATGGGGTCGTGGCAACAGCCCCGCCGCCTGGCGGGCGATCACTATTGCCACTCTCCATCACATCTTGATTAATGGTGCGTGGGCCCCGGGGGAGGGCTCAGCCGACTCCCCCGGGCCGACTCCCAACGGGTCCGACTGGTGGTCATCTTGCCGTCTCCTAGGGTCTCACCGACTAGTGGGACCCGCTGCCTCTGAGCCGTACAGACAAGCCGTCGTGGGTGCAATATTCGGTCCTGTGGTGCTGATGTCAGGGCCGGCATGGCAACAGTGCCACGCCGCACGGAGATCTTCCGGGGTACGGCGTGCTGTGGCCATGCCCGCCCTTGGTAAGGGGTGGGAGTGGGCTTCACTGTAGCCACTCCCCTGCCCCGTCCCCCTTGATGAGGTCATGGGGTTTGTTGGAGTCGCAGGCCGACTCCCCAAAGCCGGCTTCTCCGGAAGTCGTCAGTCAGGAGTCGGCTTACCCTACGGTCGTCCCTAGGTCTCGGCCGTGAGTGGTCAGTCGGCCGTCTTGCCGTTGACTTCTTGAAGGCGGCTCTTCGTCCTGGGGTCTTGAGGGGCGCAGCCTGCCCTGATGTCTTGAAAGGTTCTGGGGCTCGGGTTGGCCTACCCGTGGCCCATTACTCCGACAGTACTCCCCGAAGCTGATGAGGCGCCGCGGACGATCGGCCGAGAAGCCTCAGCAGTTTCTCCTTCCGGGTGCTCAACACATGGTCTTGGATGGACTTCTGCCGGGCTGACTAGAAGGAGTCGGACTCGCTCAACTCGGACTCGCTCAATTCCGACTCGCACAATATTTCGAAAGTCGCGGCGGGATCCAAGTAGCGTGCTAGCTAAGCCTCCAGGCCGCCGCCCGTTATAGGCCTGTCATGCGATGACACGTGGCTGGGCCATTCTGCCAGCCTACGCGTGCGACGGGACAGACCCATAGGCGGGGCCCGCCACTACTGTGCCTCGGCGCCCGAGCGGATCCGCCGCGGCCCCGGTGGACGGTTGGGATTCTCGTGGAGTTACTGCGCGCAGTAACTTTGTCGTGGAACGTGGGGGTCATGGAGCCATGGGCGCAGTAAATCCCACGACCGCCCCCTCGGCTTTGCAGCCCACGAGGCTATAAGTAGGGGAAAGAGGGGGGCACGTGCGCTCCTCCTTCCCACCACTCCTCGCTCTCTTCCTTCTCATTGCTCCTCGCTCTCCTCCTTCTTCTTCTTCTTCGCTCCGCCGCGCGCCCAAGCTCCGACGAACGCCGCGGCGATCAGCTCGCGATGAGCTCTTCCTCTGCCGCCGCGCCTCCCCCAGTGTGCTCCGGCACCTGGGACGGCTCCGAAGTTCACGACGACCATATCGAGTTCCTCCGCCGGACTCGTCGGCTCCCCGGCGAGGATCACGTGCGGGTGTGTCTTGCGCCTAAGGGTGAGATTTCCCCCGCGCCGCAGGAGGGCGAGCGGGTCATCTTCCGCTCGCACTGCTTGCACGGGTTGGGGCTGCCGGCGAGCAGTTTCTTCCGATCCTTCCTAGAGTTCTACGGCCTCCAGCCGCACCACCTCACCCCCAACACAGTGGTGCTGATGTCCGCCTTCGTGGCCTTGTGCGAAGGCTTCCTCGGAGTCCTCCCCACCCTCGAGCTCTGGGGGGAGTTCTTCTTCTCCAAGCTCGGCACCCAGGCTGCAGGCGTGCCGGCTCAATGCGGCGCTTTCCTCGCCGTGCGAAGGTCGGGGGCCGACAACCCCTTCCCCTCCATCTCGCTGATAAAGTCGGTGAGGATGTGGCAGAGATCGTACTTCTATGTCAGGAGCGTCTCCATGAGGGACGACTAGGTCAACCTGCCGGCTTTCGAAGCCGGCCCGCCGGCTAGGAGACTGCCCAACTGGTCGTACCGGGCCAAGTCGCTGACGCCCGCGGGAGCCGGCGCCATCGCGCGACTCTGAGTGCTGACGCAGTCGGAGGGCTTGACTGGTCCAGACCTGCTGGCCCCCTTCGTGGCGCGCCGAGTTCTCCCGCTCCAAGGCCGCCCCCATATGATATGCCAAATGAGTGGGCACCGCGACCCAAGTCGGATGTGCACCAAGGACATGCCTCATGAGGAGGTGGCCTTCATGGTGAACTACCTCTCGGACAGCAAGCTCCTGGAGGATTGGCGGTTCGGCAAGGAGCCGTACTCCCGTGCCAACCCCCCGCCTGTGGTGAGTTACCTTTCCTTTCTTTCTGTGGATTGTCTTTTTTCTTGCCGAGTTTGTTTTGACCAGTCGGCTTCGGTCAGAATCCCCTCATCCACCCGCCTGCCGGCACCTCGGGGCCGGCCCGCGAGTTCCTCGCCGACCGGGCGGAGAGCGACGTCGACGACCCCGATCTGGGGGCAGCGTCTCTGGAGGACGACACCGAGGGAGGAGGAGGAGCAGCAGGCGACTTCAGGGCTTCGGCCACTTTCGCCGACTGGCCCGACGACGACGCCGAGGGAGAAGTCGCCCCCCGCCATCGGCCAGGAGCCAGTCAGCCTAGCGCGGGCTCTTCTGCCGCGCCGGGTGCTCTAGGCGGCGGGAAGAAGCGCAGGGTTGTGCCGACCTTGTTCGGCAGTCGGCCGAAGAAGCCCAAGGGTTCGGCTGCGGCGACCCGGCGGGACGAGGCAGCTGCGAAGGCCATCCGCTTCCGTAAGGAAGTGAAGAAGCCGCCATTGGTCTCGTGTGAGTATTCTGTCTTAATGCTTTATTCTTCTTTGTGGCTTTGTCTGAGTCTTTGCTTGCTCCCCTTGCTTCAGGGCTCGCCTCACTCTTGAGAGGGTCATCGCCGCCTCCGTCATGGGGTCAGCGGAGACGTCCGCCACCACTCGGCGGATTGACCCCGCTGCTGACCTCCGGGAGGCGACAGAGCGGAATGCGCAGGAGAAGCGCAACGAAGAAGAGGCCGTTCGCCTGGAGAAGGCGGAGGCCAAAGCCGCCGCCGCGACAAAGCGGCAGGCTGAGGAGGCCGCACGCGGCCAATCGGCGGTGTTCGTCACCCCGTTGAACTCTGCGCCACCGCCTCCGGAGTTCACGGGGCAGACTGGGGAAGCCGGCGGTGAGAACCCCACCGTGGAGAGGGAAGGCGGCGACCCCTCTACGCCGGACGTGATCGTTCCGCCGCCGCCTCCGCCGCCGCCTGAGGGAGCGCAAGGCAAGCACCCAGCGGACCCTCCGGTGCCGCCGACCGAAGACGAGGCCATGGCGAGGTTACTCCTCCAAGTCGGCTCGCCGATGGGCCGCCGTCTGGAGAAGGCGACTTCGGCACCCCGCCCCCTGGAGGCCGGCACCGCCAGCTCGGCGATCCTAGACGCCGAAGCGACGAGCGCCGCACCTATTGGGTGGGTGCGAGGAGGCGGCACAGGGCCGCTGAACCGGGCGCTTCTGGACGTCCAGGCGAAGCTTCGTGCCGAGGGCGACGCTCTCCAGAATTGCACCAAGGCGTACCTGGCGTCGCGGGCGGCCATCCAGGTATGTTTTCTCCTTTGGTCCTTGTTTCCTTGTTCCTCTCTGTGGGGGCGCACCAGTGCACCCACTGGGTGTAGTCCCCGAGTTTCGGGCTGGCTGCTGAGCAGGCGGCCCGGAACTCCAATTGATGAACTCTGGGTATTAATTTTTTGTCTGAAATGCTTGACGCAGGATTACCACAACCTCCGTGTCACTGCCTTCAACCGTAATGTTGAAAAGCTGGGCAAGCGGACCGCCGATTTGTCGGAGAGCCGGAGTAAGTCCTTTTCCTTCTTTGCGGGGGCGCGCTGGCGCACCCGCGGGTTGTGGTCCCTGAGATTCGGGCTGACTGCTGAGCAGTCGAGCCGGATCTCCCCGGTGATCTTCTTTATTGATGACTTAACACCTTCTTTCTTCTTTTTAGGAGCCAATGCTGCTCTTCAACAGCAGCTGAGCGAAGCCAACTCCGCATTGCGCGCCAAAGGGGGGAGTGCAGCAAGCTCGCCACGGAGCGCGATCTGCTGGCCACTCAATTGGCAGAGCAGAAGGAGCTGCTTGTGAAGACGCAGAGGGAGGCGAAAGAGACGGAGACCGCCCTCCTGGCCGAGTTCGTGAGCGAGCGCTCCTCCTGGTCTGACAAGGAGGCAATGCTGGCCTCCGGCTTCCATGAGATTGAAGACATCGTTGATGGTGAGTTTCTTTACTTTCTTTCTTCGAGCTGCCGATTATAAGTCATGCCGACTCCTGGTTTTTGACTTGCTTCTTCGTTTCTTCCATCTTGGCAGACTTCTTTCCTGGGCACTCGCAGGCCGCCATCCAAGCCATCGAGGCTGATCGTGAAGGTCGGAGGGCGGAGGGCGCAGAGAGCGCCGCCGATGCCCCCCGAACCCTTGACGAGCACATCCTGAGCATCGAGGCTCGCCTTTGGCCGACTCACCGGATGCTGCGCCGGCTTCAGCGTGTCGGTGCCCAGGTGATTGGTGCCTTGTGGCTGGACATGCAGGCTCCGTGCACCCCCAGCCTGACGGCCGACTGGCTAGAGGTCGCGGCTGGTCGTCTTGAGGCCTGGAAGGGTTCTTCGGCCCGAGCTGGAGCGTGCCGGGCCTTGGAGTTCGTCAAGGCGTGGTATCTAGGGATGGATCTAGACCGGCTGGCCACGCTTCGGTCGGAGGCCCAGCCGGAGCTGGCAGCTGCAGAAGACGCCCTCGTCAAGTGTGCTGCGGCGATCACCGAGTACACCGACACCAGCATCTTCGTCCCCGAGCGGTCTGAAGACGGCGAGGAGGTACCGCCGGAGTGGTTTGGGATGAACCCAGACTACGGCGAGGACTCGGCGGAGGTGATTGGCTCCAGCGTCGAGGAGGAAGGCGAGGCGGAGGATGGAGGCGATACGGAGGCACCAGAAGACGGAGCAGACGGCCAGCCTCAGCTCGACCGCGCCTCCAGCAACGAGCCGCGTGCGACCGACCCGACTGCCGCCGGAGGCGATCAAGCCGAGACTAGCCAGCCGGCCGCCCCGACGCCTGATGTTGCCGCCTCGTCCGACCCTCCGAATCCGTCAGCTGCTTCCTAAGCTGCCGCTTTACCTTTATTTTATTTGCTTCAGTAGTCTTTGAAGAACTTGTTAATTCGCACAATTCCACCCGCGGGGTGTATTTTGAACTTTTGCTCGAAGATTCGGCCAAGGGCCTATGCTATGTAAATATATTTATCCGAGTTCTATCTTTTCTTGCTCATTGCTCTTTTGGCTTTTTTCCTTTGCTGCTTTCTCTTAGTTGCCTGCCTTGCCAATCGGACAGCCACTCTGCGGACTGCCGCTGGATCAAATGCTTCGCTACTTTGGGAAGGCAAGTACTTAGCCGTTTTTAAGAGTTTTTGAGCAAGTTGAATAGGAGGCGGCAATCTGACTACTCGAGAGTCGATTTGCAAAAAAGGCTGGAAGCCGTCTTGAGCTATGTTTTATGCTTTGAGTCCTTAGCCATTTTTCATGCGAATGCCCATTCTACCTTACTTCTGCCCACCGTACAGTCGCTCTGCGAGCTGCGGCTTCTGACAGGAGACGGTTTAGGCATTTACACACTACTTGTCCGACTCCAGGAAGCATTTCATAGTGCAAGGCGGCAAGTCCCCGGGCCGACTTGTCGAGCCCGGTGCCAAACGGCATAAAAAGGAGTAACATACTTGCAGGCATAATTGTTATCATACAGACAAAAGAGGGCAGTCCCCGAGCTCGTCTCGGGGGGGGCCAAAGTCTTGGTACTTTAATACAAAAGGTAGCGTGGTACATACTGCATCAACTGTAAAATCTTCGGAGGAGATTTGCATTCCATGGCCGCTCTGTCTCCTTGCCAGAGTCGTCCCTCTTGCGTGATCGGGGCTTCTGAGCGTCAATCAGGTAGTAGGAGTCGTTGCCCAGTACTTTGCTAATGATGAAAGGGCCTTCCCAAGGCACCGACAGCTTGTGCTGGCCGGCTGTTCGCTGGATCAGCCGGAGCACAAGGTCGCCTTCTTGGAAAGATCTTGGCCTGACCTTCCTATTGTGGTATCGGCGTAGGCTCTGTTGGTAGATGCTGGACCGGCTGAGTGCCAACAGCCGGCCCTCTTCCAGCAGATCGACGCCGTCTTGTCATGCTTCTTCTGCTTCCTCCTCGGTGTACATGGTGACTCATGGGGAGTTGAACTCTATGTCCGTTGGGATGACGGCTTTAGCACCGTAGACGAGGAAGAAAGGCGTGAAGCCGGTTGACTTGTTTGGAGTCGTGCGCAGACTCCAGAGGACGGCTGGTAGCTCATCGAGCCAGCAGCCAGCCAAGCGCTCGAGAGGCTCGATCAGCCGTGGTTTGATGCCGGACAGGATGTGGCCGTTTGCTCGCTCCACCTGGCCGTTTGACTGTGGATGGGCGACGGATGCTAGGTCCAGTCGGATGCCCTCTGTTGCGCAAAAACGGGCCAAGGCGCCTTTGGCAAAATTTGTGCCGTTGTCGGTGATGATGATGTGTGGTATGCCGTACCGAATTGTGTTATCGGTGATGAAAGTTACGGCAGTCGGGCCGTTCAGCTTCTTGATTGGCTTCGCTTCTATCCACTTGGTGAACTTGTCCACTACGACGAGTAAGTGAGTTAAGCCACCTCGTGCTGTCTTGAATGGTCCCACCATGTCTAGACTCCAAACTGCGAAAGGCCAGGCAATGGGGATGGTCTTGAGTGCAGAAGCAGGCTGGTGCGGCTTGGAGCTGAACTTCTGGCACCCTTTGCATTTTTGGACTAACTGCTTGGCCTCTTCTAGGGCAGTCGGCCAGAAGAAACCGTGTCGAAAGGCTTTTGCGACGAGCGCTCTTGAAGCCGCATGGTGGCCGCACTCGCCTTGATGGATGTCTTTGAGAATTGCTTGGCCTTGCTCTGGCTCTACGCAGCGCTGGTAGACACCAGTGACACTGCGCCTGACCAGCTCTCTGTTGACTATGGTGTAGGCTGCCGCCCGGCGTTGTACTTGCCGAGCTGAGGTCTCATCAGTTGGCAGCTCTTTGCTCACCAGGAATTTGAGGATGGGCTGGGCCCATGAGGGTGCTGCTACTTCTTCGACTGCCAGAACTGTGACTTGAACGAGGGCGGTTGGGCTGGGAGGCAGCGGGTTGGAGTCTACAACCGCTTGCTGGGTTAATGAAGTCCCCAGGCCGACTGGCGCGGCCCTTGGGTCGAGTTCTGGAGTCTTCAAGTCCGCTGCCGCAGTCCCCGGGCCGGGTTCGACTGTGGCGGCTTTGGAGCCATCTGCCGAAATCCCCGTACCGACTGCCGGGGCTGTGGAGTCGGTTCCGACGTCTTCGGGAGGAGTCGGCACAAAAATGGAGTCTGATTCTGGTGAAGGCTTGATAGACGGCTTGAGGAGGCGTTGGAGGGCGACGCCGGATGGTATTGCTTGGCGGGTAGAGCCGATTCGTGCCAAGGCGTCTGCTTGGTCGTTGTCGTTTCTTGGCATGTGGAGGAACTCGCACCCTTCAAAATACCCGCTGAGTTGCTGCACGAGGAAACGTTAACTCGCCATGTTTGCATCTTTTGTGTCCCAGTCGCCAGATGACTGCTGGACCACTAAGTCCGAGTCGCCATAACACAAGATCCGGCGAATGCCAAGTTCTTTGGCAAGCCGGAGCCCGTGAATGAGCGCCTCATACTCGGCGACATTGTTTGAGGCGGCAAAGTGGATTTTCAGTGCGTATTTGAGCTTGTCGCCTTTGGGAGAGGTGAGGACGACGCCGGCTCCCAAGCCGATGCGCATCTTGGAGCCGTCGAAATGCATCCGCCAATGGGTGGAGTCAGGCGCTGGAGGTAGGTACTGGGTCTCGGCCCAGTCGACGAGAAAGTCGGCCAATGCTTGTGACTTGATAGCGGTGCGGGGCTGGTAGTGGATGGTGTAGGGAGCCAGCTCTATGGCCCACTTGGCCACTCGGCCAGAAGCATCTCGGCTACCAATGATCTCGGCAAGTGGGGCCGTGCAGACCACCATGATTGGATGCTCTTGAAAGTAAGGCTTCAATTTCTTGGCAGTAAAGTGTACACCATAGCACATCTTCTGGTAGTGGGGGTAGTTCTACTTGGAGGTCGACAGTACTTTGCTCAGGTAATATACCGGTCTCTGGATAGATAGTGCCTTGCCTTCCTCCTTGCGTTCTACTACAATGACTGTGCTGACCACCCGGCTGGTGGCGGCGATGTACAGGAGCATAGGTTCCTTGGGGGTCGGAGCCGCCAGGACGGGTGGAGTAGTCAGCATCTTCTTCAGCTGGAGAAAAGCTTCGTCTGCCTTATGGTTCCACTCGAAAAAAGTGGTCTTCTTCATGAGTTGGTATAAGGGGAGAGCTTTCTCGCCCAGCCGACTGATGAATCGACTGATGGACGCCAAGCAGCCGGTGAACCTTTGCACATCTAGCAGTCGGCTGGGTACCTCCATTCTCTCAATGTCCTTGATCTTTACTGGGTTTTATTCTATGCCGCGTTCAGACACCAGGAAGCCAAGGAGCTGGCCGACTGGTACTCCGAAGACACACTTCTCGGGATTGAGCTTGATCTGGAATCGATGTAGGTTCTCAAAGGTCTCCTTGAGGTCTTCCAGCAGCGTTCCGCGCTTTTCCGTCTTCACCACCACGTCGTCTACGTAGACGTGGGCGTTCCTGCCGAGCTGCTTGAGGAGGCACTTCTGCATGCAACGCTGAAAGGTGGCGCCGGCATTCCTTAAGACGAACGTCATGGTGAGGTAGCAGAAGGCTCCAAACGGTGTGATGAAGGCGGTCTTCAGTCTGTCAGCCGGGTTCAGCTTGATCTGGTGATATCCTAAGTATGCATCCAAAAAACTCAACAGCTCGCATCCGGCTATGGAGTCTATCACCTGATCGATTCTTGGTAGAGCAAATGGGTCCTTGGGGCAGGCCTTGTTGAGGCTCGTGTAGTCAATACACATTCGCCACTGCTTGTTCTTCTTCAGTACCAGGACCGGATTTGCTAGCCATTCTGGAAAGAACACTTCCATGATGAAGCCGGCTGCTAGGAGTCGGGCTATCTCTTCTCCGACAACTCTTCTCTTCCCTTCTGATAGGCGGCGCAGGGGCTGCCTGACCGGCTTTGCATCAGATCGGACATATAACTTGTGCTCGGCGAATTCCATCGGTACACCTGGCATGTCTTTGGGGGACCATGCGAAGATGTCCCCATTCTCACGGAGGAAATCGACGAGCTCGCCTTCCTATTTGCTGTCGAGGTTTGCACCTACGACGGCATACCTCTCTGGGTGCTCCGGATCCAAGGGTATCTTCTTTGTCTCTTTGGCCGGTTTGAACGAACCTTCAGCCTCCGAATCCTTCGGGTTGGGCGATACCTCTGGCTGCTTGCCGGCCATCGCCACAACTCGCTCAAGGAGCCGCTTCTCGGCCGCGATTACCAGGGACTCGGCCAGCCGACTGCTCTCAGCCGCGCAAGCAGACGACTTCTGGTAGTCGCCGGCCACAGTCAGAATTCCCCTGGAACTGGGCATCTTCATCTTGAGGTAGGCGTAGTGGGGGACCGCCATGAACTTGGCCAAGGCGGGTCGGCCAAGTAGCGCATGGTATGGGCTCTCGAGGTCCACCACCTCAAACCAAACAGACTCTCTACGGAAGTGATCTTTGTCTCCAAAGTGGACGTCCATCAGGATCTTGCCGATGGGTGAGCATGAAAGCCCAGGAACAATGCCGTGGAACACAGTCCGGCTGTTCTGGAGTTGTCTTTGCTTGATTCCTAACTTCTCCATGGTGTCCTTGTACAGGATATTGATGATGCTGCCTTCGTCTATCAGAACTCGCGAGAAACGCACGGCTCGTCTGACCGTAGCAAAGGTGGCGTCCAGGACCAAGGCATAGGAGCCCGGACTCGGCATCACTTCTGGGTGGTCAGCCCTGCTCCAGCTGATGGGCTTCTCGGACCAGTGCATGAACTCTGGCGTCTCCGATGCTACTGCATTCACCTCTTGTCGCTGCAGCCGCCTGCTGCGTCGATCATCAGCCACATTGGTAAACACCATGTAGGCTCCATGCTCTTTAGGGTATTCGTCTTGTACTGCGCCGACTGGCCTGACAGCCGGCTGCTGGGGCGGAGGCGGAGGTGGCTGCCCAGCAAGCGGGGGAGGCAGGAGGCCGTCTCCCTTAGCGATCTTGGTGAGCCAGTGGCACTTCTAGGTGGTGTGATTCGATGGCTTCGCGCCGCTATGGAACTTGCAAGGTCCATCCAGGGTCTGCTCATAGGAGAAGGCCGGCAACCAGTTTGGCTTGCCGCCTTTCTGTCTCTTGGGCGGAGGCTGCTCATCCGGCTGCTGGGCTTCAACGGTCACGACCTGCCGGCTGCTGGAAGCCGGTTGCGGGGCCTTGCACTTGTGGTCGCCCTGCTATTGTCGCCGGTTGGCGTCTGTCGCCGGAGTTCTTGGAGCTTGAGGGGCCACTTTGCCAGTTGTGCTTATTTGAATCTCCACCTTCATGGAGGAGTCGGCCGTGGCGTACTTGTCCGCTATGATCAGAAGCTCGTCGAGGGTTTTTGGCTCGTCGTAGAGGAGCTTGTGATTGAGGAGGGTGCCTTCTCTGCACCCGGCTGTGAAGTACTCAATGGCTTGCACCTCGTGCACGCCCTCATAGGAGTTCCGAAGCTCGGCCCAACGCGTGAGGTAATCGCGAGTCGACTCATCGGGGCCTTGCACGCACAAGGAGAGCTGACGAGGCTTGGGAGGACGCTTGTACGTGCTGGTGAAGTTGCAGACGAATGCTTCGGTGAAGTCGACCCAGCTGTTGATGCTGTGGGGCTTTAGGCTGTTCAGCCATGTCCGGGCCGTGCCCTGGAGCATGAGCGGAACGTACTTTACGGCGACACGCTTGTTGCCGTTTGCTATGCTGACAGCCGTGGAGTAGTCGACTAGCCAGTCTTCCGGCTTCACGGAGCCGGTATACTTGGGCGTGTCTCTTGGGAGCGTGAACCCTCTAGGAAAGGGCTTGTCCCGAATGCGGGGCCCGAAACAAGGCGGACCCAGCTCGTCTTCTTCTTCCAACGCTAAGGATCGGTGAAGTCGGTCGATCCGGTGGCGGGCGTCATTCTCTCCAACTCCCTCTCGGCGGCCAAGGCGGTCGCCGAGAGTCGGATGGTCAACAGGCAGTGGGGAGACTCACCTCTCCTTGTGGGGAGGGAGAGGCGGACAATCGTCCCGTCGTTCCACTGCTCTCGGGCGGCCGTCTCGGTCGCGCTCTATGGTAATGCGAGTCCGACTGTGGCTGACAGCCGGCTCCTTGTCTCTTCTTCCTCAGGCGCCGCCAGTCGGCGTTCGAGACGTCGCGCCTTGATCTCGGTGAAGGTCGTCGTTTGGCCACTGTGGTGCCTCCGTGAGGCAGCCGGCCTCGTTCTGCGCGGCGGCCACGTCGAGGAGCCGCTGGACTCGCTCCATCATGAGGCGGCGTTCTTCGCCCTCGAAATTGTCCAGCTCATCCGCCGCAGCCTGGGCGGCTTGAATGTTCTCCGCTGGTGTAGCATACACAGGGCGGCTTGCCCCAAACAGGTTGGCGATGGCTATGCCGCGCTGCTGGACTGCGCCAAGGCGGCTGGGCCGCGCCCGGGCCGGCGAGCCGCCGACGGCGCGATCCATCTCCCACTGATAGGCTTCTGACAAGCGCCTCATGCTGGCCAGCTTCTTCGCGCCTTCAACGAGCTAAAGGCGGCGCGCCTCCAACATCTCTGCGTCAGCGTCTTCCGGAATGGGCGCAGTTAGGTCTTGTAGCGCCACGCCGAGTGAGTCATGCGCTCCTCCGCCGGGGAGCTCGTCATGACTGATGACGAGCACCTCGGTGACGGTGCTTCCGTTGCTCTCCGCGCGAGGGAGAGGTTCGTCGTAGACCACCACATTGGTGGGGAACGCGTCGAGCGACACGATGTCGGAGTCGACCAGCATCGGGTCGGTGGAGCCTACGGACTCTAAGTCTATGGCAGGCTCGCCGGAAACGTGGAGCTGATCGAGGAGGCCCACGAGGAGGCTCTCGGGGCCGCCCGCGCCTGCGTTGGATGCAGGTTCGTCGGAGAGGCGGACCTCGCCGACAAGTTTGGCCAAGCAACTAGCTGCCCAGGCGATCTCAACGCCGCTTAGCGCGTCGGTGCAAACTCCGTCTGGCGTGCCTGGCTCGCTGCGCTTGCCAGGGAGAAAAAGGGTTCCCATCCAGAACAGGTCTCCGGACGGCGGTGCACCAGGCCCCATGGTGGGCGCCAAATGTCGGGGGTTTGGTGCGACATATGCTAAAGGATGGCTTTGTTGGGGAACGTAGCAGAAATTCAAAATTTTCTACGCATCACCAAGATCAATCTATGGAGTCATCTAGCAACGAGGGAGGAGTGGATCTACATACCCTTGTAGATCGCACGCGGAAGCGTTCAAGAGAACGGGGTTGATGGAGTCGAACTCGTCGTGATCCAAATCACCGATGATCCTAGCGCTGAACGGACGGCACCTCTGCGTTCAACACACGTACGGAGCAGCAACGTCTCCTCCTTCTTGATCCAGCAAGGGGGGAGGAGAGGTTGATGGAGATCCAGCAGCACGACGGCGTGGTGGTGGAAGTAGCAGGATTCCAACAGGGCTTCGCCAAGCGCTGCGGGAGGAAGGAGATGTGTCATGGGAGGGAGAGGGAGGCCCCAGGGCTTAGGTGTTGCTGCCCTCCCTTCCCCCACTATATATAGGGCCAAGGGAGAGGGGGGTGCAGCCTTGGCCCTTCCTCCAAGGAAGGGTGCGGCCAAGGGAGGAGTCCCTCCTCCCCAAGGCACCTAGGAGGTGCCTTCCCCCTTTAGGACTCTTCCTTTCCCTCATCTCTTGGCGCATGGGCCTCTTGGGGCTGGTTCCCTTGGCCCATATGGGCCAAGGCGCACCCCCTACAGCCCATGTGGCCCCCCGGGGCAGGTGGCCCCACCCGGTGGACCCCCGGGACCCTTCCGGTGGTCCCGGTACAATACTGGTGACCCCGAAACTTGTCCCGATGGCCGAAATAGCACTTCCTATATATAATTCTTTACCTCCGGACCATTCCGGAACTCCTCGTGACGTCCGGGATCTCATCCGGGACTCCGAACAACATTCGGGTTACCGCATACTAATATCTCTATAACCCTAGCGTCACCGAACCTTAAGTGTGTAGACCCTACGGGTTCGGGAGACATGCAGACATGACCGAGATGACTCTCCGGTCAATAACCAACAGCGGGATCTGGATACCCATGTTGGCTCCCACATGTTCCACGATGATCTCATCAGATGAACCACGATGTCAAGGACTTAATCAATCCCGTATACAATTCCCTTTGTCTATCGGTACAATACTTGCCCGAGATTCGATCGTCGGTATCTCGATACCTTGTTCAATCTCGTTACCGGCAAGTCTCTTTACTCGTTTCGTAACACATCATCCCGTGATCAACTCCTTGATCACATTGTGCACATTATGATGATGTCCTACCGAGTGGGCCCAGAGATACCTCTTCGTTTACACGGAGTGACAAATCCCAGTCTCGATTCGTGCCAACCCAACAGACACTTTCGGAGATACTTGTAGTGTACCTTTATAGCCACCCAGTTACGTTGTGACGTTTGGCACACCCAAAGCACTCCTACGGTATCCGGGAGTTGCACAATCTCATGGTCTAAGGAGATGATACTTGACATTAGAAAAGCTTTAGCATACGAACTACATGATCTTGTGCTAGGCTTAGGATTGGGTCTTTGTCCATCACATCATTCTCCTAATGATGTGATCCCGTTATCAATGACATCCAATGTCCATGGTCAGGAAACCGTAACCATCTGTTGATCAACGAGCTAGTCAACTAGAGGCTTACTAGGGACATGGTGTTGTCTATGTATCCACACATGTATCTGAGTTTCCTATCAATACAATTCTAGCATGGATAATAAACGATTATCATGAACAAGGAAATATAATAATAACTAATTTATTGTTGCCTCTAGGGCATATTTCCAACAGTCTCCCACTTGCACTAGAGTCAATAATCCAGTTCACATCGATATGTGATTAACACTCAAGGTCACATCCCCATGTGACTAACACCCAAAGAGTTTACTAGAGTCAATAATCTAGTTCACATCACCATGTGATTAACACTCGATGAGTTCTGGGTTTGATCATGTTATGCTTGTGAGAGATGTTATAGTCAACGGGTCTGAATCTTTCAGATCCGTGTGTACTTCGCAAATTTCTATGTCATCTTGTAGATGCAACTACTATGCTACGTTTGGAGCTATTCCAAATAATTGTTCTACTATACGAATCTAGTTTACTACTCAGAATAATCTGGATTAGTGTCAAAGTTTGCATCGGCGTAACCCTTTACGATGAAATCTTTTACCACCTCCATAATTGAGAAAATTCCTTAGTCCACTAGTTACTAAGGATAACTTTGACCGCTGTCTTGTGATCCATTCTTGGATCACTCTTGTACCCCTTGACTGACTCATGGCAAGGCACATTTCAGGTGCGGTACATAGCATGGCATACCGTATAGAGCCTATGACAAAAGCATAGGGGACGACCTTCGTCCTTCCTCTTTCTTCTGCCGTGGTCGAGCTTTAAGTCTTAACTTCATACCTTACAACTCAGGCAAGAACTCCTTCTTTGACTGATCCATCTTGAACACCTTCAAGATCATGTCAAGGTATGTGCTCATTTGATAGTACCATTAAGCGTTTTGATCTATCCTTATAGATCTTGATGCTCAACGTTCAAGTAGCTTAATCCAGGCTTTCCATTGAAAAACACTTTCCAAATAACCCTATATGCTTTCCAGAAATTCTATGTCATTTCTGATCAACAATATGTCAACAACATATATTCATCAGAAATTCTATAGTGCTCCCACTCACTTCTTTGGAAATACAAGTTTCTCATAAACTTTGTATACACCCAAAATCTTTGATCATATCATCAAAGCATACATTCCAACTCCGAGATGCCTACTCCAGTCCTTAGAAGGATTGCTGGAGCTTTGCATACTTATTAGCATCTTTCAGGATTAACAAAACCTTCCGGTTGTATCACATACAACCTTTCCTCAAGAAAATCGTCGTGGAAACAATGTTTTGACATCCAATCTGCAAGATTTCATAGATAATGCAGTAATCGCTAATATAATTCCAACAGACTCTTAGCATCGCTACGAGTGAGAAAGTCTCATCATAGTCAACTCCTTGAACTTGTCGGAAAAAATCTTAACGACAAGTCGAGCTTTCTTAATGGTGATACTTACCATCATTGTCCGTCTTCCTTTTAAAATCCATCTGTACTCAACAGCCTTATGACCATCGAGCCGTTCTGCCAAAGTCTACACTTTGTTTTCGTACATGGATCCTCTCTCGGATTTTATGGCCTCGAGCCATTTATCGGAATCCGGGCCCACCATCGCTTCTCCATAGCTCGTAGGTTCATTGTTGTCTAGCAACATGACTTCTAAGACAGGATTACGTACCACTCTGAAGTAGTACGCATCCTTGTCATCCCACGAGGTTTGGTAGTGACTTGATCTGAAGTTTCATGATCACTATCATAAGCTTCCACTTCAATTGGTGTAGGTGCCACAGGAACAACTCCCTGTGCCCTGCCACACACTAGTTGAAGAGACGGTTCAATAACCTCATCTAGTCTCCACCATCCTCCCACTCAATTCTTTCGAGAGAAACTTTTCCTCGAGAAAGGACCCGATTCTAGAAACAATCCCTTATTGCTTTCGAATCTGAGACAAGAGGTATACCCAACTGTTTTGGGTGTCCTATGAAGATGCATTTATCCGCTTTGGGTTTGAGCTTATCAGCCTGAAACCTTTTCACATAAGCGTCGCAGCCCCAAACTTTTAAGAAATGACAGCTTAGGTTTCTCTAAACCATAGTTCATATGGTGTCATCTCATCGGAATTACGTGGTGCCCCTTTTAAAGTGAATGTGGTTGTCTTTAATGCCTAACCCATAAACTATCGTGGTAATTCGATAAGAGACATCATGGTATGCATCATATCCAATAGGGTGCAGTTATGATGTTCGGACACACCATCACACTATGGTGTTCCAGGCTGTATTAGTTGTGAAACAATTTCCACAATGTCTTAATTCTGTGCCAAACTCGTAATTCAGATATTCATCTCTATGATCATATCATAGATATTTTATCCTCTTGTCACGACGATCTTTCAACTTCACCCTGAAATTACTTGAACCTTTCAATAATTCAGACTCGTGATTCATCAAGTAAATATACTCAACATCTACTCAAATCATCTGTGAAGTAAGAACATAACGATATCCACTACATGCCTCAGCACTCATTGGATTGCACACATCAAAATGTATTACTTCCAACAAGTTGCTTTCTAGTTCCATTTTACTGAAAACGAGGCTTTCACTCATCTTGCCCATGTGGTATGATTTGCATGTCTCAAGTGATTCAAAATCAAGTGAGTCCAAACGATCCATCTGTATAGAGTTTCTTCATGCACATCTACCAACAAACATGGTTCGCATGTCTCAATCCTTTCAAAAATGAGTGAGTCCAAAGATCCATCAACATGGAGCTTCTTCATGCGTTTTATACCGATATGACTTAAGTGGCAGTGCCACAAGTAGGTGGTACTATCATTACTATCTTTTGGCACGAACATGTGTATCACTACGATCGAGATTCAAAAAACCATTCATTTCAGGTGTAAGACCATTGAAGGTATTATTCAAATAAACAGAGTAACCATTATTCTCTTTAAATGAATAACCGTATTGCGATAGACATAATCCAATCATGTCTATGCTCAACGCAAACACCAATCTCGATGGTAGAGGGAGCGTACGATATTTGATCAACCTTGGAAATACTTCCAACACATATCGTCATCTCACCTTTAGCTAGTCTCCGTTTATTCCGTAGCTTTTATTTCGAGTTACTAACACTTAGCAACCGAACCGGTATCTAATACCCTGGTGCTACTAGGAGTACTAGTAAAGTACACATCAACACAATGTATATCCAATATACTTCTATTGACCTTGCCATCCTTCTCATCCACCAAGTATCTAGGGTAATTCTGCTCCAGTGACTGTTCCCCTTATTACAGAAGCACTTAGTCTCGGGCTTGGGTTCAACTTTGGGTTTCTTCACTAGAACAGCAGCTGATTTGCCGTTTCATGAAGTATCCCTTCTTGCCCTTGCCCTTCTTGAAACTAGTGGTTTCACCAACCATCAACAATTGATGCTCCTTCTTGATCTCTACTTTTGTGGTGTCAAACATCGCGAATATCTCAAGGATCATCATATATGTCCCTGATATATTATAGTTCATCACGAAGCTCAAGCAGCTTGGTGGTAATGACTTCGGAGAACCATCACTATTTCATCTGGAAGATCAACTCCCACTCGATTGAAGCGATTGTTGTACTCAGACAATCTGAGCACAAGTTCAACAATTGAGCTTTTCTCCCTTAGTTTGCAGGCTAAGAAAATCGTCGGAGGTCTTATACCTCTTCGTGGGCACGAGCCTGAAATCCCAATTTCAGCCCTCGAAACATCTCATATGTTTCGCGACGTTTCAAAACGTCTTCGGTGCCTCAACTCTAAACCGTTTAACTGAACTATCACGTAGTTATCAAAACGTGTATGTCAGATGTTCGCAACATCCACAGACGACGTTCGAGGTTTAGCACACTGAGCGGTGCATTAAGGACATAAGCCTTCTATGAAGCAATGAGGACAATCCTCAGTTTACGGACCTAGTCCGCATTATTGCTACTATCAACTTTCAACTAAATTTTTCTCTAGGAACATATCTAAACAGTAGAACTGAAGCGCGAGCTACGACATAATTTGCGAAGACCTTTTGACTATGTTCAGGATAATTAAGTTCATCTTATGAACTCCCACTCAGATAGACATCCCTCTAGTCATCTTAGTGATTACATGATCCGAGTCAACTAGGCCGTGTCCGATCATCACGTGAGACGGACTAGTCAACATCGGTGAACATCTTCATGTTGATCGTATCTTCTATACGACTCATGCTCGACCTTTCGGTCTCTTGTGTTCCTAGGCCATGTCTGTACATGCTAGGCTCGTCAAGTTAACCTAAGTGTTTCGCATGTGTTCCGAGGCCATGTCTGTACATGCTAGGCTCGTCAACACCCGTTGTATTCGAACGTAAGAATCTATCACACCCGATCATCACGTGGTGCTTCGAAACGACGAACTTTCGCAACGGTGCACAGTTAGGGGGAACACCTTCTTGAAATTTTAGTGAGGGATCATCTTATTTACTACCGTCGTTCTAAGCAAATAAGATGTATAAACATGATAAACATCACATGCAATCAAATAGTGACATGATATGGCCATCATCACTTTGCTCCTCTTGATCTCCATCTTCGGGGCTCCATGATCATCATCGTCACCGGCATGACACCATGATCTCCATCATCATGATCTCCATCATCGTGTCTCCATGAAGTTGCCTCGCCAACTATTACTTCTACTACTACAGCTAACGGTTAGCAATAAAGTAAAGTAATTACATGACGTTTATGTTGACATGCAGGTCATAAATAAATTAAGACAACTCCTATGGCTCCTGCCGGTTGTCATACTCATCGACATGCAAGTCGTGATTCCTATTACAAGAACATGATCATCTCATACATCACATATATCATTCATCACATCCTTTGGCCATATCACATCACATAGCATACCCTACAAAAACAAGTTAGACGTCCTCTAATTGTTGTTTGCATGTTTTACGTGGCTGCTATGGGTTTCTAGCAAGAACGTTTCTTACCTACGCAAAGACCACAACGTGATATGCCAATTGCTATTTACCCTTCATAAGGACCCTTTTCATCGAATCCGATCCAACTAAAGTGGGAGAGACAGACACCCGCCAGCCACCTTATGCAACTAGTGCATGTCAGCCGGTGGAACCGGTCTCACGTAAGCGTACGTGTAAGGTTGGTCCGGGCCGCTTCATCCCACAATGTCGCCGAATCAATATTGGACTAGTAACGGTAAGCATATTGAACAAAATCAACGCCCACAACTACTTTGTGTTCTACTCGTGCATAGAATCTACGCAATAGACCTAGCTCTGATACCACTGTTGGGGAACGTAGCAGAAATTCAAAATTTTCTACGCATCACCAAGATCAATCTATGGAGTCATATAGCAATGAGGGAGGAGTGGATCTACATACCCTTGTAGATCGCGCACGGAAGCGTTCAAGAGAACGGGGTTGATGGAGTCGTACTCGTCGTGATCCAAATCACCGATGATCCTAGCGCCGAACGGATGGCACCTCCGCGTTCAACACACGTACGGAGCAGCGACGTCTCCTCCTTCTTGATCCAGCAAGGGGGGAGGAGAGGTTGATGGAGATCCAGCAGCACAACGGCGTGGTGGTGGAAGTAGCGGGATTCCAACAGGGCTTCGCCAAGCGCTGCGGGAGGAGGGAGATGTGTCATGGGAGGGAGAGGGAGGCGCCAGGGCTTAGGTGTTCCTGCCCTCCCTTCCCCCACTATATATAGGGCCAAGGGAGAGGGGGGTGCAGCCTTGGCCCTTCCTCCAAGGAAGGGTGCGGCCAAGGGAGGAGTCCCTCCTCCCCAAGGCACCTAGGAGGTGCCTTCCCCCTTTAGGACTCTTCCTTTCCCTCATCTCTTGGCGCATGGGCCTCTTGGGGCTGTGCCCTTGGCCCATATGGGCCAAGGCGCACCCCCTACAGCCCATGTGGCCCCCCGGGGCAGGTGGCCCCACCCGGTGGACCCCCGGGACCCTTCCGGTGGTCTCGGTACAATACCGGTGACCCCGAAACTTGTCCCGATGGCCGAAATAGCACTTCCTATATATAATTATTTACCTCCGGACCATTTCGGAACTCCTCGTGACGTCCGGGATCTCATCCGGGACTCCGAACAACATTCGGGTTACCGCATACTAATATCTCTATAACCCTAGCGTCACCGAACCTTAAGTGTGTAGACCCTACGGGTTCGGGAGACATGCAGACATGACCGAGATGACTCTCCGGTCAATAACCAACAGCGGGATCTGGATACCCATGTTGGCTCCCACATGTTCCACGATGATCTCATCGGATGAACCACGATGTCAAGGACTTAATCAATCCCGTATATAATTCCCTTTGTCTATCGGTACAATACTTGCCCGAGATTCGATCGTCGGTATCCCGATACCTTGTTCAATCTCGTCACCAGCAAGTCTCTTTACTCGTTTCGTAACACATCATCCCGTGATCAACTCCTTGATCACATTGTGCACATTATGATGATGTCCTACCGAGTGGGCCCAGAGATACCTCTCCGTTTACACGGAGTGACAAATCCCAGTCTCGATTCGTGCCAACCCAACAGACACTTTCGGAGATACCTGTAGTGTACCTTTATAGCCACCCAGTTACGTTGTGACGTTTGGCACACCCAAAGCACTCCTACGGTATCCGGGAGTTTCACAATCTCATGGTCTAAGGAGATGATACTTGACATTAGAAAAGCTTTAGTATACGAACTACATGATCTTGTGCTAGGCTTAGGATTGGGTCTTTGTCCATCACATCATTCTCCTAATGATGTGATCTCGTTATCAATGACATCCAATGTCCATGGTCAGGAAACCGTAACCATCTATTGATCAACGAGCTAGTCAACTAGAGGCTTACTAGGGACATGGTGTTGTCTATGTATCCACACATGTATCTGAGTTTCCTATCAATACAATTCTAGCATGGATAATAAACGATTATCATGAACAAGGAAATATAATAATAACTAATTTATTATTGCCTCTAGGGCATATTTCCAACAGGCTTATCATGGTGGGGGCGAGTAGAACGTCGCCGGTGCCTGGAAACGGGATGAGGCGAAGGCATGCACGCCGGCAAGAATCTTACCCAGCTTCAGGGCTCTCCGGGGAGATAATACCCCTACTGCTGCTCTGCGGGGTCTCCGCATGATCACTATGGCAAAGTGTTTATACGGTTGCTCCTTGAGCTATTTCCTGGAGGTAGGAGAGGGCAAGGCTAGCTCTCTCCCTTCTATATGATCTGGCCTAGAGCTAATGGGTTCCAACCCTTTGCATGGGTGCCCTGGGGGGTTTATATAGGCCTACCCCCTAGGGGTACAATGGTAATCTGGCAGGATGCGGGCCCAGCCGTCAGCGCCTCTGGCCTCCGTCTTCCCCGCCGGCCGCTGGGGCCCGCCGACTGGCGGGCCCCGCCGACTGGCCTGGTACGGAGCCGACAGGCCGCGTCCGCCGCGGGCGGGTCTTGCCGGCTGCTGATTACTATGGCCGTGCTTCTGATGACGCGGGCTTGATCATGGGGTCGTGGAAACAGCTCCACCGCCTGGCGGGCGATCACTATTGCCACTCTCCATCACATCTTGATTAATGGTGCGTGCGCCCCAGGGGAGGGCTCGGCCGACTCCCTCGGGCCGACTCCCGACGGGTCCGACTGGTGGTCATCTTGCCGTCTCCTAGGGTCTCACCGACTGGTGGGACCCGCTGCCTCTGAGCCGTACAAACAAGCCGTCGTGGGTGCAGGATTCGGTCCTGCGGTGCTGATGTCAGGGCCAGCATGGCAACAGTGCCACGCTGCACGGAGATCTTCCGGGGTACGGTGTGCTGTGGCCATGCCCGCCCTTGGTAAGGGGCGGGAGTGGGCTTCACTGTAGCCACTCCCCTGCCCCGTCCCCCTTGATGAGGTCACGGGGTTTGTTGGAGTCACAGGCCGACTCCCCAAAGCCGGCTTCTCCGGAAGTCGTCAGTCAGGAGTCGGCTTACCCTGCGGTCGTCCCTGGGTCTCGGCCGCGAGTGGTCAGTCAGCCGTCTTGGCGTTGACTTCTTGAAGGCGGCTCTTCGTCCTGGGGTCTTGAGGGGCGCAGCCTGCCCCGCTGTCTTGAAAGGTTCTGGGGCTCGGGTTGGTCTACTCATGGCCCATTACTTCGACATCGGTATCCCAATCTGCATGTTCCTTCTTAAAATTTTCCTTCAACTTCTCCATGGCTGCTAAGGCCTTAGTCAGTTCCTCTTTGGCTTTGGAAGCCTCCGCTTGCTGAGATTTGATGTTCTCTTGAAGATCAGCAGTTTGGGAGTCCTTTTTGCTCAGCTCAGCCTATAAAGAACAGACATGTCATTAATAGGTTGTATATATTTGAAGTACCAAGCGTATAACAAGTTATGCACTTTGCAATTGGGGGCTAATGCCTACTCACTTCATTCTAGAAAATTATTTCAAGTCCCAAGCGTATAATACAAGCATTATTCTTGGCACTTGGGGGCTAATGTACATCTGCTCAAAAGTAACGGTGATTAAAGTCCCGGTTCACCTTGGAAAGGTAAACCGGCCCTTGGGGACTACACAGACAAAAGTTACGAGGATACAATGCTAAAGTGCCGGTTCATTTTTAAAGGATCAACCGACCCTTGGAGGATAAGTATGCAGAAGTATGGTATTATGAAATCCCGGTTTTTGATTACTATCATAAATCGGCCCTTGGGAGCTACTAGAATTGGTACTTACAATTGGACTTAAGAGCGAAAAGGATTTGTACTTACTTCATAACGTTCCTCCATCAAATTCACTAAACCGTCTTCATAGTCACGGTTTGAGTACAGACGGTTCAGAAAACCAGAATGGAGCTCTTGGGCATTAAGGTGGGCATAGCTTGACAAATCGGTGCTCCACTTGCCTTTCTCCATGGCAACATGTTCTTCTTTGGCACTATGTTTTGCCAATACAACAGAATGGCCAGGGGATGTGTGGCCAACGCCAGTAATGATAACCTCATCTTCCTTGTTGCCAGCAGCCTTTTCTGGAGTTGATGGAATATCAGTAGCCTTAACTAGACTAGAAGGTCCATCATCAGTTCGGACTGGACTTGTCGGTTTATCAGCTTGCACAGCGGTATCAACTTCTGCTTGTTCATCAACATTATGATCTTGAGGGGGCGGTTCATCAAATGTGGCCTCAGTATTTGGACCTTCCAGTTCCGTAGTTGGCTCCGGTTCAATCATCACATGGTCGTCAGACGGGTTATTCACCCGAGCCTTCTTACTGGGTCTGGCCTTGGCTCTAAAAAGAACAGATGCAAAGGTTAGCATAGCATACAAAGTGTAAAGCGTCAAAAGATTCAGTTGAAATACTTACCCAGCAACGGTCTTAAGAGGAGGGAGTTGTGTGGCCGTTGATTCGCCGGATGATGAAGGAGGTGTTACCTGATAATTCGAATCGGATGGATTAAGAGGTTGTCGGAAATAGCCTGCCTTGGGATAAGAAGTGTCAAAAGTGGGTGAGACCTCAGGTCGGTGTTTTCGAACCGGGGTGTTCGGTAAACCGATCGAAGTGACCGTTTGGCCGCTGTGCCGGGTTGTGCGGTGAGCCTCGTGTTGCTGCTTCTTCAAAAGAAATTTTGGGTCCAAGTGAGCAAGAGGGTGAGAAAATCTTACTTTCCAGACTGCTTGATGGATTTTTTGTGTTGGCAGAGGGTCTGCACCGGAGGAAAGGATAATTACCTCTGCATCGTGAGCTTGGCTGCCCTCAGCGTCCTCCTGATAAATATCATTGTCAATGAGGTGCATGAAAAGTGAACCAAGTGAACCAAGTTCTACCTCTGCTTCCGCTTCATCAGGGTCGTCATCAAGCTCTAAACTGATGGGTTCAGTTGCCCTCCTCTTCAAAGTTTTCTTGACAGGTTTCATTTTAGGTCGATAAGGCTTCACCGCTTTCTCCTGAGGTTTCTTTTTCCAGAACGGGTCATCACCCTGTTTAAAAAATGGGCAGAGGGTATTCAAAGTTGCACAGTTCAAAAATATCAGGTGTAAAGTGGAAGCAAAACAATTCTTACAGCGGGTGGTTTGTTCTGTGTGTAAAAGGGACTTAACCCGGTCTTGCTACAGATAGCTTCTGGTTCATTCAACATTTTCTTGACAGACTCAGTAACTTCATCATCTGTTAGTTGAATGTCAATATGACATTGGGAGTCTTTTACATCATCGGTGTACTCGCACATTAAACCGGAGCGGCGACTTAATGACAAGATACTCCAGGATATCCAGCAACGAACGAAGTCCACACCTGTTAACCCGTTGGCCATGAAAGATCTAAGCTTGGCGAGTTGTGGTGCATACGAGGCCTGTTCCATGGCACTTAGTCGTTGCGGAAGCCGATGAGTATTGGCAAGCCGGTGAGCACGGTAACCCGGCAGAGGGTTCTCATCTTCAGGAGAGGTGTCCTTGCAATAGAACCAAGTTTGATTCCACTCCTTTGGGTGACTGTGAAGTTTGGCGTGAGGAAAACTAAGATCCTTCCTTTTCTGAATGGAGACGCCGCCGAGTTCAGTATTGGGCATGTCTACGAATTCAGTGTGACGGTTTAAGTGGAAGAAATCTCAGAACAGCTCGACAGTCGGCTCTTCTTGTAGATAGGCTTCACAAAACACCTGAAAGTTGCAGATATTGGATACAGAGTTGGGTCCAATATCTTGAGGGTGGATCTGAAAGCTGACAAGTACATCCCGGAAAAACTTGGATCCAGGCGGTTTAAAACCATGGCCCATATGATTAGCAAACACTACTACTTCACCATCTCTGGGGGTAGGAGGATTTTCCGGCCCAGGAACTCGCCACCGGATTTCATTCTTCTTTGGTAAGGCACCAATTTTGACACATCCGTTCAGTTGCTCCTCAGTAACACGGGAAGGGGCCCAGTTACAGGAATAGAATTGTTTCGCCATTGCAAGTGAAGAGCTGGAAAGGAATAATGTCGGTTTATGATTCATTAATGACAATGCATAAAGTACAACAGGTTGAGGAAAAAGGAATTCAAGCATATAAAATTGATAAACCGGAGGAAGTTATAAACCGCCTATGACAGAGTGTTTATAAGTGGTAAAGCAATGAACGGTTTACAAGGGGACTAATGGCATATGACAGATTATTTTCTACAGAGATAAACCGCCTGTGCAGGTAAACAAGGTACAAATTTTAAGCAAAAAATGGCTAAGTGAAGAAAAACAGGCTTCACAGAATCACATTCGCGTTTTGGATCTACCGAAAGTCAAGAAAAGGAAAAAGATTTTGACCTAAAAATAGTATGGTCCTGAAGCAGTTCACAAAAGGTCTAGATCAAGTTCTTATGTGTCTAAGGTTTCATTTAATGGCTGAGATAAGGACTACCATAGTTACTACACGAAACACATCAAGTCTTAGGTCTGCTATGTATGGACTGACGAAGAACAGGAAGGGAGCGCCATGAACTCGCATGAACCCTAAGCGGATCTACAGAGAAAGGGGGGAAGGCTTATAGTAGCTATCGAAGTAGCGGAGGTGTGCCGCGTCTCTCTGGAGCGATCAGGTCGATGCAATGGCCAACGATGAGGCAAAGATGAAGCTCGACGAGGCGGCGGCGCTCGGGTGTAGAGGCGTTGCGAGGAGGAAGAAGAGAGGAGAGGGCAACGGAAGGAAAAGGAAGGGGTCCTCCGCCCTATTTATAAGGACAAAGAGATAAGCGACAGGTGCGGGAATCGAGGAGCCCAAAAAATGGATAAATAACGAGATTGTTGCCTCGATTGTTGGATGTTCATTAATAAAAGGAGTATCTTCAGCTTTAAATGAATAGGTGATGTCACGGCGGTTTGCTACAAATCCGGAGGATGATGTCAGGGCAGTTTACAAGATCTATGCGAAGGTGCAAGGGGAGGAATTTTTCTAAGTGTTGAAGATTGACATGAACAAGTTCAAATCAATCTGGGGCCTAATGTTGGGGATATTATTACTGGACATAAACCAGCCAGGAGTGGCTGGGTTAACTATATGATGATTACTATTTGAAGCCCAGGAAGACAAAGGATGATGGCGCTTCATGAAGGCTCAAGGCCCAAAGGTGGGTTAAGGCCTGTAGACATAAACCGACATTATCATGTAACTTTTATTGTAAGATAGGAAGAATCGCGACCGAGTTGGACACGTTGATAATCCAGCCTCGGGACTCTGTAAACCGACGGGCGTCGATCTATGTATATAAATGGATGACCCGGCGGTGGTTTAGGGACGACAGACAACAACTCGAGAGCCAGGCAAAGCGAATTCGCTCCTTGATCATCAAAACTCTAGCAATTCCATCACAACTGGAGTATGCTTTTACCTTCATCGTAAGGGGCCGAACCAGTATAAAACTCTCGCGTCCTTTGTCCGCTTTAACCCCTTTAAGCTAACCCGTAGCGATGGCTCCATGACTAAGTCCTTCCACAAGGACATCTGCCGTGACAAAACCACGACAACATGTATATCAAATATACCTTTTACTTTGCCATCGTTCTTATCCGCCAAAGTACTTGGGGTAGTTCCTCTTCCAGTGAAAGTCCCTTTGCAGTAGAAGCACTCAGTCTCAGGCTTAGGTCCAGACTTGGGCTTCTTCACTTGAGCAGCAACTTGTTTGCCGTTCTTCTTGAAGTTCCCCTTCTTCCCTTTTCCCTTCTTCTTGAAACTATTGGTCTTATTGACCGTCAACACTTGATGCTCCTTCTTGATTTCTACCTCCGCAGCCTTTAGCATTGCGAAGAGCTCGGGAATTGTCTTATCCATCCCTTGCATATTATAGTTCATCACGAAGCTTTTATAGCTTGGTGGCAATGATTGAAGAACTCTGCCAGTGACACTATCATCAGGAAGATTAACTCCCAGTTGAGTCAATTGGTTGTGGTACCCAGACATTCCGAGTATATGTTCATTACAGAACTATTCTCCTCCATCTTGCAGCTATAGAAATTATTGGAGACTTCATATCACTCAATCCGGACATTTGCTTAAAATATTAACTTCAACTCCTAGAACATCTCATATGCTCCATGACATTCAAAATCTCGCTGAAGTCCCGATTCTAGGCCATAAAGCATGGCACACTGAACTATCGAGTAGTCATCAGCTTTGCTCTGCCAGATGTTCATAACATCTGGAGTAGCTCCTGCAGTGGGCTTTGCACCTAGCGGTGCTTCCAGGATGTAATTCTTCTGTGCAGCAATGAGGATAATCCTCAAGTTACAGACCCAGTCCGTGTAGTTGCTACCATTATCTTTCAACTTAGCTTTCTCTAGGAACGCATTAAAATTCAAAGGAACAGTAGCATGGGCCATTTATCTACAACAACATTGACATGCAAAATACTATCATGTACTAAGTTCATGATAAATTAAAGTTCAATTAATCATATTATTAAAGAACTCCCACTTAGATAGACATCCCTCTGGTCATCTAAATGATCACGTGATCCATATCAGCTAAACCATGTCCGATCATCACGTGAGATGGAGAAGTTTTCAATGGTGAACATCACTATGTTGATCATATCTACTATATGATTCACGCTCGACCTTTCGGTCTCAGTGTTCCGAGGCCATAACTTCATATGCTAGGATCGTCAAGTTTAACCTGGGTATTTTGATTGTGCAAAAATGGCTTGCACTCGTTGTTTGTGAGCGTAGAGCTTATCACACCCGATCATCACGTGGTGTCTTGGCACGACGAACTGTAGCAACGGTGCATACTCAGGGAGAATACTTATACCTTGAAATTTAGTGAGAGATCATCTTATAATGCTACCACCGAACTAAGCAAAATAAGATGCATAAAAAGACAAACATCACATGCAATCAAATAAGTGATATGATATGGACATCATCATCTTGTGCATATGATCTCCATCTTCAAAGCACCGTCATGATCACCATCGTCACCGGCTTGACACCTTGATCTCCATCAAAGCATTGTTGTCGTCTAGCCAACTATTGCTTCTACGGCTATCGATACCGCTTAGTGATAAATGATGACCCACAAGTATAGGGGATCTATCGTAGTCCTTTCAATAAGTAAGAGTGTCGAACCCAACGAGGAGCAAAAGGAAATGATAAGCAGTTTTCAGTAAGGTATTCTCTGCAAGCACTGAAATTATCGGTAACAGATAGTTTTGTGATAAGGTAATTTGTAACGGGTAACAGGTAATAAAAGTAAATAAGGTGCATCAAGATGGCCCAATCCTTTTTGTAGCAAAGGACAAGCCTGTACAAACCCTTATATAAAGGAAAACGCTCCTGATGACACATGGGAATTATCATCAAGCTAGTTTGATACTTTGATAATTTGATATGTGGGTGGATCGGTGCTTGGGTACTGCCCTTCGTTGGACAAGCATCCCACTTATGATTAATCCCTCTTGCAAGCATCTGCAACTACAAAAGAAGTATTAAGGTAAACCTGACCATAGTATGAACATATGGATCCAAATCAGCCCGTTACGAAGCAACGCATAAACTAGGGTTTAAACTTCTGTCACTCTAGCAACTCATCATCTACTTATTACTTCCCAGTGCCTTCCTCTAGGCCCAAACAACGGTGAAGTGTCATCTAGTAAACGTTCACATGACACCACTAGAGGAGAGAAAACATACATCTCATCAAAATATCGAATGAATACCAAATTCACATGACTACTTATAGCAAGACTTCTCCCATGTCCTCAGGAACAAACGTAACTACTCACAAATCATATTCGTGTTCATAATCAGAGGGATATTAATATGCATAAAGGATCTGAACATATGATCTTACACCAAATAAACCAACTAGCATCAACTACAAGGAGTAATGAACACTACTAGCAACCCACAGGTACCAATCTAAGGTTTTGGGACAAAGATTGGATACAAGAGATGAACTAGGGGTTTAGATGAGATGGTACTGGTGAAGATGTTGATGGAGATTGACCCCCTCCCGATGAGAGGATCGATGGTAATGATTTCCCCCTCCCGGAGGGATGTTTCCCCAGCAGAACAGCTCCGCCGGAGCCCTAGATTGGTTCCGCCAAGATTCCGCCTCGTGGTGGCGGAGTTTCGTCCCGAGAGCTTGCTTATGATTTTTTTTCCAAGGCGAAAGACTTCATATAGCCAAAGATGGGCACCGGAGGCCTGCCAGGGGGCCCATGAGGCAGGGGGCCCAGGGGGTAGGGCGCGCCCCCATCCTCGTGGATGGTGGGTGGCCCCCCTCTGGTGCTTCCGTCGCTCAATATTTTTTATATATCCTAGAACTGACTTCCGTGAAGTTTCAGGACTTTGGGAGTTGTGCAGAATAGGTGTCTAATATTTGCTCCTTTTCCAGTCCAGAATTTAGCTGTCGGTATTGTCCCTCTTCGTGCAAACCTTGTAAAATAAGAAAGAATAAGCATAAGTATTGTGGCATAATGTGTAATAACAGCCCATAATGCAATAAATATCGATATAAAAGTATGATGCAAAATGGACATATCAACTCCCCCAAGTTTAGACCTCACTTGTCCTCAAGCGGAAGCCGATATCGAAAAATATGTTCACATGTTTAGAGATAGAGGTGTCGATAAAATAAAATACGGACATGAGGGCAACATGGATTGACTTTATCGGGTTCACCGTCACAATACGCTTTCTTCTCATGTCATAATACGTTTTATGATTTGTATAGACAAAATCGTCATATAAATGAGGTGGTACTAATAGACGAGCGCTCGACGCAGAGGGCGCGACGGCTCCAGGGCGATGCAGGGAAACGGCGGATCTGGCGCAGCGGTCTGAGGTGGACTGGATCGGGTGCGAGAGGCAGGTTTGAGGGCTAGATTCGGCCGATGCGGCGACCTGCCGAAGAGCGGCGGTGGCGGGGCTGGATCCGGTCGATGGGCAACCACCGGATCAGTTTGGGAGCCTAGCAGCAGGAGCGCTCCGTCCACACCCTGCGTTGGACCGGCAGTAGCACCGCTCCCTCCCTCCTAGCCCCGCGCTAGATTGGCAGCAACAGCGCAAATGGATTCAACCGCCAGCCCATTCGCGAAGGGCTTGACCCCAGCTACAAATTGCCGCCATAGAGTATGTTGACTATGTTCTAATATGTATGCTCAAGTTTGTCTTCTTGTCTCTCAAAAAAAGTTTGTCTTCTTGATTTTTCTGGCTGCGGGGCATGGGAACCGTGGATCGATCCCCACATACACAGGTACTATAATTTTTTTTCGTATGCTTCTTCTAGATTTCGTTTTGAGCCGATAGGTGCGAGATGTGGCATCACTTCTCGGCTCTACAAAATCCATTGCTGAAGTGCGTGTCCTGGGGTCCCAGCCTCCATCACTTCTTCAGTTCCCGCTAGGTTCGAGAACAAAAAAAATCAGTGTGGAAGACCACTAGCAGAATTGGATGTTGTATGCACCTTCATCTTCCAGTCCAATTACTTAGATTATTTCGGACAAATTCATTTGCTTTTAACCGTACGAAAGTTATATAGCAGGATAAGGATACATGCTTGTACTGCCTCTATCACAAATTGCACATGAGTTAACTAGAAAGCTAGCAATCAATCGCTCTGAAGGTATTGCTCTTTTATTTTATTTCAGATCGTGAGGAAAGGGGTTCCGATATGTGACTACTCTATGCTGTACTAACTACCTTATGTTGTACTGACTAATCTTAGAAATATATTTGGTCCAGGAGTAGTACATAGAGCACTTCTGGATCAGATATACACATGCTATTCACCTTCATAACCCAATTTTTTTGCTTATGACGATGTTTATTATCGGAAAGCTCTTGACAAAAGCATCAAGTAATGAGCCAATACTCAAATAACTGACCCACCTACAATCTTTTTTTCTAATGGCAATATTATATACACAACAATAATTTTTTACATTTTTCTTATTGTTGCAAATATATATCTTGGTAGTTATAAATGATACATCTATTTGGTCATCAGTTGCTTATCTGTAGTGTTTAGGAGAGTTTTTTTATTGGAAATGACTTTTGATTCTTGGTTCTTGAGGTGGTATATTACACTGAAGCACTTCAAATCTTGGCTCTGGCTAAGCATAATATATTACCTTACTACTGAGATTTGGCTACTAATGATATATGTTACCATTGTTTTTGTTGTCTTTGATAGTATAAAAGATCGGAAGATCAGCTATCACTGCTCCTGTTTGTTGGTAGATTTGGCAAACCCTCTAAGTTCATTTTTCACGAAAATATAGTTTGTACACTGGTTCGAATTAATATATTGATGTAAGTTGGGCAATATCCAAGTTTCTTTATACTAGTATAAGTTCAGAATTTGTAACACCATTCTACTACTTACACAAGAGCCTTGTGGCTAATCATACTTGGTCCTGTGTGCTCTTATCTGTAGGTATGGGTTTCACATCGTTGTCAATTTTGATATGTTTGACGGGATGAATGATGCGTCAGATTCTTCTAAAACTGCCACTATTCCGTACGTATCTGTCGCAACCTGAATTTATGTCTGTCATGCATTCATTATCTTTGTTTTGTGAGGCTCGATCAACTTTTAGCTTTTGTCCTCTTGGAGACGTCCTCCTTGAACAGCTTGGATTCAGTCATCAAGTCCATCATAGGTTTCTGCTGGATGCCCAGCATCCGCTTGCACTTAGACAGGGAGGGAGGGAAGGATCTGCCATATTGAAGCATCCAATATTTATGCTTACCCCGATCTCTAGAGTCAAGGATTCTCCACTGATTGAAAGATGCAAATACTGAGCTATGCTAACTAGAGTAATGCTATCTACTTTATATCAGCGCATTTTATTTGATTCTTTTAGTATCTAGACAATATTGCACGACCAAATCATAATAGACCGGGTGATTGACGTTCGCCTACCTGTAAGGATTCTCCCAGGTTGTATCTACCGAGGAGTGAGCGGAGGAGCAGGATTAGGAGATGCCCATGGCTTGATAATATGCCAGACAGCTTCTTGTGTGTTTGCAGCTTGCTAAACATTCGTCAAAATTATGGTTCGCTTGCACCTTGTACAAGTATGAATTTTTGCCATATCCCACTTCAGGGCATAAATTACTATTTTTTTCAAAACGGCAACGCATAAATTAAGGTTTTTTTATATTGGATCGATATTTGTATGGTTGACTTTGACAGAACCTTTTACAACCAGCTACATAGAATGGTAAATCACTAAACTGCAATTCTTCAGTCTCCCTGTGTTCTAAAAATAAAATGCTTGGAACTTTTAATTATCAAGCAATGACTTTATTTACTCATATGTGTATTGTTTGATTCGGAGGCTAACAATAAATTTTGACCAACTATTGAGAGACCACTATCTTATCTTAGAAACAGAAGTAATAACAGGAACATAAAACATCTATACGGCAAGGATTTCACCATTAGCACACGAGAGAAGCATACTTGCTATGGCGTTGGACAATGTATACACAATTTTATTGTCTGATGTCAGTAAATCAAAATAAGCACTATGTGTGCGATATTTTTATTATCGGTACTCTAATATAAATATAGAGTTAGTTCACCCGATTAGTTGACTAGGATTATGTCCCATGTTCTGGACTAGCGCCAAAGAGTTCTATTGTTAATTGATTCATCATTTTTGTCATCATCAAACTTATTCTTTACCATGCCAACCTAATTGGGACAATTGGCATTTGCTTCGCAGCGAAGCATGTCAACTTATTTTATCCCGTTGCAACGCATGAGCTCTTTGCTAGTATATATATATTGTCATATGATTTCTTATGCTAAGGTAACAATTCATTCACAATTTCAAGTATGAATTAGAAACTTCCTTGAAAACTAACAACATATAATCTCAGTCATTGAAACAATTGCAATTTATCATAACATCAGAAAGAGTCAATATAAGAGTTGTTCAGCAAGTCCACATACTCAACTATCATTTAGTCTTTCACAATTGCTAACACTCACGCAATATTTATGGGTATGAAGTTTTAATCGGACACACAGAAAGAAAGGGGCTTATAATTTTGCCTCCCAACCTTTTACCTCAAGGGTAATGTCAACAATAATAGTTCATGAAAACTCACATTCAATTAGCTATATATATCAGGATTTTTTCAACACATTGTGCTTGGCAAAGGATAAAATGTAAAAAGGAAAGGTGAAGATCACCATGACTCTTGTATGAAGTATAAGACAAGAATAAAAGATAGGCCCTTCGCAGAGGGAAGCAGAGGTTGTCATGTGTTTTTATAGTTGGATGCACGAAATTTTATGCAAAAAAACGTCACTTTATATTGCCACTTGTGATATGAACCTTTATTATGCAGCCCGTCACTTTTATTTCTTCCACATCACAAGATCATATAAAGATTATTTTCTCCACACTAACAAATCATACATATTTAGAGAGCAATTTTTATTGCTTGCAACAATAACAACTTACTTGAATGATTTTACTCAATCCATAGGTAGATATGGTGGACTCTCATGGCAAAACTGGGTTTAAGGATATTTGGAAGCACAATTAGTATCTCTATTTGGTGCAAAGAATTTGGCTAGCATGAGGGGAAAAGGCAAGCTCAACATGTTGGATTATCCATGACAATATAATTTATTTCAGATGTAAGAAAACATAACCCATTATGTTGTCTTCCTTATCCAACATCAACTTTTTAGCATGTCATATTTTAATGAGTGCTCACAATCATAAAAGATGTCCAAGATAGTATATTTATATGTGAAAACCTCTCTTTCTTTATTACTTCCTATTAATTGCAACGATAACCAAAACTATGTTTGTCAACTCCCAACAACTTTTATTCATCATACTCTTTATATGTGAAGTCATTACTCTCCATAAGATCCATATGATCTCTTTATTTCTTTTTATTCTTACTTTTATTCCCTCAAGACCATAGCAAGATAACACAGACTTGATTACATAGAAGGATCACAAGGCAAAACTCAAAACTAAATCATACTGAAACTTTATTCTACCAGATCAAGATATTACCAAAAGGATCAAACTAAGAAAAATGGTAGAGATAAAAGTGTGATGGTGATACGATACCGGAGCACTCCCCCAAGCTTGGCAGTCGCCAAGGGGAGTTCCCATACCCATGTGTTTATGACTCTTTCTTCGGAGGTGAAGGAGATGGTGATGATGATGACAATTGTGCCTTCAGCTTTTTCATATTGTAATTGAGAAGAGCGATCTCCTCCTTTAAATCATCGACCTCTGATTCCAGCTTTAAGATCTTGTCACATAAATCTCCTTTGCTTTTCTGCCGAAAACGAGAAGGAATAGATCGGTTGTTAGACAGTTTAGCCCTCTTAGGGAGACTCGACTTCTTGAACTTCATGTGCATATCCCCAGGTTGAGGTAGAGGAACATCCTCCTCCAAACTTGAATCATTGATCCTCCTCCTCATCATCCGTAGTTCGACCACAAGGAGATAGGTCCCCATAGGTCTTTGGGTCAGCAATGAGATGTGAGATATAGCTCTCTTTGTCGGAGTTTGAGATGACATCTTGCTCTAAATCTGCTACAGAAACAACTCGATACAAAAACATGAGATATTTCCGTGGTACGATGGTCAAAACCTTCGGGAGATTATATAATGAATGTTTTACCGACCAAAAGAAGTATCGTGCAAGAAAACGGAGTCCGGAGGGCACATGAGGTGCCCATGAGGCAGGGGGGCACGTCCTCCACCCTCGTGGAAGCCTCGTGTTCTTTCCGGACTGCTTCTTATTTTCCTAGTTTCTTAAATATGACAAAACGGAGAAAAATGCTATTAGAACTGTTTTAGAGTCGGTTTACTTACCGTACCACATACCTCTTCCTTTTCGGAGGCTAAAACGTTCTGGAAGGTGTCCCTTATATACTCCTCCTGGGTTACGGTTTCAATAACATTAGTTTCAACATTTATAAGATTACCTGATATATAATGCTTGATTCTTTGACCGTTCACCACCCTCGGATTCGTGCCTTCGAAGTTGTTGATTTTTATGGCACCGGAACGATAAACCTCCTCGATAATGTAAGGTCCTTCCCATTTAGAGAGGAGTTTTCCTGCAAAAAAATTTAAACGAGAGTTGTATAACAATACATAATCACCTACATTAAACTCGCGTTTTTGTATCCTTTTGTCATGCCATTTTTTAACTTTTTCTTTAAACAGTTTGGCATTCTCATAGGCCTGGGTTCTCCATTCATCAAGTGAGCTAATGTCAAATAGTCTCTTCTCACCAGCAAGTTTGAAATCATAATTGAGCTCTTTAATGGCCCAATATGCCTTATGTTCTAGTTCGAGAGGTAAGTGACATGCTTTTCCATAAAACCATTTTATACGGAGACATACCCATATGATTTTTATATGCAGTTCTATAGGCCCATAATGCATCATCATGTTTCTTGGACCAATTTTTTCTAGATCTATTAACATTCTTTTGCAGAATTAATTTAAGCTCTTTATTGCTTAGTTCTACTTGACCACTATACTGTGGATGATATGGAGATGCAATTCTATGATTAACATCATACTTAGCAAGCATTTTACGAAAAGCACCATGAATAAAATGTGAACCACCGTCAGTCATTAAGTATCTAGGGACTCCAAACCTCAGAAAAATAACTTCTTTAGGCATCTTAATAGAGGTGTTATGATCAGCACTACTAGTTGGAATAGCTTCTACCCACTTAGTAACGTAATCAACAGCAACTAAAATATGTGTATACCCATTAGAGGAAGGAAACGGTCCCATATAATCAAAGCCCCAAACATCAAATGGTTCAATAACAAGTGAATAATTCATAGGCATTTCATGATGTCTACTGATATTACCAATTCTTTGACATTCGTCACAAGACAATACAAACTTACGGGCATCCTTGAAGAGAGTAGGCCAATAAAAACCGGATTGCAATACCTTATGTGCAGTTCTATCTCCAGCATGATGTCCTCCATAAGCCTTGGAGTGACACTTGCGTAGGATCTGTTCCTGTTCATGCTCAGGTACACAACGTCTAATAACCCCATCTACTCCTTCTTTATAAAGGTGTGGGTCATCCCAGAAGTAATGTCTTAAATCTTACAAAACCTTTTTCTTTTGCTGGTATGTGAAACTAAGTGGTATAAATTTATCAACAATGTAATTAGCATAATCAGCATACCATGGAGCAGTACGAGAAGCATTTATGACAGCTAGTTGTTCATCAGGAAAGCTATCATCAATAGGTAGTGGGTCATCAAGAACATTCTCTAACCTAGACAAGTTGTCTGCAACGGGGTTCTCAGCCCCCTTTCTATCAATTATATGCAAATCAAATTCTTGTAGCAAGAGAACCCATCTAATAAGTCTAGGTTTAGCATATTTCTTTTCCACAAGATATTTAATAGCAGCATGATCAGTGTGAACAGTTACTTTAGAATCAACAATATAAGGTCTGAACTTATCACAAGCAAATACAACTGCTAATTTTTTTTTCAGTAGTAGCATAATTTCTCTGGGCACTGTCTAGAGTTTTACTAGCATATTGGATAACATTTAGTTTCTTATCAACTCTTTGTCCTAGCACAGCACCTACAGCATAATCACTAGCATCACACATAATTTCAAAGGGTAAATTCCAATCAGGTGGCTGAACAATGGGTGCAGAAATCAAAGCTTTCTTAAGTACTTCAAATGCTTCTACACAATCATCATCAAATACAAAAGGAACATCTTTTTGTAAGAGATTGGTCAGAGGCCTAGAAATTTTCGAGAAGTCTTTAATGAACCTCCTATAAAAACCGGCATGACCAAGGAAACTTCTTATACCTTTAATGTCCTTAGGACACGACATCTTTGCAATAGCATCAACTTTAGCTTTATCAACTTCAATGCCTCTTTCAGAAATTTTATGCCCCAAGACAATGCCTTCATTAACCATAAAGTGGCACTTCTCCCAATTCAAGACAAGATTAGTTTCTTCACATCTCTGCAAAACTCGATCAAGGTTGCTTAAGTAATCATCAAAAGAAGTTCCATATACGAAAAAATCATCCATGAAAACCTCAACAATCTTTTCACAGAAGTCATAGAATATAGCAGTCATACATCTTTGAAAGGTAGTAGGTGCATTACATAAACCAAAAGGCATGCGTCTATAAGCAAAGGTACCGAAAAGGTAAGTAAAAGTGGTCTTTTCCTGATCCTCTTTTGACACAGGTATTTGAGAGAAACCAGAATAATCATCTAGAAAGCAAAAATGTTTATGTTTAGATAATCTTTCTAGCATTTGTTCAATAAAAGGTAAAGGGTAATAATCCTTTTTAGTAGATTTATTTAGTTTGCGGAAATTAATTACCATTCTATAACCTGAAACAATTCTTTGTGGGATCAATTCATCTTTATCATTAGGAACAACAGTAATACCTCCCTTCTTAGGGACACAATGGACAGGACTTACCCACTTACTATCAGCAACAGGATAAATTATACCTGCCTCCAGAAGCTTTAGTATTTCTTTTCTTACCACTTCTTTCGTTTTAGGATTTAACCGTCGTTGGTGATCAACAACCGGTTTAGCGTCTTTCTCCAATTTTATTTTGTGCTGGCATAGAGTGGGACTAATGCCCTTAAGATCATCAAGAGTATATCCAATAGTAGCATGGTGCTTCTTCAGAGTTTTCAATAATTTCTCCTCTTCTTGCTCTGAAAGGTTAGCACTAATAATAACAGGATATATCTTATTTTCATCAAGATAAGCATATTTAAGAGTATCAGGTAATGGTTTAAGCTCAAACACGGGATCACCCTTGGGTGGAGGACGATCCCCTAGAATTTCAACAGGCAAGTTGTGTTTCAAAATAGGTCCCTGCTTAAAGAATACTTCATCTATTTCCCTTCTTTCATTCATAAACATATCATTTTCATGGTCTAGCAAATATTGTTCTAAAGGATCATTAGGAGGCACGGCAATAGAAGCAAGACCAATAATTTCATCTTTACTAGGCAATTCTTCATCATGGGGTTGTCTACGAAATTTAGCAAAATTAAAATCATGAGACATATCCCCTAAACCAACAGAAACAATATCCTTTTTGAAGTCTATCTTAGCATTAACAGTATTTAAGAAGGGTCTACCAAATATAATGGGACAAAAGTCATCTTGTGGGGAACCAAAAACAAGAAAATCAGCAGGATATTTAACTTCCCCACACAAGACTTTAACATCTCTAACAATCCCAATCGGTGAAATAGTATCTCTATTGGCAAGCTTAATTGTAACATCAATACCTTCTATCTCAGCAGGTGCAATGTCATGCATAATTTCTTCATATAAAGAATGAGGTATTGCACTTGCACTAGCACCCATATCCAAGGTTGGAAAAAGCGGTAGGCGTAAGTGAGGCGGTTGGCCTACGCCTAGTGCTTAGGTGGTGCTTAAGCGCCCTAGGCATGGCCTAGGCGGTAATATAGTTTTACTATCAGGATGTATTTGTTAGTATTATATGTGTGTAGATATTAATTTAGGGCATATAGATAAGTTAACTGCCATCTAATGCCATTGGATATGGCCCGTTTGGCATATCAATGCAATATTGCATGATTCCTTGCTTGGCTAGACAATTGCATGCTTGCTCTGCCTAGACTTCCATTTATTCCTAGGCGAGGCGTTTGACCATTGCCTAGCGCCTATGCGTGTCTAAGCGCCTCCTAGGCACCACCTTTTCCAATAGAGCCCATATCACATAAGCCATGATAGTAATGATCTCCTATTTTAACAGAAATAACAGTCATGCCTACAACAGGTCCATGTTTATTTTTAGTATCGGGTCTAGCAATTCTAACAGCTTCATCACAAAAGTAAATAACATGCCCATCAATATTATCAGACAAGAGATATTTAACCATAGCAATACTAGGTTCAACTTTAATTTGGCCAGAGGGGTTGGGTGTTCTAATGTTACTTTTGTTGACCACAGTTGAAGCTTTAGCATGATCATTTATTATAACAGGGAAAGGTGGTTTCTCAATATAAGCGGTAGGAACAATAGGATCAACATTATAAGTGATAGTATTTTCTTCAACTTTAATGGGTTCAACTACTTTTACTTTAATGGGAGGATGATGTTTAAGCCACTTCTCCTTAGGGAGATCAACATGAGTAGCAAATGATTCACAAAAAGAAGCTACTATTTTAGAGTCAAGTCCATATTTAGTGCTAAATTCACGAAAAGCATTGGTATCCATAAAAGATTTAACACAATCAAACTTAGGTGTTATACCTGACTCCTTACCTTCATCGATTTCCCAATCTTCAGAGTCGCATTTAATTCTTTCTGATAAATCCTATTTGCATTCAATAGTCTTCATCATAAAAGATCCAGTACAAGAAGTATTGAGCATGGAGCGATTATTGAGAGAAAGCCGAGCATAAAAAATTTGAATAATAATTTCTCTTGAGAGCTCATGATTGGGGCATGAATTTAACATTGACTTAAGCCTCCCCCAAGCTTGAGCGATGCTTTCTCCTTCGCGAGGCCAAAAATTATATATATATAATTACGATCACGTTGAACCAGATGCATAGGATAAAACTTCTCATGAAATTCCAATTTCAATCGGTTGTAGTTCCATGATCCAATATCATCACATAGCCTAAACCATGTCAATGCCTTTCCCCTAAAAGATAAAGGGAATACCTTCTTCTTGATAACATCTTCGGGCATACCTGCAAGCTTAAATAATCCACAAACTTCATCCACATAGATTAGGTGCAAATCGGGATGCAATGTTCCATCTCCTGTAAAAGGATTGGCTAGCAGTTTCTCTATCATATCCGAAGGAATTTCGAAGTAAACATTTTCAGTAGGTTCAGTAGGTTGAGGAGCAACTCTTTGCTCTACTGGTCGGGGTGAAGATACCCAAACAAGCCCCTCAAAGTATTACTTTCCATAGTAACAAGTGACAGTACATTTCAGCACACTATATAAATTTTTCCTTACCAAATCCCACCTACCAAAGGCGCTTCACTCCCCGGCAACGGCACTAGAAAAGATTCTTGATGACCCATAAGTATAGGGTATCTATCATAGTCCCGATAAGTAAGAGTGTCGAACCCAACAAGGATCAGAAGGAAATGATAAGCAGTTTTTAGCAAGGTATTCTCTGCAAGCACTGAAATTATCAGTAACAGATAGTTTTGTGATAAGGTAATTTGTAACGGGTAACAAGTAATAAAAGTAAATAAGGTGCATCAAGATGGCCCAATCCTTTTTGTAGCAAAGGACAAGCCTGGACAAACTCTTATATAAAGGAAAACGCTCCCGATGACACATGGGAATTATCATCAAGCTAGTTTTCATCACGCTCATATGATTCGCGTTTGGTACTTTGATAATTTGATATGTGGGTGGACCGGTGGTTGGGTACTTCTCTTCCTTGGACAAGCATCCCACTTATGATTAACCCCTCTTGCAAGCATCCGCAACTACGAAATAAGTATTAAGGTAAACCTAACCATAGCATGGAACATATGGATCCAAATCAGCCCCTTACGAAGCAACGCATAAACTAGGGTTTAAGTTTCTGTCACTCTAGCAACCCATCATATACTTATTACTTCCCAATGCCTTCCTCTAGGCCCAAACAACGGTGAAGTGTCATGTAGTCGACGTTCACATGAAACCACTAGAGGAGAGACAACATACATCTCATCAAAATATCGAACGAATACCAAATTCACATGACTAGTTATAGCAAGACTTCTCCCATGTCCTCAGGAACAAATGTAACTACTCACAAACATATTCATGTTCATAATCAGAGGGGTATTAATATGCATAAAGGATCTGAACATATGATCTTCCACCAAATAAACCAACTAGCATCAACTACAAGGAGTAATCAACACTACTAGCAACCCACATGTACCAATCTAAGGTTTTGGGACAAAGATTGGATACAAGAGATGAACTAGGGTTTGAGATGAGATGATGATGGTGAAGATGTTTATGGAGATTGACGCCCTCCCGATGAGAGGATCGATGGTCATGATTTCCCCCTCCCAGAGGGATGTTTCCCCGACAGAACAGCTCCGCCGGAGCCCTAGATTGGTTCCGCCAAGGTTCCGCCTCATGGTGGCGGAGTTTCATCCCGAGAGATTTCTTAAGATTTTCCAGGGCGAAAGACTTAATATAGCAAAGATGGGCACCGGAGGCCTGCCAGAGGGCCCATGTGGCAGGGGGCGCGCCCAGGGGGTAGGGCATGCCCCCACCCTTGTGGATGGTGGGTGGCCCCCTCTGGTGTTTCCTTCGCCCAATATTTTTTATATATTCTAAAACTGACTTCCGTGAAGTATCAGGACTTTTCGAGTTGTGCAGAATAGGTCTCTAATATTTGCTCCTTTTCCAGCCTAGAATTCCAGCTGCCGGCATTCCCCCTCTTCGTGCAAACCTTGTAAAATAAGAGAGAATAGGCATAAGTATTGTGACATAATGTGTAATAACAACCCATAATGCAATAAATATCGATATAAAAGCATGATGCAAAATGGACGTATCAATAAAGTAAAGCAATTACGTGGCGATTGCATTTCATACAATAAAGCGACAACCATATGGCTCCTGCCAGTTGCCGACAACTATTACAAAACCTGATCATCTCATACAATAAATTATATATTATCTTTTCTTGACCATATCACATCATAGCAAGCCCTGCAAAAACAAGTTAGACGTCCTCTACTTTGTTGTAGCAAGTTTTACATGGCTGCTACGGGATTCTAGCAAGAACCGTTCTCACCTACGCATCAAAACCACAATGATGTTTCGTCAAGTGTGTGGTTTTAACCTTCAACAAGGACCGGGCGTAGTCACACTCAATTCAACTAAAGTTGGAGAAACAGACACCCACTAGCCACCTGTGTGCGAAGCGCAGCGGTAGAACCAGTCTCATGAACGCGGTCATGTAATGTCGGTCTGGGCCAGTTCATCCAAAAATACTGCCGAATCAAAGTATGACATGTTGTTAAGCAGTATGACTATTATCGCCCACAACTCTTTGTGTTATACTCGTGCATATACCATCTACGCATAGACCTGGCTCGGATGCCACTGTTGCGGAACGCAGTATTTCAAAAAAATTACCTACGATCATGCAAGATCTATCTAGAAGATGCATAGCAATGAGAGGGGAGAGTGTGTCTATGTACCCTCGTAGACTGAAAGCGGAAGCATTTAGTAACGCGGTTGATGTAGTCGAACGTCTTCGCGATCCAACCGATCAAGTACCAAACGCACGGCACCTCCATGATCTGCACACGTTCAACTCGGTGACGTTCCTCAAACTCTTGTTCTAGTTGAGGACGAGGGACATTTCGTCAGCACAACGGCGTGGTGACGGTGATGATGAAGTTACCGACGCAGGGCTTCGCCTAAGCACTACGACAATATGATCGAGGTGTAAAACTATGGAGGGGGGCACCGCACACGGCTAAAGATCAACTTGTGTGTCTATGGGGTGCCCCCTCCCTCGTATATAAAGGTGGGGAGGATGAGTCCGGCCGGCCCTAGGGGGCGCGCCCAAGGGGGTGAGTCCTACTCCAAGTAGGAATCGACTCCCCCCTTTCCTAGTCCAAGTAGGAGAAGAAGGAAGGAGAGGGAGAGGGAGAAGGAGAGGGAAAGAGGGGCCGCGCCCCCTCCCTTAGTCCTATTCGGACTCCCCTTGGGGGGGCACCACCTCCTGGTTGCTGCCCTCTCTCTCCCCTAAAGCCCACTAAGGCACATTACTTCCCCGGGGGGTTCCGGTAACCCTTCCGGCACTCCGGTTTTATCCAAAACTATCTGGAACACTTGCGGTGTCCGAATAACATGGTCCAATATATCAATCTTTATGAATCGACCATTTCGAGACTCCTCGTCATGTCCGCGATCACATCTGGGACTACGAACAACCTTTCGTACATCAAATCACATAACTCATAATACAAATAATCATCGAATGTTAAGCATGAGGACCCTATGGGTTTGATAACTATGTAGACATGACCGAGACACATCTCTTGTCAATAACCAATAGCGGAACCTGGATGCTCATATTCGTTCCTACATATTCTATGAAGATCTTTATCGGTCAAACCGCATAACAACATACATTGTCCCCTTTGTCATCGGTATGTTACTTGCCCAAGATTTGATCGTCGGTATCATCATACCTAGTTCAATCTCGTTACCGGCAAGTCTCTTTACTCCTTCCGTAATGCATGATCCCGCAACTAACTCATTAGTCACTTTGCTTGCAAGGCTTATAGTGATGAGCGTTACCGAGAGGGCCCAGAGATACCTCTCCGAAACACGGAGTGACAAATCCTATTCTCGATCTATGCCAACTCAATAAAAACCATCGGAGACACCTGTAGAGCATCTTTATAATCACCCAGTTATGTTGTGACGTTTGATAGCACACTAGGTGTTCCTCCGGTATTAGGGAGTTGCATAATCACATAGTCATAGGAACACGTATAAGTTATGAAGAAAGCAATAGCAATAAACTAAACGATCATAGTGCTAAGCTATCTGATGGGTCTTGTCCATCACATCATTCTCTAATGATGTGATCCCATTCATCAAATGACAACACATGTCTATGGCTAGGAAACTTAACCATCTTTGATTAACGAGCTAGTCAAGTAGAGGCATACTAGGGACACTCTGTTTATCTATGTATTCACACATGTACTAAATTTCCGGTTAATACAATTCTGGCATGAATAATAAAATTTATCATGATATAAGGAAATATAAATAACAACTTTATTATTTCCCTAAAGGAAATATGACCTAGAGGCAATAATAAAGTTGTTATTTTATATTTCCTTATATCATGATAAATGTTTATTATTATTCTAGAATTGTATTAACCGGAAACTTGATACATTTCCGGAGACATAGACAAAACACCGTGTCCCTAGTAAGCCTCTACTAGGCTAGCTCATTAATTAAAGATGGTTAAGTTTCCTAACCATAGACATGTGTTGTCATTTGATGAACGGGGAAACATCATTAGGAGAATGATGTGATGGACAAGACCCATCTGTTAGCTTAGCATGTTGATCGTTTAGTTTTATTGAATTGCTTTCTTCATGTCAAATACATATTCCTTCGACGATGAGATTATGCAACTCCCAAATACCATAGGAATACCTTGTGTGCTATTAAACGTCACAACGTAACTGGGTGATTATAAAGATGCTCTACATGTATATCTTAAGGTGTTTGTTGGGTTGGCACAGATCGAGATTAGGATTTGTCACTCCAAGTATCAGAGAGGTATCTATGGGCCCTCTCGGTAATGCACACCATAATAAGCCTTGCAAGCAAAGTGACTAATCAGTTAGTTACAAGATGATGTATTATGGAATGAGTAAAGAGACTTGCCGGTAACGAGATTGAACTAGGTATCTGGACACCGACGATCGAATCTCGGGCAAGTAACATACAGATGGACAAAGGGAATAACATATGTTTTCATAACAGTTTGACTGATAAAGATATTCGTAGAATATGTAGGGCCCAATATGAGCATCTAGGTTCCGCTATTGGTTATTGACTGGAGAAGTGTCTCGGTCATGTCTACATAGTTCTCGAACCCATTGGGTCTGCACACTTAACGTTTGATTACGATTTAGTACTATATGAGTTATGTGATTCGGTGACCGAATGTTGTCCGGAGTCCCAAAGGAGATCACAGACATGATGAGGAGTCTCAAAATGGTCAAGAGGTGAAGATTGATATATATGACGATGGTTTCATGTTGGGGAAGGTAGCATGCAATTTCAAAAAATTTCCTACGATCACGCAAGATCTATCTAGGAGATGCATAGCAACGAGAGGGGGAGAGTGTTTCCACGTACCCTCGTACACCGAAAGCGGAAGCGTTAGGTTAACGCGGTTGATGTAGTCGAACGTTTTCACGATCCAACCGATCAAGTGCCGAACGTACGACACCTCCGAGTTATGTACACATTCAACTCGGTGACGTCCCTCGAACTCTTGATCTAGCAGAGGGTCGAGGGAGAGGTTCGTCAACACGACGGCGTGGTGACAGTGATAGTGATGTGATCCGCGCAGGGCTTCGCCTAAGCACTACGACGCTATGACCGGAGGAGAAAACTATGGAGAGAGACGCCACACATGGCTTGGAACCATTGTTGTGTCTCCAAGGGGTGCCCCGCCCATGTATATAAAGGATGGAGAGGGAGGAGGCCGGCCCTAGGGGACTCCTCATCATGTCTGTGATCTCATCCGGGACTCCGAACAAACTTCGGTCACCAAAACAGATAACTCATAATACAAATCGTCATCGAACGTTAAGCGTGCGGACCCTACGGGTTCGAGAACTATGTAGACATGACCGAGACACATCTCCGGACAATAACCAATAGCGGAACCTGGATGCTCATATTGGTTCCTACATATTCTATGAAGATCTTTATCGGTCAAACCGCAATAACAACATACGTTATTCCCTTTGTCCGAGATTCGATCGTGGGTATCATCATACCTAGTTCAATCTCGTTACCGGAAAGTTTCCTTACTCATTCCGTAATGCATCATCCCGCAACTAAAGCATTAGTCATATTGCTTGCAAGTCTTATAGTGATGTGCATTACCGAGAGGGCCTAGAGATACCTGTCCGATACTCGGGGTAACAAATCCTAATCTTGATCTATGCCAACCCAACAAACACCTTTTGAGACACCTATAGAGGATCTTTATTATCACCTAGTTACGTTGTGATGTTTGATAGCACACAAGGTGTTCCTCCGATATCCGGGAGTTGCATAATCTCATAGTTAGAGGAATATGTATAAGTCATGAAGAAAGTAATAGCAATAAAACTTAACGATCATTATGCTAAGCTAACGGATGGGTCTTGTCCATCACATCATTCTCTAATGATGTGATCCTGTTCATCAAATGACAAAACATGTCTATGGTCAGGAAACTTAACCATCTTTGATTAACGAGCTAGTCAGGTAGAGGCATACTAGGGACACTCTGTTTTGTCTATGTATTCACACATGTACTAAGTTTCCGATTAATACAATTCTAGCATGAATAATAAACATTTATCATGATATAAGGAAATATAAAATAACAACTTTATTATTGCCTCTAGGGCATATTTCCTTTAGTCTCCCACTTGCACTAGAGTCAATAATCTAGTTCACATCGTCATGTGATTTAACACCAATAATTCACATCACCATGTGACCAACAGCCAAAGGGTTTACTAGAGTCAACAATCTAGTTCACATCGCCATGTGATTAACATGCAAAGAGTACTAAGGTGTGATCATGTTTTGCTTGTGAGAGAAGCTTAGTCAACGGGTCTGCCACATTCAGATCCATATGTATTTCGCAAATTTTTATGTCTACAATGCTCTGCATTGAGCTACTCTAGCTAATTGCTCCCACTTTCAATATGTATCCAGATTGAGATTCTGAGTCATCTGGATTAGTGTTAAAGCTTGCATCGACGCAACTCTTTTATGACGAACTCTTTATCAACTCCATAACCGAGAAACATTTCCTTAGTCCTTTTAAGTAACTAAGGATAATTTTGACCGCTGTCTAGTGATCCACTCCTGGATCACTATTGTACCCTCTTGCCATACTCATGGTGAGGTACATAATAGGTCTGGTACACATCATAGCATACTTTATAGAACCTATGACTGAGGCATAGGGAATGACTTTCATTATCTTTCTATTTTCTGTCGTGGTTGGGTTTTGAGTCTTACTCAACTTCACACCTTGCAACACAGTCAAGATCTCCTTCTTTGACTGTTCCATTTTGAACTACTTCAAAATCTTATCAAGGTATGCTCTCATTGAAAAATCTTATCAAGCGTCTTGATCTATCTCTATAGATCTTGATGCTCAATATGTAAGCAGCTTCACCGAGGTCTTTCTTTGAAAAACTCCTTTTCAAACACTCCTTTATGCTTTCCAGAAAATTCTACATCATTTTCGATCAACAATATGTCATTCACATATACTTATCAGAAAGGTTGTAGTGCTCCCACTCACTTTCTTGTAAATACAGGATTCTCGAAAAGTCTTTATAAAACCATATGCTTTGATCACACTATCAAAGCGTATATTCCAACTCCGAGAGGCTTGCACCAGTTCATAAATGGATCACTGGAGCTTGCACACTTTGTTAGCACCTTTAGGATCGACAAAACCTTCTGGTTGCATCATATACAACTCTTCTTTGAGATATCCATTAAGGAATGCAGTTTTGACATCCATTTGCCAAATTTCATAATCATAAAATGCGGCAATTGCTAACATGATTCAGACAGACTTAAGCATCACTGCGGGTGAGAAGGTCTGATCGTAGCCAACTCCTTGAATTTGTCGAAAACTTTTTGCAACAAGTCGAGCTTTGTAGACAGTAATAGTACTGTCAGCGTCAGTCTTCTTCTTGAAGATCCATTTATTCTCTATGGCTTGCCGATCATCGGGCAAGTCAACCAAAGTCCACACTTTGTTCTCATACATGGATCCTATGGGAGTCCTGGATTAGGGGGTCTCCGGATAGCCGGACTATATCAATTGGCCGGACTGTTAGACTATGAGGATACAAGATTGAAGACTTCGTCTCGTGTCCGGATGGGACTCTACTTGGCGTGGAAGGCAAGCTAGGAAATACGGATATGTATATCTCCTCATTTGTAACCGACCTTGTGTAACCCTAACCTCTCCGGTGTCTATATAAACCGGAGAGTTTTAGTTCGTAGGACAACATACAATCATACCATAGGCTAGCTTCTAGGGTTTAGCCTCTGTGATCTCGTGGTAGATCTACTCTTGTACTACCCATATCATCAATATTAATCAAGCAGGACGTAGGGTTTTACCTCCATCAAGAGGGCCTGAACCTGGGTAAAACATTGTGTCCCCTGCCTCCTGTTACCATCCGGCCTAGACGCACAGTTCGGGACCCCCTACCCGAGATCCGTCGGTTTTGACACCGACATTGGTGCTTTCATTCAGAGTTCCTCTGTGTCGTCGCCGTTAGGCTTGATGGCTCCTACTGTCGGCGTTCTGGGAACGGGGGTCCCCAGACTTGCCTGCCTGTGGCCTGCGGCGTGGCTCAAAGGGGGGCCCAGCGTGGCCCATCTTCACCAACACAAACCCAAGACCCTCGCGAGGGGCCAAGCTTCGCGGGGCGGATGACGCGGAGCTTCCTCAGGCACGGCCTCATCAGGCTAGCCCACAAGGAGGCGGAGAGACCAAGGCAGGACACCTCACGAGGTGCCCGTGACGCAAGCCATGACGACCAAGGGCGCCAGGCGGGTGCCTGTTGGGGAACGTGGCAGAAATTCAAAATTTTCCTACGTATCACCAAGATCTATCTATGGAGAAACCAGCAACGAGGGGAAGGAGAGTATCTACATACCCTTGTAGATCGCGCGCGGAAGCGTTCAAGAGAACGGGGTTGATGGAGTCGTACTCGTCGTGATCCAAATCACCGATGATCCTAGCGCCGAACGGACGGCACCTCCGCGTTCAACACACGTACAGCCCGACGATGTCTCCCACGCCTTGATCCAGCAAGGAGAGAGGGAGAGGTTGAGGAAGACTCCATCCAGCAGCAGCACAACGGCGTGGTGGTGGTGGAGGAGTGTGGCAATCCTGCAGGGCTTCGCCAAGCACCAAGAGATATGAGGAGAAAGAGAGGAAGGGCTGCACCAAGAGGCAGAGATCAGATCGCGTGTTGTGGGCAGCCCCTAGGCCTCACTATATATAGGGGAGAGGGAGGAGGGTCTGCCCCCTCTAGGGTTCCCACCCCTAGAGGGGCGGCAGCCCTAGATGGGTCTTGGGGTGGCGGCCAAGGGAGGATTCCCTCCCCCCCCAAGGCACCTAGGAGGTGCCTTCCCCTCCTAGGACTCTTCCTTTAGGGTTTCCCCCACCCTAGGCGCATGGGCCCTAGGGGGAAGTGGCGCCCCAGCCCACTTTGGGCTGGATCCCTTCCCACTTCAGCCCATGGGGCCCTCCGGGATAGGTGGCCCCACCCGGTGGACCCCCGGGACCCTTTCGGTGGTCCCGATACAATATCGATGACCCCGAAACTTGTCCCGATGGCCGAAACAGGATTTCCTATATATAAATCTTTACCTCCGGACCATTCCAGAACTCCTCGTGACGTCCGGGATCCCATCCGGGACTCCGAACAACATTCGGTAACCACATACAAACTTCCTTTATAACCCTAGCGTCATCGAACCTTAAGTGTGTAGACCCTACGGGTTCGGGAGACATGCAGACATGAACGAGATGACTCTCCGGTCAATAACCAACAGCGGGATCTGGATACCCATGTTGGCTCCCACATGTTCCACGATGATCTCATCGGATGAACCACGATGTCGAGGACTTAATCAATCCCGTATACAATTCCCTTTGTCTATCGGTACGATACTTGCCCGAGATTCGATCGTCGGTATCCCGATACCTTGTTCAATCTCGTTACCGGCAAGTCTCTTTACTCGTTCCGTAACACATCATCCCGTGATCAACTCCTTGGTCACATTGTGCACATTATGATGATGTCCTACCGAGTGGGCCCAGAGATACCTCTCCGTCACACGGAGTGACAAATCCCAGTCTCGATTCGTGCCAACCCAACAGACACTTTCGGAGATACCCGTAGTGCACCTTTATAGTCACCCAGTTACGTTGTGACGTTTGGTACATCCAAAGCACTCCTACGGTATCCGGGAGTTGCACAATCTCATGGTCTAAGGAAATGATACCTGACATTAGAAAAGCTTCAGCATACGAACTACACGATCTAGTGCTATGCTTAGGATTGGGTCTTGTCCATCACATCATTCTCCTAATGATGTGATCCCGTTATCAATGACATCCAATGTCCATGGTCAGGAAACCGTAACCATCTATTGATCAACGAGCTAGTCAACTAGAGGCTTACTAGGGACATGGTGTTGTCTATGTATCCACACATGTATCTGAGTTTCCTATCAATACAATTCTAGCATGGATAATAAACGATTATCATGAACAAGGAAATATAATAATAATCAATTTATTATTGCCTCTAGGGCATATTTCCAACAATGCCAGCCCGCGCAGTGTCCTCCTTTCCCCTTTGGTGCAAAAGGGGCAAGCGCAGCCGCGGAATACCGAGGCATCAGGCAAAGGTTGCCATTTTGGTGCAACGAGACCAAGACCAGGAGGACTACGAGACGGAGGTCACCGTGGAGCCCAAGACGGCATCATCACCAGAGCTTTGTGCAGGCGAAGAGTACTTTTGTCAGGATAGCTGATACTAGCTGTCCCCCTTCAAATTAGCCCGCCATTGTTGGCTCCCTTCCCGCTCGATATTTGGGAAGAGGACCAGGGCCTCTATAAATAGGACCAACCACCCACAGAGCAAAGGGGGTTGGAAGGAAATAGGGGGATCGAAGGATAAAAGAAAGGATCAGAGAGAGAGAGAAAGGTGACTGAACTCCTCCCAGCAGTTCATCGCCCCAGCCAAGAATAGACCCTCGCGAGGCTGTTCTTCCTTGTATTGTTCATCATCATCAACCCAAGAGGCAATCCACCACACCACACACTGGAGTAGGGTATTACACCACAACGGTGGCCCGAACCAGTATAAACCCTGTGTCTCTTGTGTTGTTCTTTCCGTAGTTTAGATCCTAGCAAGGCGGAGGAGTGCAGGTAGGTAGGAGGCGAAATCTCCACGCGCACCCCAGTGTTCGAACCTCAAGGGTCTGCCGGAATGCGCCGGGATTCGTCTTCCACCACCCCGTTCTCCTCCGACCATCACGCCCATGTCTGACGCTCGTCGGGCCCGCACCGAGCGCCGGGCCGCACTCGCTTCCCGCTTCGCCCAGACGGCCCCTGTCGCCGGGCGTCCTCGCCGTTCCCCGTCACCTGCCGTCAACGACGCCACCGGCCCGGCGGGGGACGAGCAGCAAGCATCATCCCAGCATCCGTCCATGCGGCAGGACGGCCGCACCGCAACTCCCTAGCTCACCCCAGCTGGATCTTCGTCCCGCGCGCGCCCATGGAGGCTTGGGCTGCACTCATCGCGGCAAACGAGCTCCTGCGCTACCGTCCCGTCGACGACGTCTACGAAGAATGGCTCGATCGCGTCGCCGAGCTCGTCCGCGCCGTAGGGGGCTCTCCTGCGCCGTCCGTTCCGCTGCACCGCACCCCGCCCCGCACGGGCGATGAAGCTCCGGCGGCGCCCCGGCCGCCTCCTCCTCAGGACGGCGCCATGGCTCCAAGGCGTGTGGCCCCTGGGCGGAACCCGCTCCGTCAGGCGCCAGCGCGGCAAGAGCAGAGCTGTCAAGAAGTCCCTCGCCCGCAAGAAGCTGCCCGGGCGCTCCCTGCTCCAGCACGTCGCGACCATGCTCCTGCTCCCACGCGTCAAGACCCCACGCTGCTCCCAGCTGCAGCGCGTGGGGACATGCAAGACCAAGCTCCCCGTCATCCAAGGCCTCCCGTGGCCACAGCAGGCTGCCGCGCCTTCACCGCCGAGCTACGCAGCGTCGCGTGGCCCGGCAAGTTCAAGCTGGACTTGCCTCCTCGCTACGACGGCACGGCCGACCCTACGGAGTTCCTCCAGCTCTACGAGCTGGGCATCGAAGCTGCCAACGGAGACGAGAAGGTCATGGCGAACTGGTTCCCCATGGCACTCAAGGACGGGGCCCGCACCTGGCTCCTGAACCTGGCTCCAGGCACAATCTCCTCCTAGGACAAGATGCGCACCCGCTTCATCGCCAACTTCCAAGGCACTCGCGACCGGCCACCCGCCGTGAGCGACATGCGCCGCATCAAGAAACAGCTCGGGGAGACCCTGCAGAAGTACATCCAGCGCTTCAACAACGCGCGCCTCAAGATTCCCAAGGTGACTGAGGAGGCCATCATCTCGGCCTTCTCCGACGGCGTGCGCGACGTCAAGATGAAGGAGGAGCTGGCGATGCATGAAGACCTGTGCACTTCCTTGGAGCTGTTCAACCAGGCAACCAAGTGCGCCAGGGCCGAGGAAGGGTGTCTCTCCCTCCTCGAGCTGCCTGCCGCAGACCCAGAAGAGAAGAGGCCCAAGACCAAGGATGTGAAGCGCAAGGGGGCTGCCGTGCTCGCGGCAGAACCAGACACCAAGCGAGGCAGAGATCAGCCCGAACCTTCCAAGGGTAGCCGGTACTGTGTGTACCACGACCACCACACCCACAACACCAACGAATGTCAAGAGCTCCGAGCCGTGCGAGAGGGAAGGATCGGCCGTCGCCCTGACCGCAGTGACCGGGGCTACGGTCGAGGAGGAGGAAGGAATGCCGTACGCTGGGAAGACCGTGGCCCGCGCCAAGGGTGGCGCGATCAACCTCGCGAGGATCACTGGCAAGACCCGCCTCGCGAGGGAGGCTGGAGGGATCAGCCTCGCGAGGGAGACTGGAGGGATCAGCCTCGCGAGGATCGCCCACAAGGCAATGCAGGCCTCCCACCGCTACCGCCGCAGCCAAGGAGAAACGAGGACCGCCACTAGGACGAGGGGGCTGGGGGCTTCTAGGAGCCACACGCGATCGCCTGCATCCTGGGCGGTGCACAAGCCCCAGCCTCTCAGCGCATCTTCAAGCAGTTCCCCCGCGAAGTGAACGCAGTCCTCCCCAGGGTCGAAGCCACGCGCCCTCTCAGGTGGTCGGCGTGCGCCATCACGTTCAACTCAGTAGATCAACTCAAGTGTGCGGCTACGGTCGGAGTTCTCCCGATGCTTTGCTCCCCGATCGTCAGCAACGTGGTGGTCACCAAGACCCTCATCGATGGCGGGGCAGGGCTCAACGTCCTGTCCGTGGAGACGTTCAACAACCTCCAAGTGCCCTACAGCTAGCTTCAGCCAACCAAGCCTTTCTCCGGTATCACCGACGGCTCCACGGTCCCGATTGGGCAGGTCCGCCTCCCTGTCACCTTCGGAGCACGCGACAACTACCGCACCGAGCTCATCGACTTCGACGTCGCTCACATTCGCTTGCCGCACAACGCCATCCTTGGGTACCCAGCACTGGCCAAGTTCATGGCCGTAACTCAGCACGGCTACAACATCCTCAAGATGCCAGGAAGCGGCGGAGTCATCACGGTGCCCTGTGAAGAGAAGGACGCGGTGTGTTCCCTGGAACGAGCCTTTCAGGCCGCGTCACTGGAAGACCCGGATCATGGAGGCAGGAGGCCTACCGAGACCGCCCCTAAGAAGAAGAAGACATCGTCCGGCCCGACCACTCAGGAGGCTGGCCCCTCTGGGCCCGCGCCTACCCAGGGGGAACCTCCTTCCATTGCATAGGAAAGCGCGCCTGGCGCCCTCCTCAGGCAGGGCTCGGGGGCTCTCCCCTGGAGGGCCACCGACCTAGCCAGGGTCACGAGGGAGGCGCTTGGGCACCACATGGAGGCGTGTTTCGAAGCACGTTTCCCTCAAGAAGGAGCAAGGCAAGGAGATCCAGACCCTCAGGAGTTCGTCAGCAAGGCCATTTAGGAGCTACAGGAGTCAAGAGTCATGAAAGGCGGCCGCCGCCTACCAGCAGTGGCTCCCCATCCAGGGGAGGATGGTGGGCTGCGCGTCTGCATCGACATACCAAGGCTCAACCGAGTCGCCTCTCTGGAGCGCCTCTGGCCCTCGCGAGTGGGGCGCTGCGGAGGCCCACCCCACAGCTACGTTCGCATGCCTTACGGCTTGCCGAACGCGGCTGACACGTACCGGCGCCTCATGAGGGGCATCACGGAGGCACGAGAGGCCAGGCATTCCGCAGCCCTGGCAGGGATGGAGATGGCCCGTGAGGAGCCGCCAGCGCCTCTGGAGCCTCCCGTGGCCCCTGGGCCTGGGGGCTCGTGAGGATCGGCCCCCGCAGCCCACCGAGCCTGCTACATCAACGCTCCTTCGTCCTCAACATCATCAGGTGACATCTTTCGAGTCTTATTTCCAGCTGGGAACGCCCCCAGGGCTGCATTATTCCCAGGCCGCATGGGTCCGTCCCTGCGGCGTGTATCCCTTTTTTATTCCATGTTGTTAGCTTACCTTATTGGGGGCGCCCCTCGGGCTGCATGACCCCCCAAGTCGCTCGGGCCTGACCCAGTGATGTCCGCATTCCCAGCATCTATTTGAACGAATCCACTCCTTCGCGGCTAATGTGTTTAACCTAGTTGCCTGCTCAGCTGACGCCAACTAACGGAGCTACTCCCAAACGGCACGACGCTTGCGCATGGGTTCGTCCCTGCAACGCCGACAAACCTGGATGGCTCAGCTCTGGCCGCGGCAGCCCCGCATAGCATCACCTCGTCAAGCCTTTAGTGCCTCACTACCCCTCGGAGGCAACCAACGGCTGATTGTCAATTATCATGGCAACCCCTTGTTTTTTCTATGATGGACCTGCAGGAACTCCTGAAGGAGCTGCGTCAGGCGAGGCCCTTGCGGTGTCTCCTTCGCTCTCGTCCGCGCGAACCGCTTGCACGTTAAAGGGGGGGGTGCCTGAGCATCGCGACTCAGGGCTCCTACTGGCTCTCCAGCCTCACCCTCTGGCCTTGACCACGGCATTGCGACCTGGCATACCAGCGACGGCTGAGACTCACTCGAGGGCCGGGACCCGAGGACGTAGAGCAGAAAGGGGAGCAAAGGCGAGAGGGGAGAGACACACGAGGACCTCGCCGAGCAACCTCGCGCCTGCCGATGCACGGACCCGGCGACACACCAGAGAGCGGCCCCTGATCCTCGAGATAAGTCATCACCCGGAAGCGCCAGCTACCGTGGCACCATCCCCACACCTAATGCAATCCCGTGTTAGCGACGCCGCTCTCCTTTCTCACCAAACGACGGCTGCTTGGGCGCCAAAGGGGACCTCCTGAGAATCGCGACTCAGGGGCTCTTACCAGACTCCGGTTCGCTCACCTCCTGGCCTTGACCACGGCATCGCGACCTGGCATACCAGCGACGGCTGAAGCCGCCTTGGGACTGGGACCTATCGGCGCAGAGCACCAAGCCCCCGTGAGGTTCCAAAGGGAGGACTGAGCTAAGACGGAATGAGCAACTCGCGCAATTCTACGACAAGGGTTATATTAACAAAACAGGATCACAGGCACCTTACAAGCCCCCACGGGACGCGTTTTTGATTCCTCGCAGGGAACAGATCCTAAAGGGACACAAACTACGCGCGTCCCTGCAAAAGACGCCATCATCAATAGTGGGCCGTCAAGCACCGACGCCAACCCCATCCAGATCAGAGTCAGCGGCGGCCTGACGAGCCCGCCCTGCTCCAGGAGCGGCGCCGGCTCGGGGGCTCGTAGCTGTCGTCGCTCGTCTCCGGAGTCGCGAAGAGCTCGTCGGAGTCGCTGGAACCTTCGACGCCTCCACCGCCTGAGGAGCCGCCAAGGGAGCGGTCGGCGGGCCCAGTCCTCGTCGCGGCAGGGTCCTGGCCACCTTCCCCGGGGCAGCACTCCAGCCGGCGCTCGCTCGCATCAAAGACCTTGAAGAGCATCACCGAAGCACCGTCGTAATCCAAGTGGACCGCGAAGACGCCCCTTACCCTGCAAACCCGGGCGATCTCTCTCCAGCCCCGAGTCATGAAGACCTCGCCCGGGGCAATGACCGCGACCTCTGCCTCGGTTGCGAGGGTGCTGCAGCCGGCGTGCTGCAGCCAGAGCTCCAGGGGCTCCCCCTGCGGGATGATGGAGGTGAAGAAGGGAGGAAGGCGGATCCAGGACTAAAGAGGAATGGCGACGTGGAGCATGAACTCTTGGGAGGAGCCCTCGGTGTGGACCCCAGGGGGGACGACCCACACCTTCGTGACCCGTCGACGCCGACGGCGGCGCCGCCCGTGGCGGTCAGCATCAGCTCCTTCGGGGCCCTCGACGTGGGCGTACAATGGAAGCGGGAACCCCGGCGGCGCCCGCTCACACCAAGGCCTCGACACCACCTGAAGGGCCCCTTCGTCCGGGCCACGGGGGACGAGCCGTTTCTTCTGTGGGAGTGGGTCTGGTTCCTCTCGGGGAGCGTTTCCCTTCTCTGCTGTCGAGAACCGGCGGATTGGAGCCATCGCAGCAAGACGGAGCAAGGATCGGGAAGAAGGAGAAGCAAGGGGGGATGGACTGGAAGGGCGCGCGCTGTTCCGTACTTATGGCCGGCGAAGGCCAACCGCTGACCTCCATGATTGCAGGTAATCATGACCCACTTTGCATGCAGGGACTTGTCCAGTCCGTGTGGTTGCCGAGGCGCCACGGGGAAGTGGAGGCGCCCACGTCCAATCAACCTCCACGCGGCGCCCAAGGCCGTAGGCTGTTAGGGCCCGTGGCGCTTCGCTCTTGCCCTTCCGCCTCCCTGCACGGCCAAGTTCGGGCGCGCCTTGGGCCCGGGGGCTACTGTCGGCGTTCTGGGAACGGGGGTCCACAGACTTGCCTGCCTGCGGCGTGGCTCAAAGGGGGGCCCAGCGCGGCCCATCTTCACCAACACAAACCCAAGACCCTCGCGAGGGGCCAAGCCTTGCGGGGAAGACGACGCGGAGCTTCCTCAGGCATGGCCTTGTCAGGCTGGCTCACGAGGAGGCGGAGAGACCAAGGCAGGATACCTCACGAGGTGCCCGTGATGCAAGCCATGACGACCAAGGGCGCCAGGTGGGTGCCAGCCCGCGCAGTGTCCTCCTTTCCCCTTTGGTGCAAAAGGGGCAAGCGCAGCCGCGGAATACCGAGGCATCAGGCAAAGGTTGCCATTTCGGTGCAACGAGACCAAGACCAGGAGGACTATGAGACGGAGGTCACCGTGGAGCCCGAGACGGCGTCATCACCAGAGCTTTGTGCAGGCGAAGACTACTTTTGTCAGGATAGCTGATACTAGTTGTCCCCCTTCAAATTAGTCCGCCATTGTTGGCTCCCTTCCCGCTCGATATTTGGGAAGAGGACCAGGGCCTCTATAAATAGGACCAGCCACCCACAGAGCAAAGGGGGTTGGAAGGAAATAGGGGGATCGAAGGATAAAAGAAAGGATCAGAGAGAGAGAGAGAGAGAAAGGTGACTGAACTCCTCCCAGCAGTTCATCGCCCCAGCCAAGAACAGACCCTCGCGAGGCTGTTCTTCCTTGTATTGTTCATCGTCATCAGCCCAAGAGGCAATCCAGCACACCACACACTGGAGTAGGGTATTACACCACAACGGTGGCCCGAACCAGTATAAACCATGTGTCTCTTGTGTTGTTCTTTCCGTAGTTTAGATCCTAGCAAGGCGGAGGAGTGCAGGTAGGTAGGAGGCGAAAACTCCGCTCGCACCCCAGTGTTCGAACCTCAAGGGTCTGCCGGAACCCGAAATCTGACACCTACTATCATCGATAACGATGTAGTCCAGGGTGAGACTTTTCTCCCCGGACAGATCTTCGTGTTCGGCGGCTTTGCACTGCGGGCCAATTCGCTTGGCCATCTAGAGCAGATCGAAAGTTACGCCCCTGGCCACCAGGTCAGGTTGGGAAGCTTAAACTACACAGCCGATGTTCGTGGAGACTTGACCTTCGACGGATTCGAGCCTCTGCCTTGTGCATCACGCGGCCACGATGAGTGTTAGCTCTACCATCGGACAGTGTTCAGGAGATCGCACCGGCAGCCGCTCCGACCCTCAATTCGGAGCCAGTTGTGCCTTCCGTGGACGGGTGGATGGATCCCACCACGGAGGCCTTACCCTCAGCGGCGATCGAGCCGAACATCGACCTTACCTTGCATGAGAGCCGTGTTGATGAACTGCCGGATCCTTCTCCGGCCACGGACTCCGAACCGCCTGCACCCGTTCCTATCGAATTTGATTGGGCGCCGATCATGGAGTTTACCTCCGCAGATATTTTTCAACACTCACCCTTTGGCGACATACTGAACTCATTAAGGTCTCTCTCCTTATCAGGAGGATCCTGGCCGAACTATGTCTGGCAGGACTGGGATGCCGACGACGAAGAAATTCGCGACCCACCCACCACCCACTTAGTAGCCACTGTCGATGACTTAACCGACATGCTTGACTTCGACTCCGAAGATATCGACGGTATGGACGATGATGCGGGAGACGAAGAGGAACCACTGCCTACGGGGCACTGGACAGCCACCTCATCATACGATATATACATGGTGGATACACCCAAAGAAGGCAATGGTGATGAGATAGCGGAGGGTGACCCCTCCAAGAAGCAACCCAAGCGCCGACGTCAGCGGCGCCGCTCTAAGTCCCGCCAAAGCAAAAGTGGTGATACCGGCACGGGAGATAATAACACTCCGGATAGTGCCGAAGACAACAACAATCCCCTCCAGCAAGATTTAGAGCAGGAGGATGGAGGAGCCAGCCCTCCTGAGAGAGCGGCGGACGGAGTGGAGGAGGATGATAATTACATGCCCTCCTCCGAAGACGAGGCAAGCCTCGGCGACGATGAATTCGCCGTACCAGAGGATCCCGTCGAACAAGAGCGCTTCAAGCAACGGCTTATGGCCACAGCAAATAGCCTGAAGAAAAAGCAGCAGCAACTTCAAGTTGATCAAGATCTTCTAGCTGACAGATGGACCGAAGTCCTCGCGGCCGAGGAATATAAACTCGAGCGCCCCCCAAGAGTTACCCAAAATGCAGGTTGCTGCCCCGACTTGAGGAAGAAGCGTATGACGCGGCTGATCGGCCACCTCGTGGCCGCGATAGAGAGGCATTCCAGCCAAAAACTCAGCCCGCACTCCGACGCCATTTAAATAAAAAGGCATGGGGAGATACGCCAGACCTGCGAGACATATTGGAGGACAAAGCAAAGCATGCAAGATCAATCTACGGATCACGAGGGCGCGCCACTATGCGAGACGATAAACGTCACGCCGGATACAGTAAAAGTAAATCCGGACGGACCGGACACAGGGGGCAAGACCCATCCGAGCTGTGTCGCGATATAGCCCAATACAGAGGCGCCGCACACCCTTTATTCTTCACAGACGAAGTAATGGATCATCAAATCCCAGAAGGTTTCAAACCTGTAAATATTGAATCATACGACGACACTACAGATCCTGCGGTATGGATCGAGGATTTCCTCCTCCACATCCACATGGCCCGCGGTGATGACTTACACGCCATCAAATACCTCCCACTAAAGCTCAAAGGACCAGCGCGACACTGGCTTAACAGCTTGCCAGCAGATTCCATTAGCTGTTGGGAAGATTTGGAAGCCGCATTCCTCGACAACTTTCAGGGCACTTATGTGCGACCACCAGATGCCGATGACTTGAGCCACATAATTCAGCAGCCAGAAGAGTCGGCCAGACAATTCTGGACTCGGTTCCTTACAAAGAAAAATCAAATCGTCAAATGTCCGGAAGCAGAGGCCTTAGCGGCTTTCAAGCACAACATCCGTGACGAGTGGCTAGCCCGGCACCTCGGTCAGGAAAAGCCGAAATCTATGGCAGCCCTCACGACGCTCATGACCCGCTTTTGTGCGGGAGAAGACAGTTGGCTGGCTCGTAGTAACAATATGTCAAAGAACCATGGTACCTCGGATTCCAAGGATGACAATAGTAGGTCACGTCGCAACAAACATAAGCGCCGCATTAACAGCGATAATACTGAGGATACGACAGTCAACGCCGGATTCAAAGGCTCTAAACCCGGTCAGCGAAAAAAGCCATTCAAACAAAGTACGCCGGGCCCGTCCAGTTTGGACCGCATACTCGATCGCTCGTGTCAGATACACAGCACCCCCGACAAGCCAGCCAACCACACCAATAGGGACTATTGGGTATTCAAGCAGGCCGGCAAGTTAATTGCCGAAAATAAGGACAAGAGGCCACATAGCGATGACGAGGAGGATCCCCAGCGGCCACACACCGGAGGACAGAAGAGGTTTCCCCCACAAGTGCGGATGGTGAACATGATATACGCAACCCACATCCCCAAGAGGGAGCGGAAGCGTGCGCTCAGGGACGTATATGCGTTGGATCCAGTCGCCCCAAAGTTCAACCCATGGTCCTCCTATCCGATCACTTTCGATCGCAGGGACCACCCCACTAGCATCCGTCATGGCGGATTCGCCGCATTGGTTCTGGACCCAATCATTGACAGATTTCACCTCACTCGAGTCCTTATGGACGGCGGCAGCAGCCTGAACCTGCTTTATCAGGACACAGTGCGCAAAATGGGTATAGACCCCTCAAGGATCAAACCTACAAAAACGACCTTCAAAGGCGTCATTCCAGGCATAGAGGCCCATTGCACACGCTCAATTACGCTGGAAGTGGTCTTCGGATCCCCGAATAACTTCCGAAGCGAAGAGTTAATCTTCGATATAGTCCCGTTCCGTAGTGGTTATCATGCACTGCTCGGGCGAACCGCATTTGCAAGATTCAATGCGGTACCTCATTATGCATACCTCAAGCTCAAGATGCCAGGACCTCGCGGGGTTATTACAGTCAATGGAAACACAGAGCGCCCTCTCCGAACGGAGGAGCACACTGCGGCCTTAGCAGCAGAAGCGCAAAGTAGCCTCTCAAGGCAATCCACTAGTTCGGCGTTTCAAGACCCGGACACCTTCAAGCACGCTCGGAACAATCGGCAGCTAGACCGCCTAGCGCGATCTGAGCTCGTGTAGCAATGCGGCCCCCACCCCAGTCCCAGCCAAACGGCGAAACTCATGCCACGCATACATAATTACGCATTAAAAATACCATGGGCACAAGTGGGGAGGGGGGCACAACGGCGTCACGCCCCAAGATGCGGCTTAAACTGCACTAGGGGCTCCCCATTTGGTTATTCTTCTCTTTTTCAGGACCTTAATCTCTGGAAATCCTGTCCGGCAACACTATTGCCGAACACATGATGCAGCAACCAAGGAGGCCGAAAGCTACGTCACACCACGGAATTCCCAGGTGGATTACAGTAACGAGCGAAATATTTGATTTAATATCATTCCTCAGCTTGCCCTTGGAAGGGACATAGCCCTACTCTCTGCTTATCGCACTATCTGTATCATTCTGCTTTAACGCAATTTCTTGAATAAACAATGCATAACATTACGACTATTATTGCATCCTTGTTATATATATATATATGTGTTCACTAATGATGCCTTGCAACCGTACACTTTGGTATGGCCAATACACTAGGGGCTTACGTACCCCACAATACGGTGTGAAAAGTCCGAACACTTTCACAAGTGCGGCACCCCGAACTTATAGCATTATATGCATCAACTCCGAATCATATCTTTGGTAAAATGTTGGGTTTGCCCGGCTCCTATGTTTTGGTACCTTACGTTTCGCTCTATCGGCTAAGGTAGCGCTAGGAGAACTACTGCGATTGTGCCCCTGTTCTGCTGGGTTAAGCACCTCAGTAGAGAAAGCTAAAACTGACTGTCATGATAAGGCGAGAGACTGGTCGCTGTTCGGCAAGGTTTCGAGCCCCTAAATACTCATGCCTCTTAGAGCGAGGGGCCGGCCCTGCCCGGCTTAAAGGCGTGTATCGCGCCCCGAATTAGCCTTCTGAATACCAGGGGCTTTGCCGAAATTTAAAATTATAGAATTCTATGGCTAAGTGAGAGTGATAAAGCATTATTAGTCCAGTTGCCTTGTTCGTTGTGCTGAGCGCCTCCCTCAAAGGACCCAAAAATGGGAACAAGAGTGCTCATGTTTATCCCGAACACCCCAGCACTCGTGGCATGGGGGCAGAAGCCGAGGACTAGCCATCTCTCAGATTGGATAAACAGCCAAACAGAAGGTAATATTTTAAATTCAAACAAGCGTTGCATAGCGCATATGAAACAAGTTTTCATAAATACAGGATAAAACAAGCAAGTCTCACTCAAAAATTACATCTTTTGAACACTCGTCCGCTATAAGACGGGCACCCGGCAGAACACCCTCGTAGTACATCTCGGGGTGGCGGTGCTCCTTGCCCTCCGGCGGCCCTTCCTTGATCAGCTTCACGGCGTCTAGCTTGACCCACTGCAATTTCACACGGGCGAAAGCCCGGCGTGCACCTTCAATGCAGACGGATCGCTTGACGACCTCTAGCCACGGGCAGGCATCCACAAGCCGCCTCACCAGGCCGAAGAAGCTGTTCGGAAGGGCGTCGCCAGGCCACAGCTGGACTATAAAGCCCTTCATGGCCTGTTCGGCCGCCTTATGTAGCTCGACCATCTGCTTCAGCTGGTCGCTCATTGGCACCGGGTGTTCGGCCTTAGTATACTGAGACCAGAACAGCTTCTCCGTTGAACTTCCATCCTCGGCCTGGTAAAATTGTGCGGCATCGGACAAGCTGCAGGGAAAATCTGCGAATGCTCCTGGAGAGCTCCGGATTCGGGTAAGTAATCGGTAGTTTACTTTTACATGTTTGCTTTGCATATAGAATGCCTTACCCGCCGCTATCTTCTTCATTGTGTCGATCTCCTGGAGGGCCTTTTGGGCTTCGGCCTTGGCACTTTTTGCGCTCTCGAGGGCCGCGGCAATCTCAGACTCTCGCGTCTTCGAGTCAAGCTCCAACTCCTCCTGCTTCGCCACGAGAGCCTGGAGTTCTTGCTGCACCTCGCACACCCGAGCCTCATGCTTCTCTCGCTCGGTGCGCTCCTTGACCGCTTTATCTTCGGCCTCGGACATCGCTTGCTTTAGGGTTGCCACTTCAGTCGCGGCCCCTGGCAAATTCATGATAATCCTGTCATTTTGCAATCGCATTCTTTTTATACATAACCACAGACTAGGTACTACTTACCTTTGTTCTCCTCGAGCTGCCTCTTGGTAAGGCCGAGCTCGTCCTGGGACCCTTTAAGGTCCTGCTTCAGTACGGCGACCTCCACAGTCAGTGCGGCGGACGCAAGCAGCGAAGCCTGCATATGCATATTGACATACTCATATTAGACTCCTGCGATATTGTTTGATCCTCTGTTCGGCTTTTCTTTGCGAACACCGAACAGAGCATCGGGGGATACTGTCTATGCGGTAATATTTTTCCTATACTTTAAAACACTTACCTCAAAGCCTGTTAGACGGCTGGCATAGGCTTCAGTTAATCCGCTCTTAGCGGACTGAACCTTCTGGATCACCGCACTCATAATAGTGCGGTGCTCCTCGTCGATGGAAGCGCTGCGAAGCGCTTCCAGCAGATTGTCCGGCGCCTCTGGATGGATAGAGTTCATCGGTGCAGGCGTCTTGCCCTCTGTAGAAGGGGGCCGCCTGCCCGAGTCCGGAACCACTGGAAGTTCCGGCGCGGTGTCCGGCTGAGGGCCGAGCTTGGAGCCCTCAGGGGCTTTGTCCCCTCCGCTCCCAGAGTCCGGGAGGCCGCCTTGGGGCGCCTCCGGGACTGTCTCCCCTCGACCCGGTGCTTCGTGAGATAGTACCTCGGTGTCGTCCGCAGGATGAGGGGAGGTGGCGGTCGGAACTGGATCGATGTCCATATCCGACGAGCCCAGGGAGCCGTCCGATGATACATCGATATGGGCTCGGGCGGCCTGCATAATCATATTTTGGCATTAGGTGAAGTAGTGTGACAAAGGAATGCTATGAGTAACTCTGGTATCCGAATACTTACGATTTCCCCAGGGGCTTGGCCCTGTCTAGCCACTCGTCTTCGCCGTCTGCGGCGGTGGTGGAATTGTCGGGAAGGAGAGTCCTTCCCTTCTTGGACCCTTTGGCCTCCTCAGGTGGGGCGGCCTTCCTCTTCTTGTCTCCCCCATCTGGAGGGGGAGCGTCTTCTTCTGCCTCCTCGTCTTCGGGGGAGGAGTGTGCCGTAGAGTCATCGGACGGTGAGTCCGATGACGTCTGGCGTCGGGAACTCTTCCGGGTTCCCTTGGCGTTCTTGGTCTTCTCCGGCACCGTATAAGGAGCCGGAGTCAGCATCTTCGCCAGAAGAGCGTTTGCTGGGCCTTCGGGCAAAGGAGCCGGACAGTCGATCTGTTCGGCCATCTCCTGCCAGTCCTGTCAAAGGTACGGGAGTTTAGATCCCGCATGGAGTCGATCTATAAAAAATAAATATCCTGTGAGAGGTAAAGCAGCTTACCGCACTGGCTTGGCGCTTCGCGCTGAATCCGTGATCCTCAGTAATGGGAGGGGGGACCTCGGGGCTCTTGAACAGCACCCTCCAGGCATCTTCGTGAGTTGTGTCGAAGAGCCTGTTTAGAGTTCGGTGCTGCGCTGGGTCGAACTCCCACAAGTTGAAGGCCCATTGTTGGCACGTGAGGATCCGGCGGATGAGCATGACCTGGACTACATTGACGAGTTTGAGCTTCTTGTTGACCATGTTTTGAATACATGTTTGGAGTCCGATCAGCTCTCCCGAACTACCCCAGGACAGGCCCTTCTCTTGCCAGGAGGTGAGCCATGTGGGGAAGCCAGATCGGAACTCGGGGGCCACTACCCATGTAGGGTCACGCGCCTCGGTGATGTAGAACCACCCCGACTGCCACCCCTTTATTGTCTCCACGAAGGAGCCCTCGAGCCATGTGACATTGGGCATCTTGCCCACCATGGCGCCTCCGCACTCCGCCTGGCGGCCGCTCACTACCTTTGGCTTGACGTTGAAGGTCTTCAGCCATAAGCCGAAGTGGGGCCTCATGCGGAGGAAAGCCACGACGATAAATGCCGAGATGTTGAGGATGAAGTTCGGGGCCAGATCGTGGAAATCCAGTCCGTAGTAGAACATGAGCCACCGGACAAATGGGTGGAGAGAAAATCCCAGTCCGTAGAGGAAATGGGTGAGGAATACCACCCTCTCATTGGGCCTGGGGGTGGGGATGAGCTGCCCCTCCTCCGGGAGCCAGTGCACGATGCTGTCGGGCAAGTATCCAGCTCTCCACAGCTTCTTGACGTGTTCCTCCGTGACGGAGGAGACCATCCACCTGCCTCCCGCTCCAGATATGGTTGGAGAAGGTCGAGGTGGGAAATGCGAACTTGGGCGCTGGAGCTCGAGTATGCGAAGGTGGATGAGCAAAGGAGGAAGAAGGCGTGGATGAAAAAGTAAATCCTTATCCCTTTATATGGGCGGATGAAACTATGCATCCCCACTAGCCTGTAAAACTCGCTCGTCCCCCAACCGCCATAATCGATGGCGCGGTTGGGTTACCCACACCCGTATTGATGAGAATCCCGTGATAAGGGGACACGATCTCTGTTTTGACAAGATGTGTCAAAAAACAGCCTCGCGTTATGTGCGGGGATAGTTAAAGGAAACGGTTCGAATTATCACCGGGCTATGACGTAATGTCATGTTGCCAAAACAAGTCAGCAAATTGGATTTGTGGAAATATTATTCTCTCGACGGTGGTATGTGGAACTTATTTTGCAGGGTCGGACACTATCCTTATATTCAAAATTCTTCCGTGGTGTATTCGGAGGAGGAACCCGCCTTGCAATGCTGGAGACAATACTGCGCGCCGGACTCATCGTCATTGAAAGCCTGGTTCAGGGGCTACTGTGGGAGTTCTGGATTAGGAGGTCTCCGGACAGCCAGACTATATCAATTGGCCGGACTGTTAGACTATGAGGATACAAGATTGAAGACTTCGTCTCGTGTCCGGATGGGACTCTACTTGGCATGGAAGGCAAGCTAGGCAATATGGATATGTATATCTCCTCCTTTGTAACCAACCTTGTGTAACCCTAACCTCTCCGGTGTCTATATAAACCGGAGAGTTTTCATCCGTAGGACAACATACAATCATACTATAGGCTAGCTTCTAGGGTTTAGCCTCTCTGATCTCGTGGTAGATCTACTCTTGTACTACCCATATCATCAATATTAATCAAGCAGGATGTAGGGTTTTACCTCCATCAAGAGGGCCTGAACCTGGGTAAAGCATTGTGTCCCCTGCCTCCTGTTACCATCCGGCCTAGACGCACAGTTCGGGACCCCCTACCTGAGATCCGCCAGTTTTGACACCGACAGATCCCATCTCAGATTTCATGGCCTCAAGCCATCTCGCGGAATCTGGGCTCATCATTGCTTTCTCATAGTTCATAGGTTCGTTATGGTCAAGTAACATGACTTCTAGAACAGGATTACCATACCACTCTGGTGCGGATCTTACTCTGGTTGACCTACTAGGTTCGGTAGTAACTTGATCAGAAGTTTCATGATCATCATCATTAGCTTCCTCACTAATTAGTGTAGGAATCACTGGAATAGATTTCTGTGATGAACTACTTTCCAAAGTAGAAGGTATAGTTACCTCATCAAGTTCTAGTTTCCTCCCACTCACTTCTTTCGAGAGAAACTCCTTCTCTAGAAAGGATCCATTCTTAGCAACGAATATCTTGCGTTCGGATCTGTGATAGAAGGTGTACCCAATGGTCTCCTTTGGGTATCCTATGAAGACACATTACTCTGATTTGAGTTCGAGCTTATCAGGCAGAAACTTTTTCACATAAGCATCAGAACCCCAAAATTTAAGGAACTACAGCTTTGGTTTCTTGCCAAACCATAGTTCATACGGTGTCGTCTCAACGGATTTAGACGGTGCCCTATTAAACATGAATGCGGCTGTCTTTAATGCATAACCCCAAAACAATAGTGCTAAATTGGTAAGAGACATCATAGATTGCACCATATCTAATAAAGTGCGATTACGATGTTCGGGCACACCATTACACTATGGTGTTCCAGGTGGCGTGAGTTGCGAAACTATTCCACATTATTTCAAATGAAGACCAAACTCGTAATTCAAATATTCACCTCCGCGATCATATCATAGAAACTTTATTTTCTTATTTCGATAATTTTCCACTTCACTCTAAAATTCATTGAACTTTTCAAATGTTTCGTACTTATGTTTCATTAAGTAGATTTACCCATATCTTCTCAAATAATCTGTGAAGGTCAGAAAATAACGATACCCGCCGCGAGCCTCAACACTCATCGGACCGCATACATCAGTATGCATTATTTCCAATGAGTCAGTGGGTCGCTCCATTGTTCCGTACAATGGAGTTTTAGTCATCTTTCCCATCAGACATGGTTCTCAAGCATCAAGTGATTCATAATAAAGTGATTCCAAAAGCCCATCAGCATGGAGTTTCTTCACGCGCTTTACACCACTATGACCTAAACGGCAGTGCCACAAATAAGTTGCACTATCATTATTAACTTTGCATCTTTTGGCTTCAATATTATGAATATGTGTATCACTACGATCGAGATTCAATAAACCATTTATATTAAGTGTATGACCATAGAAGGTTTTATTCATGTAAACAGAACAACAATTATTCTTTTACTTAAATGAATAACCGTATTGCAATAAACATGCCGATCATATTCATGCTTAACACAAATACCAAATAACATTTATTTTAGGTTCAACACTAATCCCAAAGGTGAAAGGACTGTGCGATGGTGATCTTATCAACCTTCGAATCATTTCCAACACACATCGTCAGTTTGCCCTTAACTAGTCTCTGTTCATTTTGCAACTCCTGTTTCGAGTTACTAATCTTAGCAAGTGAACCAGTATCAAATACCCTGGGGTTACCATGAACACTAGTAAATTACACATCAATAACATGTATATCAAATACACTTTTGTTCACTTTGCCATCCTTCTTATCCTCCAAGTATTTGGGGTAGTTTCGCTTCCAGTGACCATTCCCTTTGAAGTAGAAGCACTCAGTTTCAGGCTTAGGTCTAGCTTTGGGCTTCTTCATGGGAGTGGCAACTTGCTTGCCATTCTTCTTGAAGTTCCCTTTCTTTCCCTTGCCATTTTACATGAAACTAGTGGTCTTGTCAACCATCAACGTTGATACTTTTTCTTGATTTCTACCTTCGCCGATTTCAGCATCGCGAAGAGCTTGGGAATCATTTATGTTATCCCTTGCATATTATAGTTCATCATGAAGGTCTAGTAACTTGGTGATAGTGACTAGAGAACTCTGTCAATCACTATCTTATCTGGAAGATTAATTCTCACTTGATTCAAGTGATTGTAGTACTCAGCCATTCTGAGAACATGCTCACTAGCTGAGCTATTCTCCTTCATCTTGTAGGCAAAGTACTTGTCAGAGGTCTCATACCTCTTAACACGGGCATGAGTCTGAAATGCCAATTTCAGCTCTTCGAACATCTCATATGCTCCGTGGTGTTCAAAATGTTTTTGAAGTCCCGGTTCTAAGCCATAAACTATGGCGCACTAAACTATCTAGTCATCATACTGAGCTTGTCAAACGTTCATAACGTCTGCATCAGCTCCTGCAACAGGTCTGCACCTAGCGGTGCATCAAGGACATAATTCTTCTATGCAGAAATGAGGATAATCCTCAGATCACAGACCCAGTCCGCATCATTGCTACTATCATCTTTCAACTTAGTTTTCTCTAGGAACATATCAAAAATAAAATAGACACTACAAAAAAAGACACATCCGTGACATTTTGGGCCGAACAATTTTTTTTCCTGTCATACTTATGAGACTTCTATGATGATAATTGTGACAAAACCCGGTATCATCATAGATGTGGTGGTGTCCTACTTCTATGACAAAAAATCATGACAGAAAATGGGCTTTTCATCCTGGGCGGACTGGAGACGCAACTCCATGACATTTTGGGCCGTCCATGACGGAAAAAACCATGGTAGAAGCGAGGGCGAGGAAAATATCGGGGAGTTCCCAGTTACGGTGGGTGGTCGGGGGCCGAGCGATGCGCGTTTCTCTCGTACGTACGCGCGTGTGTATGAGGCATTGGGCTCTAACTGAACCCGAGCGAGGAGTTGGGCTCTAATTGAACCCGAGCGATTGCACTAGCTACGTTACTGAACCGGAGAGATCGATCCCTTGCTATTAACTGAATCCGAGTGATTCCTTCACTACTGCTGCTAACTGAAGCCGATCGAACACTGCTACCTACTTCCCATGATGAACAGTGAGCGTTGTTGAGGGGGTTTGGATGAACAGTTCCTGGTGGGGGGTTGGATGAACAGGACCCCGTGGTAGTAGAGGCCGTTTCCGCTGGATGGACAGTACCCCAATCGATCGAGCCGGTGGATGAACATGACCCCATGGAGGGCTGGATGAACTGGACCCCGTGGAGGGCTGGTTGAACAGTAGCTGGTGGAGGGCTGGTTGAACAATAGCCGATGGAGGGCTGGATGAACAGTAGCCCATGGAGGGATGGTTGAACAGGACCCCGTGGAGAGGGTTGGCTGAACAGTAGCCGGTGGAGGAGCAGTGGAGGCTGGATGAACAGGAGCCCGTGGATGAATAGTCACAGGTGGAGGCTGGAGGAGGTCGATGGTGGATGAATATGAGCCCGTGGAGGCAGTCGACAGTGGATGAACAGTAGCCCGTGGAGGTAGTCGACGGTGGAGATGAACAGTATCCCGTGGAGTCCTGTTTTACGGTACACCACACCCATCCCGATGAACAAGACCCCCGTTTCGACCGTAGCGCTCAAACACAAGTCTGTTTCCTCCATTTTGCGGTACGCCACAACCCTCCCAGCAGTCAGGGGGAGAATCATTTTTTCTGCCCGTAATATGGACACACGTCCTTGTGTGCGAAGATAAAGCTGGTGGGTCCCAGCAGTCAGGGGGGAAACGTTTTTTCGCGAAATAAGGTGGCCTGTCCGGTGGGTCCCTGCTGTCAGGTGGAGGAATCATTATTTTCCCCGTAATAAGGAGGCACTTGTAACACCCACAATGTGGCTATATCTCCCACGTGTCGGGGCACGACTTAATAGTGCATGTGTACACATGAATCCATCCTGCTGGATCGAATGGGGGGCCAGCACACGACACGCGTCATGAACCTCTTGCTCTGTGTGGGGACCTGTGCGATTTTGAATGCATGCACCACATCAATGTTGTGCATTAGGTATTAATTCAACACATATGCATGCATCACGCGCGTCCATAAATATGTTTGGGACACATGCATGAAATGGTTGTCTTTGCACACTCTCGCTCACTTGGTTATGTATGGGTGGCAAGCCTATATATATTTGTGGGCCCCGTGAACGTCCATCATTTTGACCGAAGATAAGAAAGGTTACTAGGGTGGATTCTTCTTCTTTAGTTCGTGTTATCGTATAGTAGGGCGATCATTCCAGGCCCAATTAAGTTTGAGCGCATGCATGCTACGCATCATGAACCATTAGTGTGGGGATTTTATGGTTTGAAAGCATGGTGCCACATCAAATTTGCGCATTGCATAATCAAACACCACACACACCACTTCCATATACATAATTGGGACACATGCACAAAGTGGATTTTGTCTTCAGACAGTACTCCCTCGTGAGTTTATCGGCAACAAGCTAGCCCATTTTGTGGGGCCATGTGGACGTCCATCACTTTGACCCACAATGAGCGAGAGTGCTTGTACGATCAAGTTCGATTCTGTTTGGTCCGTGTTACAGTACGTCTTGGTGAGATGGCCTCCCCCCGACACTTGTGTGTGTAGGGGGGGAGGTACTTCGCACTACCTGCATCCTCCGTGGGGTCAGGAATGTTCGGTTATTTTGCGAGGCACACATGCCACATCAAAGTTGTGATTGATAGTTAAATATCACACCCCACCCTTTTCATACATATAGTATGGGGCCACCCGCAGGTGGTCCGTATGTGGTCTCACACATCTCCCGCCACAAGCACACATTTGTGGGTCGACACACAATCCACCTTTGTCCGGAAGTGAAAGGGGAAGTTTGACCATATATATGATGGACTCCTATAGGTTTTGTGTTACAGTAGGGTGAGATTTCAAACCTAACTATCTGCGGGCATGCATTACTATCTAGGATTCCCTTACCACCGACACGGAGTGGGGTTTGTAGGCGATGGATGACTAGCAATACTGTGCACTTTGTGTGACAGATGCCACATCAAAGTTCTGCGTTGGGTATTCAAACATCAAACCAGCCTTTTCATACATATATTTGGTCCACATGCAAGTGTGTTCGTCTTCTGACCCTTTCCCGTGTTATTCTTTTTGCCAAATTTATGAACAACACACGAGTTGGATGCAGAAACCGTCTGGGATTGGGTACGCAACAGACACGGTTCGGTCAGACTACCCGTGTGCCACACCCATGCCCCTGCAGTCACTCACATCAGCACAGTAGATTGGGCTCCACGAGGCTTGCCCCCCGCTCTCGAAAATATCTACTGCCTCGTAATCTCGAAAATATCTACCCGCGTAGAGGGTTTTTCTGTTTGAGAGCACATGATTCGTATGTGTGGACCGTGTGCGATATTTGTTACTCCTGCTCTGCTTCAATCAGTTGATCCAAATTTTCAGTAGCCCCGGATTTTTTTAACTGCAGCCCCGGAATTTTACTCCCACCTGCATCCCTCGCAATCTCAAAAATATCTGCTTGACTAGAGTGGTTTTATGTTTAATAGCACACAATTATTATGTTTTAACTGTGTGTGATGTTCGTTACTCCCGCCCCACACTGCTTTGATCCCTTGATCCAAATTTTTGGTAGCCCCGCCATTTTACTCCCGCCTCGTAAAATTTTCAGTACCCACAACATTTCCTCAAACACCACCTTGGACCCCCTCCACACACACACCCCAAATCCTTCGCTCACCCCAAATCCCCCGCTCACACACATACACACCACCCCTCCCTCGGTCGAAACCTAGCTAGGTCACCGCCACCGCCGCCGCCGCCGCTGCACCGCCTCCATCGTCAACCACTCCCGATCTGCCCGTGTAGTTTAACCACCGATATACATACCCTCTCCACCTTCAGTTTCTTAGATGATGCCTGCAAAATGCCCCTTTCCCAGAGATCCCCATCCCCACCCCCTCTCTACTCCAGAGCGTCGCAGCCTAAGCTCGGCTATGCTTCCCGAGGAGCTCGAGGAGCGAATGGCCCAAAAGACCTTTACCGCGGCCTCTTTGCCTGACGTCGGTGAGGTGGCCACCGAGGAGGCTGACGATGATGACTGGACCTGGATGGAGCCTTTCAATCAGTTGGCTAAAGTATTCTGGCATGTCGTGGTCATCGGCTACGACATCGAGGTCGTCAACACTGACGGCTTGACGCGAGTTATGTCATAGGTTATTAAGTTGCCCACCCCCAACCCTTCAGGTTCGACAGCCATCGATCTACTCGATGGCCCTCCCGCTGATCTCCTACGGCTCGTTATGAAAAATTTGCCATCCTTCATCGCCATGGAGCCCCTTTTGTCATTTTTGAGGGATACGTTTTGCGAGCTGGCTTGGAATCCTCAGTTGGCAAGTCATACCTCATCAACGACGACAACGAGGAGGAGCCAATCTGTGACAAGTGAGGAAACCCATGACTTGTTTTATTGAACCCCTTTTGTAGTGAGAACTTTTCCAGTATTTATTGCTATATTTGGTTGTTTGCATTATGCCTTGTTTATTTCTATGTTTTATGGTTGTTCGGTTGTTTGTAGTTAGTATATGTCCAGTTTCAATTGCCATCTTTGGTTGTTTGTAGTATGCCTTGTTTATTTCAGCTATTCATAGTGTGATGTTCTATATGTGCTAATATGAACTATGCAATTCAATTTCATCAATACCAATTTTAATAATAGCTCTATGAATGACTATATTTGGTTGTTGTTAAGCATGTTGTACTCCCTCCGAATCTTTTTAGTTCGCATATAAGATTTTTAAAGTCAAGCCTCGTAAAGTTTGACCAACTTTATAGAAAAAAATACCAACATTCACAATATGAAATCAATATGAGTAGATGTGTCATGACTTAAATTTTCATGTTGTATAACTTTAGCATAGTATATGTTGATATTTTTTCATATAAATAAGGTTAGACAATTCTTATATGCAGAGTAAAAGGACCGAAGGGAGTATTTAACACGCCTTTCCATTTGATTAAATAATGGCACTGTTTGGATACTCTAACTTTGCTAGAGGTTAGAGTTAATTTCTAGCTCATGAAAGTTAAAAGGGAGAGAGAGATTGGTGGAATAGTTGATTGTATTGCTTGAGCCTCGTGGGCATATACGGTAGAGTAAAGGTAGAGTAAATCCTATGGTATCCTACGTTTCCTAAATAACAATGATACTCAACAATGACTAACCCTAAACTAACTCTAGCAAAAGAGGTGTTTGGATGATAGGGTTAGATTGACAATAAATGCACTAGGACAACTAGGCCCAATTAGCACCTCTTTGGTGGGATAGTTGTTTTGGGTGCGTTAGATGCAACTAGCGCAATCGAGCCCTTATGTTTGAGCCCAAACTAGCTCAAACTAACTCTAACCCATGGATCCAAACAGGGCCAATAACTAGTGTACTTAGACCTACACAATGCAAGTTTGAATGACTACGTTTGCTTGTTTTAAAATATTAGGCATGTTGCAGTTAATAACACACCTTTCCATTTCTTGTTTTTAAATATTAGGTTTTTAACAATTTGGTCTTGCACATGTAGGTCCTGCTGTCAGAGGTGTTGACCCACTGTCCGACCCTTTTTGCATATGGGGAAATGAGTTGTCCGTGAATATCAGTCAAGTCAAGAAACTCAGAAAGATTGTTAGGATAAAGAAATTAGCAACAAAAAACAAGATCCTTGTCTGCACAATGAAGTAGACATCAGTTCACTACAGCATGGTACTAACTATTATACCTTGCCTTTTTTATTCCTTTGCCCATTTCCAATATAGAGAAATATTTATGCACATCCTTGTTTTCAGGCCTTTCCAAAGCAGTTCACTGATGATTACCTCCCAAACCACCTGTATGGTCAGGAGGCGAGGAAGGTATTCATACAACACACACGGTTCAATATTGAAGTGTTCCTGAAGAGGACGAAGGTTTGACAGTCAATCATCCACAGGCACTGGCCTAAAGTTGCAAAGACCCGCAACATCAATGAAGGCTCAATATTCGCCTTCCGCTTCAACAGTTTTCCAGATGAGATTCATTTGTCTATGTTCGTTGATACATCCATTTTACATCATGATTTTATATTGACATTTATTGCATTGTGGGTTGTTATTACACATTATGATACAATACTTATGCCTTTTCTCTCTTATTTTACAAGGTTTACGTGAAGAGGGAGAATGCCGACAGCTGGAATTGTGGACTCGAAAGCAGCAAACCTGACAGACCTATTCTGCATAACTCCAAAAGTCCTAAAAATTTATGGAGAATTATTTTAGAATATATAAAAAAATATTGAGCGAAGAAAGTACCAGAGGGGACCCACCAGGTAGCCATAAGGGCGGGGGGTGCGCCCTACCCCTTGGGCGCGCCCTCCTGCCTTGTGGGCCACCTGGCAAGCCCCCGGTGCCCATCTTCTGCTATATGAAGCTTTCTGACCTAGAAAAATCAAGAGAGAGATTTCGGGACGAAGCGCCGCCGTCTCGAGGCGGAACCTAGGCAAAAGCAATCTAGGGCTGCGGCGGAGATATTCTGCCGGGGAAACTTCCCTCCCGGAGGGGGAAATGATCATCATCATCATCACCAATGATCCTCTCATCGAGAGGGGGTCAATCTCCCTCAACATCTTCACCAGCACCATCTCCTCTCAAACCCTAGTTCATCTCTTGTATCTGATCTTTGTCCCAAAACCTCAGATTGGTACCTGTGGTTTGCTAGTAGTATTGATTACTCCTTGTAGTTGATGCTAGTTGGTTTATTCGGTGGAAGATCATATGTTCAGATCCTTAATACTATTCAATACCCCTCTCGTTATGAACATGAATATGCTTTTTGATTAGTTACGTTTGTTCATGAGAATAAGGGAGAAGTCTTGTTATAAGTAATCATGTGAATTTCGTATTCGTTTGATATATTGATGAGATGTATGTTGTATTTCCTCTAGTGGTATTATGTGAACATCGATTTGGGACCAGGGGAAGGCATTGGGAAATAATAAGTAGATGATGGGTTGCTAGAGTGACAGAAGCTTAAACCATAGTTTATGTGTTGCTTCATAAGGGGCTGATTTGGATCCACATGTTTCATGCTATGGTTAGGTTTATCTTAATTATTCTTTCGTAGTTGCAGATGCTTGCGAGAGGGCTTAGTCATAAGTGGGAGGCTTGTCCAAGTAAGTACATCACCCAAGCACCGATCCACCCACATATGAAATTATCAAAGTAACGAACGTGAATCATATGAGCATGCTGAAAACTAGCTTTGACAATAATTCCCATGTGTCCTCGGGAGCGCTTTGCTTTATATAAGAGTTCGTTCAGGCTTGTCCTTTGCTACAAAAAGGATTGGGCCACCTTGCTGCACCGTTGTTACTTTTTTTACTTTCTACCCGTTATGAATTATCTTATCACAAAACTATCTGATACTGGTAATTTGAGTGCTAGGCTGCTTGCAGAGTATACCTTGCTGAAAACCGCTTGTCGTTTCCTTCTGCTCCTTGTTGGGTTCGACACTCTTACTTATCGAAAGGACTACGATAGATCCCCTATACTTGTGGGTCATAAAGACTCTTTTCTGGCGCTGTTGCTGGGGAGTGAAGCGCCTTTGGTAAGTGGAATTTGGTAAGGAAAAATTTATATAGTGTGCTGAATTTTACTATCACTTGTTACTATGGAAAATAATCATTTGAGAGGTTTGTTAGGGGTATCTTCACCCCGACCAAAAGAGCAAAGAGTTTCCCCTCAACCTACTGCACCTACTGAAAATATTTATTATGAAATTCCTTCGGGTATGATAGAGAAACTGCTACCAAATCGTTATGCAGGATACAGAACATTACATCTCGATATGCATCAAATCTAAGTGGATGAAGTTTGTGGATTATTTAAGCTTACAAGTTTGCCAGAAGATGAAGTCAATAAGAAGGTCTTCCCTTTATCTTTGAAGGAGAAGGCATTGACATGGTATAGGCTATGCGATGATATTGGTACTTGGAACTACAATCGATTGAAATTGGAATTTCATCAGAAGTTTTAACCTATGCATCTAGTTCATCATGATCGGAATTATATTTATAATTTTTGGCCTCGTGAAGGAGAAAGTATCGCTCAAGTTTGGGGGAGGCTTAAGTCAATGTTATATTCATGCCCCAATCATGAGATCTCAAGAGAAATTATTATTCAAAATTTTTATGCTCAGCTTTCTCATAATGATCAATCCATGCTCCATACTTCTTGTACTGGTTCTTTTATGAAGAAGAATATTGAATTCAAATGGGATTTATTGGAAAGAATTAAACGTAACTCTGAGGTTGGGAACTCGACGAAGGTAATTAGTTAGGTATAAACCTTAAGTTTGATTGTGTTAAATCTTTCATGGATACCGATGGTTTTCGTGAATTTAGCACTGAGATAGTAGCTTCCTTCTATGAATCATTTGCTACTCATGTTGATCTCCCTAAGGAGAAGTGGTTTAAATATCATCCTCCCATTTAAGTGAAAGTAGTAGAACCTATTAAATTTGAAGAACAAACCATTACTTATAATGTTGATCCTATTGTTCCTACTGCTTATATTGAGAAACCACCTTTCCCTGTTAGGATAAAGGATGATGCTAAAGCTAGCTTCAACTGTGGTTCGTAAGAGTTATACTAGAACACCTACACTCCCTGAACAAATTAAAGTTGAACCTAGTATTTCTATGGTTAAAGATCTCTTTGTCTATAATATTGATGGACGTGTTATTTATTTATGTGATGAAGCTGCTAGAATTGCCAAACCTGATGATAAAGATAAACATAGACCTGTTGTTGGCATGCCTGTTGTTTCTGTTAAAATAGGGGATCATTGTTATCATGGCTTATGTGATGTGGGTGCTAGTGTGAGTGCAATTCCTTTTACTTTATATCAAGAAATTATGAATGATATTGCACCTGCTGAGAAAGAAGATATTGATGTTACCATTAAACCTCCCAATAGAGATACTATATCACAAATTGGGATTGTTAGAGATGTTGAAGTATTGTGTGGGAAAATAAAATACCCTCCTGATTTTCTTGTTCTTGGTTCCCCACAAGATGATTTTTGTCCCATTATATTTGGTAGACCTTTCTTGAACACTGTTATTGCTAGGATAGACTGCAAGAAAGAAATTGTTACTGTCAGTTTTGGGGATGTGTATCATGATTTTAATTTCTCTAAATTTCGTAGACAACCCCATGATAATGAATTGCCTAGTAAGGATGAAATTATTTGTCTTGCTTCTATTGTTGTGCCTCCTACTAATCCTTTATAACAATATCTACTAGACCATGAAAATGATATGTTTATGAATGAAAGGAAGGAATTAGATGAAATATTCTTTCACCAAATGCCTATTTTCAAACACAACCTGCATGTTGAGATTCTTGGGGATCCTCCTCCACACAAGGGTGATCCCGTGTTTGAGCTTAAGAAATTGCCTTATACTTTGAAATATGCTTATCTTGATGAAAAGAAGATATATCCTATTATTATTAGTGATAACCTTTCAGAGCATGAAGAAGAGAAATTGTTGAAAACTCTGAGGAAGCACCGCGCTGCTATTGGAGATAATATTGTTGATCTTAAGGGCATTAGTCCCACTCTATGTCAGCACAAAATTAGTATGGACCCTGATGCTAAACCAGTTGTTGATCAGTACCAACAACGGTTGAATCCAAGGATGAAAGAAGTGGTAAGAAATGAAATATTAAAGCTTCTGGAAGCAGGTATAATCCCCTATTGCTGATAGTAGATGGGTAAGTCCTGTTCATTGTGTCCCTAAGAAGGGAGGTATTATTGTTGTTCCTAATGATAAGAATGAATTGATTCCACAAAGAATTGTTACAGGTTATAGAATGGTAATGATTTTAGCAAATTAAACAAAGCTACTAGGAAATATCATTGCCCTCTACCTTTTATAGATCAAATGCTAGAAAGATTTTCCAAACATACACACCTTTGCTTTCTAGATGGTTATTCTGGTTTTTTGCAAATACCTGTGTCAAAAGAGGATCAAGAAAAGACTACTTTTACTTGCCCTTTCGGTACGTTTTCTTATAGACATATGCCTTCTGGTTTATGCAATGCACCTGCTACCTTTCAAAGATGTATGACTGCTATATTCTCTGACTTTTGTGAAAAGATTGTTGAGGTTTTCATGGATGATTTCTCCGTTTACGGAACTTATTTTGATGATTGCTTAACCAACCTCGATCGAGTTTTGTAGAGATGTGAAGAAACTAATATTGTCTTGAATTGGGAGAAGTGCCACTTTTTGGTTAGTGAAGGTATTGTCTTGGGGCATAAAATTTCTGAAAGAGGTATTGAAGTTGATAAACATAAAGTAGATGCTATTGAAAAAATGATGTGTCCTACACATATCAAAGGTATAAGAAGTTGCCTTGGTCATGCTGGTTTCTATAGGAGATTTATTAAGGACTTCCCTAAAATTTCTAGGCCTCTCACTAATCTCTTGAAAAAAGATGTTCCATTTGTTTTCGATGATGATTGTGTAGAGACCTTTGAAATACTTAAGAAAATCTTGATTTCTGCACCTATTGTTCAACCACCTGATGAAATTATGCGTGATACTAGTGATTATGTTGTTGGTGTTGTTCTAGGACAAAGCATTGATAAGAAATTGAATGTTATTCATTATGCTAGTAAAACTCTAGATAGTGCTTAAAGAAATTACGCTACTACTGAGAAAGAATTTTTAGCAGTTGTTTTTGCTTATGATAAGTTCAGATCTTATATTATTGATTCCAAAGTGATTGTTCACACTGATCATGCTGCTATTAAATATCTCATGGAAAATAAATATGCTAAACCTAGACTTATTAGATGGGTTCTCTTGCTACAAGAATTTGATTTGCATATTATTGATAGAAAGGGTGTTGAGAACCCCGTAGCAGACAACTTCTCAAGGTTAGAGAATGTTCTTGATGACCCACTACCTATTGATGATAGCTTCCCTGATGAACAATTAGTTGTCATAAATGCTTCTCATAATGCTCCATGGTATGGTGATTATGCTAATTACATTGTTGCTAAATTTATACCACCTAGTTTCACATACCAGCAAAAGAAAAAAGTTTTCTATGATTTAAGACATTACTTTTGGGATGAGCCACACCTTTATAAATAAGGAGTAGACGGTGTTATTAGATGTTGTGTACTTGAGCATGAACAGGAACAGATCCTACACAAGTGTCATTCCGAGGCCTACGGAGGACACCATGCTGGAGATAGAACCGCACACAAGGTATTACAATCTGTTTTTTATTGGCCTACTCTCTTCAAGGATGCTGGTAAGTATGTCTTGTCTTGTGATGAATGCCAAAGAATTGGTAATATTAGTAGACGTCAGGAAATGCCTATGAATTATTCACTTGTTATTGAACCATTTGATGTTTGGGGCTTTGATTATATGGGACCTTTTCCTTCCTCTAATGGGTATACACATATTCTAGTTGCTGTTGATTATGTTACTAAGTGGGTAGACGCTATTCCAACTAGTAGTGCTGATCATAACACTTCCATTAAAATGCTTAAAGAAGTTATTTTTCCGAGGTTTTGAGTCCCTAGATATTTGATGACTGATGGTGGTTCACACTTTATTCATGGTGCTTTCCGCAAAATGCTTGCTAAATATGATGTTAACCACTGAATTGCATCTCCTTATCATCCTCAGTCTAGCGGTCAAGTAGAGTTGAGCAATAGAGAAATTAAATTGATCTTACGAAGGACTCTTAATAGATCTAGAAAGAATTGGTCCAAGAAACTTGATGATGCATTATGGGCTTATAGAACTGCCTATAAAAACCCTATGGGTATGTCTCCGTCTAAAATGGTTTATGGAAAAACATGTCACTTGCCTCTTGAACTAGAACACAAAGCTTATTGGGCAATCAAAGAGCTCAACTATGATTTCAAACTTGCCGGTGAGAAGAGGTTATTTGACATTAGCTCACTTGATGAATGGAGAACCCAAGCCAATGAGAATGCCAAGTTATTTAAAGAAAACGGTTAAAAGATGGCATGACAAAAGGATACAAAAGCGTGAATTTAATGTAGGTGACCATGTCTTGCTATACAACTCTCATTTAAGATTTTTTGCAGGAAAGCTTCTCTCTAAATGGGAAGGTCCTTACATTATCGAGGAGGTCTATTGTTATGGTGCCATCAAAATCAACAACGCGGAAGGCACTAACGTGAAGGTGGTAAATGGTCAAAGAGTCAAACATTATATCTCAGGTACTCCCATAAATGTTGACACCAATATAATTAATACCATAACATCGGAGGAGTACTTAAGGGAGACTTTCCATAATGTTTTAGACTCCTAAAAGGAATAGGTATGTGGTAAACCGACTCCAAAACGTTTCCAATGGCAATTTTTCTCCATTTTGGAATATTTAAAATTAGGAAAATAAAAAGTAGTCCGAAGAATGCACGAGGTGGCAGCAAGACAGGAGGAGCGCCCTACCCCCTTGGGTGCGCCCCTATGGCTTGTGGCCACCTCGTGTGCCCTCTGGACTCTGTTTTCTTGTGGAACACTTCTTTTGGTTGGTAAAAATTCATTATATAATCTCCCGAAGGTTTTGACCACCGTACCATGACAAAATCCTATGTTCTTGTGTTTGGCTAATTTTGTAGCAGGTTTGGAGCAAGATGTCTTTGCAAGAGTCGGTCGGGAGAGTCGTGTCTTTCACCCGACATAGGATCCAAGGGCCTACAGCCAAGCTGAACCCTTTTGATGGTCAACAGAGGAACAGATGGAGGCCGACCTTAAAAGAGTAGATGCCATGGAGGAGGATCAAGAAGCTACTTCACGCCTTCAACCAGGAGTTCTGCCGGAGGAGCTTCAGAGCTCATACTAGACTCGGTCATACTTCCTAATGCTCGATTTCTCTCCAATGATAACATGAAAAAGAGTGTTGCCTTTTTCCCAGCAGCCAGGAGCATCCATGGTTGATCGTAGCTCTTGTCGTCACGGGCAAACTCCGTAAGGAAATAATGGATCTCAAACAACAAGTCAATAAGCTCAAGGAAGAAAATCACATTCTAAAGTGTATTATTGCCAAGAATATTGGATCACCACCTCCGAAGAAGAGATCTAAATATATGGGTATGGGCACTCCCCTTGGCTTGTGCCAAGCTTGGGGAGGTGCCCCGGTATCGTATCACCATCACATCTTTATCTTTATCGTTTTTCTTAGTTCGATCCTTTTGGTTATATCTTGATCTAGTAGAGTAAATTTTTTTAGCATGATCTAGTCACTACTGCAGGATGCTGCTAACGCGACACTACAATCAGAGACCCTTTGACGAAATAGTGTGCGATGCAATAATCGCAAACGGTGGTGTAAAAAACCGTCAAAAAGGTGCAAAACGTTTGCGATGACGGATGCATCAAACACGGTTCAGATTTTAGTTGCGTGTGTGATGTAGGGCATACAGTTCAGTTTAATTAACTATTTGTGATGAGGAGGAACAAAAGAAACGGGCATCCAGATGAAGGTGTGTGCGATATACAGCACACGGTTCACTCGGATGAACTGTTTATGATTAGGCAACACAAAAGAAACGGTCAGCCAGATCAAGGTGTGTGCGATATACGACATGCGGTTCACTCGAATGAACCGTTTGCTTTGAGACAAGAGAACAGAAACAGTTCAGTATAACAAGATAATTGTACCGTGGCAACCGTCCACCGCCTCTTTGCATTTCCCTCTCAATTTGGAACTGCTGTCGCACGCTCTTCCTCCCTCCATTTGCCTTCACCCTTCCTTCTGCTATTATTCGTTCGTCTTCTCCATGGAGGGAACAGTACAAAAACGACCCCTTTATTCTTGGCCCGATCTGAAATATGACATGGTAGAGGAACTCATTGATCGGTGCGACATCATCACCTCGGCCAGCATGGCAGGTTCGTTCAAGTCCATTCTCGACTCAACAAATAACATCATTGCGAAGAACCCAAAGTCGGTGTCAAAACCGACACATCTTGGGTAGGGGGGGGGCTCAAGCTATGAGTCTAAGGATCAATGGTAACAAGAGACAATGGGGACACGGTGTTTACCATGTTCGGTCCCTCTCAAAGGAGGTAAAACCCTATGTCCTGCTTGATTGTATTCGATGAGTATAGGGGTTACAAGAGTTGATAAACCTCGAGATCGTAATGGCCAAACCCTAGCTGTCTAGCCTATGATTATTCTGATCCCCTTTGCGGACTAAACCCTCCAGTTTATATAAACACTGGAGGGGCCTAGGGTTGTACAAAGTTGGTTCACACAGGAAAGGAGTATTACACCCGGACACCAAACTTGCAGTTCTACACACATAGGAGTCCTGCCCAGACACGGGAGGTGGTCTTCTGCTTCGCCTTCACGACCCATCAGTCTGGCCCATATCGAATAGACCGGACACCTGACGACCTGTCGTGGGTTTGTCACGACAGATGTCCTCGTGAAAGGACTTAGTCGTGGAGCCATCGCTGCGTGTTAGCTTAAAGGGGTTAAACTGGACAAGGGACACGAGGGTTTTTATACTAGTTCGGCCCCTTCGATGAACGCAAAAGCCTACGTCTAGTTGTGTTTGGTATTGCTGGGGTTTCGATGACCAAGGAGCGAATCCTCTTTGCCTTACTCTCGAGTTGTTGTCTGTTGTCCCTAAACCATTGCCAGGTCGTCCCTTTATATACACAGGTTGACGCCTGCCGGTTTACAGAGTCCCGAGGCCAGATCATAAACGTGTTCGGCTCGGTCTCTATCCTTCCTATCTTACAATGCAAGTTACATGAGAAAGTCGGTTTACATCTATAGGCCTTAACTCGCCTTTGGGCCTTGGGCCTTCGTAAAGTGCCACCATCCTTACGTCTTCATGGGCTTCTAATCTTCTTGGAGTTAATCCGGCTACTCCTGGCTGGTTCACGTCTAGTAGTAATATCCCCAACATTAGGCCCCAGATTGATTTGAACTTGCTCATGTCAATCTTCAACACTTCGAAAAATTCTTCCCTTGCATCTTCACCTTGATCTTGTAAACCGCCATGATGTCATACTCCAGGATCATGTTAAATCGCCATGATGTCATCTTGTTATTTAGAAATGATAGATCTCACCTTCAGTTAATGAGCCTCCGACAATCGAGGCGACCGCTCCTGTTAGGTATCCAATATTCTGGCCCCTTGATTCTCGCGCATGTTACCTCCCCCCTTTACCTTATAAATAGGGCCACGGGTCATTTCCTTTTTTCCCCTCCATCTCTTCGCTTCTTCTTCCTCCTCGCGCCGCTTCTGCACCCGAGCGCCGCCGTCGTCGCCGAGCTTCACCTCCGCCTCTCTGTTGGCCGCTGCATCGATCTGGTTGCACCAGAGAGCCGCGGCGTACCTCCACTGCTTCAACAGCCGCTGTATGTCCTTCCCTTTCCTCCTTTGTAGATCTACCTATGGTTTCCTTGTTCATCAAAGTTCATCGAGGCTCCAACACTGTTCTTCCCTGGTCCTCCTTAGTCCATGGATAAAAACCTCAAGCTTGATGTATTCCGTGTAATGGCTTATCTTCTTTTACCACAACAAACCCTTATGCGCATAAAAACTGATCTGGACCTTTGTGAACCGCTTCGGGACCAACCTTTTTAGGTCTAAATCTTTTTGCTTTTCCTGTCTTACGATAGATCCAAAATTTCCATGTAACCTTGTGAAACCTATTTTACCTTACTTAGTTGTTCTTGCCTTAGATCTGTATCCTCTTTATCACATAGGCGGTTTACCTTTGTAGAAAGCAATCTATCACATACCATTAGTCCCCTTGTAAACCGGCAATCCCTTTATCTCCGTTGTCATACTCCAGTTTAACAGTATGCGTATACCTTTGTTCCATTTACCGCTTTGTCATTCATTATTGTATTAGCCTCCAGTTTACGAAATTTACATACTTGGATTTCTTTATCCCGTTGCACCTTATGAACCACCATGAATGAATTGTAAACCGGTTGTGGGAGTCTTGGATTAGGGGGTCTCCGGACAGCCGGACTATCTCCATTGGCCGGACTGTTAGAGTATGAAGATACAAGATTGAAGACTTCGTCTCGTGTCCGGATGGGACTCTACTTGGCATGGAAAGAAAGCTAGGCAATGCGTATATGGATATCTCCTCCTTTGTAACCGACCTTGTGTAACCCTAACCCTCTCCGGTGTCTATATAAACCGAAGGGTTTTAGTCCGTAGGACAACAATCACAACATACAATCATACCGTAGGCTAGCTTCTAGGGTTTAGCCTCTTTGATCTCGTGGTAGATCTACTCTTGTAACACCCATATCTTCAATATTAATCAAGCAGGACGTAGGGTTTTACCTCCATCAAGAGGGCCCGAACCTGGGTAAAACTTCGTGTCCCTTGCCTCCTATTACCATTCGTCCTAGACGCACAGTTCGGGACCCCTACCCGAGATCCGCCGGTTTTGACACCGACATTGGTGCTTTCATTGAGAGTTCCTCTGTGTCGTCGCCGTTTGGCTTGATGGCTCCCACTATCATTGGTAGCAATGTGGTCCACGGTGAGACTTTTCTCCCCGGACAGATCTTCGTATTCGGCGGCTTTGCACTGCGGGCTAATTCGCTTGGCCATCTGGAGTAGATCGAAAGCTACGCCCCTGGCAATCAGGTCAGATTTGGAAGTTTGAACTACACGGTCGACATCCGCGGAGACTTGATCTTTGACGGATTCGAGCCACAGCCGGGCGCGCCGCACTGTCTCGATGGGCATGACCTAGCTCTGCCACCGGACGGTACTCTAGAGGCCGCGCCCACATCAGCTCCGACCCTTAGCTCGGAGCCAACTGCACCAATCGAGGACGGGTGGCTAGACACCGCCCCAGGGGCTGCAGTCTCGACGGCGATCGAGCCAAATACCAGCATAATCCTCTGCGCAGCCCGTGACTCCAAGGTGCCGGACTCTCTTCCGGACCCCAAACCATCCGCGCCCCTGCCAATCGAATCCGAGTGGGCGCCGATCATGGAATTCACCGCCACAGATATCTTTCAGCACTCGCCCTTCGGCGACATTCTGAATTCACTAAGGTCTCTCTCTTTGTCAGGAGAGCCCTGGACGGATTATGGCTAATAGGACTGGGATGCGGATGACGAAGAAATTCGACGCCCACCCACCACCCACTTTGTAGCCACTGTCGAGGATTTAACCGACATGCTCGACTTCGACTCCGCAGGCATCAACGGTATGGACAACGATGCGGGAGGCGAAGATGAACCACCGCCCACAGGGCGCCGGACGTCCACTTCATCATATGACGTATACATGGTGGACACACCAAAAGAAAACGACGATGAGGAACAGAAGGACGCACTGAAGTCTTGTTCCCTCGAGAAGCAGTCAAAGCGGTGGCGCAAGCGCCGCCCCAAATCCCGCCTCGCCAAAAATAACGACCACACAGACCCAGCATTGGAGCAGGGCGAATCACTGCCGGACCATGGCAATACGGAAAATCAAACCGAACAAACCAATTCTGTCAAAGATAATAGTCTGGACAACACAACGCCGGACAGGCACCCGGAGCAACAGAATGCCCGTCAAAGGCTTGTTGCCACCGCGAGGAGCCTAAAAAAGCAGAAGCAACGGCACAAGGCTGTGCAGGACACACTCCAAATCAGATGGAGTAAAGTACCCAACACAGCAGCGAAGTACGCCGATAATCGCCCCACAAAAAGCTACCCAAAGCGGAAATTGCTACCTGAATTCGATGAGGAGGCCTCAGACCCCTCACAACCAAAAATCAAAACGGCCACCTGGCCGGATAGACGACCTCACGGCCAACCTCACGTGGCAAACAACGCCACTCACAAGTCAACACGCGACCCACGCGAGGGCTCGCACCAAAAGGACGGTGCAACCAGATCCATCTATGGACCACGCAAGCGCGCCCAGCTTACAATGTAACACAACAAACATCCGAACAACGCGGTACACCTAGATACAGGGGTGCCGCACACCCCCTATGTTTCACCGATGACGTGCTGGATCATGAATTTCTAGAGGGATTCAAACCTGTAAACATAGAGGCATACGACGGAACAACAGACCCTGGGGTCTGGATCAAGGACTATGTCCTCCACATCCATATGGCTCAAGGAGATGATCTCCACGCCATCAAGTACTTACCCCTCAAGCTCAAAGGGCCAGCCCGCCACTGGCTTAAAGGCCTCCCCGAAAACCCCATTGGAAGTTGGGAAGAGCTTGAAGACGCTTTTCAGGCAAATTTCCAAGGAACTTATGTCCGGCCTCCGGACGCGGATGATTTGAGCCATATAACTCAACAGCCCGGAGAGTCAGCCCAAAAACTTCGGAACATGTTTCTTACTAAAAATAACCAAATTGTCGACTGTCCGGACGCTGAAGCATTGGCAACTTTTAAACATAGCGTCCGTGATGAATGGCTCGCCAGACACCTCGGCCAAGAAAAGCCGAGAATGATGGCAGCATTAACAAGCCTCATGACCCGCTTTTGCATGGGTGAGGACAGTTGGCTAGCCAGATGCAGCATCAGCGACCCCAGTACATCCGAAGTTAGAGATGGAAACAGGAAATCACGGAGCAACAACAATAACAAACGCCGAAACAAAGGAGACAACATGAAGAGCACGACAGTAAACGCCGGATTCAAAAGCTCTCAGCTAGGTCAGAAGCCGCCCTCTAAAGTCGCCAGAGACGAACTTTCCAGCTTGAATAAAATTCTGGACCAAATATGTCAGGTCCATAGCACCCCTGGCAAACCAGCCAATCATACCCACAAAGAATGTTGGGTCTTCAAGTAGTCCGGCAAGCTCAACGCCGTACACAAGGGGGAGGATACACCAAGCGAAGATGAGAATGAGCCTCTCAAGGAAGCCGCTGGGGAACAAAAGAAATTTCCACCAGAAGTCAAAACAGTAAACGTGCTACACGTGATCAATGGAAAAAACAAAACGGCACTCCCAGAAAAATACGCCCGAAGGCCTATCACCGCGGAGTCCTGCCACTGGTCGTCTCAACCGATCACTTTCGACCATCATGATTACTCAGCAAGTATCTGGCGTGCAGGATGGGCTGCCCTGGTATTAGACACAATAATTGGCGGATACCGCCTCGCACAGGTCCTGATGGACGGTGGCAGTAGTCTAAACCTGATATACCAAGATACAATCCGTGAAATGGGGATATACCCAACAAAAATTCGCCATAGCAATATTACCTTTAAAGGAGTAACGCCAGGCCCAGGGGCTCATTGCATGGGCTCCCTGCTACTAAACGTTATATTCGGCTCCCCCGATAACTTCCGTAGCGAACATCTAACCTTCCACATCGCTCCGTTCCGAAGTGGCTATCAAGCACTACTCAGACGCGAAGCTTTTGCGCGCTTTAATGCAATACCACACTACGCTTCCCTCACACTCAAGATGCCTGGTCCACGTGGCATCATTCCAGTGAAAGGAAATATTAAGCGATTTCTGTGCGCCGAAGAGCGTGCGGCTGCCTTAACAGCCGCACACTAAAAACGGCCTCACCAACTAATTAGCAGGTCCCCTATTACAACACAAGGGGCTCAACATGCGCATACAAGTGGTAATTCTTACTCACCTTGAATTCTACATGGTTAATTTAAAAAACTATCCTTTTAGATGACAGCTTTTTTACCTAAGCTCCTCTCTTTTATAGATAATCATCGTGCTAGACCCGTCCAGGATACGGCACAACGGAGACACAGGCATAGACGTGCAGCAGGGACCCGCTCCAAGGATTCTTTTTAGATTAAGACCCTGCGTAGACCTTTTTTACTGTCTCTTGTTGATACATATCCACCTAATTCTCAGCACAATTGAGAAGGATGCTGACGCCTTGGCATGTGGCCACGTCAGAATAACGCACGTACCTGGACACAAGGGGCTTCTTACAAGCGGCACTATTTCGGCCCGGTTTATACCATAAATACCGAATACCTTAGGGAGTGTTCGGCATCGCGAGTTTGGCCTTATATGCATCAGCTCCGGATCATTGTCTTTGGTCAAATGTTGGGTTTGCCCGGCTCCTGTGTTTTGGTGCCTTACGTTCCGCTTTGCCGGCTAAGGTAGCACCAGGAGAACTACTGCGATTGTGCCCTGGTTCATCCGGACGAGCGCCTCACTAGAGAAAGCCGAAAACTGACTGTCATGATATAGCGTGAGACTGGTCAACCACTCGATGACCTATCGGAATGTTAGAATTCCTCCGCCTTAAGAAGGGCCGTTTTCCAGCCAGGCATATGTGCACCCCGCGATCGGGAGAGTGCGGAGCCACCAGGGGCTATCTAGTAGCCCCACTGTCAAACTCCTATGGCTAAGTGAAAGTGTTCAAGCATTATAGTTCGGTTGCCTCGCTCGCTGCGCTATCACCTCCTTATCAGGACCAAGATGTTGGGTTAAGTGTGAACACACGTTTTTTGCGAGCACCTCCGCATTATATGTGTGGGGGTTGAAGCCGACGACTGCAATCTTTCAGGTTATACACATGTATACATAAACGGCCGCACAGGAGGCATCATACTACTTTCAGGCAAAAGTATAAACACGGCCTTATAAAAACTTCATAAAAGTATTATGTTTACAATGAGAATACATATCACTCAAACATAATATTTTTCGAGCACTGGGCCTCTATCAAACGAGAACCCTCGAGAACTTCCTCGAAATAGTGTTCGGCAGCCACACGGCCTAGGGCCGAACCCTGCGCCGCAACAGTGGTAGCGTCCATCTCCGCCCAATACGTTTTAACACCGGCAAAGGGCCATCCACGAGCCTTCTATGCACGCCGACCTCTTCATTGCATTAATGCGCGGCACCGCATCAAGGAGCTGCTGCACTAAGCTGAAATAGCTGTTCGGCTTAGGCCCTTTCGGCCATAATTGATCCACAACAGACCTTATTGCGAGTCCGGACAACCTATTCAGTTCGGCCCATTCGGCCAGCTGGTCAGTCAATGAAAGCGGACGCTCTGGAACGTGGAATTGCGTCTAGAACAGCTTGTCCACTTCACGATCTGTCTGACCTTGGAAGTACTTGGCCGCATCGGCAGCGCTCGCCGCCAAATCCATATACGCATCTGCTGAGTTCCACAGCCAATCCAGAGGGGCATACCGTGGATCTCCGAACTTCCTCCGTAACATGAAGGGTTTTCCAGCCGCAATATCCCCGGCTTCCCGCAGCTCCTCCTTCTTCGCTCTCATAGCAGAACAGGTGTCTTTGTCTGCCGCCGAGGCCTTCTCAAGGTCCGTTGCCTTCGCTTGGTTCTCTTTCTCAAGGACCCGACAACGGTCGGCAGTGTCTTTCAATTCTACGACCATCTTGGCCATCTTCTCTTGGCTCTCGCAATGTGCGGCCTTCTCGGCTTTCAACTCTTCGGCCGCCTTCAAAGCAGCCGCATTACTACTCCTCGCTTGTTCCTTGGCTCGGGCAAGTTCCGCCCGCAAGGCTTCCATGGTGGAAGCCCCATCTGCAGTCACAACATATTAAAGATACTGGCATTATGTTGCTCTTACTATGTGGCGTTCACCGGATAATAACACTTACCATGTGCCTCGTCAAGCCTCTTGTTAACAAGCTCGATGTCGGCGTCTGCCGCATCCAGTTGCCGTTTTAATTGGGCAAACTCCCTAGTCCGGCTAGCCACCGGAGCTCCCACCACCTGCACATAAAAGCAGATTGGTTATTGCCTGGGAATTTGATCCTCTGTTCGCCGCCGTTCTCGACGACAACCAGAGTCTCAGGGGCTACTATAACATGTGCAGTACTATCACATATTATCTCACATACCTCAAAGCCTGTCAATAGACTCATAAAGGCTTCATGTAACCCACTTTCAGCGGACGAGATTCTCTCCATCATCGTACCCATCAGCGTACGGTGCTCTTCTGAGATGGCCGCTCGCCCCACCAACTCCCTCAGAACGTCCGACCGCACACTAGACGGTGCCGGACTCTTTCGTATGCTCTCTTCGGGAGCCGGACACTGGGGACTTCTGGGGTCTACGGGACTATCTTCTAGCCTCACCGGATCCGGAGAGGCCCTCGGCGACGACACTTCGGGGTCGCCCGCTTCTGGAGCGGAGGAGTCCGGGGGAGGCGTTTCGCTCTCCATCATCTCCGGAAGAAGATCCCCCGAAGACGAACTCATTTGAGAGGGGCTGAGGCCCGAACTGCAAGATATATGCGGTGGTTGTTTTCTAAGAGGAAAAAGATAGCATACTCTTGCTATTAAAATATTTTGGATCACTTACGACTCATTGGAGGGCAGATCCCCTCGCGGACTTTGTGCGGCAAAAGCACCCCCCGAGGCAGGACCCTTTGTGGGAGACTTCTTCTCCCGTTTGGAGGTTTCGGCTTCCGGATCCTCGGAAGCAGTCCTTTTCCTCCCCCGGTCGTCCTCCTTTGTGGAAAGGCTCATTCCCTCCGTCGGAGCGGGTAGCGATGGGGGCCCGCATCCGCCCGTATTATACCCCTCGGTATCTTCCTTCAAGGGTTCCGGGCAAGGTGCGACCTCGAGCATCTTCTCCAATACCGGATTTTCCAAACCCTCAGGGAGGGGGGCCGAACACCGAATCATCTTCGCCTTCGTTAGCCAGTCCTGGTCAAAAAGCAAACTCTCAAAAATAACCTCGAATAAAAGACAGTGTGTTCGGCTAGAGGATTTCTTACTTGTTCAGCGACGCGATTACTGCTCAGGCCCACGTCCTCGGTGATATCCGGACACTCCACTTGAGGTCCGAAGAATGACTTGTACATCTCCTCGTGCGTCAGGCCGAGGAAACTTTGAATGGCACGTGGTCCCTCTGGGTTGAACTCCCACAAGCGCAGGGGCCGGTGTTTGCATGGCTGGACTTGACGAACCAACATAACTTGTATTACCGCAACCAAATTAAAATCTCCCTCGAAGAGATCTCTGATGCGGCTTTGCAGTATAGGCACGTCCTTTTTATACGCAAAACAAACCGCCCGCTGTGAGTATTCTTCCTCCGCTTTACAATTAATATCCTGACACTGTATAATCCTTGAATATCCTTCTTTTTACCTTTAAAACAAGGTGATGATCCGTTTTGGAAGAATAAACCTCAAGAGAAGGCGGCAAAACCTTCCCGCCCTAAAACCAAAGCCGTCAAGAAAAGCACAAAGCGGAAGGTATCTGAACGCATCAGTATGGAATTGGACGACGACCCGGATGAACCAGAAGTTGATGTAGAACTTGATTCACTTGGTTCCCTTTTCATGCATCTCATTGACAATGACACTTATCAAGAGGACGTGGAGGGCAGCCAAACTGATGATGCAGAGGTAATTATCCTTTCCTCCGGTTTAGACTCTCTGCCAACTCAAAAAATCCGTCAAGCGGTTCGGAAAGTAAGCTTTTCACATCATCTTGCTCACTTGGATCCAACATTTATTTTGAAGAAGCAGCAACACGAGGCTCGCCGCACAACCCGGCACAGCGGCCAAAAGGTCACTTCGGCCGGTTTACCTGACACCCTGGTTCGAAAGCGCCGATATGAGGTCTCACCCACTTTTGACAATTCTTATCCCAAGGCAGGTTATTTCCGACAACCTCTTAATCCGTCCGATTCGAATTATCAGGTGACACCTCCCTCATCCTCTGGCGAGTCAACAGCGACCCAACTTCCTCCTCTCAAAACTGTAGCTGGGTAAGTCCTTGAACCCCTTCTTTCGATGTTTCCATACTTTATATACTATGCTTAACTTTCGCATCTTTTCCTGTTGTAGAGCCAAAGCCAGACCTAGCAAAAAGGCTTAGGTGAACAATCAGCCCAAAGACCAGGTGGTTCTTGAACCGGAGCAAACGGTTGAACCAGAACAGACGGTTGAACCGGAGGGTCCAAATCCTGAAGCTACTTTTGATGAACCACCCCCTCAAGATCACAATACTGATGAACAAGCAGAAGTTGATACTGCTGTGCCTGATGAAGAACCGTCAAATCCCATCCAGACTGGTAACAGATCTTCTAGTCTGGTGAGAGCCACTGACACTCCATCAACTTCAGAAAAGGCTACTGGAGACAAAGAAGGCGAGGTTATCATTACTGGTATGGGTCACACCTCTCCTAGCCATCCTGTAATCTTGGCCAAACATAGTGCCAAGGAGGAGCGTGCTGCCATGGAAAAAGGCAAATGGAGCACCGACTTGTCAAGCTACGCCCATATCAGCGCTGACGAGCTCCACTCCAGTTTTCTAAACCGTCTCCACTCAAACCGTGATTATGAAGCCGGTTTGGTGAACCTGATGAAAGAGCGCTATGAGGTATTTCCATCACTTTCCTTTCTTAAATCCAAAGTACAAGCATCAACCCCAGTAGCCCCCAAGGGCCGGCTTATGATGGCAATCATAAACCGGGACTGTATAATACCTTAACTCTTGCAAACTTGTCCTCCATATACCAACTGATCTTTTGAAGTAAATCAGACGTGATCATTGTATTCCTGTAGTTTTCGCTTGTGTAGTCCCCAAGGTCCGGTTTAGCTTTCCAAGGTGAACCTGGTCTTTAATCTGTGCATGCATTTGAACAGATGTACATTAGCCCCCAAGTGTCAAGGATAATGCTTGCATTGTACTTGAGACTTGCAAATAATAGTTTGGTGATAGAACAAATAGGCAATAGCCCCCAAGTACAAAGTGCATAACTTGTTATACGCTTGGTACTTCAAAAATACACATCTCATTGTTGATATATCTTGCCTTTGTTGGCCGAGCTGAGTAAAAGGGATGCTCAAACCGCTGACCTTCAGGAGAACGTCAAATCTCAGCAAGACAAATGCCTTAACAGCCATGGAAATGGTGAAAGAGACCTTTAAGAAAGAGCGTGCAGACTGGGAGACGGAAAAGGCCGGTTTAACAAAGAAGGCCGAGGACGCAGAGGCAGTCCTGAGGCCGGTGGTTGAAGAACTGACCGGTTTAAAGCGGCAAATTAATGCCATGACTTCTGCTGTGTTTGGTAAGTACTCTCTCATGAAGCCTTTGTAATTCGTAATATCTTATCAATGGCTGGTTCACTGATGTTTAACCATGACAGGGACCCGCATTACTCATCTAGGCTCCGACATGCGGGTGAAACTTAAAGCGGCCTACACTTTGATAGAACAGCTGTTTTCTGGATCCCAGCGAGCCATTTGCACTGTAGCTTATAACAAGCCCCCGCCATCGCTGATAAAAGAGACTATCGAAAAGCTGTCCATGCTGCCTGCCCGGATCGACGAACTGAAGAAATCAGCCGCAAGGTCAGGTGCACTGACCGCACTAATCCGGGCCAAGGCGTGGATTCCGGATCTTGAACCAGCTGATATCATCAAAGGATATCCTGGTGTGAAAGAAGACGGTTCAGACTTCAATAATGACGATCTCCGAAGGCTGACAAAGGAGATGCGGCCTATAGCAAGCAAACTGGCGGAGGACACATATCTGTCACATTTTCAACCGGTTTACGATGCTGAAGGGAAAAGACAGCCCGCACTAATTCATAGTGTAGAAGAGCTTGTTCCGCCAATCCGTAAGCATACTTACGCTCCTGATATTGACCCTTCCAACCTTATTCATGAAGAAGCTATTTTTCAAGCCTTAACTGGAATCGACTGGTCAACGCCTGATTTCTAGCGACTAGGGAGGGATGAAGAGAATACGCCCACTCAAGATGACCCTCAATCGTCAAGCCGTCTAGATGAGGAATCCTAAACCGGTGGCCGGTTTACCAGTTGCAGTCTTCCGCTGTTGAAAACACTTATTCATTTGGTAGTGAAAGCACCTTGTAATAGGATAGTATGAACACCTTATCTTCCATGCCATCGAGCATGTTTGTGTTGCTTAATACTGAAAACTTGTCCTTCCTATGGGATCTATTTATGCATAGTCCATTATGATGTATGTTCCTGCATATAAGAACTTGAAAGCGTCCTAGTGGTTTACCACTTGACGGGTCATGATGCCCAAAAAATATATACATAACTTGGATGGATAACTAAGACTTGTATTAACTAGATATAAAATGATACCTGTGATATACCTTCGTTGGCTGACCAACTGTTGGTATAATAGGAGTGAAAATACCCATCTGTAGGGTTGATGACTCCTTTCCCTCTTGCCAGTTCATGTAAGACCACACCGGTTTGTTCGTATAATGTTGGTGACCTGTAGCCAAAACCAGACTAGTGCAATTTACTGCCGGTTTAGAACTGATCATGTACTGACAACTGAGCGTTGAAAGCCATGCCGGGTTGTAATAAACACCGGTTTATCAGAAATATTCATAAATCCCTTATCAAAAGGTATTAAAAACAGCAAATCAAAAAGAAATATACAAGGCTTTTCATGGGCTGGCAGGCCCTAAATCGAGGCTTTTCATGGGCTACCAGGCTGCTGAGTTAAACCATTTTGCAAAGCCTTTTAAGATGGACCTCAATCTTTAACCAATCACCGTTTTAACTTTGACAAGTTCAGGGTCCATGAGATTGACTTGTCAAACGTTCGATGGGTCATACCAGCTTTACCTTGACGGAGTGGCTTACTTAAAGAGGTAGGATAACCCGGGGTTTTAGGTGAATACACCTGGCTTCCAAGCCTGGCTTGATAGCCTATTAGAAGGGTGCAAGCTCGTTGTTCTTTGAGAAGCAAGGAGCCCCTAGGTAATATTCGAACTGTGCTTTGTGGTTACCTATGTTTGAGTTGTGCTTGATGCAACAGACTCTCTTTGGTTCCACATAATTTCCTTTTGGCTTTAAGCCTATCAAGAGGAGTAGCTATGGTCTGAAGATAACCAAGCCCCCTAGTGATATCCCTTTTTGGTTTTAAACCGATCAAGAGATGTAGCTATGGTTCGGATACGACCAAGCCCCCTAGTGATATTCCTTTTTGATTTTAAACCAATCAAGAGGTGTAGATATGGTTCGAATACGACCAAGCCCCCTAGTGACTTTCTTTATATCTGTGTGGCCTTATGGGTCGGGTTAATAAAACTCCGCTTTGTCAGTAGAAACCCCTGTGAAACCACACATGATGTAAAAAAGGAACAGAGACCATGCTTTAGCCGAGGCTCCGGTTTATTATATAATATATACATTGTCATAAGTACGTACATAAGAAGAGTCTGTGGCTCAAGTATAGTAAGGCCTAAGAAGGGCTATATTCCACGGCCGCTTTGTCTCCTCCTCCGATTTACGTGAGTCTTTGTGCTCTCGAACATCGATAAGGTAGTATGACCCGTTGTGTAAATTTTTGCTGACCACAAAAGGTCCTTCCCAAGGTGGGGATAACTTGTGCATATCAGTTTGATCCTGGATGAGCTGGAGCACCAGATCACCCTCTTGAAAAGTTCTGGTTTTAACCCAGCGGCTATGATAACGCCGGAGATCTTGTTGATAAATCACCGAATGTGCCGCTGCAAGATCACGCTCCTCATCTAACATGTCCAGTGAGTCCTGACGTGCCTTCTCATTGTCAGCTTCAACATAAGCCGCCACACGGTGCGAGTCATGACGGATGTCACTAGGAAGAACCGCCTCTGCTCCATAAACCATGAAGAAAGGTGTATAACCCGTCGCTCTATTTGGTGTGGTGTTGATACTCCATAACACAGAAGGTAACTCCTCCACCCAACAACCCGGTGTCCACTTTAAAGGAACCATAAGCCGGGGTTTGATACCTCTCAAAATTTGTTGATTTTCCCTCTCAGGCTGACCATTATACTGGGGGTGAGCCACTTACGCTATATCAAGCCGGATGTGCTCACGTTGGCAAAATTCCTCCATCTCACCCTTAGACAGATTAGTACCATTATTCGTGATAATGCTGTGTGGAAAGACAAACCGGAAGATCACCTTCTTGATGAATTGAACCGCCGTGGCTGCATCACACTTACTGACTGGCTCTGCCTCTACCCACTTGGTAAACTTGTCAACCGCCATCAACAGGTGGGTCTTTTTGTCCTCGGATATCTTAAAGGGTCAAACCATATCGAGCCCCCAAGTTGCAAATGGCCAAGTGATTGGAATCATTCTCAACTCCTGAGCCAGAACATGAGCGCGGCGTGCAAATTTCTGATAACCGTCACACCTTTTGACTAAATCCTCAGCATCAGCATGAGCCGCCAGCCAATAGAAGCCATGACGAAAAGCCTTAGCCACCAAGGATTTTGAACCGGCGTGGTGACCACAATCTCCTTCGTGGATTTCTCACAAAATCTCACAACCCTCTTGAGGAGACACACAACGCTGAATTACTCCTGTGATGCTGTAACGATGTAACTCCCCATTGATAATGGTCATTGTCGGTGTCAAAACTGGCGGATCTCGGGTAGGGGGTCCCGAACTGTACGTCTAAGGTGGATGGTAACCGGAGGCGGGGGACAAGATGTTTACCCAGGTTTGGGCCCTCTTGATGGAGGTAATACCCTACTTCCTGCTTGATATTTCTTGATAATATGAGTATTACAAGAGTTGATCTACCACGAGATCGTAGAGGCTAACCCTAGAAGCTAGCCTATGGTATGATTGTATGTTGTCCTATGGACTAAACCCTCCGGTTTATATAGACAACGGAGGGGGCTAGGGTTACACAAGGTCAGTTACAAGGGAGGAGATTTACATATCCGTATTGCCTAGCTTGCCTTCCATGCCAAGGAGAGTCCCATCAGGACAAGGGACAAAGTCTTCAATCTTGTATCTTCATAGTCCAACAGTCCGGCCAAAGGATATAGCCTAGCTGTCTGGAGACCCCCCAATCCAGGACTCCCTCAGTATCCCCTAAACTAGGCTTCAATGACGACGAGTCCGGCGCGCAGTATTGTCCTCGGCATTGCAAGGCGGGTTCTTGCTCCGAATACTCCATAGAAGATCTTGAGCACAAGGATAGTGTCCGGTTCTGCAAAATAATTTCCATATACCATCGTAGATAGAATAATATTTTCACAAATCTAATCAGCTGACGCGTTTAGCAACGTCACATCATGTCATGGCTCGGTCATTATTCGAACCGTTTTCCTCAACCAGTACCGCACATATCGCGAGGCGGTTTTCTTGACACGTCTAGTCGAAGCAGAGATCATGTCCCCTTATCACGGGGTTCTCATCAATACGGGTATGGGTAACCCAACCGCGCCATCAATTACGGTGCTCGGGGAGTAAGCGAGTTTAACAGGTAAGTGGGGAGGTGCATCGCCTCCTCCGCCCTTATAAAGGGACAAAGATTCACCCTTTTTACCCACACCCTCCTTCTCCTAGCTTATCCATTCTCACGCACTCGAGCTCCAACGCCCAAGTTCGCGTCTTTCTCCTCAAACCACTCCAGTCATGTCTGGAGCGGGAGGCAAGTGGATGGTCTCCTCCGTCACGGCGGAGGACATCACAAAGCTACGGGCAGCCGAATATCTTGCCGCGGACATCGCGCACCGGCTGCCAGCTGCGGGGCAGATCATCCCTACGCCCGAACCCCATGAGAGGGTAGTTTTCCTTACCCACTTTGTCCGCGGACCGGGATTTCCTCTCCACCCGTTATTCCGCGGGCTCATGTTCTACTACGGGCTGGATTTTCATGATCAGGCCCCCAATTTCGTCCTCAACATCTCGGCGTTTATCGTCGTGTGCGAGGCCTTCCTCCGCATCAGGCCCCACTTCAGCCTGTGGCTAAAAACCTTCAATGTCAAACTGAATGTGGTGGTCGGCCAGCAAGCAGAGTGCGGAGGCGCCATGGTGGACAAAATGCCCAACGTCACCTAGCTAGAAGGCTCCTATGTGGAGACCATAAAGGGGTGGCAATCGGGGTGGTTCTACATCACCGAGCCGCACGACACCAACTGGGTGGCGGCCCCCAAATTTCGATCTGGAATCCCCACGCGGCTCACTTCCTAGAAAGAGAAGGGCCTGTCCTGGGGTTCTTCGGTAGAGCTGACCGGACTCCAGACCTGCATCAGGAACATGATGAGCAAGAAAATCAAACTAGTCAACGTGGTCCAGGTCATGCTCTTCCGCCGGATTCTCCCGTGCCAACGACGGGCATTCAATTTGTGGGAGTTCTACCCGGCCCAGCACCAAATGCTGCAAGAACTCCTCAGCACGACGCACGAGGACGTCTGGAAGGTGCAGTTCAAAGGCGCCAAGGTGCCTCCTTCCCTCTCCGAGGATCGCAGACTCAGCGCAAAGCACCGCGCTAATCCGGTAAGTTTTCGTACCTCGCAGGGTATTTATTTGCCCTGGTTAAATGATGTGCTGGACCTAAGCTCTCTTGCCATTAACAGGACTTGATAAAGATAGCGGAGCAGCTTGATTCCCCACCCCCTCTGCCTGAAGGTCCCTCAGATGCTCTCCTGGCGGAGATGCTGACTCCGGCTCCTTATGAGGTGCCGGCGAAGAAGACCAAGAAGAAGGCCACGGGGACCCAAAAGGGTCTCCGGCGCAAGGTTGTATCGGACTCATCTGACGATGACTCCGACGCGCCCTCCTCCCATATAAACGAGGAGGGGGAGGAAAGTTCTCTCCCCTGGACGGGGGAGACAAGAAAAGGAAGGCCGGCCCAACCAGGGAGGCCGAAGGGTCCAAGAAGGGAAGGACCCGTGCTCCGGACTGTTCCACGACGGCTGCCGACGGCGGCGACGAGTGGCTACCCAGGGTCAAGCCCCTAGCGTAGTCGTAAGTGTCCGGACACCATAGTACTTTATGGTATATTTTATTGTACTGCTTCTCCTCATGTAAAACATGATTATACAGTCCGTCCCGAGCTCATCTCGACGTATCCTCGTCGAGCGGCTCATTGGACTCGTCGGATATGAATAGTGGTTCTCCTTCGACCGCTTCCACCCCTCGCCCTACGGACAATGCCGAGGTGTTGTCCCAAAAGGCACTGAGCCAAGGGGAGGTGGTCCTGGAGGCGTCTCAAGGCGACCTCCCGGACCCTGGGTACCAAGGGAGCGAGGCTCCTACGGGCTCCGAGTTCGGCCCCCAGCCAAACATTGTGCCGGAACCTTCGATGGTTCCGGACTCCGGTAGGCGGTCCCCTGTTAAGGGGGGCCAACCACCCGTGTCGGTGTCCTCTGTCCATCCAGAGGCAGCGCTTCCATCGACGAAGAGCACCGCGCTATCATGAGTGCGGTGATCGAGAAGGTTCAGTCCGCCAAAAATGGGTTGACCAGAGCTTGCGCCGGCTTCCTGACAGGCTTTGAGGTAAAGAATCAAAAAATATATAAGAAAATATTACCGCATAGATAGTAGCCTCCTGACAGGCTTTGACGGAGTCGGTACCTTCGTGCATATCAATCAAAGTATCCCAAATTTCCTTTGCATTCTCAAGACGGTTGATTTTGTTGAATTCTTCGGGGCACAATCCGTTGAAGAGGATATCACAAGCTTGAGGTTGTATTGCAGCATTTTCAACTCTTCCGCGGTGGCTTCACGGTTCGGTTCTTTCCCATCAAAGAATTCACCTTGCAAGACAATACACACAATAGCCCAAACGGCGGGGTTATGTCCAAGAATATGCATTTTCATCTTATGCTTCCAACTAGCAAAATTAGTACCATCAAAGTAAGGACCTCTACGGTGATAATTTCCCTCGCTAGACGCCATACTCTCCTAGGTTGTGAAACCAAGGCTATGACCGCCAAAAGATATGGAAATCAAAGCAAATGGAGACCAAAGCTCTGATACCACTTGTAGGATCGAAAGTATGTCTAGAGGGGGGGTGATTAGACTACTTGACCAAATAAAAATCTAGCCTTTTCCCAATTTTAGTTCTTGGCATATTTTAGCTATCTTAGCACAAGTCAAGCAATCTCCACACAATTCAAGCAAGCATGCAAAAGTGTATATGAGCAGCGGAAAGTAAAGCACGCAACTTGCAAGAATGTAAAGGGAAGGGTTTGGAGGATTCAAACGCAATTGGAGACACGGATGTTTTTGTCGTGGTTCCGATAGGTGGTGCTATCGTACATCCTCGTTGATGGAGGCTTCAACCCACGGAGGGTAACTGTTGTGCGAGTCCACGGTGGGCTCCACCCACGAAGGGTCCATGAAGAAGCAACCTTGTCTATTCCATCATGGCCGTCGCCCACGAAGGACTTGCCTCACTAGCGGTAGATCTTCACGAAGTAGGCGATCTCCTTGCCCTTACAAACTCCTTGGTTCAACCCCACAATCTTGTCGGAGGCTCCCAAGTGACAACTAGCCAATCTAGGAGACACCACTCTCCAAGAAGTAACAAATGGTGTGTTGATGATGAACTCCTTGCTCTTGTGCTTCAAATGATAGTCTCCCGAACACTCAACTCTCTCTCACAGGATTTGGATTTGGTGGAAAGAAGATTTGAGTGGAAAGCAACTTGGGGAAGGCTAGAGATCAAGATTCATATGGTTGGAATGGAATATCTTGACCTCAACACAAGTGTAGGTGGTTCTCTCTCAGAAAATGTGTATTGGAAGTGTAGTTATGTTCTGATGGCTCTCTCCACGAATGAAGAGTGGGTGGAGGGGTATATATAGCCTCCACACAAAATCTAACCATTACACACAATTTGCCAAACTCGGTGGGACCGAATGGTTAAACTCGATCGGACCGATTCAGCAAACCTAGTGACCGTTAGGATTTTCGGTGGGACTGAGATGCAACTCGGTAGGACCGATATGGTTAGGGTTAGGGCATAACGTAATATCGGTGTGACCGATTAAAAAAACTCGGTGGGACCGATTTTGGTAATAAGCTAACCAGAGAGTTGGTCAGGTAAACTCGGTGGGACCGATTCGCTCATCTCGGTGAGACCGAAATGTTACAAAAGGGAAACAGAGAGTTTACATTGCAATCTCGGTGGGACCGATCGCTCATCTCGGTAAGACCGAAATGTTACGAAGGGAAACAGAGAGATTACAATCCCATCTCGGTGAGACTGAGATCCCTATCGGTGAGACCGATTTTCCTAGGGTTTGTGGCAGTGGCTATGACATTTGAAACTCGGTGGCGCCGGATAGAAAGAATCGGTGGGGCCGAGTTTGACTTTTGGTTTAGGTCATATGTGGATGTGGGAAGGTAGTTGAGGATTTTGGAGCATATCACTAAGCACTTTGAGCAAGCAAGCCATTAAGCAACACCTCATCCCTCCTTGATAGTATTGGCTTTTCCTATAGACTCAATGTGATCTTGGATCACTGAAATATAAAATGTAGAGTCTTGAGCTTCAAGCTTGAGCCAAACTTTTTGTCCTTAGAATTTTGAGGGATCCACTTTCCTCATCCATGCCATGCCATTCATTGAGCTTTTCCTGAAATGTTAATCTTGGAATAATGTTAGCTCAATGAGCTATATGTTGTTAGGAATTACCAAAACCACCCAGGGATAGTTGCACTTTCAATCTCCCCTTTTTGGTAATTGATGACAACATATAGATCAAAGCTTCCATAAATGACAATAAGAGTGAAAGACATTGTCGCTTTGAGAAGTATGTGAAAAGCAAGGGGTCCCCCTAAATTTGTGCATATCTTAAGATTTGCTTTGGGCTGCAAACGCACAATGAGTTAGGATAATGGGTTACTCTTCCATGTCACATACATCTTGGTGGAGCGCTCAAAAGATAAGAATTAAATACATGCACTCATCACCAAGCAAAGTGAATGATCATATAAGGATAAGTAAGATAATATCATCTAACAGGCATAAGTGTAGCTTATGATCAACCACATGATCATCAATGTCTCACAGATAATAGCATAGTATCTCAAGCAATCAAAAGCAACCAAAGTTCAACCAAGAAGACAAGAGAGAACAAAAGCAAACTCTCTCTCTCGAAGCCTATGATCTATACATTTTTCTCCCCCTTTGGCAACAAGTTACTTAAAAGTTCATAGAAAATGCATAGCACTAAAACGTCTCTCAGGCTTGGTCTTCAGGTGGTGGTGTCCGGAGAACTCCAAGAACGAAGGCTTCAGTCGAAGTAGACGGAGCTGCTGGGGTAGCTGTTGGAGCTGGTGGCACTAAAGCTATAGCTGGTGCAGATGAAGTGGCTCTGGCGTCTGTTACTGGCACTGCAGTTGATCTCTGAGCTCTAGGCACTCTGGCAAATGCATCAGTGGTTGTTCTGCCCTTCCTCTCCTGCATGTCATCCTGTAGCTGCTCCACAACTGACTGAATCTCAGTTAATTTGACATCTAAATCATAGAATTTTTGTTCCATGATTCTTTCCAGGCTCTCTTGGTTTTGAGTTAGGGTGGCCAACCCCTTCTCAATCCTCAGAGTTGATGCTACCAAATAACCAAGCTGGTCCTTCTTGCTTTTCAAAAAGTACTCAGATGCCTCCTCTTGAGTTGGCATCTTGGCAGCCTTCTCTTTCTTTGCTTTCTCCTTCTTCTCTTGAGCTTGTACTGATGATGGTTCATTCTCATTCATCACAACTTGATTGTCCTTGAAGTCTGGGTAGATAGGCAAGTGTTCCTTATCCAACAGGTATGTGCCTGTGCCCATCTTTGAGTTTATCAACTCCTGTATTTGTGGGGCATATCCACAACTTCTTTTCTGGTCTGCTGCAGTCCTCTTGATAGTCTCAACTATAAGGCTCATGACCTTGAACTTCTGTGGCACATCAAATATATGTAGCAAGTTAATTGCATGGCCTCTGATCATTCTGTGATCACCAAACTTGGGCAAGAGAGTGTGCCTAAGGATCCAATTGATTGTAGGTAGCCCTGACAGCAAGTGTTTTACTGACCCAAACTGGTGAGTCTCAAGATCATCTTCAGGAATCTCCTTGTACATGTTTGCCATAGAGTTGTGATCCATCTTCTTCTTGGCATAGACATCCAAGTCATCTTCTTCTTCCTTAGGAGCATTGATCAGATTTGCCCATTCCTCAATAGTTGAGTGGTACCTTGTACCTTCAGACATCCATACTATCCTGCCATCTGGATAGAAGTGTGTTGTGGAGTAGAATTGCATTATGAGCTCCTCATTCCACTTTGTGAGCTTCTGCCCAACAAAGTCTGCAACTCCACAAGCACTGAAGCTGTCAAACACACCAGGATAGTGTTCCTCATTTTCTGTGATATACTTCTAGTCGACCCACCTCATTTCACACACTATAGGCTTCTTGTCCAGCAGCACTGTCTCATAGAAATCTTGTTGTTCCTTTGTGTGGAACCTGTAATCAACATCGGTTCTTCTTCTTGTAGCATATCGGTCTGTCTCTCTCCATTTCCTCAGTCCCGAGTCTCTCCTGATCTTCATGTTCTCAGCCACAGGATGAGCATCATTGTGGTCTAGAATCTTGGGTTTGAGCTTCCTCGGGACTTGTCCTTCATCATCTTCATCAGCAGCAACTTCAGGCACTGGGGCCTTGTTCTTCTCAGCAGCTGGTATACTCCTGGTATTCCTCTTAGGTGTACTCTTGGGCTTGGAGGCTGCTTTGGGTGCTTCTTTGGGCTTTGATGAAGCAGCCCCTGTCCTGATAGCATCACCCATAAGCTTCTGGGCCTTAGGTGCTGGTGCAGCAACCTCTTCTTCCTCTTCCTCTTCAGAATCTCTCATGATTGAGGATCTCCCAAGAACTCTAGCAGTGGTCTTTTTGATCCTCCCCTTCCTCTTCTTCCCTTCTGCAGCAGCCTCTTTGGGTTCAGATCCCAAAGGGACTTGAGTAGATGCTCTGGCATTAGACATTGGAATTCTCTTTGCAGGAACCTTTTGCTTCATGCCTGGCTTGGTGGCAGTAGCAGTGCTATATTCCTTCTTAACCACTTTCTTCTTGGAAGTGGCCTCATCCTCAACTGCCACATAGTCTTCATCCTCAGACTCTGAAGTTTTCTTCTTCCTTGTTCTGGTGGCAGCTTTGGGCAAGTTGCTGGGAGTGCTCCTGCTACCATCATTTGAACTGCTAGAGGGACTAGTGCCCTCACTCAGGTGAACCTGCTCCTCTGACCTGTTCTAGCTGTCACTCTGATCAGACATATTGCAAACACTGACAGCAAACCCTGTGAATGAGCATAGATGAGATAGAGTGGATGAGCATCACAAAATGCAGAGGTTTTTGCAAAATAATGAGTCAAAAACTTAGTTTTAGTTTTCCACAGAAAGCATTTCGGATCAACCGATTTGTAAACTCGGTGATACCGAAGCAGCTGTTGGAACCTAAACTAGTGAACTCGGTCAGACCGAGTCACAATTCAGTGGCACCGAGACTACTAGGGTTTCACAAAGTCCTGAACTTGGTCACACCGATTTGCAATTCTTGGTCAGACCGAAAATTACATGTGCAATGGCCTGAGCCGAATCGGTGGTACCGAGTTCCACAACTCGGATGGTCCGATATGGTTTCGGCGGAAACCTAACCCTAAATTTTCAATTCAACTCTAATCTATGGAGTTTTTTGACTGGATAGAAGCATTTCAATCGTGGTAAGAATCATAATGAAGACAATGTGCTAGGAATCGGACGGGGATATCACTGTGATCGAGTCCATACCCTAGTTCGGCGATGAACTCGCTACGGCGGCAACAGCGGGGAAGAATTCCGTTGACGGCGGCGGAGACCAGCGACAAGAGGCGGCTGGCGACGAGGAGGACGATCCGAAGACCTAGGAGGCAGAGCGAGCTATGCGCGGGCGAAGGGGTTTCGGAGAAATTTCCAAAATTTTGCCCGTGAGTATATATAGTCTGACCTGTCGGTGTGACCGAGTGGAACAACTCGGTGGCACCAAGATTCATAACTGCAAGCAGTTATTGAAACTCGGTGTGACCGAAAGGTTCAAATCGGTTGCACCGAGATTGAAAACCTAGATCGACTTAGTGATCTCGGTATGACCGAAATGGAGGGATCGGTCAGACCGAAAAGCACAAAGAAGTTTTGGAAGTTTAAGTCTATGACGAATCGGGGACTCCGAGTGCTCCTCACACAGAGTGGTTCGAATCTGACTTGATCAAATTTTGTGATGTAGCATGAATAGATTTTGAGACGAGAAAAGCATAGATAGCCAGAGAGGGTTCTTAGGCATTCTTGTCCATCCACTTCGCAAAAGAAAGAAAAACAATCAATCAAAACAACAAGTGGATGTCCTCGAATGAGTGAAATATGCAATGAACATGCTCACACAATAAAATGGCAATTGAAATATGTGGCAAAGCATGCACAACCAATTCTAGCATCTATCAAACAATTTGCGATGACGAGGTCATCTATATATGAGTATATTGACTTAGGAGTCAAATGAGAACATTTGATCATAGGTCATACTCATTGAGGGAGTCCTGGATTAGGGGGTGTTCGGGTAGCCGGACTATACCTTCAGCCGGACTCCTGGACTATGAAGATACAAGATTGAAGACTTCGTCCCGTGTCCGGATAGGACTTTCCTTGGCGTGGAAGGCAAGCTTGGCGATGCGAATATTCAAGATCTCCTACCATTGTAACCGACTCTGTGTAACCCTAACCCTATCCGGTGTCTATATAAACCTGAGGGTTGTAGTCCGTAGGCAATCAACTCCATACACAACAATCATACCATAGGCTAGCTTCTAGGGTTTAGCCTCCTTGATCTCGTGGTAGATCTACTCTTGTACTACCCATATCATCAATATTAATCAAGCAGGAGTAGGGTATTACCTCCATCGAGAGGGCCCGAACCTGGGTAAAACAAAGTGTCCCCTGTCTCCTGTTACCATCCGGCCTAGACGCACAGTTCGGGACCCCCTACCCGAGATCCGCCGGATTTGACACCGACATTGGTGCTTTCATTGAGAGTTCCTCTGTGCCGTCACAATCAGGAAGGATGCCTCTTCCCATCTTTAAAGACGGTGCCATTGCTAAGGGAGCCTTGGCTGTTGGCCAGACCCTCCGGCTAGGTGGTTTCCTCATGACCACCTGTTCGGCTGTTGCGCCGACGGTGACCTCTCGGGTCATCAAAAGCAACCTACACGTCAGCTCGGAGCTCGTCGAGCAGCTAGATCCAATGGAGCTCTCTTCCGTAAACGAGCTCTTGGATCGCATCGCCGCCCTGGGGGTCGCTACGGATTACAACCAGGTTGGGCTTAAACCCGATCTAAGAGAAATTAACTCTCCCCAAGTCACCTACCACGTTGCCGTGGTAGAGGCGCAGTGTGGCGACCCTTCATCTATTTTAAGGACTAGCTACGTCCAAATTCCCGACTCCTCCAAGCCGGATACCCGCGGAGGGGAGGATGTAACTCAAGACCTGAGCTTAGGATCAGGCAACGGGCTAGATTCGTTGGACAACATCCAAGAATCCGAACTTCAGAGTTTGGAAAATCTTCGGCCTCCGAATCTTGGATTGGGTGAGGTTTCAGATTCAACGACACCCGCCCACCCGAACATAAGCGATCTCTCCGAAATCAGGCAGTGGCCCGAGGAAACAGTACATCATTACTGGGCCAGATTCCTCTCGGTTGTGAACAGGATAAAGGATTGCCACGAGGAAGACGCAATCTCAATTTTCTGCAGTAATTGCACGGACGAGGGAATCCTTAACGCCGTAAGTCGTCGTGATATTACACGCTTCGCTGACTTGGCGTCCATAGTACAAAAATATTGTGCGATGGAAAGCGCCTGGAAAACCGAAATAAAATTTTGGGATAATCCGGCCTTGAATAGTAATCCTGTCCGAACTAAGAGGGTGCATCATCATAGGACACCCGGGATAAACACCAAAAAGCCAAAACCCTCTACAGGTCATGGAACCGTACTAGAAAGGTGGCTTGATGGACCCTGTAGAATTCACAGTACAAAGGACGCCACACCAACTCACAGCCTCAGAGCATGTTGGATACTCCGGCAGGTGGCCAAAATTGGCGAGGACCTCTTAATCCTGGAGGCCGCAGAAAGCCAGCCCGAGGACACCAGTACCGTTCTCACAGTCTTCGAGACTTTCGCATCAAACAATGTGCGAAAAAGAACACTCCGCAGCCTCGCCGAAGTCTATCAAGTTGCAACAATAAATCCATGTAGCGACACTGCTATTACCTTCAACGCAAGTGATGAACCTAAATTCCGAACAGCCCGAGCACCAGCCGCATTGGACCTCAGTCCCATAGTGGACGGCTTTCGCCTCACCAAGGTGCTCATGGATGGAGGCAGCGGACTGATCCTCATTTATGAGGAAACCCTTCAAAAAATGGAAATAGACTGGAGCCGCGTCGAGCGAAGCAGCACAACCTTTAGAGGAATAATCCCCAGTCGGGAAGCGCGCTGCACAGGAAAAATCACACTAGATGTGGTGTTCGGCACGCCGGATAATTACAGGTCCGAAGAAGTCACGTTTCAAGTGGCCCCGTTTAAGAGCGGACATCACGCTTTACTAGGACGGGAAGCATTCACAATCTTCCAAGCAATACCCCATTACGGGTACATGAAGCTTAAGATGCCCGGGCCGAACGGAATTATCACTCTAGCTAGTGATCCGGACGTTGCACTCCGCGCCGAAAACAAGACGGCCGCATTAGCCCTTGAGGCACTATCCGAAGCCCTAGTGGCCGAGGAACTGACTGCGCTGCGCTCCACGGTTAACAGGGATGATGTGATACTCGATAAGAGATCCAAATCCACATCCTTCAAGCCAGCTGACAAAATAGTCAAATTCCAGGTCCATCCAACGGACCCCAATAAAACAGCTTCCATCGGGGCACGACTGAGCCCAGATGTAAATGCCGCACTGCGAGAGTTCCGACGAGAGAACTGGGACATTTTCGCCTAGCACCCTTCAGACATGCCAGGGATCCCACGCAAGCTGGCCGAACATAGCTTAAATATCCTAAAAGGATTCAAACCTGTCAAACAAGCCCTTCGGCGTTTTTCTGAACCCAAGAGACAGGTTATGGGAGAGGAGCTAGCCAAGCTATTGGAGGCCGGATTCATTAGAGACATAAAACATCCGGACTGGCTAGCAAACTTGGTGATGGTACCAAAGAAGGACAAATCCTGGCGCCAGTGTGTCGATTTTAAATACCTTAACAAGGCTTGCCCAAAGGATCCCTTCCCCCTCCCCCGTATCGATCAAATTATCGATGCCACCGCAAGACACGACTCGTTGTGTTTCCTCGACGCATACTCCGATTACCATCAAATCAAGATGGCAGAATCAGACCAAGCTGCAACAGCATTCATCACACCATACGGCCCATTCTGCTTCAACACAATGCCCTTCAGGCTGAAAAACGCCGGCGCAACATATCAGCGCATGATCCAGACATGTCTGGCAAATCAGATCGGCAAAACAGTTGAGGCGTATGTGGATGATGTGGTCATCAAATCAAGACATGTCAAATCTCTAATAGACGACTTGAGGCTTACTTTTGATAACCTTCGAAAATACGACATCAAGCTCAACCCGGAAAAATGCGTCTTCGGCGTTCCAGCCGGAAAGCTCTTGGGCTTCATTGTATCCGGTAGAGGAATTGAAGCTAATCCAGCCAAGATCCGAGCTTTGTCACAATTGGATATCCCAAAGGACCTCAAACAAATACAAAAATTAACTGGATGCGTGGCGGCTTTAAGCCGCTTCATCTCCCGCTTGGGAGAAAAGGCACTACCCCTCTATCGCCTCCTTCGGCGCACCGAACACTTCGAGTGGACGGAGGCCGCCACGGCCGGACTTGATGAAATAAAAGCCATATTGGCAACAAACCCAGTCCTGGCCGCGCCGAACACCGGCGAACCAATGTTATTGTACATTGTAGCAACACATCAAGTTGTCAGCGCAGTGCTCGTTGTCGAGCCGGAAACGGACGGACACAAATTCCCCCTTCAAAGGCCGGTCTACTACGTATCCACTGTCCTCATTCCATGCAAATCACGGTACCCGCATTATCAAAAGATTGCATACGCGGTATTCATGGCATCCCGGAAGCTACGACACTACTTTCAAGAGTGTTCCTTAACAGTAGCCTCGGAAGTACCACTCAACGATATTATCAACAACCGCGACGCAACGGGCCGGATTGCAAAATGGGCCATCGAGCTTCTCCCGTTCGATATAACCTATAAGCCACGACGAGCTATTAAATCGCAAGTTTTGGCCGACTTCGTCGCAGAATGGACGGAGGCCGAGCTCCCTAAAGAGTACGACACATATTCAAACTGGATTATGCATTTCGACGGCTCCAAAATGTTGGCCGGACTGGGGGCTGGCGTCGTCCTGACGTCCCCCATAGGAGACATAGTCCAATATGTGCTCCAGATCATGTACATGGATTCCAACAATGCAGCCAAATATGAGGCCCTCCTACATGGTCTCCGGATAGCAGTATCCATGGGTATCCAGCACCTAGAGGTACGCGGGGATTCAAACCTCGTGATATCCCAAATAAATGGAGACAACGACGCCAAGGACCCAAAAATGGCAGCTTACCGCAACGCCGTCCTAAAAATGTCAGCTATGTTCGAAGGGTTGGAGTTTCACCATATAGTCCGAGAAAACAATCAAGCAGCGGATGTCCTGGCACGCATCGGAGCAGAACGCGATGCAGTCCCCCCAACATCTTTTTGGAAAGATTGTTTAAGCCATCTGAAACATGGGAGGGGGAACCCGTAAATAACAGCCCGGACCCAGCCGCACCACTCGACGCCGAACAATCTGACACAATTGGAGGCTCTGCCAATGAAATTACACCTTCAGCCCACGTAATAATGGCGGTCATCGCCCCGTGGACAGAACCATTCCTAGCCTACCTTACTAGGCAGGAACTCCCGGAGGACCAAAACGAGGCCCGCTGCATAGTGCGGCGATCTAAAGCCTATAGAGTCCATGAGGGAGAGCTTTATAAGAAAAGCACTACCGGAGTCCTTCAAAGGTGCATCTTCGAAGAGGAAGGGCGGAACCGTCTGGCTGAAATTCATGCCGGACTCGGTGGCCACCACGCCTATAACACCCTCGATGCGACTATATCTCCCACGTGTCGAGGCACGACTTAGAGGCATAATCGCATTGAAGGCATATGTCGCAAGTTAGGCAATCTTCACAACATCCCATGTCATATAGATAATAAAAGGGGAGATAACATAGTTGGCTTACACTCGCCACGTAAATCAAGGTACATAAATAACATTACATCATCCAAACACTCATGGCCCGACTACGGCGCCAAGATAAAAGAGAACCCAACATGCGACACGGTCCCGATCACCCCAACTGGGCACCACTACTGATCATCAGGAAAGGAAACATAGTAACGTTGAGAGTCTTCGTCGAACTCCCACTTGAGCTCAAGCGCGTCTCCTGGAGCAGAATCATCAGGCCCTGCATCTGGTGTAATAGTAATCTATGAGCCATAGGGACTCAGCAATCTCGCACCCTCGTGATCAAGACTATTTAAGCTTATAGGTCAGGCAAGGTAAATATGTGGAGCTGCAGCTAGCGACTAGCAAAAATATGGTGTCTATCCTGTTCGCAAAAGAGAGCGAGAAGAGGAGGCAAAGCGCGAGCGAGAAACTAGAGAACAACCTGCGCAAACATTACTCCAACACCGTGTCCACTTCCCGGACTCCGCCGAGAAGAGGCCATCACGGTAACACACTCAGTTGATTCATTTTAGTTAAGTTAAGGTTCAAGTTATCTACAACCGGACATTAACAAATTCCCATCTGCCCATAACCGCGGGCACGGCTTTCAAAAGTTCAAAACCCTGTAGGGGAGTCCCAACTTAGCCCATGACAAGCTCTCACGGTCAACGAAGGAATAGACCTCCTCCCAAGATGTTCCGATCAGACTCGGGATCTCGGTTCTTCAAGACACTTCGACAGGTTAAAACAAGACCAGCAACACCGCCCGAATGTGCCGACAAATCCCGATAGGAGCTACACATATCTCGTTCTCGGGGCACACTCAGATGAGCCAGACGTCGGGTAGGCCAGCCCAGAGTTGCGCCTGGTAGCCCCGGACATCGCTCGGTGGGGCCAACACTCAGAGGAGCACTGGCCCGGGGGGGCTAAAATAAGATGACCCTCGGGCTCCGGAAACCCAAGGGAAAAAGAGGCTAGGTGGAAAATGGTAAAAGCAAGGTTGGGCATTGCTGGAAAAGCTTTAATCAAGGTGAACTATCAAGGGGTTCCCATTATAACCCAACCGTGTAAGGAACGCAAAATCCGGGAACATAACACCGATATGACGGAAACTAGGGCGGCAAGAGTGGAACAAAACACTAGGCGAGAGGCCGAGCCTTCCACCCTTTACCAAGTATATAGATGCATTAAGACAACATGGCAAGATAATGATATCCCAACAAGTAAATAAATGTTCCAACAAGGAACGACCTTCAATCTTCACCTGCAACTAGCAACGCTATAAGAGGGGCTGAGCAAAGCGGTAACATAGCCAATCAACGGTTTGCTAGGACATAGTGGGTTAGAGGTTTGACATGGCAATCTGGGAGGCTGGAAAGCAAGTGGTAGGCATCGTAGCATTGGCATAGTAAAAGAGCGAGCAATCTAGCAAAGCAAGAATAGTAGTGATTTCAAGGGTATGATCATCTTGCCTGCACAGTTGTCAGAGTTGACTGGATCCTCGAAAGCAAACTCAACGGGCTCCTCGTTAGCGAACTCATCTCCCAGCTCTACCCAAACAAGACAAACAAACAACAAGGACACAATCAACCACGTGCAAGGATCAAACAAGATGATGCAAAGAGGATATGCTATGCGGGATGCGATGCGGGATGCATATGCAAGATTTGACAAGGGATGCATGAACCTAGCTTCAACATGGAAATCCAAGTGTGCCACTGGAAAGATGAGATGAAATCTCTTGAAAACGATATAAAGAACGCCAGAATCGGAGTTACGGTTTGGAAATGGCAAGCGATTCAAATATGACACCGGTCTGCGATTTACAGCAAGTAGCCATCTAAATGCAACGAGATGAACGTACTACAGCACCCAAACATGACAACAAAATACATGGCAGGGATGCATTCACGATGCTTAACATAAGTCTAGCACTGAGCTACAGACAATTCATCCATTAACAGGTTCAAACAAGCAAGGCAAAAATGCATATGACGAATAGATTTCAGACTTTGTGAAATTAACACTTGTCTGGAGTTTCAGATCAGATAGCACTCTTTGGAGCAACAAAACTACATGCTACAGGACCTGAGCATGGCAAAGTAAAGCATGGCATGGATCTACTCAAAGAGCTTAACAAAAGTCCCTTAGTGACCTTGAGCCAAAAGGGATCATAAAATACAATTGCAAGCATGTGAACATGGCAAAAACATAATCAGATCACAGACTTAGTGAAAACTGGAGCATGCTGAAAATAGATATCAAGTAGGCATGTTTACGAGCTCGATGCACTCACTATGGAGCAAGTCATGACAATCTAAGCATACACCCATCAAGAATACACAAAATACAAGCTAGACATGACAAGAACAATAGCATGGCATGCATGGATCAACTACAACATCATCGGCAAAATTGCAAACAAGTTGACAATCTGCCCAGATTCACAAAGTAGCAAAAGTAGAGCTCGATTGGCTCAAGCTAGGGTGCTCCATAATTACAAACAAAGACATGGATGGATAGAGAACTACAATATTAATAAAACATCCTTACTGATCATACTCAAAAGAGGCACGAATCACTAGGAAACAACATGAACATATGGCCAGATGAGATAAACAGCTCAAGGAGTTAGTAGAATTGCCAAGTCCCTGAAATCAGAATTACCAAGTGCACCACTTTGCAAGCTTGTTCTAGTCACCACACACATCACAAAAATACATGGGTTGCACCTCTGGAAAGATGACAAAAGCCTTAACAAAACATATGTAGAGCTCATGGGCATATCATGCACACATTAATCATGGAAAAAATGACAAAAAGCTAAATGGAGCAGCAGATGTGACAAATATCTCAAGTAGCCCTCTTCTAACAGCATTTAGGGCATCAAGATGAACTCAAATGAAAATTATGCAATGTAATGAAATGATGTACTCTCTGAGGTGAACATTTTGATATGCTATATGCATGAATCGGAGCTACAGATGCAAAGTTACGGCACGATGAACATGGGCACTTGGATCTGGGATTTCGAGGACTTGGAAGAAAAAAACCACCTCGAGATAAAAGTCAACGGTGCACAGAAGCCGAGGCAGTGGCGGATCTCGCCGGAGCTTCTCGCCGGAGAGGGGATCCGGCGACGAGGTATTCGCCGGAGAGGGAGGCCGGGGAGGCGCGGCCAGGCGCGGGACTCGAGGGGCGGCGAGGGGCGCGGGCCCGGGGCGGCGATGGTGGCCGCGGTCGCTGGCGAACTGCGGCAGCGGGGCGGCGATGGTGCGGCAGCGCTGGAGGGCAGGCGGCAGCCGGCTTCGAGGGAGGTGGTGGCGCGCGGGCGCGCGGCTCCCAGGCGGCGGGGGCGAGCCGAACGGGCTCCGGGGGCCCTGGCCGGGCCGAGCGGGCCGGCGGGGATGTGGACATGGCGCGCGGGCGAATGGCGTGGTGCCACGTGGTGGTGGCGGGGTCGGCTCAGACGTGTCCGTCGGTGGGATTTTTGTCCGGCGGCGCGCGATGATGAGATCTAGGGTTTTCGGGGGGGAAGGAGAAGGAGATTTTCGGGGGATCTTTAAATAGGGTAGAGGGAGCTAGGAGTATCCAAATGAGGTGCGGTTTTCGGCCACGCGATCATGATCGAACGCTCTAGATGATGGAGAAGGTTTTGGTGGATTTTGGGCCAAAATGGAGGGGTGTTGGGCTGCAACACACACGAGGCCTTTTCGGTCCCTCGGTTAACCGTTGGAGTATCAAACGAAGTCCAAATGATTCGAAACTTGATAGGCGGTCTACTGGTAGGAAACCAAGGCCGCTTGGCAAGTCTCGGTCCAATCCGGAAATGTTTAATCCCCACACACGAAAGAAAGCTAGAAATTACAACCGGAGGAGAACGAAGCGCCGGAATGCAAAACGGACAATGGGGAAAATGCTCGAATGCATGAGATGAACATGTATGCAAATGCAATGCACATGATGACATGATATGAGATGCATGACAACAACAACAACACACGAAGACAAAGACCCAAACTCGAGAAAATAAAATAACTTAACACCGGAAACGGCAAGAGTTGGAGTACAAATTGGGAAAGTTACATCCGGGGTGTTACAACACTCCACCACTACGAAAGGATCTCATCCCGAGATCTAGGACTGAAAGAACGCCGGGTACTCAGAACGGAGGTGATCCTCGCGTTCCCAGGTAGCTTAACGGTCGGAATGGTGTGACCACTTGACTTTGAGAAATTTGATTGACTTGTTGCGAGTCTTGCGTTCAGTCTCTTCAAGAATAGCAACTGGGTGCTCACGATAGGAGAGATCTTCTTGGAGCTCAATGTCCTCGAAGTTTACGGTGCGGTCAGGAGTCTTGAAGCACTTTCGGAGCTGAGAGACATGGAACACGTCATGAACATTTGCAAAGTTCGAAGGAAGTTTGAGTTGATAGGCGAGGTCGCCTCTCTTGTTGACAATCTTGAAAGGTCCCACGTATCTAGGGGCAAGCTTCCCTTTGATACCGAAGCGACGAGTACCTTTCATAGGAGAGACGCGGAGGTAAACATGATCTCCGATCTCGAAAACCAAATCACGGTGCTTACTATCATAGTAGCTCTTTTGGCGGGATTGGGCTGCTTTGAGGTTATCTCGAATGACTTTGCACATTTCCTCTGCCTCTGTGATTAAGTCATTACCCAAAAGCTGACGTTCACCGGTTTCAGACCTGTTGAGAGGGGTACGACACTTCCTGCCATACAGAATTTCAAATGGGGCCTTGTCCGAACTTGCTTGAAAACTTTTGTTGTAGGAGAATTCAGCATAAGGAAGATAATCCTCCCACTTCATACCGAAGGAGATCACACAAGCCCTGAGCATATCTTCAAGAATCTGGTTGACACGCTTGACTTGACCGCTAGTTTGAGGATGGAAAGCTGTGCTGAAGCGGATGTTGGTGCCCATGGCCTTTTGAAAAGAATCCCAAAACTTGGAGGTAAAGATGCTGCCACGGTCTGAAGAGATCACTTGTGGAATACCGTGCAGAGAGACAATCCGAGAGGTATAGAGTTCCGCCAATTAAGCTGCAGTGATCGACTCTTTGATAGGTAGAAAGTGAGCCACTTTAGTGAGTTTGTCGATGACAACGAATATAGCATCATTTCCACGCTTGGACTTTGGAAACCCAGTCACGAAGTCCATTTCAATGTGGTCAAACTTCCATTCTGGAATGGCAAGAGGTTGGAGGGGACCAGTTGGCCTTTGGTGTTCTGCCTTCACTCTTCTGCAGACATCACATTCATTCACGAATTGAGCGATCTCGCGCTTCATTCGAGTCCACCAATAAGCCTGCTTGAGGTCCTGATACATCTTCGTGCTCCCAGGGTGGATGGAGAGGAGAGAATTGTGAGCCTCGTTCATGATCACTTTACGGAGGTCACCTTTGGGTACAACAATACGATCCTCGAAGAAGAAAGTATCCTTGTCATCAAGGCGGTAGCACTTGTACTTGGGTTGATTCCTGGCAATCCCAATCTTCACCTTTTTCACCATGGCATCAAGAAGCTGAGCTTGGCGAATCTGGTCTTCCAAGGTAGGAGAGACTTGAAGGTTGGCGAGGAAACCTTGAGGAACAACTTGCAGATTAAGTTTGCGGAAAGCTTCACAAAGCTCGGGTTGCTAAGGCTCGAGAATCAGACTGTTGCAGTAAGCCTTCCTGCTCAAAGCGTCAGCAATCACATTGGCCTTGCCTGGAGTATACTCGATACTCGGATTATACTCTTGAATCATTTTGACCCATCGAGTTTGCGTGAGGTTGAGATTAGGCTGAGTGAAGATGTACTTGAGACTCTTGTGATCAGTGAAAATGTCAACTTTTCTTCCCAATAAGAGATGTCTCCAAGTCAAAAGAGCATGCACAACTGCCGCCAACTCGAGATCATGAGTGGGGTAGTTCTTCTCATTGGGCTTCAACTGGCGAGAGGTATAAGCAACAACTTTCTTCTCTTGCATCAGCACTGCGCCAAGACCTTGGAGAGAGGCATCACAAAAGACCTCGTACGGCTTGGATTCAGCAGGCGGAGTTAGAACTGGAGCAGTGATCAATTTCTCTTTCAAAGTTTGAAAGCAATGTCACACTCCGGAGACCAAACGTACTTGACGTGCTTCTGGAGAAGATTTGAGAGAGGCTTCGCAATCTTAGAAAAGTTTTCAACGAATCTTCGGCAATAGCTTGCGAGACCGAGGAAGCTATTGAGTTGCTTCACATTCTGAGGAGGTTCCCAATTCACAATTGCAGACACCTTCTCAGGATTCATGGCAATGCCCTTGGCAGAGATGATATGACCAATATAAAGAACATCATCCAGCCAAAATTCACACTTGGAGAACTTGGTGTAGAACTGATGTTCCCTGAGCTTATCGAGTACCAAACGCAAGTGCTTGGCATGATCTTCCTTGTTCTTCGAGAAAACCAGAATGTCGTCGAGATAAACCAAAACGAAGTCATTGGTGTAGGCGTTGAAGATGAAGTTCATCATGCGAGAGAACGTCGAAGGAGCGTTGACGAGGCCAAAAGACATGACAGTGTATTCATATAAACCATAGCTTGTCCTGAAAGCCGTCTTTGGAATATCTTGCTCACGGATTCGAATCTGATGATAACCCATGCAGAGATCAAGCTTGGAGAATACTTGGGCACCTTTGAGTTGTTCGAACAGCTCATTGATATTGGGAAGTGGGTATTTGTTCTTGATGGTCTTCTTGTTCAATGGACGGTAATCAACACAAAGTCGGTCCGTTCCATCCTTCTTCTTCACAAAAGAACACCACAACCCCATGGAGAAGAACTAGGCCGGATGAGACCCATTTTCTCTTGAATATCGAGTTGCTTCTTCAGCTCCTTCAACTCTTCAGGTCCGAGCTTGTAAGGACGCTTGCACACAGGTTCCATGCCAGGCTCAAGATCAATAACGAATTCAACTGGCTGGTGCGGAGGCATTCCTGGAAGCTCTTCTGAAAAAACGTCTTGATATTCGCAAACGACTGGAATTTGCGAGATAGCATCGAGTTCACCCTTCTCATTGAGAGAAAACAGACGGATGGTATCATCACGACCGGTAAAGACAATTACATCCTCAGACGAATGAGTCAATTGAATCTGCCTGGCTGCACAATCAAGATGCGCCTTGTGCTTAGAAAGCCAATCCATTCCGAGAATAAGATCAATATCCGAGTTATCAAGAACCACCGGAGAAGAGAGAAACTTGTAGTCACCCAACGTGATAGTAACATCTGGGGCAATAGCGCTTGCATTCATGAATTTACCCGGAGAAACAACAGATAGCTGTCTAGGCAAATCTTGTAAAGGCAACTCATGCTTAGAAACAAATGGCCTCGAGATAAAACAATGTGATGCACCCGTGTCAAAAAGAACTTTAGCTGGAATATCATTAACAGGAAGGTTACCCATGATGACATCTGACGAGTTCTCTGCCTGAGCTGCATTCATCAAGTTGACCTTGGCGTGCTTAGGGTTATGCTTGACCACAATTGTACTTGTTGATCTCACAGGAGGAGGAGGAGGAGGAAGACGCCTCTGGTTGAAACACTTGTTGGCATAGTGACCCTTCTGTTGGCACTTGTTGCACGTGACCTCTGAAAGCGGATGGTGATACGGAGCACTCGATCTTGGAGCTTGAGACGAAGTCTTGTTCTGAAAGCCAGGGTTGGGTGGGTGGGAAGAACCACTGCCACTTTTGCTCTTCTGCTGCTATGGCCGACGGAACGGAGGAGGAGGAAGCCAATACTTCTGCTTCTTGGCCACTTGAGTAGAGGAAGAAGGAGTAACATCTCTGACTCATTTCTTGGAAGCATCACACCTCAGTTGAGCGGCCTCTTGCTTCAATGCCATGTTGTAGAACTCATTGTACCTCAAGGGCTCTAAGAGAATAAGAGCTAGCTGAATTTCTTCTCTGAGACCACCCCTGAACTGGTATATCATGCTCTTCTCATCAGGGATGTCTTGCTTGGCAAAGCGGGCGAGCTTCTGAAACAACTTGTTGTAGTCATAGACAGACAAAGAGCCTTGCTTCAGGTTGCGGAATTCCTCATGCTTGCTTTCAACCACGCTCTGAGGAATATGATGAGCTCGGAAATCTTGACGGAATTCATCCCAAGTGATAACACGTCCACCTCTGGAATCCCTGTACTGCTGGAACCATTCTGCAGCTTGATCTTTGAGTTGGAAGGAAGCGAACTTGACAAAATCTGCAGGCCTGACGTTACTGCACTCGAAATGCTTGCATAGATCCACTAGCCAATCGTCAGCATCGGTTGCCTCAACACAATTGCTGAAAGTCTTTAGCCCATTAGCAAGGATCTGGTTGAGTGTAGAAAAGTGATTCTGATTGTTGCCTTGGTTCCCTTGGTTGCCTTGATTACGCTCTTGAAGAATTTGCATGATCAACTGTGTGTTTGCATTGGTTGCAGCCATCACAGCTTGCCATGCCTCCGGAGGAGGGGGAGGTGGTGGCAGATCAGGATTCGGAGTCGTGCGCGTTGGAGGAGCCATCCTGAAGAGGTTGACATCCATTAGCACATTGATAGACAAATATTGTAGCTGAAACCAACGGAATGAAAATTGCAACATATAGTCTTCACATCCGAACAAAAATGAACGAATGCATTCCTCTTGAAATGGTCACATATCCATAAATTGAGAAGCCACGTAGAATTAAGGTAGAGAAATAAATCAACAAGGTACGGATCAAGAACGAATACTCGGTAAGAAATCCCAATCTCAAACCAAATATCCGTGGAAGAAGAACTAGAGCTACAAGAATTCCCACCTATGAAACTCCCAAACCTTTCCGGTTATGCAATCAGGTGTTGGGGATACAGGGGAAGCATAATATCTCACCCAAATCTAGCAAATCCTACATCCAGCTGTATCCATCCTTCAACACATAACCAAGCAAAACTTCGGAAACCATCTACCTCAACCTTCAAAAAGCATCCGTTATACAAGTTATGGCGATACTCTCGAACTCCCGCCCCAGTACTAGGTGGCGTCGAGGTTATCTCACCAACGAACTGCATAAAAGAGATTTTCGATGTCGGCGTACTAAACTCAGGTATTCCAGAACTGCAACGATAAAATTATGACGACAACACCTCAGAGCTCAACTCCCCGGGACACTTCCACAAAACCCCTGACAGGAGGCACCAAGACAATATTCTCATCATAAAACCATCGGAACGATTCCAAGATACCCGCGTGATCCTAATTTTTTAGTGAAATCTGAGAAGAGAAGAGTCAAAACTCTACGTCAGGATGCCTTACTAGAGCGATGAGGAGACTGGGAAGTAAAAAGAATTCCTAAACTCTCCGATATATAATTCCTAAATGACTCAAAACATTTTTCTAGACACAACTCGGCCGCTAAAAATGATCAAGCAATGGGGCTCCTAAGGTCGGGGAAGGCTCTGATACCAACTTATAACACCCTCGATGCGACTATATCTCCCACGTGTCGAGGCACGACTTAGAGGCATAATCGCATTGAAGGCATATGTCGCAAGTTAGGCAATCTTCACAACATCCCATGTCATATAGATAATAAAAGGGGAGATAACATAGTTGGCTTACACTCGCCACGTCAATCAAGGTACATAAATAACATTACATCATCCAAACACTCATGGCCCGACTACGGCGCCAAGATAAAAGAGAACCCAACATGCGACACGGTCCCGATCACCCCAACTGGGCACCACTACTGATCATCAGGAAAGGAAACATAGTAACATTGAGAGTCTTCGTCGAACTCCCACTTGAGCTCGAGTGCGTCTCCTGGAGCGGAATCATCAGGCCCTGCATCTGGTGTAATAGTAATCTGTGAGCCACAGGGACTCAGCAATCTCGCACCCTCACGATCAAGACTATTTAAGCTTATAGGTCAGGCAAGGTAAATATGTGGAGCTGCAGCTAGCGACTAGCAAAAATATGGTGGCTATCCTGTTCGCAAAAGAGAGTGAGAAGAGGAGGCAAAGCGCAAGCGAGAAACTAGAGAACAACCTGCGCAAACATTACTCCAACACCGTGTCCACTTCCCGGACTCCGCCGAGAAGAGGCCATCACGGTAACACACTCAGTTGATTCATTTTAATTAAGTTAAGGTTCAAGTTATCTACAACCGGACATTAACAAATTCCCATCTGCCCATAACCGCAGGCACGGCTTTCGAAAGTTCAAAACCCTGCAGGGGAGTCCCAACTTAGCCCATGACAAGCTGTCACGGTCAACGAAGGAATAGACCTCCTCCCAAGACGTTCCGATCAGACTTGGGATCTCGGTTCTTCAAGACACTTCGACAGGTTAAAACAAGACCAGCAACACCGCCCGAATGTGCCGACAAATCCCGATAGGAGCTGCACATATCTCGTTCTCAGGGCACACTCAGATGAGCCAGACGTCGGGTAGGCCAGCCCAGAGTTGCCCCTGGTAGCCCCAGACATCGTTCGGTGGGACCAACACTCAGAGGAGCACTCGCCCGGGGGGGCTAAAATAAGATGACACTCGGGCTCCGGAAACCCAAGGGAAAAAGAGGCTAGGTGGAAAATGGTAAAACCAAGGTTGGGCATTGCTGGAAAAGCTTTAATCAAGGCGAACTATCAAGGGGTTCCCATTATAACCCAACCGCGTAAGGAACGCAAAATCCGGGAACATAACACCGATATGATGGAAACTAGGGCGGCAAGAGTGGAACAAAACACTAGGCGAGAGGCTGAGCCTTCCACCCTTTACCAAGTATATAGATGCATTAAGACAACATGGCAAGATAATGATATCCCAACAAGTAAATAAATGTTCCAACAAGGAACGGCCTTCAATCTTCACCTACAACTAGCAACGCTATAAGAGGGGCTGAGCAAAGCGGTAACATAGCCAATCAACGGTTTGCTAGGACATGGTGGGTTAGAGGTTTGACATGGCAATCTGGGAGGCTGGAAAGCAAGTGGTAGGCATCGTAGCATTGGCATAGCAAAAGAGCGAGCAATCTAGCAAAGCAAGAATAGTAGTGATTTCAAGGGTATGATCATCTTGCCTGCACAGTTGTCAGAGTTGACTGGATCCTCAAAAGCAAAATCAACGGGATCCTCGTTAGCGAACTCGTCTCCCGGCTCTACCCAAACAAGACAAACAAACAACGACACAATCAACCACGTGCAAGGATCAAACAAGATGATGCAAAGAGGATATGCTATGCGGGATGCGATGCGGGATGCATATGCAAGATTTGACAAGGGATGCATGAACCTGGCTTCAACTTGGAAATCCAAGTGTGCCACTGGAAAGATGAGATGAAATCGCTTGAAAACGATATAAAGAACGCCAGAATCGGAGTTACGGTTTGGAAATGGCAAGCGATTCAAATATGACACCGGTCTGCGATTTACAGCATGTAGCCATCTAAATGCAACGAGATGAACATCCTACAGCACCCAAACATGACAACAAAATACATGGCAGGGATGCATTCACGATGCTTAACAAAAGTCTAGCACTGAGCTACGGACAATTCATCCATTAACAGGTTCAAACAAGCAAGGCAAAAATGCATATGACGAACAGATTTCAGACTTAGTGAAATTAACACTTGTCTGGAATTTCAGATCAGATAGCACTCTTTGGAGCAACAAAACTACATGCTACAGGACCTGGACATGGCAAAGTAAAGCATGGCATGGAGCTACTCAAAGAGCTTAACAAAATTTGCCTATCTACTCAGATGCCTCCTCTTGAGTTGGCATCTTGGCAGCCTTCTCTTTCTTTGCTTTCTCCTTCTTCTCTTGAGCTTGTACTGATGATGGTTCATTCTCATTCATCACAACTTGATTGTCCTTGAAGTCTGGGTAGATAGGCAAGTGTTCCTTATCCAACAGGTATGTTCCTGTGCCCATCTTTGAGTTTATCAACTCCTGTATTTGTGGGGCATATCCACAACTTCTTTTCTGGTCTGCTGCAGTCCTCTTGATAGTCTCAACTATAAGGCTCATGACCTTGAACTTCTGTGGCACATCAAATATATGTAGCAAGTTAATTGCATGGCCTCTGATCATTCTGTGATCACCAAACTTGGGCAAGAGAGTGTGCCTAAGGATCCAATTGATTGTAGGTAGCCCTGACAGCAAGTGTTTTACTGACCCAAACTGGTGAGTCTCAAGATCATCTTCAGGAATCTCCTTGTACATGTTTGCCATAGAGTTGTGATCCATCTTCTTCTTGGCATAGACATCCAAGTCATCTTCTTCTTCCTTAGGAGCATTGATCAGATTTGCCCATTCCTCAATAGTTGAGTGGTACCTTGTACCTTCAGACATCCATACTATCCTGCCATCTGGATAGAAGTGTGTTGTGGAGTAGAATTGCATTATGAGCTCCTCATTCCACTTTGTGAGCTTCTGCCCAACAAAGTCTGCAACTCCACAAGCACTGAAGCTGTCAAACACACCAGGATAGTGTTCCTCATTTTCCGTGATATACTTCTAGTCGACCCACCTCATTTCACACACTATAGGCTTCTTGTCCAGCAGCACTGTCTCATAGAAATCTTGTTGTTCCTTTGTGTGGAACCTGTAATCAACATCGATTCTTCTTCTTGTAGCATATGGGTCTGTCTCTCTCCATTTCCTCAGTCCTGAGTCTCTCCTGATCTTCATGTTCTCAGCCACAGGATGAGCATCATTGTGGTCTAGAATCTTGGGTTTGAGCTTCCTCGGGACTTGTCCTTCATCATCTTCATCAGCAGCAACTTCAGGCACTGGGGCCTTGTTCTTCTCAGTAGTTGGTATACTCCTGGTATTGCTCTTAGGTGTACTCTTGGGCTTGGAGGCTGCTTTGGGTGCTTTTTTGGGCTTTGATGAAGCAGCCCCTGTCCTGATAGCATCACCCATAAGCTTCTGGGCCTTAGGTGCTGGTGCAGCAACCTCTTCTTCCTCTTCCTCTTCAGAATCTCTCATGATTGAGGATCTCCCAAGCACTCTAGCAGTGGTCTTTTTGATCCTCTCCTTCCTCTTCTTCCCTTCTGCAGCAGCCTCTTTGGGTTCAGATCCCAAAGGGACTTGAGTAGATGCTCTGGCATTAGACATTGGAATTCTCTTTGCAGGAACCTTTTGCTTCATGCCTGGCTTGGTGGCAGCAGCAGTGCTATATTCCTTCTTAACCACTTTCTTCTTGGAAGTGGCCTCATCCTCAACTGCCACATAGTCTTCATCCTCAGACTCTGAAGTTTTCTTCTTCCTTGTTCTGGTGGCAGCTTTGGGCAAGTTGCTGGGAGTGCTCCTGCTACCATCATTTGAACTGCTAGAGGGACTAGTGCCCTCACTCAGGTGAACCTGCTCCTCTGACCTGTTCTGGCTGTCACTCTGATCAGACATATTGCAAACACTGACAGCAAACCCTGTGAATGAGCATAGATGAGATAGAGTGGATGAGCATCACAAAATGCAGAGGTTTTTGCAAAATAATGAGTCAAAAACTTAGTTTTAGTTTTCCACAGAAAGCATTTCGGATCAACCGATTTGTAAACTCGGTGATACCGAAGCAGCTGTTGGAACCTAAACTAGTGAACTCGGTCAGACCGAGTCACAATTCAGTGGCACTGAGACTGCTAGGGTTTCACAAAGTCCTGAACTTGGTCACACCGATTTGCAATTCTCGGTCAGACCGAAAATTACATGTGCAATGGCCTGAGCCGAATCGGTGGTACCGAGTTCCACAACTCGGATGGTCCGAGATGGTTTCGGCAGAAACCTAACCCTAAATTTTCAATTCAACTCTAATCTATGGAGTGTTTTGACTGGATAGAAGCATTTCAATCGTGGTAAGAATCATAATGAACACAATGTGCTAGGAATCGGACGGGGATATCACTGTGATCGAGTCCATACCCTAGTTCGGCGATGAACTCGCTACGACGGCAACAGCGGGGAAGAATTCCGTTGACGGCGGCGGAGACCAGCGACAAGAGGCGGCTGGCGACGAGGAGGACGATCCGAAGACCTAGGAGGCAGAGCGAGCTATGCGCGGGCGAAGGGGTTTCGGAGAAATTTCCAAAATTTTGCCCGTGAGTATATATAGTCTGACCTGTCGGTGTGACCGAGTGGAACAACTCGGTGGCACCAAGATTCATAACTGCAAGCAGTTACTGAAACTCGGTGTGACCGAAAGGTTCAAATCGGTTGCACCGAGATTGAAAACCTAGATCGACTTAGTGATCTCGGTATGACCGAAATGGAGGGATCGGTCAGACCGAAAAGCACAAAGAAGTTTTGGAAGTTTAAGTCTATGACGAATCGGGGACTCCGAGTGCTCCTCACACAGAGTGGTTCGAATCTGACTTGATCAAATTTTGTGATGTAGCATGAATAGAGTTTGAGACGAGAAAAGCATAGATAGCCAGAGAGGGTTCTTAGGCATTCTTGTCCATCCACTTCGCAAAAGAAAGAAAAACAATCAATCAAAACAACAAGTGGATGTCCTCGAATGAGTGAAATATGCAATGAACATGCTCACACAATAAAATGGCAATTGAAATATGTGGCAAAGCATGCACAACCAATTCTAGCATCTATCAAACAATTTGCGATGACGAGGTCATCTATATATGAGTATATTGACTTAGGAGTCAAATGAGAACATTTGATCATAGGTCATACTCATTGAGGGAGTCCTGGATTAGGGGGTGTTCGGGTAGCCGGACTATACCTTCAGCCGGACTCCTGGACTATTAAGATACAAGATTGAAGACTTCGTCCCGTGTCCGGATAGGACTTTCCTTGGCGTGGAAGGCAAGCTTGGCGATGCGAATATTCAAGATCTCCTACCATTGTAACCGACTCTGTGTAACCCTAACCCTATCCGGTGTCTATATAAACCTGAGGGTTGTAGTCCGTAGGCAATCAACTCCATACACAACAATCATACCATAGGCTAGCTTCTAGGGTTTAGCCTCCTTGATCTCGTGGTAGATCTACTCTTGTACTACCCATATCATCAATATTAATCAAGCAGGAGTAGGGTATTACCTCCATCGAGAGGGCCCGAACCTGGGTAAAACAAAGTGTCCCCTGTCTCCTGTTACCATCCGGCCTAGACGCACAGTTCGGGACCCCCTACCCGAGATCCGCCGATTTTGATACCGACATTGGTGCTTTCATTGAGAGTTCCTCTATGCCGTCACAATCAGGAAGGATGCCTCTTCCCGTCTTTAAAGACGGTGCCGTTGCTAAGGGAGCCTTGGCTGTTGGCCAGACCCTCCGGCTAGGTGGTTTCCTCATGACCACCTGTTCGGCTGTTGCGCCGACGGTGACCTCTCGGGTCATCAAAAGCAACCTACACGTCAGCTCGGAGCTCGTCGAGCAGCTAGATCCAATGGAGCTCTCTTCCGTAAACGAGCTCTTGGATCGCATCGCCGCCCTGGGGGTAGCTACGGATTACAACCAGGTTGGGCTTAAACCCGATCTAAGAGAAATTAACTCTCCCCAAGTCACCCACCACGTTGCCGTGGTAGAGGCGCAGTGTGGCGACCCTTCATCTATTTTAAGGACTAGCTACGTCCAAATTCCCGACTCCTCCAAGCCGGATACCCGCGGAGGGGAGGATGTAACTCAAGACCTGAGCTTAGGATCAGGCAACGGGCTAGATTCGTTGGACAACATCCAAGAATCCGAACTTCAGAGTTCGGAAACTCTTCGGCCTCCGAATCTTGGATTGGGTGAGGTTTCAGATTCAACGACACCCGCCCACCCGAACATAAGCGATCTCTCCAAAATCAGGCAGTGGCCCGAGGAAACAGTACATCATTACTGGGCCAGATTCCTCTCGGTTATGAACAGGATAAAGGATTGCCACGAGGAAGACGCAATCTCAATTTTCTGCAGTAATTGCACGGACGAGGGAATCCTTAACGCCGTAAGTCGTCGTGATATTACACGCTTCGCTGACTTGGCGTCCATAGTACAAAAATATTGTGCGATGGAAAGCGCCTGGAAAACCGAAATAAAATTTTTGGATAATCCGGCCTTGAATAGTAATCCCGTCCGAACTAAGAGGGTGCATCATCATAGGACACCCGGGATAAACACCAAAAAGCCAAAACCCTCTACAGGTCATGGAACCGTACTGGAAAGGTGGCTTGATGGACCCTGTAGAATTCACAGTACAAAGGACGCCACACCAACTCACAGCCTCAGAGCATGTTGGATACTCCGGCAGGTGGCCAAAATTGGCGAGGACCTCTTAATCCTGGAGGCCGCAGAAAGCCAGCCCGAGGACACCAGTACCGTTCTCACAGTCTTCGAGACTTTCGCATCAAACAATGTGCGAAAAAGAACACTCCGCAGCCTCGCCGAAGTCTATCAAGTTGCAACAATAAATCCATGTAGCGACACTGCTATTACCTTCAACGCAAGTGATGAACCTAAATTCCGAACAGCCCGAGCACCAGCCGCATTGGTCCTCAGTCCCATAGTGGACGGCTTTCGCCTCACCATGGTGCTCATGGATGGAGGCAGCGGACTGATCCTCATTTATGAGGAAACCCTTCAAAAAATGGAAATAGACTGGAGCCGCGTCGAGCGAAGCAGCACAACCTTTAGAGGAATAATCCCCAGTCGGGAAGCGCGCTGCACAGGAAAAATCACACTAGATGTGGTGTTCGGCACGCCGGATAATTACAGGTCCGAAGAAGTCACGTTTCAAGTGGCCCCGTTTAAGAGCGGACATCACGCTTTAGTAGGACGGGAAGCATTCACAATCTTCCAAGCAATACCCCATTACGGGTACATGAAGCTTAAGATGCCCGGGCCGAACGGAATTATCACTCTAGCTAGTGATCCGGACGTTGCACTCCGCGCCGAAAACAAGACGGCCGCATTAGCCCTTGAGGCACTATCCGAAGCCCTAGCGGCCGAGGAACTGACTGCGCTGCGCTCCACGGTTAACAGGGATGATGTGATACTCGATAAGAGATCCAAATCCACATCCTTCAAGCCAGCTGACAAAATAGTCAAATTCCAGGTCCATCCAACGGACCCCAATAAAACAGCTTCCATCGGGGCACGACTGAGCCCGGATGTAAACGCCGCACTGCGAGAGTTCCTATGAGAGAACTGGGACATTTTCGCCTGGCACCCTTCAGACATGCCAGGGATCCCACGCAAGCTGGCCGAACATAGCTTAAATATCCTAAAAGGATTCGAACCTGTCAAACAAGCCCTTTGGCGTTTTTCTGAACCCAAGAGACATGCTATGGGAGAGGAGCTAGCCAAGCTATTGGAGGCCGGATTCATTAGAGACATAAAACATCCGGACTGGCTAGCAAACTTGGTGATGGTACCAAAGAAGGACAAATCCTGGCGCCAGTGTGTCGATTTTAAAGACCTTAACAAGGCTTGCCCAAAGGATCCCTTCCCCCTCCCCCGTATCGATCAAATTATCGATGCCACCGCAAGACACGACTCGTTGTGTTTCCTCGACGCATACTCCGGTTACCATCAAATCAAGATGGCAGAATCAGACCAAGCTGCAACAACATTCATCACACCATACGGCCCATTCTGCTTCAACACAATGCCCTTCGGACTGAAAAACGCCAGCGCAACATATCAGCGCATGATCCAGACATGTTTGGCAAATCAGATCGGCAAAACAGTTGAGGCGTATGTGGATGATGTGGTCATCAAATCAAGACATGTCAAATCTCTAATAGACGACTTGAGGCTTACTTTTGATAACCTTCGAAAATACGACATCAAGCTCAACCCGGAAAAATGCGTCTTCGGCGTTCCAGCCGGAAAGCTCTTGGGCTTCATTGTATCCGGTAGAGGAATTGAAGCTAATCCAGCCAAGATCCGAGCTTTGTCACAATTGGATATCCCAAAGTACCTCAAACAAATACAAAAATTAACTGGATGCGTGGCGGCTTTAAGCCGCTTCATCTCCCGCTTGGGAGAAAAGGCACTACCCCTCTATCGCCTCCTTCGGCGCACCGGACACTTCGAGTGGACGGAGGCCGCCACGGCCGGACTTGATGAAATAAAAGCCATATTGGCAACAAACCCAGTCCTGGCCGCGCCGAACACCGGCGAACCAATGTTATTGTACATTGCAGCAACACATCAAGTTGTCAGCGCAGTGCTCGTTGTCGAGCCGAAAACGGACGGACACAAATTCCCCCTTCAAAGGCTCGGTTCGAAGGGTTGGAGTTTCACCATATAGTCCGAGAAAACAATCAAGCAGCGGACGTCCTGGCACGCATCAGAGCAGAACGCGATGCAGTCCCCCCAACATCTTTTTGGAAAGATTGTTTAAGCCATCCGAAACATGGGAGGGGGAACCCGTAAATAACAGCCCGGACCCAGCCGCACCACTCGACGCCGAACAATCTGACACAATTGGAGGCTCTGCCAATGAAATTACACCTTCAGCCCACGTAATAATGGCGGTCATCGCCCCGTGGACAGAACCATTCCTAGCCTACCTTACTAGGCAGGAACTCCCGGAGGACCAAAACGAGGCCCGCTGCATAGTGCGGCGATCTAAAGCCTATAGAGTCCATGAGGGAGAGCTTTATAAGAAAAGCACTACCGGTGTCCTTCAAAGGTGCATCTTCGAAGAGGAAGGGCGGAACCGTCTGGCTGAAATTCATGCCGGACTCGGTGGCCACCACGCCTATAACACCCTCGATGCGACTATATCTCCCACGTGTCGAGGCACGACTTAGAGGCATAATCGCATTGAAGGCATATGTCGCAAGTTAGGCAATCTTCACAACATCCCATGTCATATAGATAATAAAAGGGGAGATAACATAGTTGGCTTACACTCGCCACGTAAATCAAGGTACATAAATAACATTACATCATCCAAACACTCATGGCCCGACTACGGCGCCAAGATAAAAGAGAACCCAACATGCGACACGGTCCCGATCACCCCAACTGGGCACCACTACTGATCATCAGGAAAGGAAACATTGTAACGTTGAGAGTCTTCGTCGAACTCCCACTTGAGCTCAAGCGCGTCTCCTGGAGCAGAATCATCAGGCCCTGCATCTGGTGTAATAGTAATCTGTGAGCCATAGGGACTCAGCAATCTCGCACCCTCGTGATCAAGACTATTTAAGCTTATAGGTCAGGCAAGGTAAATATGTGGAGCTGCAACTAGCGACTAGCAAAAATATGGTGTCTATCCTGTTCGCAAAAGAGAGCGAGAAGAGGAGGCAAAGCGCGAGCGAGAAACTAGAGAACAACCTGCGCAAACATTACTCCAACAACGTGTCCACTTCCCGGACTCCGCCGAGAAGAGGCCATCACGGTAACACACTCAGTTGATTCATTTTAGTTAAGTTAAGGTTCAAGTTATCTACAACCGTACATTAACAAATTCCCATCTTCCCATAACCGCGGGCATGGCTTTCAAAAGTTCAAAACCCTGCAGGGGAGTCCCAACTTAGCCCATGACAAGCTCTCACGGTCAACGAAGGAATAGACCTCCTCCCAAGACGTTCCGATCAGACTCGGGATCTCGGTTCTTCAAGACACTTCGACAGGTTAAAGCAAGACCAGCAACACCGCCCGAATGTGCCAACAATTCCCGATAGGAGCTGCACATATCTCGTTCTCAGGGCACACTCAGATGAGCCAGACGTCGGGTAGGCCAGCCCAGAGTTGCGCCTGGTAGCCCCGGACATCGCTCGGTGGGGCCAACACTCAGAGGAGCACTGGCCCGGGGGGGCTAAAATAAGATGACCCTCGGGTTCCGGAAACCCAAGGGAAAAAGAGGCTAGGTGGAAAATGGTAAAACCAAGGTTGGGCATTGCTGGAAAAGCTTTAATCAAGGTGAACTATCAAGGGGTTCCCATTATAACCCAACCGTGTAAGGAACGCAAAATCCGGGAACATAACACCGATATGACGGAAACTAGGGCAGCAAGAGTGGAACAAAGCACTAGGCGAGAGGCCGAGCCTTCCACCCTTTACCAAGTATATAGATGCATTAAGACAACATGGCAAGATAATGATATCCCAACAAGTAAATAAATGTTCCAACAAGGAACGGCCTTCAGTCTTCACCTGCAACTAGCAACGCTATAAGAGGGGCTGAGCAAAGCGGTAACATAGCCAATCAACGGTTTGCTAGGACATAGTGGGTTAGAGGTTTGACATGGCAATCTGGTAGGTTGGAAAGCAAGTGGTAGGCATCGTAGCATTGGCATAGTAAAAGAGCGAGCAATCTAGCAAAGCAAGAATAGTAGTGATTTCAAGGGTATGATCATCTTGCCTGCACAGTTGTCAGAGTTGACTGGATCCTCGAAAGCAAACTCAACGGGCTCCTCGTTAGCGAACTCATCTCCCAGCTCTACCCAAACAAGACAAACAAACAACAAGGACACAATCAACCACGTGCAAGGATCAAACAAGATGATGCAAAGAGGATATGCTATGCGGGATGCGATGCGGGATGTATATGCAAGATTTGACAAGGGATGCATGAATCTGGCTTCAACATGGAAATCCAAGTGTGCCACTGGAAAGATGAGATGAAATCGCTTGAAAACGATATAAAGAACGCCAGAATCGGAGTTACGGTTTGGAAATGGCAAGCGATTCAAATATGACACCGGTCTGCGATTTACAGCAAGTAGCCATCTAAATGCAACGAGATGAACGTACTACTGCACCCAAACATGACAGCAAAATACATGGCAGGGATGCATTCACGATGCTTAACATAAGTCTAGCACTGAGCTACAGACAATTCATCCATTAACAGGTTCAAACAAGCAAGGCAAAAATGCATATGACGAACAGATTTCAAACTTAGTGAAATTAACACTTGTCTGGAATTTCAGATCAGATAGCACTCTTTGGAGCAACAAAACTACATGCTACAGGACCTGAACATGGAAAAGTAAAGCATGGCATGGATCTACTCAAAGAGCTTAACAAAAGTCCCTTAGTGACCTTGAGCCAAAAGGGATCATAAAATAGAATTGCAAGCATGTGAACATGGCAAAAACATAATCAGATCACAGACTTTGTGAAAACTGGAGCATGCTGAAAACAGATATCAAGTAGGCATGTTTATGAGCTCGATGCACTCACTATGGAGCAAGTCATGACAATCTAAGCATACACCCATCAAGAATACACAAAATACAAGCTATACATGACAAGAACAATAGCATGGCATGCATGTATCAACTACAACATCATCGGCAAAATTGCAAACAAGTTGACAATCTACCCAGATTCACAAAGTAGCAAAAGTAGAGCTCGATTGGCTCAAGCTAGGGTGCTCTATAATTACAAACAAAGACATGGATGGATAGAGCACTACAAGATTAATAAAACATCCTTACTGATCATACTCAAAAGAGGCACGAATCACTAGAAAACAACATGAACATATGGCCAGATGAGATAAACAGCTCAAGGAGTTAGTAGAATTGCCAAGTCCCAGAAATCAGAATTACCAAGTGCACCACTTTGCAAGCTTTTTCTAGTCACCACACACATCACAAAAATACATGGGTTGCACCTCTGGAAAGATGACAAAAGCCTTAACAAAACATATGTAGAGCTCATGGACATATCATGCACACATTAATCATGGCAAAAATGACAAAAAGCTAAATGGAGCAGCAGATCTGACAAATATCTCAAGTAGCCCTCTTCTAACAGCATTTAGGGCATCAAGATGAACTCAAATGAAAATTATGCAATGTAATGAAATGATGTACTCTCTGAGGTGAACATTTTGATATGCTATATGCATGAATCGGAGCTACGGATGCAAAGTTACGGCGCGATGAACATGGGCACTTGGATCTGGGATTTCGAGGACTTGGAAGAAAAAAAACCACCTCGAGATAAAAGTCAACGGTGCACAGAAGCCGAGGCGGTGGCGGATCTCGCCGGAGCTTCTCGCCGGAGAGGGGATCCGGCGACGAGGTATTCGCCGGAGAGGGAGGCCGGGGAGGCGCGGCCGGGCGCGGGACCCGAGGGGCGGCGAGGGGCGCGGGCCCGGGGCGGCGATGGTGGCCGCGGTCGCTGGCGAACTGCGGCAGCGGGGCGGCGATGGTGCGGCGGCGCTGGAGGGCAGGCGGCAGCCGGCTTCGAGGGAGGTGGTGGCGCGCGGGCGCGCGGCTCCCAGGCGGCGGGGGCGAGCCGAACGGGCTCCGGGGGCCCCGGCCGGGCCGAGCGGGCTGGCGGGGATGTGGACACGGCGCGCGGGCGAATGGCGTGATGCCACGTGGCGGTGGCGGGGTCGGCTCGGACGTGTCCGTCGGTGGGATTTTTGTCCGGCGGCGCGCGATGATGAGATCTAGGGTTTTCGGGGGGGAAGGAGAAGGAGATTTTCGGGGGATCTTTAAATAGAGGTAGAGGGAGCTAGGAGTGTCCAAATGAGGTGCGGTTTTCGGCCACGCGATCATGATCGAACGCTCTAGATGATGGAGAAGGTTTTGGTGGGTTTTGGGCCAAAATGGAGGGGTGTTGGGCTGCAACACACACGAGGCCTTTTCGGTCCCTCGGTTAACCGTTGGAGTATCAAACGAAGTCCAAATGATTCGAAACTTGATAGGCGGTCTACTGGTAGTAAACCAAGGCCGCTTGGCAAGTCTCGGTACAATCCGGAAATGTTTAATCCCCACACATGAAAGAAAGCTAGAAATTACAACCGGAGGAGAACGAAGCGCCGGAATGCAAAACGGACAATGGGGAAAATGCTCGAATGCATGAGATGAACATGTATGCAAATGCAATGCACATGATGACATGATATGAGATGCATGACAACAACAACAACACATGAAGACAAAGACCCAAACTCGAGAAAATAAAATAACTTAACACCGGAAACGGCAAGAGTTGGAGTACAAATTGGGAAAGTTACATCCGGGGTGTTACAACACTCCACCACTACGAAAGGATCTCATCCCGAGATCTAGGACTGAAAGAACGCCGGGTACTCAGAACGGAGGTGATCCTCGCGTTCCCAGGTAGCTTAACGGTCGGAATGGTGTGACCACTTGACTTTGAGAAATTTGATTGACTTGTTGCGAGTCTTGCGTTCAGTCTCTTCAAGAATAGCAACTGGGTGCTCACGATAGGAGAGATCTTCTTGGAGCTCAATGTCCTTGAAGTTTACGGTGCGGTCAGGAGTCTTGAAGCACTTTCGGAGCTGAGAGACATGGAACACGTCATGAACATTTGCAAAGTTCGAAGGAAGTTTGAGTTGATAGGCGAGGTTGCCTCTCTTGTTGACAATCTTGAAAGGTCCCACGTATCTAGGGGCAAGCTTCCGTTTGATACCGAAGCGACGAGTACCTTTCATAGGAGAGACGCGGAGGTAAACATGATCTCCGATCTCGAAAACCAAATCACGGTGCTTACTATCATAGTAGCTCTTCTAGCGGGATTGGGCTGCTTTGAGGTTATCTCGAATGACTTTGCACATTTCCTCTGCCTCTGTGATTAAGTCATTACCCAAAAGCTGACATTCACTGGTTTCAGACCTGTTGAGAGGGGTACGACACTTCCTGCCATACAGAATTTCAAATGGGGCCTTGCCCGAACTTGCTTGAAAACTTTTGTTGTAGGAGAATTCAGCATAAGGAAGATAATCCTCCCACTTCATACCGAAGGAGATCACACAAGCCCTGAGCATATCTTCAAGAATCTGGTTGACACGCTCGACTTGACCGCTAGTTTGAGGATGGAAAGCTGTGCTGAAGCGGATGTTGGTGCCCATGGCCTTCTGAAAAGAATCCCAAAACTTGGAGGTAAAGATGCTGCCACGGTCTGAAGAGATCACTTGTGGAATACCGTGCAGAGAGACAATCCGAGAGGTATAGAGTTCCGCCAATTAAGCTGCAGTGATCGACTCTTTGATAGGTAGAAAGTGAGCCACTTTAGTGAGTTTGTCGATGACAACGAATATAGCATAATTTCCACGCTTGGACTTTGGAAACCCAGTCATGAAGTCCATTTCAATGTGGTCAAACTTCCATTCTGGAATGGCAAGAGGTTGGAGGAGACTAGTTGGCCTTAGGTGTTCTGCCTTCACTCTTCTGCAGACATCACATTCATTCACGAATTGAGCGATCTCGCGCTTCATTCGAGTCCACCAATAAGCTTGCTTGAGGTCCTGATACATCTTCGTGCTCCCAGGGTGGATGGAGAGGAGAGAATTGTGAGCCTCGTTCATGATCACTTTACGGAGGTCACCTTTGGGTACAACAATACGATCCTCGAAGAAGAAAGTATCCTTGTCATCAAGGCGGTAGCACTTGTACTTGGGTTGATTCATGCAATCCCAATCTTCACCTTTTTCACCATGGCATCAAGAAGCTGAGCTTGGCGAATCTGGTCTTCCAAGGTAGGAGAGACTTGAAGGTTGGCGAGGAAACCTTGAGGAACAACTTGCAGATTAAGTTTGCGGAAAGCTTCACAAAGCTCGGGTTGATAAGGCTCGAGAATCAGACTGTTGCAGTAAGCCTTCCTGCTCAAAGCGTCAGCAATCACATTGGCCTTGCCTGGAGTATACTCGATACTCGGATTATACTCTTGAATCATTTTGACCCATCGAGTTTGCGTGAGGTTGAGATTAGGCTGAGTGAAGATGTACTTGAGACTCTTGTGATCAGTGAAAATGTCCACTTTTCTTCCCAATAAGAGATGTCTCCAAGTCAAAAGAGCATGCACAACTGCCGCCAACTCGAGATCATGAGTGGGGTAGTTCTTCTCATTGGGCTTCAACTGGCGAGAGGTATAAGCAACAACTTTCTTCTCTTGCATCAGCACTGCGCCAAGACCTTGGAGAGAGGCATCACAAAAGACCTCGTACGGCTTGGATTCAGCAGGCAGAGTTAGAACTGGAGCAGATCAATTTCTCTTTCAAAGTGTTGAAAGCAATGTCACACTCCGGAGACCAAACGTACTTGACGTGCTTCTGGAGAAGATTTGAGAGAGGCTTCGCGATCTTAGAAAAGTTTTCAACGAATCTTCGGCAATAGCTTGCGAGACCGAGGAAGCTATTGAGTTGCTTCACGTTCTGAGGAGATTCCCAATTCACAATTGCAGACACCTTCTCAGGATTCATGGCAATGCCCTTGGTAGAGATGATATGACCAAGATAAAGAACGTCATCCAGCCAAAATTCACACTTGGAGAACTTGGCGTAGAACTGATGTTCCCTGAGCTTATCGAGTACCAAACGCAAGTGCTTGGCATGATCTTCCTTGTTCTTCGAGAAAACCAGAATGTCGTCGAGATAAACCAAAACGAAGTCATTGGTGTAGGCGTTGAAGATGAAGTTCATCATGCGAGAGAACGTCGGAGGAGCGTTGACAAGGCCAAAAGACATGACAGTGTATTCATATGAACCATAGCTTGTCCTGAAAGCCGTCTTTGGAATATCTTGCTCACGGATTCGAATCTGATGATAACCCATGCGGAGATCAAGCTTGGAGAATACTTGGGCACCTTTGAGTTGTTCGAACAGCTCATTGATATTGGGAAGTGGGTATTTGTTCTTGATGGTCTTCTTGTTCAATGGACGGTAATCAACACAAAGTCGGTCCGTTCCATCCTTCTTCTTCACAAAAGAACACCACAACCCCACGGAGAAGAACTAGGCCGGATGAGACCCATTTTCTCTTGAATATCGAGTTGCTTCTTCATCTCCTTCAACTCTTCAGGTCCGAGCTTGTAAGGACGCTTGCACACAGGTTCCGTGCCAGGCTCAAGATCAATAACGAATTCAACTGGCCGGTGCGGAGGCATTCCTGGAAGCTCTTCTGGAAAAACGTCTTGATATTCGCAAATGACTGGAATTTGCGAGATAGCATCGAGTTCACCCTTCTCATTGAGAGAAAACAGACGGATGGTATCATCACGACCGGCAAAGACAATTACATCCTCAGACGAATGAGTCAATTGAATCTGCCTGGCTGCACAATCAAGATGCGCCTTGTTCTTAGAAAGCCAATCCATTCCGAGAATAAGATCAATATCCGAGTTATCAAGAACCACCGGAGAAGAGAGAAACTTGTAGTCACCCAATGTGATAGTAACATCTGGGGCAATAGCGCTTGCATTCATGAATTTACCCGGAGAAACAACAAATAGCTGTCTAGGAAAATCTTGTAAAGGTAACTCATGCTTAGAAACAAATGGCCTCGAGATAAAACAATGTGATGCACCCGTGTCAAAAAGAACTTTAGCTGGAATATCATTAACAGGAAGGTTACCCATGATGACATCTGACGAGTCCTCTGCCTGAGCTGCATTCATCAAGTTGACCTTGGCGTGCTTAGGGTTATGCTTGACCACAACTGTACTTGCTGATCTCACAGGAGGAGGAGGAGGAAGACGCCTCTGGTTGAAACACTTGTTGGCATAGTGACCCTTCTGTTGGCACTTGTTGCACGTGACCTCTGAAAGCGGATGGTGATACGGAGCACTCGATCTTGGAGCTTGAGACGAAGTCTTGTTCTGAAAGCCAGGGTTGGGTGGGTGGGAAGAACCACTACCACTTTTGCTCTTCTGCTGCTACAGCCGACGGAACGGAGGAGGAGGAAGCCAATACTTCTGCTGCTTGGCCACTTGAGTAGAGGAAGAAGGAGTAACATCTCTGACTCGCTTCTTGGAAGCATCACACCTCAGTTGAGCGGCCTCTTGCTTCAATGCCATGTTGTAGAACTCATTGTACCTCAAGGGCTCTAAGAGAATAAGAGCTAGCTGAATTTCTTCTCTGAGACCACCCCTGAACTGGTATATCATGCTCTTCTCATTAGGGATGTCCTGCTTGGCAAAGAGGGCGAGCTTCTGAAACAACTTGTTGTAGTCATAGACAGACAAAGAGCCTTGCTTCAGGTTGCGGAATTCCTCATGCTTGCTTTCAACGACGCTCTGAGGAATATGATGAGCTCAGAAATCTTGACGGAATTCATCCCAAGTGATAACACGTCCACCTCTGGAATGCCTGTACTGCTGGAACCATTCTGCAGCTTGATCTTTGAGTTGGAAGGAAGCGAAGTTGACAAAATCCGCAGGCCTGACGTTACTGCACTCAAAATGCTTGCACAGATCCACTAGCCAATCGTCAGCATCGGTTGCCTCAACACAATTGCTGAAAGTCTTTAGCCCATTAGCAAGGAACTGGTTGAGTGTAGAAAAGTGATTCTGATTGTTGCCTTGGTTCCCTTGGTTGCCTTGATTGCGCTCTTGAAGAATTTGCATGATCAACTGTGTGTTTGCATTGGTTGCAGCCATCACAGCTTGCCATGCCTCCGGAGGAGGGGGAGGTGGTGGCGGACCAGGATTCGGAGTCGTGCGCGTTGGAGGAGCCATCCTGAAGAGGTTGACATCCATTATCACATTGATAGACAAATATTGAAGCTGAAACCAACGGAATGAAAATTGCAACATATAGTCTTCACATCCGAACAAAAATGAACGAATGCATTCCTCTTGAAATGGTCACATATCCATAAATTGATAAGCCACGTAGAATTAAGGTAGAGAAATAAATCAACAAGGTACGGATCAAGAACGAATACTCGGTAAGAAATCCCAATCTCAAACCAAATATCCGTGGAAGAAGAACTAGAGCTACAAGAATTCCCACCTATGAAACTCCCGAACCTTTCAGGTTATGCAATCAGGTGTTGGGGATACAGGGGAAGCATAATATCTCACCCAAATCTAGCAAATCCTACATCCAGCTGTATCCATCCTTCAACACATAACCGAGAAAAACTTCGGAAACCATCTACCTCAACCTTCGAAAAGCATCCGTTATACAAGTTATGGCGATACTCCCGAACTCCCGCCCCAGTACTAGGTGGCGTCGAGGTTATCTCACCAACGAACTGCATAAAAGAGATTTTCAATGTCGGCGTACTAAACTCAGGTATTCCAGAACTGCAACGATAAAATTATGACGACAACACCTCAGAGCTCAACTCCCCGGGACACTTCCACAAAACCCCTGACAGGAGGCACCAAGACAATGTTCTCATCATAAAACCATCGGAACGATTCCAAGATACCCGCGTGATCCTAACTTTTTTTAGTGAAATCTGAGAAGAGAAGAGTCAAAACTCTACGTCAGGATGCCTTACCAGAGCGATGAGGAGACTTGGAAGTAAAAAGAATTCCTAAACTCTCTGATATATAATTCCTAAATGAGTCAAAACATTTTTCTAGACACAACTCGGCCGCTAAAAATGATCAAGCAATGGGGCACCTAAGGTCGGGGAAGGCTCTGATACCAACTTATAACACCCTCGATGCGACTATATCTCCCACGTGTCGAGGCACGACTTAGAGGCATAATCACATTGAAGGCATATGTCGCAAGTTAGGCAATCTTCACAACATCCCATGTCATATAGATAATAAAATGGGAGATAACATAGTTGGCTTACACTCGCCATGTCAATCAAGGTACATAAATAACATTACATCATCCAAACACTCATGGCCCGACTACGGCGCCAAGATAAAAGAGAACCCAACATGCGACACGGTCCCGATCACCCCAACTAGGCACCACTACTGATCATCAGGAAAGGAAACATAGTAACGTTGAGAGTCTTCGTCGAACTCCCACTTGAGCTCGAGTGCGTCTCCTAGAGCGGAATCATCAGGCCCTGCATCTGGTGTAATAGTAATCTGTGAGCCACAGGGACTCAGCAATCTCGCACCCTCCCGATCAAGACTATTTAAGCTTATAGGTCAGGCAAGGTAAATATGTGGAGCTCCAGCTAGCGACTAGCAAAAATATGGTGGCTATCCTGTTCGCAAAAGAGAGCGAGAAGAGGAGGCAAAGCGCAAGCGAGAAACTAGAGAACAACCTGCGCAAACATTACTCCAACACCGTGTCCACTTCCCGGACTCCGCCGAGAAGAGGCCATCACGGTAACACACTCAGTTGATTCATTTTAATTAAGTTAAGGTTCAAGTTATCTACAACCGGACATTAACAAATTCCCATCTACCCATAACCGCAGGCACGGCTTTCGAAAGTTCAAAACCCTGCAGGGAAGTCCCAACTTAGCCCATGACAAGCTGTCACGGTCAACGAAGGAATAGACCTCCTCCCAAGATGTTCCGATCAGACTCGGGATCTCGGTTCTTCAAGACACTTCGACAGGTTAAAACAAGACCAGCAACACCGCCCGAATGTGCTGAGAAATCCCGATAGGAGCTGCACATATCTCGTTCTCAGGGCACACTCAGATGAGCCAGACGTCGGGTAGGCCAGCCCAGAGTTGCCCCTGGTAGCCCCAGACATCGCTCGGTGGGACCAACACTCAGAGGAGCACTGGCCCGGGGGGGCTAAAATAAGATGACCCTCGGGCTCCGGAAACCCAAGGGAAAAAGAGGCTAGGTGGAAAATGGTAAAACCATGGTTGGGCATTGCTGGAAAAGCTTTAATCAAGGCGAACTATCAAGGGGTTCCCATTATAACCCAACCGCGTAAGGAACGCAAAATCCGGGAACATAACACCGATATGACGGAAACTAGGGCGGCAAGAGTGGAACAAAACACTAGGCGAGAGGCTGAGCCTTCCACCCTTTACCAAGTATATAGATGCATTAAGACAACATGGCAAGATAATGATATCCCAACAAGTAAATAAATGTTCCAACAAGGAACGGCCTTCAATCTTCACCTGCAACTAGCAACGCTATAAGAGGGGCTGAGCAAAGCGGTAACATAGCCAATCAACGGTTTGCTAGGACATGGTGGGTTAGAGGTTTGACATGGCAATCTGGGAGGCTGGAAAGCAAGTGGTAGGCATCGTAGCATTGGCATAGCAAAAGAGCGAGCAATCTAGCAAAGCAAGAATAGTAGTGATTTCAAGGGTATGATCATCTTGCCTGCACAGTTGTCAGAGTTGACTGGATCCTCGAAAGCAAACTCAACGGGATCCTCGTTAGCGAACTCGTCTCCCGGCTCTACCCAAACAAGACAAACAAACAACAAGGACACAATCAACCACGTGCAAGGATCAAACAAGAGGATATGCTATGCGGGATGCGATGCGGGATGCATATGCAAGATTTGACAAGGGATGCATGAACCTGGCTTCAACTTGGAAATCCAAGTGTGCCACTGGAAAGATGAGATGAAATCACTTGAAAACGATATAAAGAACGCCGGAATCGGAGTTACGGTTTGGAAATGGCAAGCGATTCAAATATGACACCGGTCTGCGATTTACAGCAAGTAGCCATCTAAATGCAACGAGATGAACATCCTACAGCACCCAAACATGACAACAAAATACATGGCAGGGATGCATTCACGATGCTTAACAAAAGTCTAGCACTGAGCTACGGACAATTCATCCATTAACAGGTTCAAACAAGCAAGGCAAAAATGCATATGACGAACAGATTTCAGACTTAGTGAAATTAACACTTGTCTGGAATTTTAGATCAGATAGCACTCTTTGGAGCAACAAAACTACATGCTACAGGACCTGGACATGGCAAAGTAAAGCATGGCATGGAGCTACTCAAAGAGCTTAACAAAAGTCCCTTAGTGACCTTGAGACAAAAGGGATCATAAAATACAATTGCAAGCATGTGAACATGACAAAAACATAATCAGATCACAGACTTAGTGAAAACTGGAGCATGCTGAAAACAGATATCAAGTAGGCATGTTTACGAGCTCGATGCACTCACTACGGAGCAAGTAATGACAATCTAAGCATACACCCATCAAGAATACACAAAATACAAGCTAGACATGACAAGAACAATAGCATGGCATGCATGGATCAACTACAACATCATCGGCAAAATTGCAATCAGGTTGACAATCTGCCTAGATTCACAAAGTAGCAAAAGTAGAGCTCGTTTGGATCAATCTAGGGTGCTCCATAATTGCGAACAAAGACATGGAAGGATAGAGCACTACAAGATTAATAAAACATCCTTACTGATTATCCTCAAAAGAGGCACGGATCACTAGGAAACAACATGAACATATGGCCATATGAGATAAACAGCTCAAGGACTTAGTAGAATTGCTAAGTCCCTGAAATCAGAATTACCAAGTGCACCACTTTTCAAGCTTGTGCTAGTCACCACACACATCACAAAAATACATGGGTTGCACCTCTGTAAAGATGACAAAACCCTTAACAAAACATATGTAGAGCTCATGGGCATATCATGCACACATTAATCATGGCAAAAATGACAAAAAGCTAAATGGAGCAGCAGATCTGACAAATATCTCAAGTAGCCCTCTTCTAACAGCATTTCGGGCATCAAGATGAACTCAAATGAAAATTATGCAATGGAATGAAATGATATACTCTCTGAGCTGAACATTTTGATATGCTATATGCATGAATCGGAGCTACGGATGCAAAGTTACGGCACGATGAACATGGGCACTTGGATCTGGGATTTCGAGGACTTAGAAGAAAAAACACCACATCGAGATAAAAGTCAACGGTGCACGGAAGACAAGGCGGTGGTGGATCTCGCCGGAGCTTCTCGCCGGAGAGGGGATCCGGCGACGAGGTATTCGCCGGAGAGGGAGGCCGGGGAGGCGCGGCCGGGCACGGGACCCGAGGGGCGGCGAGGGGCGCGGGCCCGGGGCGGCGATGGTGGCCGCGGTCGCCGGCGAACTGCGGCAGCGGGGCGGCGATGGTGCGGCAGCGCTGGAGGGCAGGTGGCGGCCGGCTTCGAGGGAGGTGGCGGCGTGCGGGCGCGGGGCTCCCAGGCGGCGGGGGCGAGCCGAACGGGCTCCGGGGGCCCCGGCCGGGCCGAGCGGGCCGGCGGGGATGTGGACACGGCGCACGGGCGAATGGCGTGATGCCACGTGGCGGCGGCGGGGTCGGCCCGGACATGTCCGTCTGTGGGATTTTTGTCCGGCGCCGTGCGATGATGAGATCTAGGGTTTTCGGGGGGGGGGAAGGAGAAGGAGATTTTCGTGGGATCTTTAAATAGAGGTAGAGGGAGCTAGGAGTGTCCAAATGAGGTGCGGTTTTCGGCCACGCGATCGTGATCGAACGCTCTAGATTATGGAGAAGGTTTTGGTGGGTTTTGGGCCAAAATGGAGGGGTGTTGGGCTGCAACACACACGAGGCCTTTTCGATTCCTCGGTTAACCGTTGGAGTATCAAACGAAGTCCAAATGATACGAAACTTGACAGGCGGTCTACCGGTAGTAAACCAAGGCCGCTTGGCAAGTCTCGGTCCAATCCGGAAATGTTTAATCCCCACACACGAAAGAAAGCTAGAAATGACCACCGGAGGAGAACGAAGCGCCGGAATGCAAAAAGGACAACGGGGAAAATGCTCGAATGCATGAGATGAACACGTATGCAAATGCAATGCACATGATGACATGATATGAGATGCATGACAACAACAACAACACACAAAGACAAAGACCCGAACCCGAGAAAATAAAATAACTTAACGCCGGAAACGGCAAGAGTTGGAGTACAAATTGGGAAAGTTACATCCGGGGTGTTACAACGCCGCTGCTCGGTCCCTTATTAGCAAGGCTTTCCGTACATGCTTTTATTGGCCGACGGCCCGGGCAGACGCTCAGGACTTAGTCCAACGATGCGCTGGTTGCCAACTTTTTGCCAACCAAAGCCATATGCCACCCACCGCACTCCAAACTATACCCATCACCTGGCCTTTTGCGGTCTGGGGGCTTGACATGGTCGGACCCCTTAAAGGTGGGACCGATAGGAAAAAATACTTACTGATCATGGTGGACAAATTCACCAAATGGATAGAAGCCAAGCCTATTAAAACGGCCGAATCCGGACCTGTGATAGACTTCATATCCGGGGTGGTACACCACTAGGGCGTCCCCCACAGCATCATAACCGATAACGGTACAAACTTTACCGCCGACAAGGTAAAACTCTGGTGCAAAAACATGGGCATCAAGCTCGATTATGCTTCCGTCTATCACCCACAAACCAACGGCCAGGTCGAATGTGCAAATGGTCTTATAATGAGCGGCATTAAACCCAGACTGGTGCGGTCCCTCAAGGAATCTAACACGCACTGGGTAGAGGAGCTCGACTCCGTGCTATGGGGGCTGCGGACCACGCCAAATCGCACCACCGGATACACACCATTTTTTATGGTGTACGGCGCAGAGGCAATTCTGCCCTGTGACATAATTCATGACTCACCTAGAGTGCGCATGTATGAAGAAAGAGAAGCCGAGCTCGATCGGCAGGACAACTTGGACGCCCTGGAGGAGGAGCGCGATGTGGCAAAAGCCCGTTCCGCATTTTATCAACAGCAGGCCCGAAGATATCAAAGCAGAGAAGTACGGGCCAAAAATTACAATGTTGGCGAACTAGTTCTACGCCTGCCGGATAAGAAAAAGGACAAACTCAAGACCAAGTGGGAAGGTCCATTCATAATCGACCAAGTCCTGACTGGCGGGGCGTACCGCCTGCGAGATGCGTCGGATAACCGACTCGAGCCGAACCCGTGGAACGCCACCCGTCTCCGAAGATTCTATGCCTAGCGCCGGACTCTGTGTTCGTCTCCTTCCTCTGTCCATTTTTTGCATTTTTCTGTCTAACATTTCTCTCCTTCCCCTCTTTTCTTTTATAGCCCTTAAAGGCTTATCTAGTGACGCGCCACTCGCGCTCATTAAACCTAGGGGCTTCTTTAACAGAAGCTTATTTATACGGGCTTCATGCCCAACACATGCGTCAAACTTCCGCATGTACCTTTTTCTTCACCATTATATGCATCGATATGACGTAAGTTTTGGCCAAGCTGGGTTGCCTAGCTCCTGTGCTTACCCCTACGTTCCCGATTGTTTGGCTAGGTGGTAAAGGGAGCACCTCTGCGATTGTTACTGCCGGGTCAGCCGGATGTGTACCTCAGACTAGGTGAAGCCGAAAGCTAGCGTTCTTAAGGGAATATTCGGTCGGTGAGATAAAAGATGATCTTTTTTCTTTTTTTATATGCGCCCCCAGATGCTTTTTTCTGCGTCTTTTTACGCAGTCCGGACATGCACTTTAGGGCATGCCTCCCAGCGAAAGGAACCCCTAACGGAACTATTCTCTCTGGAAGATGTTTCTTACTAACCATGTAATATAAGATAACTAGTTGGGCACTTGTCTGATAAAGCACTAATGACCCCTATGCCTGGTCTCCATGCATACCACGGTTCTTATATAACCGCTATGGTATTCGGACACACTCCGGACCGTCAGGTCCCGAGGTCGAAGCGAAAAGGTCGGCAACGACAAATGATCTACAATCCGGCTAGAAGGCATTACACATGTCAATTCAAAATTACATAGTCATTCTGACTGATTGTATTCCTCTTCTATACCATCTAACAGGCTGTCTAATTTACAGTCCTGCTGGGAATACTTCATGGCCAACTCCACTTGGCCGTATACTAAGCTCACAGGGATCTCCTTCCCGTCAGGCCCCACTGGTCCGACCTCGGCCATGTGGTTTGGGTCAGACTTCGTAAAACGGGTCTTCACCATGGCCCATTCTTCCCTAGCGCCTTGTCGGCAGGCCGATATCTTCCACAACCGGAAGCGCCGCCGAGCTCCCTTCAGCTTCTCCGCAAGCTCTCCAAGGCCCTCGGGCATGGAGTGGGCAGGCCATAAAGCTTGGCCAACACCTCGCATCGCCTGCCGAATTCGCTCATGCAGTTGCATGAGTTCGGGAAGAAGGTCACCCGTAGAACCGGGCATCTCCTCTGCAGGACGACCTGTGAGCATACCTACAGACATTACTCTGTTAGTCGACTTCTTCACCGAACTCTTTTTCAAAGTTCGTTCAAGCACTTACTAAAAATGCCGCGTCGAAGCCGCTGATTCTCCTTCGTGGAGTCCGACAGCTGGCCACGAACATCTTTAAGTTCGACGTCCAGTTTGGTGTTGGCATCCTAAAGATCATTCTTCTCTCGCCTCACCCTTGTCAACATACTCTCATCGGCCTTTAGCTGGCGTAAGAGTTGTTTTTTGTCCGGATCGAGTCCGGCGCCATCTGCAATATGATTTGTTAGATTTACACCCACACCGCACAATACTAATCTTTCGAAGTGTATCTTACTTGAGGGGGTCTCTTTGGAATCCCCTGCTGCGGCTAGTGCGGCCTCTAGTTGGGCCTTGCACTTTTCCAGCTCCTGGGACAGTACAGTATTCTTCTCTGTAAGAACCTGCATATTAAAAGATCCTTAAATCAGTTGCTCTAACTGTTTCAAGTCTCGGGGGCTACTGGTATATATATATTTGACCAAAATTTTCTTACCCGTATGTCTTTTACATACTGCTCCGTGGCTTTGGCTAAACCATTTTGAGCGGCACGGAGGTACGCATCTCCCGAATTAAAGGCATCTAAAGCCTCTTGGGAGAAACAAGCGTCGCGTAGAACTGTCCGGCGACGCCTGTGGTTCATGGCACTCTCCACTTCAGAATTTGTGGCAGACAGCCTGTCCTCATCCTCTGTCGGAGGAGCGTCCGGTATGCACCTTGTGCTCGCCTCCGCTTCCTGGCCAGCCGTTGGAGCCTGGCTGGTGGAGGCGCGATTGGCAACCTCTCCGGATGTAGTCCGGCGAGGTCTCTTCGTTCTGAAGATAGCACGAACGTTAATATGCCCTGACAGAATAACACCAGGGAAACAGAGGGTGCGCTATACCTTTGCGCCGGCATCTCAGTCCGGACTTCATTCCTTTTTGCCCCATAGGGCCCTGCGGCCCCTCGTTGGCTAGCCGCCGCAGGTTCGGCCTCCTGCCTTGGAAAACTCCCCTGCAAAACACGGTTGTCATCAGAAACACCAGAATACGTGAGAGTGCAATCTCTCTCGAGGGAATGAGACTCCAGCTTCTGTCACCTGGGAGGCTGGGATTAACCCTGGGTAATCAGCCGTGATGGCTACAAAGGTATTGTCCTTGCTTAGCTGATGGAACACCCCGTCGATAAGCTCCACCGATATGTCCGGATCCTCTTCGGAGTCCGGATCGAGGGACCGTTCTGGGTCCTCGGGCTGTGGAGGGCGGCTGTTTATATCCTTTACCTCCTGTCGCAGTTCCTGCACTGAAGTTGTTAGACTAAATATCTAACCGTGGGAGTATAGAACAAATGGGCAAGCGCAATTATTCACTTACCCAACTTGGAGGATCGTACATAGTAAATCTGGCCTGCGGATTGACGCGGAGGAATTCCTCCTTTTCTCCCTTATACAAAGAGGATAAGATCTTTACTAAGGCGGCAGCTGAGTCCGGCCCCTTACGACCGTAACGTGTGGCGTCATCCTCCCCGTTGAAATCCCACATGGGGTGGACTCTATACTGAAGTGGCTGCACCCCCTGCATAATGCATGCGGCCATGACTCCAATCATGGTTAGTCCGGAATGAGCCAACAGTCTTATCCGGCTCATCGGGTAAAGGACATCTCTGTCACTTTCTCTCTGAGAGCTCCGCGGACGCCAGCTCAAGCATTTCTTCAATGGAGCACTGTTGAACTCAGGGAGACCGACCCGAATAGGGTCCGGTAGCGGGATGTCATCTATGTAAAACCATTCCGAAGGCCAGTCCTCGGACGCCTTCTTTGGGGTTCCGGATAGGTATCCAGTCCTGGCGATGCGCCATACTTCGGCTCCGCCCACTTGATATATAGACCCCTTTTCAGAACGGGGCACAAGGCAGAATAACCTCTTCCACAGCGCGAAATGAGCCTCAACGCCTAAAAATAGCTCGCAAAGGGCGACGAAACCCGCGATTTGCAATACGGAGGCGGGCGTGAGATTGTGTAGCTGGAGGCCGTAGAACTCCAGAAGCCCGCGGAGAAATGGGTGAATTGGAAATCCCAGTCCCCTTATTAGATAGGGGACGAGGCACACCCGCTCTCCTTTAGAAGGATTGGGGGTGCTCTCGGCTTGTTTTCCGCCATTATAGGTGGCGAGACCGGCTCGGACCGGGACCATGTATGCCTGAGGGAGGAATCCCTTGGCCTGAAGTGATGCTAACTTGCTATGCGGGATGGTGCAACTCTCCCAGTCCCTGGGTTTGGGACCGGAGGGGCGAGGGGAGGAGCTGCGACGGCTGGTCATGTTGGAATGGACCTTTGCTGGGAGCGCTCTGATGATAACTCGCGGAAAGGAGAAGATGTGGTTTGGACCTAAATCCCCATCCCGTTAAATAGGCGGCTCATTTATACAGCTAGCGGTGTGGATGTAAAAACGCCCTGGCTTTTCACATTTGTTTGAACACGTGGAAGACGGCCATTATTGGGCATGGAAGCCGAGGAGGACTACATTACAAAAATCGGACATTATTCCTACAGGTACACAAGATTTGGAGAAGAACCCGCCTTGCAATGCCGAACAAATCTGCGCGCTGGACTCATCGTCATTGAAGCCTGGTTCGGGGGCTACTGAGGGAGTCCTGGATTAGGGGGTGTTCGGGTAGCCTGACTATACCTTTAGCCGGACTCCTGGACTATGAAGATACAAGATTGAAGACTTCATCCCGTGTCCGGATGGGACTTTCCTTGGCGTGGAAGGAAAGCTTGGCGATGCGGATATTCAAGATCTCCTACCATTGTAACCGACTCTGTGTAACCCTAACCCTATCCGGTGTCTATATAAACCGGAGGGTTGTAGTCCGTAGGCAATCAACTCCATACACAACAATCATACCATAGGCTAGCTTCTAGGGTTTAGCCTCCTTGATCTCGTGGTAGATCTACTCTTATACTACCCATATCATCAATATTAATCAAGCAGGAGTAGGGTATTACCTCCATCGAGAGGGCCCGAACCTGGGTAAAACAAAGTGTCCCCTGTCTCCTGTTACCATCCGGCCTAGACGCACAGTTCGGGCCCCCTACCCGAGATCCGCCGGTTTTGACACCGACACTCATCGTTTAAGCACAAGTGGGGTTACCACTTTTACATAAAGCATTGTTGTGTTCACACCATTAGAGTTGCTTTAGCTCAATTCTTAGAGTAAAGCTCCCCCTAGATGTGAGATCCCCCCTAAGAGGGATGAACTAACCTTGGGTTTTGTCGATGATGACTTCATGTAGATGTTGAAGATGTGGATGCTCAATGTTGATGTATATCATTTGGAGCTATCCATTGGAGTGAGTTGCACTTTCAATACCTACATGGGTTAGTCCCACAAGGAACAAACAAGGATATCCATAGACATAGAGTGATGCACACACAAGATGATGTCTATGAAAGCTTTTATGTTACCTTGTCCCTTATCTTCCAACAAGAGGGTTTGTGACTCCTTGAACTAGTGCAAGATGTGGAAGTTGATTGCACTTGTTCTTGCCAAGATGATAAGAGTGAAGTATGTTGGTGGAGTCACCCTCAAGAACTCTCTAGTTCTTCTTCAGGATCCACACCATCTTGATGGGAATCCTTGGTGTTGTAGTTGTACTTGACGAAGTGGAACTTGAAGTAGTCTTGGGAACCCACTTGACCAAGGCCTTAGGAGCTTCTTCAAATGCATCAATTTCCTCTTGAAGCTTGTCCTTGCCTTTTTGCTTCTGGTCTTGTGGTGGAAGATCATCTTGAGCTTGTGTCCCTTTGAAAGAAGTAGGATCATACTTCTCTTGTTGAGGAACAAACTTCTTCTTGGGGTATTGATCTTCTTCCCACTCAACTCCATTGGCATTGAACTTTCGTTCAAAACCAACGCCTTGATTCTTCCGGTGCCTTCCTTGATTGCGTACAATTTCCTCGAATTGCTTACTTCCGGCAAGGCTCTTGTAAACACCTTTCTCTATAATTCCCTTCAATAAGCTATTTTCTTGCTCAAGTGTAACTTGGCTAAGAGAATCATTAGTGGGATCAAGAGAACTACTAGAAGCAACAATATTGGATTTAGCATGATTATTGTTACTATAGAGGAAGAATCTTTCTTGTTCTTGTTACTAAACTTGACTTGAGGCATGTAAGTGGATAAGAGTAAACGCTTGGCAATGTAAGAAGAAATTTTCTTGCGAAGATCATCATTGATTGCTTTTAAGAACTCATGCTCTTGCTCAAGGTTGAGCTTTTCAAAGCGTAATTTCTCATGAGTCCTTAAAAGTTCTCGATGATCTCCTAAGATAGTTTCATGAGCTAACTTAAGAGTGTTTAGTTCTTTAGTTAGAGACTCAATCTTCTCCTTGTCATTGTCATTCGTTTTATCTTGATTAGCATGATTTATTGATGTTTCATCACAATATTCATCACTAGAGTTGTCAACAAGTAAATTATCATCACCTAACAAGTCATCTTCATCACTATTGAAATCAACATACTCGGGGTGTGATACCTTTGGGCCTTTAGCCATGAAGCATGTTCCAACTCCTTCATTTGGTGAGTCAAATATGTCGTAGGAGTTGGTTGTCACAAGTGCTAGACCGGCAACACCTTCATCTTGAGTATATTCGGAGTCGGAGTGATAGCTTCTCTCGGAGTGGTTGTCGGAGTCGGAGCCGGATACCCATTCACCAACATGAGCTTGATGTCTTTGTTTTGTGTAGCTCCTTGATGACTTGTCCTTTCTTTCCGAATCCTTGCTTCTCCGTGATGGTCTTCGTTCATAACAATCATCTCTACTCCTTCTTTCTCTAGGTGGTGATTCTTCTCTTCTACTTCTTCTCTTGGGAGAATCTTCTCTTCTCTTGTAGGGGGCCGTACACTCATTGGAATAGTGTCCGGGCCGTCCACAATTGTATCAGTTTCGCTCTCGACTAGAAGATCTTTTGTCATTGTAGGACCTTGACTTGGAGCTTCTATCTTTGCTTCTACTCTTGTAGAACTTGTTGAAGTTGTTCACCATTAAGCTCAATTCTTCATTGAAGGTTTGTTTCTCACTCGATGATGTGGGGGCTTCACATGAGGCTTTGTAAGCACCACTTGATTTGTTGTGAAGTTCCTCTTTATCCTTGAGTGACATCTCATGAGCAACAATTCTTCCGATGACTTCCGTTGGCTTGAGATCTTTGTAATTGGGCATCATTTGGATCAATGTGCACACGGTATCATATTTTCCATCCAAGGCTCTTAGGATCTTCTTGATGATGAATCTATCGGTCATCTCTTCACTCCCTAAGCCGGCAATCTCATTTGTGATAAGAGCAAGCCTAGAGTACATTTCAGCAACACCTTCACCATCCTTCATTTTGAACTTGTCAAGTTGACTTTGAAGCACATCCAATTTGGATTCCTTGACGGAGTCGGTACCTTCATGCATATCAATCAAAGTATCCCAAATTTCCTTTGCATTCTCAAGACAGCTGATTTTGTTGAATTCTTCGGGGCACAATCCATTGAAGAGGATATCACAAGCTTGAGCGTTGTATTGCAGAATTTTCAACTCTTCCGCGGTGGCTTCACGGTTCGGTTCTTTCCCGTCAAAGAATTCACCTTGCAAGCCAATACACACAATAGCCCAAACGGCGGGGTTATGTCCAAGAATATGCATTTTCATCTTATGCTTCCAACTAGCAAAATTAGTACCATCAAAGTAAGGACCTCTACGGTGATAATTTCCCTCGCTAGATGCCATACTCTCCTAGGTTGTGAAACCAAGGTTATGACCACCAAAAGCTATGGAAATCAAAGCAAATGGAGATAAAAGCTCTGATACCACTTGTAGGATCGAAAGTATGTCTAGAGGGGGGGGGTGATTAGACTACTTGACCAAATAAAAATCTAGCCTTTTCCCAATTTTAGTTCTTGGCAGATTTTAGCTATCTTAGCACAAGTCAAGCAATCTCCACACAATTCAAGAAAGCATGCAAAAGTGTATATGAGCAGCGGAAAGTAAAGCATGCAACTTGCAAGAATGTAAAGGGAAGGAGGATTCAAACGCAATTGGAGACACTGATGTTTTTGTCGTGGTTCCGATAGGTGGTGCTATCGTACATCCACATTGATGGAGACATCAACCCACGGAGGGTAACGGTTGCGTGAGTCCACGGAGGGCTCCACCCATGAAGGGTCCACAAAGAAGCAACCTTGTCTATTCCATCATGGCTGTCTCCCACGAAGGACTTGCCTCACTAGCGGTAGATCTTCACGAAGTAGGCGATCTCCTTGCCCTTACAAACTCCTTGGTTCAACTCCACAATCTTGTCGGAGGCTCCCAAGTGACACCTAGCCAATCTAGGAGACACCACTCTCCAAGAAGTAACAAATGGTGTGTTGATGATGAACTCCTTCCTCTTGTGCTTCAAATGATAGTCTCCCCAACACTCAACTCTATCTGACATGATTTGGATTTGGTGGAAAGAAGATTTGAGTAGAAAGCAACTTGGGGAAGGCTAGAGATCAAGATTCATATGGTTGGAATGGAATATCTTGACCTCAACACAAGTGTAGGTGGTTCTCTCACAGAAAATGTGTATTGGAAGTGTAGGTATGTTCTGATGGCTCTCTCCATGAATGAAGAGTGGGTGGAGGGGTATATATAGCATCCACACAAAATCTAACTGTTACACACAATTTGCCAAACTCGGTGGGACCGAATGGTTAAACTCAGTCGGACCGATTCAGCAAACCTAGTGACCGTTAGGATTTTCGGTGGGACTGAGATGCAACTCGGTAGGACCGATATGGTTAGGGTTAGGGCATAACGTAATCTCGGTGTGACCGATTACACAAACTCGGTGATTTTGGTAATAAGCTAACCAGAGAGTTGGTCAGGTAAACTCGATGGGACCGATTCGCTTATCTCGGTGAGACCGAAATGTTACAAAAGGGAAACGGAGAGTATACATTGCAATCTCGGTGGGACCGATCGCTCATCTCGGTAAGACCAAAACGTTACGAAGGGAAACAGAGAGATTACAATCCCATCTTGGTGAGACCGAGATCCCTATCAGTGAGACCGATTTGCCTAGGGTTTGTGGCAGTGGCTATGACATTTAAAACTCGGTGGCGCCGGATAGAAAGAATCGGTGGGGCCGAGTTTGACTTTTGGTTTAGGTCATATGTGGATGTGGGAAGGTAGTTGAGGATTTTGGAGCATATCACTAAGCACTTTGAGCAAGCAAGCCATTAAGAAACACCTCATCCCTCCTTGATAGTATTGGCTTTTCCTATAGACTCAATGTGATCTTGGATCACTAAAATATAAAATGTAGAGTCTTGAGCTTCAAGCTTGAGCCAAACTTTTTGTCCTTAGAATTTTGAGGGATCCACTTTCCTCATCCATGCCATGCCATTCATTTAGATTTTCCTAAAATATTAATCTTGGAATAATGTTAGCTAATTGAGCCATATGTTGTTAGGAATTACCAAAACCACCCAGGGATAGTTGCACTTTTAGGTGGATCCGCCATGACGGATACTAGTGGGGTGGTCCCTACGATCAAAGGTGATCGGGCAAGCAGACCATGGGTTGAACTTTGGGGCGACGAGCTCCATCGCATAGACGTCCCTTAGTGCACGCTTCCACTCGCTCTTGGGAATGTGGGTTGCGTATATCATGTTCACCGTCTTCACTTGTGGGGGGAACCCCTTCTGTCCTCCTATGTTCGGCAGCCGGGGCTCCTCCTCGTCATCGCTATGCAGCCCCTTGTCCTTGTTTTTGGTATTTAACTTGCCAGCCTACTTGAACACCCAACATTCTCTGTTAGTGTGATTGGCTGGCTTTTTGGGGGTGCCGTGGATTTGACACGAGCGATCCAGTATGCGATCCAAACTGGACAGAGCCGGATTACTTCTTTTAAATGGCTTTTTCCGCTGAGTGGATCTAGAGGCTCTGAGTCCGGCATTGACTGCCATATCTTTGGTGTTATCGCCGTTATTGTGGCGCTTTGGTCTATTACGATGTTGCCTACCGTTGGCATATTAGGTATCCGAAGTGCCCAGATTCCTCGATGTGTTGTTGCTGTGAGCTAGCCAGCTATCCTCGCCCGCGCAAAAGCGGGTCATGAGTGTTGTGAGGGCTGCCATAGATTTCGGCTTCTCCTGGCCCAGGTGGCGAGCCAGCCATTCGTCACGGATGTTATTCTTGAATGCCGCTAGGGCCTCTGCGTCCGGACATTCGATAATTTGGTTTTTATTAGTCAGGAACCGTGTCCAGAATTGTCTGACCGATTCCCCTGGCTGCTGGGTTATATGGCTCAAGTCATCAGCATCCGGTGGCCGCACATAAGTGCCCTGGAAGTTATCCAGGAATGTGTCTTCCAGATCCTCCCAAGTGCCTACGGAGTCTGCTGGCAAGCTGTTCAGCCAATGCCGAGCTGGCCCTTTAAGTTTTAGTGGGAGGTTCTTGATGGCATGTAGATCATCACCGCGAGCCATGTGGATGTGAAGGAGAAAATCCTCAATCCATACAGCAGGATCTGTTGTAGCATCGTATGATTCGATATTTACGGGTTTGAAACCCTCCGGGAATTCATGATTCATAACTTCATCAGTGAAGCATAGGGGGTGTGCGGCGCCTCTGTGCCGGGCTATATCCCGACGCAGTTCGTATGAGTCTTGTTTGCTGTATTCGGGCCGGCCAGATTTACTCTTGGTGTATCCGACGCGATGATCATCGTCCTGTGTTGGCGCGCGTGCCCGTGACCCGTATATCGACCTTGTGATTTTTGCCTTACTCTCCAATACGTCTCGTAGGTCCTTTGTGTTGCCCCGGGGCATAGTATTTTTGATTGAGTGGCGGCGGGGTGCAGACTAAACTTCAGGCTGAAACACCTCTCTGGCTCGGCCACGCAGTGGCCGGTCAGTCGCATCGTACACTGGTGAATGAGGTTTCATTGCTTCCTCCTCGAGGGGAGGTAGCAACCTGCGTTTTGGGTAACTCTTGAAGGGGCGCTCGAGTTCGTACTCGTCAGCGGCAAGGACTTCGGTCCATATGTCTGCTAGCAAGTCTTGATCAGCTTGAAGTTGTTGCTGCTTTTTGTTTAGGCTATTTGCCATGGCCATAAGCCAGCGCTTGAAGCGCTCTTGCTCGACGGGGTCCTCAGGCATGATAAATTCTTCATCGCCGAGGCTCGCCTCGTCTTTGGAGAGAGGCATGTAATTGTCCTCCTCCGTTTTTCCATCTGTTGCCCGCTCTGGAGGGCTAGCTTGTTCGTCCTCCGGCTCTGCATCGTGCTGGAGGGGATTGTTGTTGTCTTCGGCACTATCCGGAGTGTTATTATCTCCTATGCCGGTATCACTACTTTTGCTGTGGCGGGACTTAGAGCGGTGCCGCTGACGTCGTCGCTTGGGTTGCTTCTTGGAGGGGTCATCCTCCGCTGTCTCGTCGCCATTGCCTTCTTTGGGGGTGTCCACCATGTATATATCATATGCTGAGGTGGCGGTCCAGCGCCCTATGGGCGGTGGTTCCTGTTCGTCTCCTGCATCGTCGTCCATACCGTCGAAGTCTTCAGAGTCAAAGTCAAGCATGTCGGTTAAATCGTCGACAGTGGCTACTTAGTGGGTGGTGGGTGGGCATAGTTCGGCCAAGGTTCTCCTGACAGGGAGAGAGACCTTAATGAATTTAGCACATCGCCGAAAGGTGAGTGCGGAAAGATATCCACGGAGGTGAACTCCATGATCGGCGCCCAGTCGGGTTCGACGGGCACGGATGTAAGTGGCTCAGAGTCCGTGGCCGGGGATGAATCCAGTGGTTCGGTGACACGGCTCCCGTAAGGGGTGAAGTCAGCATCCGGCTCTATCGCCGCTGAGATCGCAGCCTCCGTGGCAGGGTCTATCCTTCCGCTCTCGGATGGCGTGATTTGCTCCGGATTGACGGCCAGAGTAGTTGCAGATGCGATCTCCCGAATAATGTCTGTTGGCAGAGTTATGTCATGCTCTTCATGACTGTGCGGCACACCTGACATGGGCTTGAATCTGTAGAAGATCAAGTCTCCGCGGATATCGGCCGTGTAGTTCAAGTTTCCGAATCTAACCTGATGGCAGGGGCATAGCTCTCAATCTGCTCCAGATGGCCAAGCGAATTGGCCCGCAGTGCGAAGCCGCCGAATACAAAGATCTGTCTGGGGAGGAAAACCTTACCCTTGACTGCATCGCTATCGATGATCGAAGGAGCCATCAAGCCTTATGGTGACGACACAGTGGAACTCTCAATGAAAGCACCAATGTCGGTGTCAAAACCGGCGAATCTCGGGTAGGGGGTTCCGAACTGTGCGTCTAAGGCGGATGGTAACATGAGGCGGGGGACAAGATGTTTACCCAGGTTCAAGCCCTCTTGATGGATGTAATACCCTACTTCCTGCTTGATTGTTCTTGATGATATGAGTATTACAAGAGTTGATCTACCACGAGATCGTAGAGGCTAACCCTAGAAGCTAGCCTATGGTATGATTGCATGTTGTCCTACGGACTAAACCCTCCGGTTTTTGTAGACACCGGAGGGGGCTAGGGTTACACAAGGTTGGCTACAAGGGAGGAGATTTACATATCCGTATTGCATAGCTTGCCTCCACGCCAAGGAGAGTCCCATCCGGACACGGGACGAAGCCTTCAATATTGTATCTTCATAGTCCAACAGTCCGGCCAAAGGATATAGTCCGGCTGTCCAGAGACCCCCTAATCCAGGACTCCCTTAGTCATTGACTTGGATCACCGGATTATCTGTCGGACCAAGGTTTCATCCTCCGATAACTCGCCCCGGTTCATGTATGCCAAGTACGAGACTGTCCAATCCGGCATAACATGCAAAGCCGCCACCAACTGGGCCTCCTGGTCAGGAATACCCAACTCCTCCTCTATGGGTATCTTGACCGATGGATTATGCAGTACGTCGAGGAAGACATTAGGTGGCACCGGTTTACGCTGAGAGCCTAGACGACTTAAAGCGTTCGCTGCTTCATTCTTTCGCCGGTCTATATGGTCAACTTGTAACCCTTGAAATGACTAGCCACTATGTCCACCTCTCGTCAATATGCAACCATGAGTGGGTCCTTAGAATCCCAAGTGCCAGATACCTGTTGAGAAAACAGGTTCGAGTCACTGAAGCACTTAACCTGGCTTAGGTTCATCTCTTTAGCCATCCGAAGACCATGGAGTAACGCCTCATACTCATCTGCATTGTTAGTGCAAGGGAACATTAAATGAAGAACATAACAAAACTTGTCACCTCGTGGGGAAGTTAATATGACTCCAGCCCCCGAGCCCTCCAATTGCCTGGACCCATCAAAGTGAATAGTCCAATAAGTGTTGTCTGGCTTTTCCTCTGGTGCCTGCAACTCTGACCAATCATTGATGAAGTCCACAAGTGCTTGAGATTTGATCGTTGTGGGAGGTGTATACTTGAGCCCGTGAGTTCCAAGCTCAATAGCCCATTTGGCAATCCGACCAGTCGCCTCTCTGTTTTGGATGATGTCTCCCAAAGGGGTTGAATTGACCACTGTGATAGGATGACCCTGAAAATAATGCTTGAGCTTCCGTCTTGCCATAAACACCCCATACACCAGCTTCTGCCAATGCGGATACCTCTGCTTTGATTCGACAAGCACCTCACTGATATAATAAACCGGCCGTTGAACCGGATACTCCTTTCCATCCTCCTTGCGCTCCACAACAATAGCCACACTAACAGCCCGGGCATCGGCAGCCACATATAGCAGTAAAGGCTCTTTATCGATCGGGGCCGCAAGGATAGGCAGTTCAGCTAACTGCCTCTTTAGATCCTCAAACGCTTTATCAGCTGCATCGCTCCAGACAAAGTCATCCGTTTTCTTTAGCATCTGATATAAAGGGATAGCCTTCTCCCCAAGACGACTGATAAACCGGCTCAAATCCGCAATTCGGCCTGCCAGACACTGAACGTCATTGATACATGCCGGTTTAGCCAGAGAGGTGATAGCTGTGATCTTCTCCGGATTAGCCTCAATGCCCTTGTTAGACACCAGAAAACCCAAGAGCTTGCCTGCCGGAACACCAAAGACATATTTGTCTGGATTAAGCATCGTCTTATAAACCCGGAGGTTGTCAAAGGTTTCTCTCAAGTCATCTATCAATGTTTCCTCCTTCCTGGACTTTACCACAATATCATCCACATATGTGTGAACATTGCGCCCAATCTGCTTATGAAGACAATTCTGAACACAGTGCTGATAAGTTGCCTGGGCACTCTTGAGCCCAAAGGGCATGGAGACATAGCAGAAGGCTCCAAAGGGAGTTATAAAAGCTGTCTTCTCCTGGTCCTTAACTGCCATTTTGATCTGATGATAACCAGAGTAAGCATCCAAAAAACACAAACGGTCACAACCCGTCGTAGCATTAATAATCTGATCAATGCGAGGGAGGGTAAAGGGATCTGTTGGACAAGCTTTGTTCAAATCTGTGTAGTCCACACACACACGCCAAGTGCCATTTTTCTTAAGAACCAGCACCGGATTAGCTAACCACTCAGGGTGAAAAACCTCCACGATAAACCCTGCGGCCAACAGCCGAGCTACCTCCTCACCAATAGCTTTACGCCTTTTTTCGTTGAAGCGGCGGAGAAACTGCCTGATCGGTTTAAACTTAGGATCTATATTAAGTGTGTGTTCAGCGAGTTCCCTCGGTACACCTGGCATGTCAGAAGGCTTCCATGCAAAGATGTCCCGGTTCTTAGTGTCTATGGACGAATCGCCAGGAACAAAATCAACCATCTTAGTGTCTGTGGACGATTTAAACTTCAACGCTGGATCGTGCTCCGTAGCTGGCTTTTTCAAAGAAGTCATGTCTGCCGGATCAACCTTGTCTTTATAAAACTTCAGCTCTTCTGTGGCACAAACCGACTCAGCATAAGCCGCATCGCCTTCTTCACATTCCAAAGCAATCTTCCTGCTCCCATGTACTATGATGGTCCCTTTATGACCTGGCATCTTAAGTTGCAGATAAACATAACACGGCCTCGCCATGAACTTGGCATAAGCCGGTCGCCCAAACAGGGCGTGATACGGACTCTTGATTTTCACCACCTCAAAAGTCAATGTTTCTGACCTTGAATCATGATCATCTCCAAAGGTCACCTCTAGGGCTATCTTGCCCACTGGATACACAGACTTACCGGGCACCACACCATGAAAAATGGTGTTCGACGGTTTAAGATTCTTATTTGTCAACCCCATACGGCAGAAGGTATCATAGTAAAGAATATTTATATTGCTTCCCCCATCCATAAGCACCTTGGAGAACTTATACCCCCCAACCTGAGGTGCCACCACTAAGGCCAGATGACCCGGATTATCAACCCGGGCTGGGTGATCCTCTCTACTCCAGAAAATGGGCTGCTCAGACCAGCGCAGATACTGAGGCACCGCCGGTTCAACAGAGTTTACTGCCCTCTTGTGAAACTTCTGATCGCGTTTACACAAGCTAGTGGTAAAGACATGATATTGCCCACTATTCAACTGCTTCAGATTGCTCTGATAACCCGACTGCTGATGCTGCTGAATCCCCTGATGGTTATAACCCCCTTGATTGCCCTGGTTCCCTTGATGGCCATGTCCGGTTTGATTGCCTTGGAATCCTGAACCGGAGCTGCCACCTCCGTAATCCGGCCCATGAAAAACGCCTCCTGAACCGCTGGGCGGGCCGTTATCATATTGAAACATATTGGAATTCTTAAACTCCCGCATAATGAAGCAATCCTTCCAAAGATGTGAAGCGGGTCTTTCTTTTGATCCGTGCTTTGGAAAAGGTTGATTTAACAGGCGCTCTAGATTGGGGCCTGACCCTCCGCCCTCTGGGGCTGTTTACCCTTACGACGTTGACCGTTGTCCTTTGCATTGGTGTTAGCCACGAAGTCCAAACTATTGTCTGCCTTGCGCTTACCGTTATTCCCATGACCTGCCGGATTGTGTTGCTGCTCCTTGGTATTGCCATTCTTTTTCCAACATCATGGTGAAGTATTTAGCACGCACTGCTTCATCCACGTCCAGCATCTCCATCGCCATCTCATAACTCTCCACCCATGACTCCGGTTGCAAATCGGCGGTGTAATTGGGCACCTTACGAGGTCCCTTAAAATCGTTGGGCAGTCATACATTACGCAAAGCGGGGTAAGACACGTCACCCCTAAAGAACTGAAGACCACTCCAGGCTCCACTGAGGTGGTAGGGCAAACTGTAGTAGGTTGACAAGCGGCGTGCAGAGCTTCCAACTCGGCTTCTCGACGTGCACGACCATGATCCACCACATCCTGCGCATTAGCGCCACCACCTGCGGGGTTGTGTCCTCGTGGTGAGTTACGGTGACGTGCACTGCTTGATACGGCCGGTTCATCCTCAACGTGCCTGCTGTAGCTTCGACTCGGAAGGGGGGTGGAATGAATCCTCTCGCGACTATGCGAATAAGCCTGCTGCTGGTTTAAAGCTGTTTGAAGGAGCTCTCTAGCCCGTCGTGTCTCAATCGCCACTGGTGACTCGCCGTCAGTTGGGAGGGCTTCCAATTGTGAAGTGGCGGCCACAATGTTATCCAACGGGTTGGAGTAATGCCCCGGGGGCGTCAGAACATACTGCGGCACAACGTTGTTATGACGAGGCGGGTTCATCGTGTGTGGTTGAACCGGCACTCCTGTTCCCGGCGCCTCCGTCCGGTTTACCACTAGCTGGTTACTGGTTCTGGCTCCTGGCGTGTTGAAGAGATTTCTTGGCTCATAACCCAGCGGGAGGTGCAACCAGTATCTCCTTCTCATGACCTCATCTGAGGCATTTTGGTCCAACCTAAGCTGGTAGGCCTGAGCTTCCAACTCGGCCCGTTCTGTAGCCATCCTGGCGTTCTCTGCTGCCAAGTCCACTTTAGCCTGAGTTATCTGATCTTTCACCTTTGCAATCTCCGCATTGTGCTGATCTTGGGCTGCCGCGTCCACCTCCGCGACCATCAACATTGCCAAAGCGTCGAACAAATCAGACAAAACCTGAGCGGGAGGCGGCACAGAGCACTACAAAAAAAGACACATCCGTGACATTTTGGGCCGAACGAATTTTTTTCCTGTCATACATACACTACTGGAATCAGCTAATTTGCCATCTGCCAGCTCTTTGCCATCTGCTAGCTGACGGCAAAGAAGCTCTTTGCCATCAGCTACCAAAAAGCAGACGGCACAGATCTGGCGGACGGCAAAGAAGCTCTTTGCCGTCCGCCAGATCTTTGTCGTCCGCCAGCAGACGGCAAAGAATCTTTGCCGTCAGCTGGCAGACGGCAAAGAGAGAGGTGGCCCCCACCCCCCGCCCGTTTGGGAAAAACTTAACGGCCCACCTCTTTGCCGTCTGCTAGCAGACGGCAAAGAGGCAAACGGCGGACGGCAAAGAGGGGCGGACGGCAAAGAGGCAGTATCTAACGGCCCGTATACCCCCAGCCCCTCTCTGTTCTCTCCTCGCCCCACTTCCCACCCCACCGCCGCCGCCTCTCGCCCCCGCCGCCGCCGCCCCGGCCCCCCGCCGCCCCGTCGCCCCCCCGCCCCGGCCCCACGCCGCCCCGGCCCCCCGCCGCCCCGGCGCCCCGCGCCCCACCGCCCCGGGCCCGGCCCCCGCCGCCCAGGCCGCCCCGGCACCCCGGCCAGCTCCTCCACCGCCCCGGGCCCGGCCCCCCGCCGCCCCAGGCCGCCCCGGCCAGCTCCTCCACCGCCCCGCCCCCCTCCTCCACCGGCCCTGCCCCAGGTGAGCCCCCCTTCTTTTTTCTATTTTTTTCTGTTTTTTTCTTTTTTAGTTTTAGTTTAGATTTAGTCTTAGTTTAGTTTTAGGTTTAGATTTAGTTTTTTTCCTTTTTTCTGTTTTATTAGTTTTAGGTTTATGTTTAGTTTAGATTTAGTTTTAGTTTTAGTTTTAGGTTTAGTTTAGTTTGAGGAAAGAAGAAGAAGAAGAGAAAAAGAGGAGAGGAGGACAAGAAGAAGAGGAAAAAGGAAAGGAAGAAGAAGAAGAGGAGGAGGAGAAGAAAAAAGAAGAAGAGGAAGAAGAAGAAGAAAAAAGAGGAGAAGAAGAAAAGGAAAAAGGAAAGAATAAGAAGAAGAAGAAGAAGAAGAAGAAGAAGAAGAAGGAAGAAAAGGAAGAAAAGGAAGAATAGGAAGAACAAGAAAAGGAAAAAAGAGGAAAAAAACCCGACCCGACACGGCACCCCGACCCGACACGGCACCCCGACCCCGACCCGGCACCCCGACACGACACCCCGACCCCTAGACCCCGACCCCGACACCCCGACCCCGACCCCGACACCCCGACCCCGAGCCTGACCCGACACCCCGACCCCGACACCGACACGGCGCCCCGACCCCGACCCGGCACCCCGACCTGACACATCCGACCCCGAGACCCCGACCCCGACACCGACACGACACCCCGACACCGACACCCTGACACCACACCCACCCTTACCCCGAGACCGACACGGCACCCCGACCCCGACCCGGCACCCCGACCAGACACCCCGACCCTGAGACCCCGACCCCGAGCCTGACCCGACACCCCGACCCCGAGACCCCGACCCCGACCCGGCACCCAACCCGACACCCCGACCCCGAGACCCCGACCCCGGGCCTGACCCGACACCCCGACCCCGACACTGACACAGCACCCCGACCCCGAGACCCCGACCCCGAGCCGGACCCGACACCCCGACCCCGACACCGACACGGCACCCCGACCCCGACCCGGCACCCCGACCCGACACCCCGACCCCGAGACCCCGACACGGCACCCCGACATCGACAGGACACCCCGACCACCGACACCTCCCGAAAAGGTGTTCTTTGGCCTTCCAGAGGCCGACGGGGTCATATATTTGTGAATTATTAGTTAGCTCATATATTTTTCGATTTTGTTATGAAAAACATCATATATAATTGTGTTGATCGTGTAGTTTTAAATGTGCAGTTGTTTCATCGCTGCGAGGTTTGGTGTTCGACGACCTCGCCGTGCGTTTGACGAGCTCTGCCCCTTCGTTCGTGGGTGAGCACAAATGACAAGTCCTCCTCCCCCATTAATTATTTGATCTATTCCGATGAAACTTGATAGCTAGCTATATATGTGTCCTGAATCATCAGTATGCGTAACCAATATGTGTCTCCCGTTCGAAAGCGTCATAGTTATAAATATGCATGCATTTGCATATTTATAACCTTGATTCTTTCGAATTGTCCAACGCTATCCATGGACAGCCCGAGTATGTGTAGATTGGGTTCGTTTTTCCATATGCTTTGCTCCGGATCCGACGCATATATTTTGTCAGTGCCTCCCCTGTTGTTCTCTGGGTACACATCCTCTCTGTTTATTGCAGAGACGTGTATCAGGAGAACAGCGGGGAGGTGCTGCCGAAATTTTGCGTCGGATCCGGAGCATAGCATGGGAAAATAAACCCAATCTACACATACACGGGTGGGATTAGGACCTATCATTACCTATTAGAGTGTAGGTTGCATGGACGTAATAAAATTGACAAAGTAGATCAACTGATGAATATATACATGGTGAATTACATATATAATTGTTGTGTGTCCAGTAGCTCTGAAAGGCAAGGGCCATGTACGAGCTCCTTGTGGTAAGTTTCTTCTGCAGATTAGCCAAAACATTCATGTAGTGTTTGTCTCATTACTAACTAGTATGACTGAGTCGTCAAAACCAAATGTGCAGTCTGTGTGCGAGAAGACAGGTCAGACCGCTCCGCCGATGCCAGTGATTGCTCCTGGGACCACGGTGAGTTTTATTGAATGGACATTACTTGCTAGTCTTAACATTTGAGTGTCATCATGCTAACAAGACATTGGAAATGATCTTTGGTGCAGCGTAACTCCAGACAAGCATCGCACGATCCTTCTCCAGCTACCGACACGAGCCACCCCGCTCCTACACCTCCTACATCTTGGTAAGTTTATCTAGTGTTTTGCTTAACACATGCATAAAGACCTAGACTTAGCTTTATTTCCTCCAATGCTTACCATAATGACCTAGACTTAGCTTCTTCACCTCCAAAATGACTTAATAAGCTTACTGACCTCCAAAACCATCCATTTTACCTAAGTTAGCTCTAAAACGATCTGTACTTAGCTTACTTATGTCAAAAATTGCATAATTAGCTTAGTTAGCTTATAGACGATCCATTTTACCTAAGTTAGCTCTAAAATGAGCCATTTTACCTAGGTTAGCTTATAAATGATCCAGTTCATCCAAGTTAGCTCAAAAATGACCCATTTTACCTAGATTAGCTCCTAAATGATCCATTTTACCTACGTTAGCTTTAAAATGACCCATTTCACCTAGTTTAACTCCAAAATGACCAATCTTACCTAGGTTATCTCATAAACGATCCATTTCAACTAATTTAGCTCATAAACGATCCATTTCACCTAGGTTACCTAAAAAACGATCCATTTCACCTAAATTAGCTTATAAATGATCCATTTTACCTAAGTTAGCTCAAAAAGATCCATTTCAACTACATTAGCTCATAAATGATCCATTTCACCTAAGTTAGCTCAAAAACGATCCATTTCAACTAAGTTAGCTCATAAATGATCCATTTCATCTAAGTTAGCTAAAAAAGATCCATTTCACCTTAATTACCTGAAAAACGATCCATTTGACCTTAGTTAGCTCATAAACGACCCATTTCAACTAAGTTAGCTCATAAATGATCCATTTCACCTTAGCTAGCTCATAAACGACCCATTTCAACTTAGTTAGCTCATATATGATCCATTTCACCTAAGTTAGCTCAAAAAGATCCATTTCAACTAGATTAGCTCATAAATGATCCATTTCACCTAAGTTAGCTCAAAAACGATCCATTTCAACTAAGTTAGCTCATAAATGATCCATTTCATCTAAGTTAGCTAAAAAAGATCCATTTCACCTTAGTTACCTGAAAAACGATCCATTTGACCTTAGTTAGCTCATAAACGACCCATTTCAACTAAGTTAGCTCATAAATGATCCATTTCACCTTAGCTAGCTCATAAACGACCCATTTCAACTTAGTTAGCTCATATATGATCCATTTCACGTAAGTTAGCTCATAAATGACATACTCTTCTTGTTCTAGTCTTCTTCTTGTTCTACTCTTCTTGTTCTAGTCTTCTTCTTGTTCTAGTCTTCTTCTTGTTCTACTCTTCTTCTTGTTCTACTCTTCTTGTTTTAACTTTCTTATTTTTCATTTTGCAGAGTTCATTCACTTGACGAAAGCTTGCATAGATGGAGTGCTCCTTATCCCTTTCTCTGTTTCTTTTGTATCGTTGAACTATGCATGTATCGTTGGATGAAACTATTGTAATATATATGGTTGGATGCCTCTATGTTGAACTTGTTATGTATGATGGAACTATGCATGTAATATATATGGTTGGATGATGAAGTTATGTGTTGGATATCTTATATGTTTGCTCTGTAATGGCCTTTTGAAATATATCTATATATGTCATCTATATTTGTGATGAAAATTGTTAGATTTAATAAAAAACAGATAAAAGAGCCAATATGCAAGCTCCTTGCCGTCTGCCACCGACGGCAACGGGCTCTTTGCCGTCTGCCACGGACGGCAAAGAAGACACGTGGCATCCAGCTGTGCTTCCTGGGAGCTGACCCATTTGGTCAGTTTGCCTACAGTGGCAGACGGCAAAGACTTTGCCATCAGTGGCAGACGGCAAAGGCCTGCCATGTAGTGACGTGTAGATGACATCATACGGCGGACGGCAAAGACACTAGAAAGTTTGCCGTCAGCGGTGGACGGCAAAGGCCTGCCGTTAGCCACTTAACGGACTGACAGCGCAATTATTGCCGTCCGCCTTCTTTGCCGTCTGCCGCGCTCTCTTTGCCGTCCGCGGCGGACGGCAAAGACTTTGCCATCAGTAGCAGACGGCAAAGTAGCTGTTTACCGAAGCCTACTTTGCCGGAGCCTTTTGCCGTCCGCGGCTGACGGCAAAGGCCTTTGCCATCCGCCGTTCATGCCTTTGCCGTCCGCCGTGGCGGACGGCAAAGTAGCTGATTCTTGTAGTGATATGACACTTCTATGACGATAATTGTGACCAAACCCGGTATCATCATAGATGTGGTGGGCTCCTACTTCTATGACAAAAAATCATGACAGAAAATGGGCTTTTCATCCTGGGCAGGCCGGAGACGCAACTGCATGACATTCTTTGGGCCGTCCATGATGGAAAAAACTGTGGTAGAAACGAGGGGGAGGAAAATTTCGGGGAGTTCCCGGTTACGGTGGGAGGTCGGGGGCCGAGCGATGCACGTTTCTCTCGTACACGTACGCGCGTGTGTGCGAGGCGTTGGCTCTAACTGAACCCGAGCAAGGCGTTGGGCTCTAACTGAACCCGAGCGATTGCACTGCAGGCTACGCGTTACTGAACGTGAGCGATCGATCGATGTCTGTTAACTGAACCCGATCGAGTGATTCCTTCGCTACTGCTGCTAACTAAAGCCGATCGATTGGATGAACAGTGAGTGTTGTGGGGGGGGGGGTTGGATGAACAGTGAGCGGTGGCGTTGCCTCTGGATGAATAGGACCCCGTGGTGTGGTGGAGGGCTGGATGAACAGTACACGGTGGAGGGGTGCCCGTCGAGGGGTGGTTGAACAGGCCCCCGTGGTGTGGAGGGCTGGATGAACAGTAGACGATGGAGGGGTGGTTGAACAGTAGCCGGTGGAGTAGCGCGCGGTGGAGGCTGGATGAACAGGAACTCATGGAGGCTAGAGGAGGTCGACAGTGGAGATGAACAGTATCCCGTGGAGTCCCGTTTTGCGGTATGCCACACCCCTCCCAATGAATAGGACCCCTGTTTCGACCGTAGGAGGTCCGTTTCGTCCGTTTTGCGGTACGCCACACCCCTCCCGATCAACAGGACCCCCGTTTCAACCGTAGGAGGTCTGTTTCCTCCCTTCTGCGGTACGTCATGCCTCGTTTCCATCGCCTGTTCCATCCAAGCCCTCCCGATGAACACGACCACGCATTCCGTTCTGACCCAGCCGGTTGGCTCCCACGCGTTCCGTTGCCTCTCGATGAACACGACGCATTCCGTTGCCTCCCGATGAACACGACGCATTCCGTTGCCTCCCCATGAACCCGACGCATTCCGTTTCCTCCCCATGAACACGATGACGACGTTGTTTCTCCGTTCCAACCCAGCCATGTACACGAGCCCTCGCCGTACGTATGTGCGAGTAGGCGTTCGAGACCCCGCCCGTATGTACACATATGTGGCCGTATTTTCTTTCTTGCACCCTGGTCACTGTACGTACGTGTACATGCTACGTGCGCGCCTCTACTACGACACGTGCACGCCTCTACATCCACCAGTATATATGTACGTACACGTTCGCGACCAGAATGACAACGCTACATACGCTTTGACCAGGTGGGTCCCGACTGTCAAGCACTTCCTTGCGTGCGAAGAAGTAGCTGGTGGGTCCTAGCAGTCAGGGGGGCGAATCGTTTTTTTTGCCCGGACGCACTTCCTTGCATTAAAAGATGTAGCTATTGGGTCCCAGCAGTCAGGGGGTGAATCGTTTTTTTTGCCCGGACGCACTTCCTTGCGTGCGAGGATGTAGCTGGTGGGTCCCAGCAGTCAAGGGGAAACGTTTTTGCACCAAATACAGTGGCCCGTCCGGTGGGTCCCAGCTGTCAGGTGGAGGAATCATTATTTTCCGTGTAATAAGGAGGCACTTTCTTGCTGCGGCCGTGGACCTAGCTGTCAGCCTCTCCACGTACATTCCACGTCCAATGGAAGTCGTTCCTTGACCATGTTGACCATGCCGTGCCGAGAGCACCAGGGCGGTGGATGACGGCGAGGCCTAGGAAGGGGACGACGCGGAGCCGGGGAAGACGCGGCAGTGGAAGCCCGCACGGAGAGGAGTACGAGGGTTCACTGGTTCGGCTGCGATGTGAGGCTGCCGTCGCCGCATGGCCTGGCCAGCGGTGGGAATAGTAGGGGGCGGTGAGGCCTCCGCGGGAGCACATCCGGCCACGGGAGGCAGGAGCATGCGGCATGACCGGCGCTGCTTTGGGTGGCTGGAGCAAGAAGACCAGAGGTTGAAGAAGCACTACGGCCGTTGGATGGACATCGTACGGTCACTTGAGCTAGAATCGTTTATATTGACTAAGTTGACAAAACCCTCCATCCCCGTCAACTTAGTAGGCCCACAAGTCAGCCTCCCACCAAGGTGGGTCCCAGCTAGCAGGGGGTATTCATTTTTTGTGCGTAATAAGGAGGCACTTCTGGTGGGTCCGAGCTGACAGTAGGGGGAATGTTTTTTTCGCGAAATACGGTGGCCCGTTGGGTGGGTCCCAGCAGTCAGGGGAAAACGTTTTTTTTCGCGAAATATTGGTGGGCGTCCAGTGGGTTCCTGCTGTCAGGTGGAGGAATAGTTATTTTCTGCGTAATAAGGAGGCACTTCCTTGCGGCTGCCATGGACCTAGCTGTCAGCCTCTCCACATACAGTATTCTTCCGATGGAATTCGGTCGTTGACCACATTGACCACGCCGCGCCGAGAGCACCACGGCGGTGGACGACGGCAAGGCCTAGGAAGGGGGCGACGCGGAGCCGGGGAAGACGCGGCAGTGGATGCCCATGCGGAGAGGAGTACGAGGGTTCACTGGTTCGGCTACGCTGCCGTCGCCGCAGAATAACAGGGGGTGTGGGTGAGCGGAGTGGAGGGATGGCCTGGCCAGCGGTGGGACTGGTATGGGGGCGGTGAGGCCTCCACGGCAGAAAAGCCGGCCACGGGAGGCAGGAGCAGGCGGCACGACCGGCGCTGCTTTGGGCGGCTGGAGCAAGAAGACCAGAGGTTGAAGAAGCACTACGGCCGTTGTATGGACGTCGTACGGTCAGTCGAGCTAGAATCGTGCATATTGACTAAGTTGACAAAGCCCTTCGTCCCCGTCAACTTAGTAGGCCCACTATACTGGGTCCCAGCTAGCAGGGGGAGTATTCATTTTTTTGTGCGTAATAAGGAGGCACTTCCTTGCGTGCGAAGATATAGCTGGCGGGTCCGAGCTGTCAGCGGCGGTAACGTTTTTTCGCGAAATACAGAGGCCCTTTCGGTGGATCCCAGATGTCAGGTGGAGGAATCATTATTTTGCGCATAATAAGGAGGCATTTCCTTGTGTGCAGCCGTGGACCCAGCTGTCAGCCTCTCCACGTATAGTCCACTTCAGATGCATGTCGGTCGTTGACCACACCACGCCAAGAGCACCAGGACGGTGGACGACGGCGAGGCCTAGGAAGGGAACGACACGGAGGCAGGGAAGACTCGACAATTGTTTTTGTTTCCCACGCAGAGGGGAGTACGACTGTACGAGCGTTTACTGGTTCGTCTGCCATCGCCGGAGAATAACAGCAGTTGTGGGTGAGTAGAGGGATGGCTAGGCCAGTGATGGGAGTACGGTGGGGCGGTGAGGCCTGCGTGGCAGCACAGCCGGCCGCGGGGAGGAGGGAGCAGGCAGTCCCGCCGGCGCTTGTTTCAGCAGCTGGAGCAGGAAGAGCAGAGATTGAAGAAGCACGACGGCCGTTGGATGGACATGCAACAGTATACATGCCATCTGTGGAAAGCCTCAAATCTGTGGAAAACAGCATACAACTCATCTGCCATTATTTCAAATAATTTACAGCCTATTTGCTAATTCTTACGGGTTTTTTGGAGCCCATATTCTTTTTGTTAGCATTACAACCCATATTGTGGCCATGGTTAAAAAACTATATGAAATTTTGCATATGTCGGTGCGGTCTGAACTGTTTTTAATCCCGAAATTTCGAGTCACATTCAGACTGATTTTAAAAATAAATGTATATCAATATAAAATCCAATAAATTGTCCACGCATAAAAATCAATGCATTTTAAAATCTCGAAATGAAAAAAAGATATTTTAAACTAATTGCCGGTTTGATGTGTTTTAAAAATGTACAGCCCATTTCTCATTACTGATAGGCCATTTTCTCAGCCAGCCGAATGAAGCTCTCCTTGTCTTGAAAGATTTGCAGCCCAACAGGCCTGATAAAGCGACTTACTTGACAAATCACAAAAAAACTGGGCTAGCCATTTTCAGAAAGAAAAAAAACTACTGGGCTGGTCTATGGTAAACATAAAAGAAAAGGCTGTCTAGACAGGCCAGAGTGTCCCGCACAGCCCTATTGACACCCTGCTTCCGTCTCAAAAACAAATTAGATAAATGCCACTCCAATTATAGCGATTCATAAAAATGCCACTGCAATTTCCAAACTTTGAAAAATGCCACTGCAATTTTTGCAAACTTTGAAAAACGCCACTCCAGACTTCGAAAAATGCCACTAGAAATGGCATGAAATGGCATTTTTCAAAGTTTGGAAATTGCAGTGGTATTTCTCGGATACACCAGATTTGGAGTGGCAGTTATCAAATTAACCCAAAACAAAAATAACTGGGCAAGCTGCCGGGTCCCTGGTGTCAGCCGCTCGTTGTGCAATTCTCTCGTTTATTGACTACGTTGACAATCGCATGGGGCCCAGATGTCAGAAATCCACTTGGAGGAGCCATTATTTTATTGGCTTGAAATAAGGAGGCACTTGCTTGCGTACTGCCATGACCTTGGCGGGTCCCTGCTGTCATCCTCTCCACGTACAATCATCTCCTGATTGTGTACGTGTCAACTTGCTAGGCCCACAAGTCAGCCTCTAAACCCGTGGAGGACAAATACAACCCATTTAAAAAAATAACAGCCCATTCCATACGTTCAAACGGAAAGTTCAACATTCAGAGCAAAGTAACAGAACTGATCCACATATAGAGTACTGAACTTCCACGTTGACAACCATCATAGCCAAGTTAACTATCTACTCCCACTAATACTCTAGTAGCGTACAAGTACTAACTTACTCTTAGCTAACTAGACGATGCCGGCCGCCATCTGTGGTACACGCTAAATGCTGGCACCGGCGTCGTGTGCCTCGCCTCGGACTTGCAAGAGGTGCGATAGGGCGTGTTGCTCACGCGCGTTGGCCCTTTCCATGCCGGTGTGGTCCACCGAAGCTTCGGCTTCCAAGTGGGAACTCCACTTGACGAGCTGGTAGTAAAAATCGGTGTCGCGAACGCGTGCGTTCCCGACAGCCTCCAGGGCTATTTGCCGGGCGTTGGCCTCCACGTCGTCGGCCCAGTTGCGGGCGCTCTGCTCGTGACTCAGAGAGTTGGTGCGCTGCTGCTCCATGTCCCGTTTGCGGCGCAAATCGGCGATACGCTTCTCCTCCGCCAGACGGTTGCGCTCCAACAACTCCTACTCCTCCGCCATGCGGTCGCACTCCAACAACTCCTCGATCTCCACATTGCCATCTAAAGACAGATAGAATGCCTCCTCCCTCCGTCTGCCTTCCGGTGAAAACCCGAACACTAGTTCCGGTGGTGACCGCCTCCGGCGTCGCCTACCGCGGACGGGCTGGGGCATGGCGGACGTGGCGAGCGACGTCGGGCCGGTGGGGCCTTATGAGGATATGGCGAGTTGGGTCACGGTGGCACCGGAGAAGGCCGGGAAACAGTACTTATAGGAGGAAGGTAGCACGACGGTCATCGGAATTCAATGCATAATGGCTTAGCACGCCAGCTTTCCGTGGAAAACTAGAGAAACTGAAATTATGATTGTGCCGTCTCGTCCCGTCTGGGTCGCACGCCGGCATGGCGGTCAAATGAGTGCACTCAAATCATCTCCCTCCTTGTCAACAATGATTCACGGATTTAAAAAGCCCGCAACAATTAAAGCGTATCTTTTTTCGCATCGGTTAGCTGCCTTAATTACGGCCGGCTGCATGCAGGCACTCAGAATCGCTCGCAGGCAGTACGCAAAGCAGCATGCAATGAGTCGCAGCCGAGGGCACACATGCAGCCACTTAAATTGCTGGAATTAATTAGGCTTAAACTTCTACATGCCGTTAATTATTGCCATGCCTTGGTCTTGCTGCTTTGCTCACGGGACTAATAAACCCGGACGGAGGGAGTACCTTGGTTGGTGAGAGGTTTGAATTAAGCCCTGCAAACCGGAAAGGAGGTACTAGTACGTGCGTGATCCGCTATTTATTCATGTAGAATCGAGTAGGTCGTTTCTTGAATTGAGCCCTGCAAACCGGAAAGGAGGTAGTACGTGCGTGATCCGCTATTTATCCGTGTAGGATCGATAGTGTAGCTTGTCAGTTTCTTCTGAGGTAGGCATTTTTATCCGTGTAGGATCGATAGTGTAGCTTGTCAGTTTCTTCATAGGTAGGCATTTTTATTCAAAAAACTGCCACTTTGCATCTTGCGTCGCAAATAAAACTGCCATGAGCGCATTTGTAGGCTACCTTGTGATCGATCAGTAACTTGTAAACACTGAGTGAACAGAAATAAGTAACTGTTAATGCATCTCAATGATTCACAGATCATATACAAATATGTAGCTCCAAAAGCAAAGATCAGCCACTTCGGATCTTGCGTCGCAACTAAAACTAACTAGTATGATTCCCATACGTAAGATCAACATGTTAATGCATGTCAATGATTCACAGATCATATACAAATATGTAGCTCCAAAAGCAAAGATCTAGAAAAAACATATGTTCTTCCTACTAACATGGATGCTTCTCTTGGCCAACATTCAGTACAGACTGAAAGACAAATTTGTTTGTGAAGTCTACAATTCCTCTTGCAAACGTAAGTGGTTTCACCAACAGCTGGAACCATGAGAATGAACCACACATGATGGAGGAACATCCACTGCAATATGATTTGGTCTTCTCTCGATCACACCGCGAGACTATTTTCGGAATACAAACTTTAACTTAGGCAAAATGATGCCCATTGTATAATCAGACCAAAGCAATGAAGCACCTAGTGTTGGCCAATAAATAGTACAGTACTACTTTTCTGTAGTCCATGAAGTGACTATCCAATCTTTCTGTGTCTATTTTCAAATGGCACTGCATGCAGTGACTATACTATTCTCTTGTGCAGTTCAACCAAAATTGCGGACACTTTGTTTGTTTGCCAAATAGCAACGGGCAGACATCTCTGTCTGCACAAATATCAAGCGGCTGATGTCAGGAAGGCATACATAGTTTTTTTTTCTGAAAAACTGAGCCATTCCTGACCTTTCCTCTTCTTTTAAGCAAATTTTGTGCAGTTCTACTAAAATAAAATGCCATCACCGCCTTGACAATTCAGTGACACTGTACAAAAGGAAATGACTTAACATTACATCATGATGTCAGGTATGTAGTCGACAGGCATTAGAGACAAACATACAGACCTCCTCCGATAACATAATGAACATTAATTTTAACAAAGGTGTGACTAGCTTTACCGGGATAATTTGAGTGAACTCTACACCCTTTGTTCCTCAATATAAGACGTTTTCGCGGTTCAATTTAAAGTACCCAAACGTCTAGTATTTAGAAAAACAGGTAGTAGTTTTCTTGAGCACATATTTGGGAAAGCTTGCCACACTTTATTTATGTCCATACGCTAATGCAACACCATCCGAATACTACAAATATACACTAATCCAGTGGCTAGTGCAATAGTAGAGTAGTTAGTTTATTACAGGGTATAGTACAATGGTTTTACTGAACAGATTTCAATAAAATCTAGCACTAGAAGGTTTCTATAAAAATTAACAATACAAAATGCAAAGGTAACAAGTTTCAGCATTGGTACACTAGATGTGCATGAGCATTAAACCAAATACAAAAGTCTGAAGGTAACTAGCATTATTAACTAATGACAGTATAAAAAAATTGCAAACCATGTACCTCCAAGGTAAATATCATTTCGAACTCGGGGGGGGGGGGGTCTTAAAAATAGCTATCCCAATCTTGATAATCGATCAAACATAAAAACTTGATCGAACAAATCAAGAGAACAGCCGGAGGAGGAGGTGCCCACTCTTGACCTTTCCTCTTGTCTTCATAATTGTCTGTGCAGTTTAACCAAAATAAAATGACATCAGCGCCTTGCCATTTTGGTGACACTGTACAGACAAATTAACTTATCTCATGAAAGTGAGGTATGTAATCTATAAGCATTAACAGTGCAAAAATCTGAAGGTAGTAACAAGTTTCATCGTTGGTATACTGGCTGTGCAACAACATTAGAATGCCTTAGCGGAAAAATCTTTAATACATCCACAATCAACAGCTAACCCTGAAATAATCCAGTGACATTAAATGGCATTGCTTAAATTTATCGGTGGCATTAGACTGAGACCGGCATTAGTTAAATGTGACATCACTTTAGCAGTAGCATTGCTTGACTTGACTGCTGGAGTTATACTAACAGCAAAAAAGTGGCAATAAGAGCATGGGAGGCCCATTCGGACAGTGGGCGCACCAGTACGATGTACCACCATGGATGTAGAGTGGTGAGGGAGGTATGGTTGCCTACAGCAACAAATATCTAGGAAGCATATGTGGATTACATCCCATTTTTGTTCTCTTTAGCCACCTTTTTCCTATGTGAGGACAACAAACCGATCGACCTGGTCATTCTCTATTGCATTGTCATGCCTTTCTACCCTTCTTCAACCAAGAGACACAAGACTCATTCCTTAGCTACTGATTTTCCCCTTTTCAACCTAGATGTGGGTTCGATGCCTACTCTCTTGGATAGTACAATCTGCCTTCCTTTCCTTATTCAACCCAGACATGGATTAGTCTGCATGAAGTAGGGTTTCCTTTAATAGTGCAAATTATGGTTTTTGTCTGCGTGGCCAGCAGAGCAGAGGATAGCAAATTGGGAAGATGGTGGAGTGGAAAAAGATACACATGCAATGACATGGCAGGTGGGGCAATAGAACAAGGTTATGGTTCGAAAAGAGGTAGCATACCTGAGGGTCGGCGGGAAGTGGCTTCGCTCGTGGTCGTCGTCCTCCGCACACACTACGACAGCGAGCTTCGGGACGGAGGCCAACCCGCGTGGGCGCTAGGTCTAAGAGGATGGCCTTGTCGTCAGTGTGTATCCTCGCTCGCCAACGACGAGTGTGTCAATGGTGCACGTCCTTTTCTTCCCCGGCGGATCTGTGACCACCGGTGAGGAGTGAGAGAGGGGCCGTCTTTTTTAGATCTGGAGAGAGGGTGGTAGTGTGAGAAGCAAGTGGGCAGCCCTTAGCAAGAAAGCGCTCAAGCTCCAGCCTATATATCTTTTTTATACTACTAGTACTGGAGGTGGAGTAGTGGTAGAGTAGTTTATATTTTCTCTACGTACAGTACCAGTTAGTCGTGCTTCAAAACTGATCGGCACGCCATTAAAAAAATAAAGGTCGATAACTAATGCGGCACCTCGGGCCAACGCGGCCAGATCGCATTTTGCACGATAAATTACACACCATGTTTCGTTGACATGTGGTCCCGTTCCAACATATCAGTGAGACGATGGCGAGTAGTAGGAGTATTTCCGAACGGACGTGTAGGCCGGGGCGCCTCTTCGTGAACCATGGAAAACTCGCAACCGTCCACCGACTCTTCGCCTTTCCCTCTCGATTTGGAACTGCTATCGCACGCTCTTCCTCTCCCTCCTCCATTTTCCTTCAGCCCTTCACCCTTTCTTCTGCCATTGTTCGATCGTCTTCTCCATGGAGGGAACAGGCTGGAAACGACCCCGTTATTCTTGCCCCGATCTGAAAGATGACGTGGTGGAGGAACTCATTGATCGGTGCGACGTCATCACCTCGGCTAGCATGGCAGGTTCGTTCAAGCCCATTCTCGACTCAACTAATAACATCATTACAAAGAACCCAAGAGTCAAGGAGCGGTTTGATCTCCCCTATCTTCTTTGCCATGGCCCTGATGACTGGCACCGGCACGACGGAGGCCTCGCCCTGTGCAAGTTGATGCCGCTTGATAATGATATGTATGATGATAAGATGCCATCGCTTGAGGGCAAGGTTTGGGCGGGCACAAATGGAGATTCGGTTGTTTACATTGGGTCCAACTGCGAGTGGGAACTTGTGAATGTGTGCACTCGTGACTGGGTTCCACTTCCAAAAATCTCACCAGACTGCCCAGAGGTTGAGCACACCAGTATTGTACGCACGTTCAAATACGATCATGGTGACTGTCTTCTATGGAAGATAGCAATTTTTCGAGTTCCCAACCGCTCTTGGAATTACAACAACTATCAAGTTGTTGTTATCTTCGACAAGCTTGTTTCCATCCTTGGTGGTTTGACTCAATGGATATTGCTCAAAAATCAGTTTCTGTACACGGATGAGTACTGTGATGCAATTCAATATGAGGGCCTTGTGTTTGCTGCCACCACTCGTGGCACTGTTTTTTTGCATGGGATCCTTGTAGTTTTGGTACGTTTGTCTTCCACCGTAATTATAATTGTTTCATCCACATGCATGCGGGTTAGCAAGTTTCCCTTTACTAATTAACCTCCATCTTGTGTTTCCAAGGTCCTATGAACACCCCACCACCTATACTTGAAATAATTTATAACCAAGGGGGAGATGACGATGGTGATGATCACGAGCATGAGGACGAGCAGCGCCCATATACTCTGTGCCGCCTGGCAACTAATTCTGATGGATCACCTCTTCCTGTGTGTATACAGCCCACTGATGATGTTACTGCTAAGGAAGCAGGTGTAGTCTCCCATGGTCGCACTCTCCGGACCTATTCCAACACCCATCTCATGGTATTCGGGATGGATACTAGTGTGCTAGCGCCAACTCCTTCTCCCTGGTACAAAATTGATAGTCTTGGAGAAAACTCGCTCTTCCTTGGACAAAAGTATCCGATGATGGTGAAAGGCGATCCAACTGCTGTAGACACAACATTACTAGTACCATTTATGAGAAGCAGCTATGTCTATACCTTGGACATTTGGGTGGTTCCCTACCATGGTACTGATATAGTAGGCCGCTTCAGCCTGGATGATCAGTCCTGCTTTGGTTTCTAGATCGACAATCGATGGCCCGTCCCAGAGAATCACTTGTGGTTCAAAGCAAGCGTTTCCAACACCGAGGAATGGTTGAGTTGAAGTTCATTTCATTGCTTGTTATTTGTTGTGTGGTGAAAACTTTTGTATTTATAATGTATCCTCGTTGTCGATGTGGGTTGATGACCTGTTGTATGTAATAAAATGAGATGTCTGTGATAAACTTACTAAATTTATGAATGGCTTTCGAGTCGCTTCTCTGAGTGAGTGGTGCGACGAGGCAAAAAAATATTTTCCGAATACATAATTGTACGTGCATTGCAACTGGTTATCGGATGAGGCCAATCAACAATAGTAGTACACTATTTGTACTAGCTTCACATGCTTCGCGCGTCGGGCGAGTGTTTTTACTATAGCCATATGTTAATGTGTTCGCTGTACGTAACCAGCACCTCGAATCCTTGATACTAGTACTATATAGTTGGAGTAAGTAGTAGGAGTAGTAGGGTGGCATGGGCCAGAACAAGCATTCACGTCGAGGAGTACGGCACACGCCACCACCATGACATCCATCTGACACCACATTATTTCTTGGAGTCTGTGCTAGAGCAATCTCTTCAACCTCGTCGTTTCTCTAACTTTAGCCATTGCGCGGCGGGCGAGGTGGGGGTTTGCCGATAGTCGGTTTCCTTAACTGCGGTCCCACTTGTAAGGACAACTCCAACGCATGACCCCAAACGAACCTCTGTTTTGCACGAACTCCAATGACAATTTTGATTAGAAAAGCAAGACCAAAGAAAACAAGAACCACAAGAATACATTTTACTACTCCTGTAAATTGGTTTAGTGCCTTCTCGATGCATTCATTGTTGATCTATGGAGGCTCGATCTTGCGTGCTTCTTTCTTCTTCGAGTGTAAAGAAGTAGACGTTGCTTCCTCACATCTAGTCTCTTGTCTAGCCTCTATTCTAGTAGGAGTATCAACAAGTGCACTAATCTCATCTCTAGCCTCTGTGCTAGCTAAAACTGATAGAACATCTACTAAATTGCGCTCTATCAATATATGGATGCGCTCTTCTTCCCAATACAAAAACTTGCATCCATTCTACTCCCTCCGTTTCACAATACATGCCTTCTATTTGTCAAAATATATATGTACTAGACATGTTTTAGTATATAGGTACATCCATTTTCGGACAAATGGAAGTCAAGTATTTTGGAACGGAGGGAGTACACAATAAATTTTTTAAGTTAGCACAACTAGTCTAATCCGAGAGCACAACCGAAGATTTGGTCGGGTTCTTCCTCCTTTTGCCCACACGTGGGACATCCAGCATCCAGGCCGTGTCATGAAAGAAAATAGAGTGGTAGTTGAAGCCACGAGATGTGCATATTGGGTTAAACTGTAAATAGAATCTTACTACTCTTGAGTAACTCCAAAAGCGGCCACCGAAGATCTTTATTGGATTTGTTTTTCATCACCAGCACGTCAAGGTGAAAGATGTGTAGGTTCAGTGGGTCCTCTAGCATTTTCACTGACATGTGGGGCCGCTTGTGAGGAAACAAACGATGGGCTCCGCGCGTCCGCTAGCTGGCTGAGAAGAGAGATAGAGGAGGGCTGAGCACGGACTGCAGGAAATGTGTTCTACGTTCCTCGATATAGGCTCGATATAGTGCGGTGGCATGGGCCATAAATAGCATTCACGTCTAGTAGTATGGCACACGCCACCCACACGAGTCCCATCTGACACCAATTTTCTTGGAGTCCATGCTACATCCATCTCTTCTCCCTCCTGTTTTCTCAGCCATCACGCGGTGGGCGGGGTGGGTGTTTGCCGATAGTCGGTTTTCTCAACTGCGGTCCCACTTGTAAGTGAAAATGCAACACCGCACGCATTCCCGCTTGAGCGGCTTGCCGGACCAACCATGTGGGGGTGCGACGCGAACACGGCAGGCTTTTCCTTTTGAACTCGTAACTTGTAAAATTTGGTTCTGCTCCATGGCGCGACCGATAGATAGAAAATAACGATTTTTCCTAGAGTAATGAGAAGTTTGGTTCTGGCGCCGTTCATGCATGGAGTACATACGAAAATTATGAAGTTGATGCGAAAGGTAAGATAATTAATGTAGTATCATATACTACTACATGGATTTGACGGAAAGAAAAAAATACATACGGATCCATCAACGACATCCTCACGCCCTAGTGCGCCGGGTCACCAACTGACGTGTGAGGAGCAGCGGCGTTGGTGGCGAGCTCAACGTGCTTCTGAACAGTGTTGTCCAAGGTTGCCCTGCGGTCCAAGAAGGACAGCGTCCTATCGTCCTCCTCTTGCATGTAGTAGTCCTTGTAGACGATTTGCGCGTAGACGTGGGTGATTATGTCGATGGTGTCTTGCTGCGCCAGGCGCTGCACGGCGAGCGCGGCCTCGAGGTGGACATTCTCCGGCGCGACGACGGGCAATCGCAGGGCCACCAGTGCATCGAAGAGGTTGTAACCATAGTGGACGTTGAGGGTGGTGGGCATTGCAGAGCCTGGGCGCGTTGGCTGGAGGCTTACGTCAAAGTCGTCCTCAAGCTTCTTGACGACGGTGAACTTGTCGAGGAAACTAACGAGGACCTTGTCGAACAAGGAGATGAAGGTGTCGTCCAAGCGGCCCCTCGCCCTGGCGGCCTCAAGCAATACTACCTGGAGACGTTCCTCGGTGCCTGGCCGCAGGCCAGCGTCGTGGACCATCTGGCATAGCCGGCTGATGCTCGCGCTCATCGCCTCCATGGGTCTAGCTTAGCTTCAAGTCAACCAATCTTGCGATTCGAGTGATCACTCTTGCCCTTGGTTAGCGTGCGTAGGTGCGTAGGATTTCGTACTACTCCTTGGCCCTCTACTGCACCTGCCTTTGGCTGTATGATAGGTGGGCCAGCCACCCCTGGGCCCACATGTCATTCACCCAAAGGCAGTTGCTGTAAGTCAATGAAGCTGCGTCCCCTCCATGCCGGTGCAGTATAGTCATCTCACCAGACCTCTAGTTGGGGCCGAACGAGAGAAGCTTGATGTTTACTGGTTTATTGGTCCCCTTTGCATTTTGCGCCAAGTTTTGACCATTGATTTAACTAATAAAATGTTAATGCATGTAAACAAAAATGTTGTGTAAGTCACCTTATGAAAATAAAATAATCCCAAAATACTTAGGCACGGTGCATTAACTCCCTCCTTGTTTCTTATTTCATGAAATATCAACCAATGAGAGATGTGGGGCGTGCATGCTTTCAATGACTTGAGACTACCAAACATGACATACAGTGTTTAGTTCATTGCATGTAATCCTATTAGTACTCTAGTTAGCAAAAAAACATTAACTTCTCTCGCCAATAGGAATAAAACACCATGTATTTATTTACAGAGGGAGTAGTACATTTTTTGTGACATGCATTACTAGATATTGCTAGTCAAATACTAAAATCCATATGGACGTGGTAGTACTCCTAAATCCAGACGGTGGTGCTACTAGTACTAGTAGTAGTACTACCAATGTAGTAGTAGGAGTACTAGCACTGTACTACCCGTTGGTCAAATTATTACGTGCTGCTCCTCACAGTCAAGTGACAAGACCCTGCGCCGGAGATGACACCTGAGTATAGAGCTATAGGCGCCGTGTTCGGCATACCATAGTCAGCCTCACCGTCTTCAGTCACTATCATCATGGTTGTAGAGCTAGCCTGCTTACAACTAGCCCTGTTCGACATAATTTCCCGTGCGTAGATGCCCGTGCATTGCATGGAACACCAAGATTGGGGGTGGACGGCTCCGGCAGCAGCCATCACGCCAGATTTTTCCATGGCCTTCTAGATGTGGTGGGGAGGACATAAGGCTGATTGTGAGAGATAAGGAGTTGTTTGTAAATAGGGAACAAGTGCGGGCATCTTTTTGCAAAAATGGTGAAGCTTGGTTTGTATGCGTCAGATCTAGATCCGACGGCTATTGGTGAAAGATGGGAGGCACAACATCATCACCAACTCAGGACCTGTTTGATTCGTGGGATTTTGAAAATGCAGGAATAGGACACGACAATATTACAAGTTTCAAACTGATATTACAAATGTTAGGAGTAATGTTGCACCTACGAAGAGGGAATTACTAGGAAGTTTACGTAAGAACTTTCGTTACTTTAGGTGGATGTAGCATTATCGTACAAACTAAAATCCACCGCCCTGACAAGTCACTAATGGGCAAATAAGTTTTAGAGTCTCTGGCCACTTGATGTTTCAAAAAAAATCAGCTTCTGCAGAGACTTTATCATTTAGGCTTAGACGCTTGCGGTGATCAGCATGCTATTCATTGTTGCGCCAGAGAACGCCAAACCTCATTACCTTGAGCACACTTGCCTCCAGAACAAAGAACCTGGCCAATTTAATCTCAGATGTGCTGCCTAGGTAGTTGATCAAATCAATTTTTGTAAGATGGAGATCAAGGCATTCGATGAGATTGTTATAGTGCAGCACATTTTTCACTTTTGGGTCTTTTTTTATCTGCAAAAAAAGAGAACATATTAGAGCAGTTGGCTGCATAAGATTGCCGTGTAATCAACAGGTACCAATATCATTCGCTCATACGATAGGGTTGGCTGGCTAGTGATATTTTTTCACTCTCTCTCTCTCTCTCTGTGTGTGTGTTTCCTCTCATTTAACTAGGAGCACGTGAAGAGCTCGGGCATTTGTTGCCTTCCACTATGTGGCCGATGCCATATTTCGCAAAAGTATGCCACATAATACGCATCGATGTCAAATCAAAAGATTTTGGCGCCGCTCTCGTGATGTGAGAGAGTTGGCACCGTCGTGCACACAGACCCACATGTATAAACAAATCAATCAAACCAACTACACCAGCCTCTCACTCTCCCAAACAAGTGTTTTTTTATTGCCTCAGTCCTCTCTCTCTCTCCCTCCGATGTAGTGTTTTTTCATTGCGTGAGTTAATTTGGCACCGGAGCAAAGTAGGTGATCCAGATTGGGGCACCAGGTGAGCAATGGAGGGGCATCGATGCCAAATGCATCACAAGTGAATTTGGCACATGTTTTGGCCTACATAGCCCACTTTTGTACTCCCTCCGTCCCAAAATTCTTGTCTTAAATTTGTCTAAATACGGATGTATCTAGTTACATTTTAGTGTTAGATACATCCGTATCTAAACAAATGTAAGACAAGAATTTTGGGATGGAGGGAATACTACCTCGTATTCAGTATAAAATTTTGACCATAGATTTACCTAAGAAAATGCCAATGCATGTCACTAAAAATTACACCATTCGAAATTATGTTCAAATACGAATCCAACGATATAGTTCTTAGTGACATGCATTAACATTTTGTCAGTTAAATCTATGGTCAAATTTTGATACTACAAAATTGGAAGAGTAAACCAGGACGGAGGTAGTACTTGCTCTTAGGGTAACCATAGAGTTACTGGAGTAGTCTAATTTACTTTCCACTATGACTAGCCTAGGATACTATAGTAGTACAGCATAAAAACAATGCAGGTGATCACGTGAGAAAAAATACTAAAAACATTTCTTTCGATGCAGTGCGTGGATGCAGTTTTGAACACTACACTTGTCATCGTAATTTGGGAAAATTACGAAAAAATTGAGCTACGTTGTGATTACCGTTTACTTATAGGAAAGAATTTTCACCTCGATGAGTAGCTTCTCCATGCATGGAAAGCATGTAAGGAATCCAACAACTTGATCCAGATTGGGGCCGATAGATTTTAGTTCTAAGATCTTCACTGTGCGCATGGATTGGGTCAAGCTTATGGGAATCATTTTCTGGAAGACGGTCGTAAATACATCAAGAAGAAATTTAAAAATGTGAATTTCAAGAAGATGGAGAAGAAGATGAGTGTTGTACCTAAACGATTACGGATCCAATAAAGAGTTCGGAGAATTTGGCAGACGAGTACACCAACGCTGTCAATTTCGGCGCGTCAATGACCCTGATTTTTGTTGGAACTTCTAGATCCAATACAAGCAATCTCTCAAGGAAAGGCGCATTCTCAATGACCATAACATGGAACAGTTGGAGTGATCTCTTCCCAATTGATGTCTTGTTGCGGGGCCAGCAAGACACATAAATCCATCAGATATTCGTCGAGGCGATGTGGAGGCTAATGAACCCGTGGATCTGCTCAAGACAAAGGTACTCGAGCACAGTACAGCTGCGGAGCAGGTGCTCCATAGCCTTCTTCGAGATGACAATGTCGAAGAGGTCGAGCTGCTTGAGTTGAGGGAGAAGAAGGGCTGGCACGACATTAATCTAAGGAAGATAGCAGGAGCTGAAGCTGGCGTGGTGCAGCGTTGGCATGAGGCAAAGCGCGGACGGCGGCATAGAGCGACATCGTCCAGCTTCAAAGCTGAGCTCCTCGAGCTAATCTAGGGCGGGGGATAAGAACCACTCGTCGAACTTGGGTTGGACCTTGCAGTTGGTACTGAACATATGGATGTCAAGGCGTCTGGCTGGCCCAGGGTGCGATGAAAGGATCTTGGAGACTGCGGCCATGCGTTTGCAATCCCCGTCGCAGAGGCAGCTATCGACGGTGAGGTTGAGGGGGACGCAGCGCCAGAGGGGGCGCCACCGCCGGGAGAGCAGGGCGGTCTGCACGGCAGATTTTGTGGGGAGGAGGCCGATGATGACGAGCAGCATGTCATCGGGGAGGCTGCTGATGAAGTCCAGGCTCGCTGGATGCGGTTCTGGCTCGAGCCGCCTCCGCTTGTTGGCTGCCTCGCCGTCCATCTCAACCAGCAGCGACGCTAGTGTACACGTGTGCTGGTGTGTGTTTTCTGCTGGGTGTGCGCGAGTGCGTCCTTCTGTGCATGCCGCCGCACAGTGGTGAATTGTGCGCGAGTGCGTCCTTCGCGCGCAAGAAGTTTGTCCTCAATGCGCCCTCAATTTACTAGCGTGCGGGGTGCTATCCCGAGTGGTTTCAACTTTGTTTACTTCACCGCGTGTCAGATGGGCCTCTGGTTTACTTATTTTCACCCACTGCCACATGGGCCAGCACACGAAGATACAGAACACGAGCTGACAAGGAAGCATGTGGATTGGTTGACCGGTCAACTAAACAATATACGGAGCTATACGCTGACACAGTGAGCGTATAATCCATCGGTATAGAGAGTTCGAGTGAGAGGGGACGCCCGTGAGAGATATCAGAGAGAGAGAGAGAAAGAGCTACTCCCTCCGTTCGATAATGTAGTTCCAACATTTTTTTAAGTCAAAATTTTGAAACTTTGACCAAGTTTATAAAGAAATTACTTATATCTACAATACCAAAGATAAATGATAGTATGAAGTAAGTACATGTTGTGATGAATCTAATGATCGTTCTAGATGTAAATTTTTTTCTCCACATATACCTGGTCAAACTTTTCTAAGGTTTGACTTTTCAAAACATCCATATGCTTATGGACGTGACAGAGTCCCTAACTAGAGAGAGAGAGAGAGTGAAAAAATTGTGTGTGCGTGTGTGAAAGAGACATGGACAACACACGATAAAAGTAGAGAAAAAGCATGCGTGTCTTATGCAAACATATCATACATGCATCTTCGACAACGGAGGCAAGGTGAGGAGATAGTGTGTGGTTGTTTGGAACCGAGAGAGCAAGACCCCTAGCACGCGGCCAAGAGGGGTCTGACAAACAAGGGAGAGAGGTCGAGAGAGACGTACGGAGAAAACGCATACATGGGGAGGAGAGAGTGTATGTTTGTCATAGAGAGATCCCCTGGAGATCGTGATGGGACTACATGGGTGGGAGATCGAGTGACAAGGTGTGTGCACGATAGAAGATGCCCCGAGAGATATCGAGATAGACGTATGGATGGAAGGAGACAATACGTGTGTTCCTGATGGCTAGTAAGAGATAATCATACTTAGGAGGGGGGAGTGCTTGCGCCTATGATGGAGTGAGGGATTATGGTACTTAGGGGGGTGCGCGTCACATGGAGAGAGAACAAGGGCAGAGAGTGTTGGATGGGTCTATATGTATAGCACGAGCGAGACATGTGTATGTGTGAACCAGGGAGATATAAGGCCAGTTTGGCTTGCGTCATGAGCATCTTTTGCCTGGCTTGGGGTTGTGGCTGGATTTCATGCACGCTTGTTTGGTTGCTACCCTGTGAAAAAGAAAGCCCGCCTGGCCTAGGTTCCCTTGCACTTTAATTAGCCTGGCTGAACTCCAGACACTGCAAGTAGCCTGGCCCAGGCGACCGATTTCAAACGCCTGGTCGTGCCTGGTCGTGTGGCCACGAGGCTAACAGCAACATGGATGGATATTAGCATTAAAAATTGATGCATGGATTGATTGATGGGACGTTGATGCTTTGCTTGGCCCAGGCATGAACCAAACGCTTCAGCACCACACAAGCCTGGCCAGGCAGAAATATTTTACATCTCACGTCCACACCAGGCAGTACCGGCCATCAAGGCATGAGGGTCAGGTCATGAACAACTGACCAATAAAGTTTGATAGAGATTGAGGAGCCCCGATAAGGTTGAGTGGTGCGTCAGATAGCTGAGAGGGGGAAAGAGATATTCCATCTGCTTGATAATGCAGTGCATGTAAATTTTTTAGAAGTCAAACTTTGGAAACTTTGATCAGGTTTACGCAAATGTTATTTATATCTACAATACCAAAGATACATCACAAAAACCTACATCCACATGTAATTTTTTTCTCCATGTACATGGTCAAACTTTGTGATGTTTGACTTTTCAATAAATCTATATGCTATGGACCGAGGAGAGTGCCTCACTCGAGACAGATCAAGTGCGTGTGAAGGAGAATGAGTAAGTGTGCAAAAATAGTATGTGTGTGAAAGAGAAAGTGACAACAAACGATAAATTAGAGAGAGTGTGTGTTTTTTCGTTTCTTATGCGAACATATCACGCATGCATCTCCGAGATGGAAAAGCGAGGCGAGGATATACATGAAGATAGCTAGTGTGTGATTGTTTGCAACGGAGAGAGACACCCCTGTAGCACATGTCCAATAGAGGTCTGGCCAACAAGGAACAAAGGTCGAGCGGGACACATGGATGGCATGGACGCATGAGGAGGGAGAGAGAGGGTGTGTTTGTGATAGAGAGATCCCGTCGAGATCGTAAGGGGACTATATGGGTGGGAGATCGAGGGACTGCGTGCGCGATAGAAAGATGCCCCGAGAGAAACCGAGATAGACCATGCACATGTTTGTGATGGAGACTAAGATTAGCTAGTCATATACATATAGGGAGGACTACGTGTGCCTACAATTGAGTGAGATACCATCATACTTGGTTAGCTGGGCATGAGATTGTGTGTGTGCGCGTGTGAGATGGAGAGAGAACGAGGGGGATAGATAGAGTTTTAGATGGGCCTATCGAGTGCGAGTGAGATATGCATGTGTATGTGCGACCCAGGTGGATGGAGAGTTTGAGAGAGGGGGGGAGAGCTCCGAGACGACATAGTGGTGCGTGAGAGAGTTATAGGCAAAGAGCCATGGAATCTGTGTGCGTATGATGAGTGCACCCAAGATATCTAGCTTGGACTAGCTAGAGTATCATACATAGTGTGCGAGAGAGACCTATAGATGGTGTATATATGCATGCGAACTAGAAAGACCCCCCCCCCACACACACAAAGAGAGAGAGAGAGATGGAGAGAAAGGGAGAGGGACCAACAAGGTTTTTGTGTCGGATGCATGCGACAGAATTGAAGATTGTCGGCGAGAGAGAGAGAGAGAACAGGAGTCTGGGAGAGGGGGAGGTCGCGTTTTATGCATCAAAGACTGATATAAACCATGTTTCAATATAAACTTACATTCAAATATTTAAATTGGAGAACATGTTGTCTGCAATCCACAGATGAACGGATATATGAGTATATCAAACAAGTTCATTAATTTGACTTTCAACATGTTCATGGAGTACTATAAATAGTACAACATGCTACTCGATTGAGGTGTTCAATTTTGGATTTAGTTCACTATTTTGACCTACTGAACGAGCTATTTCATTGAATCTAGATATTTCATTTTGGGTTTGATTTGCGTTTTTCAGTGGGTCAACTATTTGTCATATAGTAAATCGCTAGCAACGAGCATGTAAAAACACATCACTCCCGAGCATCATCTCTCCATCTAAAAAAGAAGTGGCAAGCTAATATTTCAAAATTTGATCCGAATCGACTTGGTAAGGTATACATGGATGCTCGTTCTCCCAAAATTTGAACGAACCGCTAAACATCCTCTCTGCTCGGTGGAATTCGCCCGAGCAAATAAATGGGAGACGCGAAATTACCGTCCTATGTGGGGCACGCATCAATTGGCCCGTTGTACATCGAGGGTAGGTTCGTAACTTCATCCAAGCGCGCCTTCTCCTCGGCCGAAATGACATGTGCCGAATAATTCATAAACCATGGTCGGCAAAACACGCTCTCCTCGCCCGAAATAGCTCGTGCCCACTATTTCAAAACACGCTCTCCTCGCCCAAAATCGCTCGCGCCCACTATAGTTCAAAACACGCCCTCCTCGCCCGAAATCGCTCCCGCCCACTATTTGGGGAGAAGCAAAGTTACTCTACTATCCCCGACCCTCGGTACACAGACCCAAGCCGAGAAGCCTATAGGCAAGGGTAGAACTGTAACTTCCCCTCAAATTTCAGACAAATGCTTCCGTAAGACATGGTTCCACTCCCCTCCCAATTCCCCCCCCCCCCCCCCGCCTGCCCGCCCCCATTCATACCTCGTGGGCGTCAAATCACCTTCTCCCCGGGAAGCTCGCTTCTCCCGAGCCACGAAACCTCAGCCCCACCTCCATGGCGCCCCCACTGCACCAATTTCACAGCCTCCCTCCTCCCTAATGCCGGAGGCGCTGTCCATTTGCCGTCGTGCACTGGGTCATGTGCCTCGTAATCCGTGCTGCTGGTGCTGCCTTGACGACGGCCACGTGAACCGTACCGGAGCCGATTCAGCCCCGTCGTTGTTCACGGCGCCGAAGCGGCTCCTACTTCGGATCCGTCCAGAGTCCTGGCGCTGCTTCCGCGTAGCCGTTGACCATCGCGACATTGCTCTTTCCCTGCCGCCGGTCGCCACCGCAACCGCGTCGGCCTCACCGACTCGGCAGCTGGACCTGCCTACTTCACCATGCCGCCAGATAGGTCGCACCCTCATCTCAAATCACTTTATTTAGGCGTCAGTTCTCTGAATTTTTATTCTGGGCCAATCGATTCCCAATGGGAAGCAGCACCCCTCGAGGCGGCGGAGCTCCTAGGCTGCTGGTTGGCTGGTGTCTAACGTAAGGATGCGGGGCCGCAAGTTCACCGTGGAAGCAGCGCTGAGATGGCTATCCTTTAGAGTTGCGTGGGTTGAAGGTACTGCCGCCGCCGGATCTGGATGACGGGGAGTCTTTGTGGATTGGCCCGGGGGCGGCACAACCACGGTAGTGCGGTGGGGCGGGGAGCGGGGTTTTGGCCAGGGCCACGGACGGCGGAGGCAGGCTGCTCTGCCGTTGGTCGCTGGCTCTTCGGGGAAGATTCCGAACAGTGTCAGCCGGGAGGCACAAGACGGCCAGCCATCGGGCGTAGATCGGACAGTACCAAAATAAAATAAAATCGTGTGACCCCAATTTAGTCTCCAGTCAACAGACGTGTGACCACTTTCATACCTTGATGTTGATCTCTTAGTGTATTTCTTCAGATCAAAGAGATATGTCATTCTTAACATTATGCGTTATCTGCATCTTCAGACACACCGTCTTCCGACTCACCGCAGCTGCTCCAACAAGGGAAGCATACACCAGAAGGGAGCTATAGTCCCCACTCAACAGTTCCCTGCATCGAATGCGCGTGGCCGACATGGACAGCCACAACAACTGTAGGGCCATCGACAAGTCAGCACATGATGCTCACTCCTATGGATGGCAGCCAAATAGGTTGTACCCTCATCTTAGTTGTGTGCAACATTTATGGCGTTGTTATTCATCTAAGCATGGAAAATAGATCATCACATTTCATTATATATTCATGCTGATCTCTTACGGGTCTTGTTCAGGAGTTAACATTGTTCCATAGTTCAGCTAAGATACTTGTTCTTTAGGTAACGCTGTTCCATAGTTCTCATCCATCAGCCATTGCTATCCCACAGGCTGGTGATTATAGTATTATACCACTTCTAGTATTACCTACACTACTAGGGAAAAGCTTATAGGCAGACGCTTACTAGTAGCAAGGGTTTATAACCCTCGCTACTGCTACTTACTAGTAGCGCGGGTTTTTAACCCTCGCTACTACTAAGTTGATACTAGTAGCGTGGGTTTTTAACCCTCGCTACTACTAAGCGGTCTTTACCATGCCCTCCTGGGACATGCCATAGTAGTAGCGAGGGGTTCAAACCCACGCTACTACTAAGTTGATAGTAGTAGTGTGGTTTTACACCCGTCGCTACTACTAAGTACGAGGTAGGTGAAATCCCCGTATCCTCAGCCGAATCCCTCCTCTCTCCCTCACTTTCCCCCTCTCTCACTTTCCTCGTCTCTCCCTCATACTCCAGCGGTGGCCGCCGTTGGTACACTCTGCTTTCTTCGCCCCTTCCCTCTCCGAGATCCCTTCGGTGGGCGATCGCCGGAGCTCCTTGCCGCCGCCAAGATGCGGAAGCGCAACCACGACATCCTCCTCCTCGCCGCCTTCATCGTCTCCTTCTTGCTCCAGGTCAGCCCTCCTCCTCCCCCCTCTCCGATTCGATCTGGAACGCCATCTGACCCATCCCCCTCCTCCTCCGGTAGCACGAGGGCGACTTCTCGTTCCGGGAGACGTGGACCGCCTCCTGTCGCCGCTCGTCGCCGACCTCAACGGCGACGGCCGCCATGAGGTGTTTCTCCCCACGCATGATGCCAAGATGCACGTCCTCCAGCTCCTGGCCCATGCCGGGCTGGCCTCCATGGCCGCCCTCGACATCTTCCACGAGGCACGTGTCATGGCCGAGATCTCCCTGCTCCCGGCCAACGTGCGCGCGTCATGGGGTCGAGATTTTTTTGGGGGGTTTTCAAATTAATAGTAGTAGCGCGGGTCACAGACACGCGCTACTACTAACACACATACTAGTAGCGCCGGATGCACTGCACTACTACTACTAGTTAGCTATAGTGCCATAGTAGTAGCGCAGGCACCCGCGCTACTACTAGCTTTTAACCCGCGCTACTACTAGGCTTTTTCCTAGTAGTGCTATGTTGTTCTTTAATACTTTTGTGTGCCATCTAGTTAATCTCGAGTACAAACGATACATATTATGTAGCTTTCATCTGTGTTCTCCCTTTAGTTTATGAGACCTGTTGCTGCTAGTTAACCCCAGTCCTACTATTTGTGTCGTCTCTACAGGCACTCATTACATAAATCTAACTACTAGTTGTCTTCCATGCATGTCAGATATAATTGTACACACTGATATATCCACAAGAACCTCATGGATCAATGTAAAGGCTAATAGACTTGATGTCAATGATACCTAATATGATGGAACATGTAAAGGCAGTTCTTCAGAATACTTGCAGAAAGATGATGAATCCTCTTCACCCCACAAGGTCCTTGCTCCAACTTGGCCTGTGATATGGGTACAACATGCATATAATGTCCTGGAGTGTATCTACTCTGTTGCAATGCCATGTGCTTAGCATGCTGATCATGCATGTAAATATGTCATGCCTTCCTGTTTTTTAGTACCTATTCCATTCATGATAACATGTTTTCAAATTCAAGTACTGTCATTCTACTCTATCGCAATGCCATCTACTTAATTTGGACATCATGGTTCTGAATATCTTATGCATTGTTATTCATCAGTATGTACTTCATCTGTCTACCATACCATGTTTTTTTACATTGAAGTGTTGTTCTAGTGCTATGTTGCAATGCCATCTTATTTTCCCAATCATACACGTGTATGTTGCCTTAGTTATTTCTATACGTATTCCGCTAGCATACAGTTTTACATTCAAATAGTGTTTTTTTGCTGTGTCGTCCTGTCGTATCCCTAGCTCTTACACCATACTCCCTCCGTCCGGATTACATGTTGCCGAAATGGATAAAAAAGGATGTATCTAGAACTGAAATACGCCTAGACCCATCCATTTTTTCCGGATGGAGGGCATACATGTCAATATGTCATGCCTTTCTATTCTTCAGTACCTATTCCATCTCTCTGCTGTCGCATGTTTTATAATTAAAGCACCATTCTTCTATACAAGGCATGCAAGGGGAAGATGACTATGTTAGAATCTGAAGGGTTACAAACAAGGCCTTTACAAAAGATCCAAATGCCAGGAGATATTAAACCAACTCCAGTTTTTATAGATACTGCTCTAGCACAGAGAAACCCAACTCCTACTGATAATAAGCATATTCCAGTGGCCAAAGAACTAGTCCGCTCCAGTCCAGCAAAAATATGTCAACTCAATTCTAAGAAGCGTGTGCGTATCCTTGTATCATGAAATTTTATAGCATGCTGATCATATTTTCTACATGTTTCTTACCCATCTCTCTTTTAGAAAATAAGCTTAATAGATAGAAGAATTTCTGCAATGGTATCGTTTATGAGGAAAGATTCTTGCAGGAATTCTCTGTGCTCCAATGTAGATGTAAGTACCTGTTGTATATCACTATATTTTTACATCAACATTTATTTTGTTAATTGGCGTGAATCCAACGTTTATCTGATCTAAATTTAGTTGTAGAAAATGTATGATTAAAGGCCACAATGTTGATTTTTGTAAAGAAGACTGCCTGGTAGTTTTGCATCCTGAGCTGCATGAGTGTACTATCTCATATCAGTGGGTTTGAATACTTTGGTTCTGCAGTGGGGTTTTCAGTGTTTTTTTACTGTGTTGTCCTGTCGTATCCCTAGCTCTTACATCATACTCCCTCCATCCGGATTAAATGTCGCAGAAATGGATAAAACTGGATGTATCTAGAACTGAAATACGACTAGACCCATCCATTTATTTCCGGATGGAGGGAATACATGTCAATATATCATGCCTTTCTATTCTTCAGTACCTATTCCATCTCTGTTGTAGCATGTTTTATAACTGAATCACCATTCTTCTATATAAGGCATGCAAGGGGAAGACGGCTATGTTAGAATTTGAAGGGTTACAAACCAGGTCTTTGCAAAAGGTCCAAACGCCAGGAGATAATAAACCAACTCCATTTTTCATAGATACTGATCCAGCACAGAGAAACCCAACTCCCACTGATAATAAGAAGATTCCAGTGGCCAAAGAACTAGTCCGCTCCAGTCCAGCAAAAGAATGTCAACTCCATTCTAAGAAGCGTGTGCGTATCCTCGCATCACGAAATTTTATAGCATTCTGATCATATTTTCTACATGTTTCTTACCCATCTCTCTTTTAGAAAATAAGGTTAAACGATACAAGACTTCCTCCATTGGGATCGTATTCGAGGAAAATATCTTGCGGGAATTCTCTGTGCTCCAATGCTGATGTAAGTACCTATTGTATATCACTATATTTTTACATCAGCATGTATTTTGTTAATCGGCGTGAATCTAACCTTTATCTGATCTAAAATTAGTTGTAGCAAAATGTTAAAGGCGCCAATGTTGACTTTTGTTAGGAAAACTGCCTGGTAGTTTTGCATACTGAGCTGCATGAATGTACTATCTCATATCACGCACATTACTGAATTGTAGTGCTTCTCTGGTTGCCCATTCATTCATTGTGTCAATGTTGCTTTTGTATTACCTTACCTGGCTGATGATAGTTGTGTCATATTGTGTTAATTTGGTGTAGCCTAGTTGCCCAAACGTTCGTTGTATCAATGTTGCTTTCCTATTATCTGACTTGGCCAATGATAGCAGTGCTAGTGTGTTAATTTTGTGCAAGCTGCTGAAGATAAGAAGACAAACTTTGAAAACAGGAAGGCAACCCCATTGTTTCTTTCTAGTAAATCTAGGCCAGGTAATATGGCAATAACTCATGATTAATTTGTTTGGTTCCCGTCCTAATTTATGTTATGATGCAGTGGTCGAGACACTCTCCACTATATAATACAAGCCTGCCAAAATTGCCATCTGAATCTGTTCAGTATCCTCTGTCTCGAATGCAACGGAATAAATGTGTGTTTGTGAACCAATTAATGGCTGAAGCAATGATGGAAATGGTGGATGAATCAGAGGTGCAGAGTCGTGCGACACAACAACTGATCATTGTTTTCAGAGACAGTGTAGCAAAGCAGCAAGACTTGCCCACATGCTTATGGGCGTCATCTGTGCTAAGGTGGCAGATTGTGTTGTAGATGGTTAGGTTCTGCTCATTTATTTGCACTAGCATCAATCTTGTAATTGCCTAGTGGATGTAATTTCCTATAATATATGTTGGATGTGCAACGTTATTCCCTATATGCCGTACCTTTGCTTGATCGGTTTTGGTCCTATGCATAATTGCTCGTCGTAATGGGCTCAAATTATCTAATTTGGCCTAAAGACATGAACGAACTTTAGTGGGCCCATTAAGTTAATGGGACGTTACTAGGCCGAAAGTTAATGGTCGGCCCTCTTACCTCCCGGGTCGTTAACAGGCTGACATCGAAGCGGGCAACAGGTGGCCCCAATTTATTTCACGGGTCGTTAACAGGCCGTTACTAAGTTTGGGCTACATATGGCCCAACTATACTGTAGGCCTTTAGCAGGCCGAAAGAGACAACGGGCTTGTACTGGACCATGAAGAGCATGGGCCGCTAAGAGGCCGAAAGGCAAGTCGTATTGTAAATGGCCCAACTGTGTTGTGGGCCTTTAGCAGGCCGAAAGAGAAACCGGGCTGGTATTGGACCATGAAGGGCATGGGCCGTTAAAAGGCCAAAACTAAGGTCCGACTACAAATGGCCCAACTCATTTATGGTCCGTTAATAGGCCGAAAGGCACACAGGGCCGGGAATTGGCCCAACACTTAAATGGGTTGCTAAAAGGCCAAAACTCAGGTCCGGCTACAAATGGCCAACTGATTAATGGGTCGTCAACAGGCTGAAAGTGACACCGGGCCAGAAATTGGCCCAACACTTAAATGGGCCGCTAAAAGGCCGAAACTCAGGTCCGACTACAAATGGACCATCAGATTTATGGGTCATCAACAGGCTGAACGACACACCAGGCCGGAAATTAGCCCAACATTTAAATGGGTCGCTAAAAGGCCGAAAGATGTACATCCTGAAAATTGGCCCATCCATTAAATGGGCCGTTAACAGGCTGAAATCTCACCGGGCCGATATTGAGCCCAAATATATAGCGGGCTGTTAACGGGCTCGAACTGACGATGGGATGCAATGGTGTATCTTGATTCTGTCATAAAATCGTCATGGATGTACATGCATGACAAAAAACATGACCTACTGTGACAAACATGTATCATCACAAAAGTGTATTTTTTTGTAGTGGAGGCCCCTGCTACTGCTAGCGTTGTTGTTGCTGAACCAGAGAACATCGCCGCGGCGGTAGAAGAGTGCTGCACTGGTTGTGTACCGGCCATGAACACCATGACCCGGCTTGGCAGATCGAGGGGGGGGCGGAATATTGTTGCCATCGGAACTCCCACTAATTCGGCCATCCTGCAGCTGATATAGCGACTCGGTTTGTCCGGTTGAAGACTCCTCATCAGAACGGACAACGGCTTCCCCATCAGATGTAGGTCCATCCTCATATTCCGCTCCATGGATGACACCTACGAAAACGTGCCTTGGTGTGGGATGAACCGGGGTAAGGCTTGCACGCTAAGCCGTCTCGATGACGTCGGTGCAGGTGTCCGGCTCAGGGCCCGGTTCGCCGATCTTGCTAATGAAGACATGAATTCCGCCAAAGGGGACCCAGTACTCGTATTCAACTGAACCGGCCTCGGGATCCCATCCTGCATCGTCGATGTAGAGCTTGCCGCGATGACTCTTCGTCATCCGGCCCACAGCGTATCCCTTGAGTCCTTCGAAGCTGCCCTTTAAGAACTCAAAACCATTGTGCGACAGCCCCACGGTGGGCGCCAACTGTCGTGGGTTTGTCACGGCAGATGTCCTCGTGAAAGGACTTAGTCGTGGAGCTATCGCTACAGGTTAGCTTAAAGGGGTTAAACTAGACAAGGGACACGAGGGTTTTTATACTATTTCGGCCCCTTCGATGAAGGTAAAAGCCTACGTCTAGTTGTGTTTGGTATTGTTGGGGTTTCGATGACCAAGGAGCGAATCCACTTTGCCTGGCTCTCGAGTTGTTGTCTGTTGTCCCTAAAGCGCTGCCGGGTCGTCCCTTTATATACACAGGTTGACGCCCGCCGGTTTACAGAGTCCCGAGGACGGATCATAAACGTGTCCGGTTCGGTCTCTTACCCTTCCTATCTTACAATGCAAGTTACATGAGAAAGTCGGTTTACATCTATAGTCCTTAACTCGCCTTTGGGCCTTGGGCCTTCGTAAAGCGCCACCATCCTTACATCTTCATGGGCTTATGATCTTCTTGGAGTTAATCCGGCTACTCCTGGCCGGTTCACGTCCAGTAGTAATATCCCCAACACGACCCCCTAATCCAGCACTCCCTTAGTAGCCCCCGAACTTGCCTTCAATGATGATGTAGTTTCCGGCTTATGTCTTTGGCATTGCAAGGCGGGTTCTTCATCATACTCCGGATTGACGACAGTCTGGTTTTGACATCCATGTTCTGCCTTTATGATTCCTTCCTGTCGTTGCCTCGATTTCCACGCACCGGGCGAATGCGAACGGCCCATAATAATATTTTACAAATAAGCCCCTTACCACGCAAGGGAGGCATCTATATAAGTAGGTTAGATCCCCGAATGCCATCCACATCGCGCAAAGATCATCAAAGCCAACCATGAAAAACTTCAAAACAAGGCCAACGCTCCTAGCTCTTCTTCGCGCCCTCATGTCCCTCAAGCGAGTGATTGGCGAACCTGCTCCGTGTCTCACCTCCAGCTGAATCGACTTCAGATGGAGGGATATCTCCCTCCCGCAGATCTAGTCTCCGTGCGGGCAGGATTGGCCACGATTGGCAATGGCGTGCTAGCAGAAAATTTCCCCAACCCCAACAAGGAGGAGAGGATGTGCTTCGTCTCATTTCTTCTGAGGGGCTTAGGATTCCCAATCCACCCGTTCCTCAGAGGTCTATTGGAATTCTACGGGTCCAGCTGCACAACCTCACACAAGGTTCTATCCTGCACATTTCAGGTTTTATCGCTCTTTGTGAACTGTTCTTCGGCTACGAGGCTCATTTCAAACTGTGGGGAAAGTTCTTTTGCCTCGTCCCTCGTTCCCAAGGGGGTTCCACATTTGAAGTGGGCGGCGCCGTAGTATGGCCCATGGCCAGATTAGGTTACTTCATCGGAACTCCCAAGAAGGAATCCAAAGAATGGACTTCAGAATGGTTTTATATTGAGGACGTTCCCCTTCCGGACCTAGTTCGACGTGGACTTCCCGAATTCTCCAATGCTCCTTTGAAGCAACGCTTCAATAGGTGCCCCTGGAGCCGCAAGCAAGAAGACAGTGCGGACGTAAAGAGGTTGGTTAGCAAGGTCAGCGTACTTGCCCATTCCGAACTCTTGATAATTGAAGTCATGGCTATCGCAATAAAGCGATGCATGCAGCCCCTTCAAATCTAGCACACAAGCTCTCAGCATGTCCTCCAGAATCTGATTGACTCTCTCGGTCCGTCCATATGTCTGCGGATGAAAGGCTATACTCAACTCTAGCCTAGTACCCGAAGTCTGGTGCAACTGATTCCACAACTTCAAGGTAAATTGTGTCCCTCCATCTGATACGATAGTCCTCAGAACTCCATGTAGACATACGACCCTGGTCATATATATCTTGGCCAACTTCGCGCTTGTATATGTGGTTTTCACGGGGATAAAGTGAGCCACTTTGGTCAAGCGATCAACTAATACCCAGATTGAGTCATATCCCGACCGGGTCCTAGGTAATCCGGTGATGAAATCCATGCCAAGTTTATCCCACTTCCAATCGGGTATCGGCATAGGCTGTAATAATCCGGCTGGCTTCTGATGTTCTGCCTTCACTCTCTGACATACATCGCATACTACTACATACTCGGCAATATCTGTGACGCCCCAAGACCGGAGCTTCAGGTGCCTTCCAGGGTTTCGGGTTTCGTCGTGTGATTTTTTTGGTTCTTTGCATTCATCATTGCATCATGTGCATTGCATCATGTCATCATGCCATCATGTTATTTCTTTTCCAAACTCGACCAAATAAACCGTATGGATCTTCAATCCATTTAAACCGAGGGGACTCACATGGTCATCGCTCTTTATAACATACTCTCCCAATACTTTAGGGAGCTATAAAAATTATATTCCACTATTTTGGAATTCACCTTAACACACTTGCAAAATAACCCCATCCCTTTTCTGCTTCGAGTTGATCTCCAAACCTTGCCCAATATTTCTATTCCCTTTTACCGGGGCTCCTCCGAAAATCTGAACATTTTTGGACCTTCCTTTTACCAAGTCCCAGTTCAAACCCATTTGAATTAAAATCAAATGAATTATAATTTAAACTTTCAAAAATGCCCACTCCATTTTTCTTGGAACATGCGCATTTTTGCGAGTCCGGGAAATTTATTCCCGTGCCCAAACTCTTTCTCTACCTTTTCTTTTCTTCCCTTTTCTTCCTCTTTTTCTGTTGTTTTGAATAGAGCAAATAGAGGGAGAGAAGAGCCCAGTCTCTCAGGCCTGCCCTTTTGCCTTAAGGCCCAGCTAACCCCCTCCTCTCTACTGGGCCGGCCCCAAGCCCACCTAACCCTCTAACCCTAAACCGCACCCTAGCACCCCTTGCCCAATCCATCTCTTCCTCACTCGGCTCCCTCTCCCTCCCGTAGCGCCGCCACCTCCCTCTCGTTTCCTTCCTCCTTCCTGTGCACCACCAGAGGAGAGAGAGGCAACCCCGAGCCCTCACCCTCTCCCCTCGCGCGTGAGCTTAACCTCGAGCGGCCAGCCACTCTGTTCCTCTGCTCAGCCTCCCCTGCATTGTGCCATGGGACGTTGCCGGTAATGGCGTTGCTGCCGTCGTCGCGCGATCGTAGTGCTCGAGCGCCACGCCCTTCTTCCTTACCTTCCCCGCGCCGGAGCAAGCCGCCACCACCTACCTTGCCCAGTCGCACGCCCCTGCTCCCTTCTCCTCCTCGCTGTGGTTCCCCGGTGCCTAGACACTGCCGGCTTCCCCTCTGCATGAGAAGCTCCAGCATCAACGCATGACCGCGCCTCCCATGGAGCTCCGCCGCTGGGAGTCCTCCTCGCCAACGTCGCTGCCTTACCTCGCGCCGACAAGCCGCCTTGCTCCTGCTTCCCCGCCTCCATGCAGCTGCTCGGCAGCAGTGACCCTGCTTCGCCTACTCTGCATCGAGCTGCCGGCATCGAGATGCCCCTACTCCGAGCATAACCATCGTGGCCTCTTCTGCTTCGGCCCATGCCCAGACCTGTGTTGGTTTTTCCGGCATCTTCTGCCGCTGCTCGCGCACCGCCCTACCTTGCTGCTGCCCACCCGGGGCCCTTTTGTCTCTCATGGTTTTGGATCGGCAAGAACGATACGTGAAGAACCATACCCGGACTATCAAGTATCTTCTCGAAGAATTTTGCCAAGTACCATGACAATGCGTCAAGTACTACTACCCCCAAGTACCACGACGTCCGTCGATCACCAAGTACCCCAAGTCCGAAGACCCCAAGTACCACGACAACCTCGAAGGGATTCAAATCCGCCAAGCTCCTCTAACGATGACCCGAGAACGTCTATGATCCGTGCACAACTACCGTCGCCAAGACCCGACTGACAAGTTCCCCGACAACGTGTGTACAACTACCGCCGTCATCGGATTCGCTAAGAACGACAAGTACCTTGACGCCCGATGCATAGGACAACTACCTTCGACCCTCGAAGACCCTGTGGATGTCAAGTTCCTCGTCGTGACCCCGAACATCTACGAAACGTGAACCATTACTTCCACTACGACCTGTGTACCACTACTTCCTTCGACGAATGCGTTCCGCCCCCGAATGCACGCTTCGAAGGTATAACTGCAGAGACGATGACCCGTGGAACAAATGCATGTTGTGTGATGTATGAGACGCCCTTGTTTGCGCCATGCCCGAATTGATCCTTGCACGTTCCTCGTTTCCTTGCCACCATCACGTGGGGAACCCGGTTACCGGGATCACCCCACCTTCTATCGCATGTCACGCCCCCGTCACTTTTCCTTTTTGCACCGGTATATCTGTGAGCTATCAGAACTGGAATGTTGCCAGGGCGCCATTTCTGTTGTCATTGTCGTGGCACCCCTTTCGTTTCCGCCGTGATGACAAATGCTTCATATCATGCTCTTGTCAACTTTTAATAAATAAAAATTGCATAACTTGCACATGTCATCCGCATCATGATAACAACAATTAAAATGTTTAAAATTGTTGTTTGCTTTAAATTGCTAAATGCATATGGGGATTTACCGGATTCATTGTTTGTTATATCCGGGCCCATTTAAATTGTTTAAATGGTATGGTTTTGTTATGCTTCACCTCTTGCCATGTGAACCAACATTTAATATTGTTGAGTACCTAACCGAGAGAGAACTAAATAAGTCATGTGGTGTTTTCTTCAATATGCAACTCTGTTGCATATTGATCTCCACTTAATTTGTAGTGTTATTTGTTGCACTTTTTCCATGTCATGCTTCTTTAAACCGGACATGCATCATACTTGATTGTGCATCATGCCATGATTACATGATGGTTGTTTACTATGTTGTTCGCTTCTTTCCGGTTTGCTTCTCGCGTTAGCTTTGGTTTCGTTCCGGAGTTGTGAGAATCCGTTCGACTACGTCCGTTTGTCTTCTTCATGGACTCGTTCTTCTTCCTTGTGGGATCTCAGGCAAGATGACCATACCCTCGAAATCACCTCTATCTTTGCTTGCTAGTTGCTCGCTCTATTGCTATGCCTATGCTGCGATACCCACCACTTGCTATATCATGCCTCCCATATTGCTAAGCCAAGCCTCTAACACACCTTGTCCAAGCAAACCGTTGTTTGGCTATGTTACCGCTTTGCTCAGCCCCTCTTATAGTGTTGCTAGTTGCAGGTGAAGATTGGAGTTTGTTCCTTGTTAGGACATGGATATTTGTTGGGATATCACAATATCTCTTATTTAATTAATGCATTTATATACTTGGTAAAGGGTGGAAGGCTCGGCCTTATGCCTGGTGTTTTGTTCCACTCTTGCCGCCCTAGTTTCCGTCATACCGGTATTATGTTCCTTGATTTTGCGTTCCTTACGCGGTTGGGTTATAATGGGAGCCCCTTGACAGTTTGCTTTGAATAAAACTCCTCCAGCAAGGCCCAACCTTGGTTTTACCATTTGCCTCACCACCACCTACTTTTCCCTTGGGAGTCGTGCTCCCGAGGGTCATCTTTATTTTAACCCCCCCCGGGCCAGTGCTCCTCTGAGTGTTGGTCCGAAACGGCAGCCTGCGGGGCCACCTCGGGGCAACTTGAGGGTTGGTTTTACTCGTAGCTTGACCTATCCGGTGTGCCCTGAGAACGAGATACGTGCGACTCCTATCGGGATTTGTCGGCACATCGGGCGGCTTTTCTAGTTTAGTTTTACCATTGTCGAGATGTCTTGTAACCGGGATTCCGAGTCTGGTCGGGTTGTCTTGGGAGAAGGAATATCCTTCTTTGACCGTGAGAGCTTGTGATGGGCTAAGTTGGGACACTCCTGCAGGGATTTGAACTTTCGAAAGCCGTGCCCGCGGTTATGGGCAGATGGGAATTTGTTAATGTCCGGTTGTAGAAAACCTGAAACTTAACTTAATTAAAATACATCAACCGCGTGCGTAACCGTGATGGTCTCTTCGCGGCGGAGTCCGGGAAGTGAACACAGTGTTGGAGTTATGCTTGACGTAGGTTGTTCTAGGATCACTTCTTGATCATAGTTGTTCGACCGTGCTTTTGCCTTCTCTTCTCGCTCTTTTTTTATATTTGCGTATGTTAGCCACCATAAATGCTAGTCGCTTGCTGCAGCTCCACCTCATACCTTTACCTTACCTATAAGCTTAAATAGTCTTGATCGCGAGGCTGTGAGATTGCTGAGTCCCCGTGACTCACAGATTACTTCCAAAACCAGCTTGCAGGTGCCATTGAACCGTGCAGGTGATGCAACCAAGCTCAAGGAGGAGCTCGATGAAGATTATGTTTGCTATGTTGTTCTGTTTCCAGTTGATCAGTAGTGGAGCCCAGTCGGGACGATCGGGGATCTGTGTGTAGCATTTGGGGTAGTCTTCTTTTATTTTGGTTCCGTAGTTGGACCTTGATTGTATCTGGATGATGAAATGCTTTATTCATGTATTGTGTGAAGTGGCGATTGTAAGCCAACTATGTATCTCTTTCCCTTATGTATTACATGGGTTGTTGTGAAGATTACCTCACTTGCGACATTGCTTTCAATGCGGTTATGCCTCTAAGTCGTGCTTCAACACGTGGAGATATAGCTCCATCGAGGGCGTTACCATATCCTTCTTCATACCTGTCCACCAGAAATGTTCCTTCATATCCAAATACATCTTGGTGTTTCCGGGGTGAATCGAGTATGGTGAGTCACGAGCTTCCTGAAGTATTAACTTCCTGATCTCCGCTTTATGGGGCACATAAACCCGATCCTCAAACCATAAAGTTTCGTGCTCATCCTCACGAAAACCATTGGCCTTTCCTTTGCTCATCTTCTCCTTTATCTCAGTGATTTCCTTATCAACCTTTTGAGCTTCTCGAATCTTTGCCAATAATATAGAATGAACTTCCATTGCTGCAACAAATCCTCTTGGAACTATCTCCAAACGAAGTTCCTTGAGATCGTCTACTAACTTCTGCGCTAATCCTCCGCTTACGAGGGTATTGGCATAACTCTTGCGGCTCAAAGCGTCTGCTACGACATTGGCCTGTCTAGGATGATAATGCAACTTCATATCATAATCCTTTATGAGCTCCAACCATCTCCTCTGCCTAAGATTCAACTCCTTCTGCGTGAAAATGTACTTCAAACTCTTGTGACCCGTGTACACATCACATCTGTTTCCAATCAGAAAATGTCTGCAGGTCTTGAGCGCATGCACTATGGCTGCTTGCTCCAAATCATTTGTAGCATAATTCAACTCGTGACGTCGAAGTTGTCGTGAGGCATATGAAACAACTCTTCCATCTTGCATAAGTACACCTCCATGTCCCAAGCGAGAAGCGTCGCAATACACATGGAAATCCTTGCGTATATCTGGAAGAATCAGCACTGGGGCTATAACCAAACGTATCTTCAACTCCTGAAAACTGGCCTCACAATCCTCGGTCTATTTGAATTCGGTGTCCTTCTTCAACAACTCCGTCATGGGTTTCGCAATCTTGGAAAAATTCTCAATGAATCTCCAATAGTATCCCGTGAGTCCCAGAAAACTTCAGATCTCTCCAACTGAGGTGGGTGCCAACCACTCAGTGATAGACTGAACCTTGGTGGGATCTACTGCTATACCTTCTCCTGATATAACATGTCCAAGAAATCCGACTTCCTTCAACCAAAACTCACACTTGCTGAACTTGGCATATAGCTGATGTTCCCTGAGCTTCTCGAGAACTAAGCGCAAATGTTCCTTGTGTTCCTCTTCATTCTTCGAGTACACAAAAGTATCATCAATGAACACCACAACAAACATATCCAAAAACTCCATGAATACCTTGTTCATCATACTCATAAAATAGACAGGGGCATTAGTCAGTCCAAAAGACATGACCGTGTACTCATATAGCCCGTACCGTGTGGTGAAAGTTGTCTTAGGTATATCCTGTTCTCGGATCATCAACTGGTGGTATCCGGATCGAAGATCGATCTTGTAGAACACTTTAGATCCTTGCAACTGGTCAAACAAATCATGGTCATCGGTAGTGGGTACTTGTTCTTGATCGTCACTTCATTCAAAGCCTGATAATCAACAACCATTCTTAAAGATCCGTCCTTCTTATCAACTAAGAGTACTGGGGCTCCCCACAGTGATGAACTTGGTTAGATATAACCTTTCTCTAATAACTCCTCAATCTGCTTCTTAATTTCCTCCAGATCATTAGCGGGCATCCGATACGGTCTCTTCGATATTGGTCCGGTGCCTGGCAAAAGCTCTATCAAAAACTCTATGTCTCGATCTGGCGGCATGCCTGGTAATTCCTCTGGAAATACATCCGGGTAATCCTTCACAATAGGCACTTCTTCTTGAACAACTCCCGAGAGAGAATTCACTTGGGTCCTCCTTGGCGCATGCCTAGACACATACTTGATCCTTTTTCCCTCTAGGATGGTGAGTAGAATTGACTTACTAGCACAATCGATATTTCCTCCATACATTGATAGCCAATCGATTCCTAGTATCACATCCAATCCTTGTGACTCCAAAATTATCAGGTCTGAGGGGAAAACGTGTCTACCTATGGTCAATGGCATCTGAAAACATCCACTACTTGCCATATACTCCGCTCCAGGTGAGCTTACTAACATAGGTGTCTTAAGAACTTTGGTGGGCAACATATACTTATCCACAAATCCCCTTTATATGTATGAATGTGATGCACCAGTATCAAAAAGAACTATTTAAATGACTTAATCAAAAACTTACCTATAACTGCGTCTGGCTGTTCTTCAACCTCCTCCACGTTAATGTGGTTCACTTGTCCTCTGGTGAAAGGGTTGATCTTCTTCCCAGAGTTTCCATTTCTGTTGCCATTCTTCAACTCTGAGCAGTCAGTGGCATAGTGTCTAGTCTTCCCGCACTTGTAACATGTGACATGACTCAGGTCCTTCTTAGCGGGTGTTGCTGGATTGGAATGGTTCTGGTTGTTGCTTCCTCCATTCCCATTCCCATTCTTAGGGCCATTGTGGTTATATGTGCTTCCTCCATTATGAGTATGGCCTCCATGGTTATGGGTGTAACCTCCGGAGTTAGGGGTAAAGCGAGGATTCTAATGAGTTCCAGAATTGTACTGCCCATGTCCATACTTCCGTTTATGGCTCTCCATCTACTGTTGTTTGCTTTCAATCATAAAGGCCGTGTCTACCAACTCCTGGTAGTTAGTGAGTGTTTCCACCATCAACTACATACTCATCTCATCATTCAGCCCTTCCATAAACTTCTCCTGCTTCACGGCATCTGTGGCCACATCATCTGGGGCATAGCGAGCTAACTTACTAAACTCATCCACGTACTGCCCCACAGTATGATTTCCCCGGCGTAAGTTGCGAAACTCACACTTCTTCATGTCCATTGCTCCCGTTGAGACATGGGCTGTGCGGAAAGCTTGCTGAAACTGATCCCATGTGACATTGGCTATGGGAAAGGTGGCTGTGTAATTCTCCCACCATAAGGCTGCGGGTCCATCCAATTGATGTGCGGCACATCGCACCTTCTCAGCATCTCTACAACCTGCGGTGGTCAACTGCCTTTCAATCCTGCAGAACCGGTCATCAGCAACAATCGGCTCGGTGCTACTGGAAAACACCGGCGGATTCAACCTCAGAAAACGGGCTAAGTTGTCAACTGGACGTGGTGGCGGTGGGTTGTTGTTGTTGTTGCCTTGGTTCTAGACTAGTAGATGCATCAAGGCATTTTGCTGTTCGATCAACTGAGTGAGCTCCGGTGGAAAGAAAAATCCTGGGTCACGTCTCGGAGGCATCTGCTAGATTTAGAGGGGAGAGATTAGAATAGAGTGAGGTCTAAGAGGAAAATCACTATACCCATATGCACATGAGACAAACACATTCATATCACACCACTCAATTCAAACAAAGGCATACAAATGACCTAGCTACCATTACAAAATACTCGGACTACTACTATATACATGGGGGAATACTATTGATAATTTGATGGCCGACTAGAAATTTTGATCGGAAGAAGACTCCATGATATCCGCTCCAGCTTCGTCTTCATAATCATCATCACTGTAAGGGTCGGAGTCTGTGTCATCAATGATGATGTAATCTTCGGGATGCTTGTCCTCTACTGGCGCATGAATACTCCTAGCTTCTTCTTCAGGTCTTTATTCTTCTCCAGTAGTACTGCAATTTCCTCTTCATGTCCATGGCGTGTAGACTTGAGTTCCTCTTCTCACTCCATGTTCCTGGTCATCACCTTCTTTAGGTCTATCATGCTGGCGCACATCTGGTTCTCCTGATGATGAATGTATTGGTTTAACTCCTGGATCTAGGCTGCAATGGACTTGTCCCTCCTGGTGCAAATCATCTCCCATTGCTCATCTCGGCGTCCACATATCTGGTAGATGGTGTCCTTAAGATCCTTGTGGTAAACTTCATCGATGCATCCCATGGCGATGTGAGCTGCCATGCTCTTTCCTAGACTCCAGGTTGGTGCATCAAAGGAAAACTCTATGGGCTCAGTAACTGGTGTGAATGTCCTTCCTGGAACATGTACTCGAACTGTCCAGCGCTCTTCTTCAGGCAGAGTGGCGGTGTAGGTCCCCGTGAAGCTTGGTATTCCGATGTTCAGGTATCTAGTGGCTTCCTTCAGGTGTCGTCCAAAAGGTGTGTCTTCATCTGGTTGAGCAAACTTGTTCCTTGGGTCCGCCATCTATAGAGTGGAAAGTGGAGAAGAGTCAGAAATGAGTAAAGAGTGTCCTATGGTTCATCTTAGTGGTCGCGTCCTACAGTCAGCGTGTGCTTTGATACCATCTTGTAACGATCCGACCTCAAACGGTCAAATCTCTGTGTATAAGAGTCATCATTCGATTGGTAATGCTGACACACACAGTACTCAAGGATGTATAACAGAGTTCAATCACACACTTATTACATCGAATGTCTCAAAACAGAGTACTTATTGCAATAATATGGTTGAAGGCCATCTAAATAAGATAACAGCGGAAGCTTTGGAGGTAAATGATTCCATCAACTCCAACGGCATAGCTGAGTGCATGACAACGACCTAGCACACCTTACTCTTCATATGAAAACTATGCAACATAATACCTTGCAGCCTGTGTAGGTCAGCACATGGAATATGCTGGCAAGATAACACTATAGAGCAATGAACAAGCAACAGTTATAACTATATGCATATATGGCTGGTGGAGGCTCTATGTTTATCATTTTGCAAAAACCTAATTTTTTCCCTACAACAAAGGAATATATTTTATTTAACTACAAAGATTGTTGAAAACATTGAGAATGGTAACCCCATCTCAATCCCAAATTAATAATCATTAACCCAACAAATTAATTATGTAAAGTGATAAGATCAACATAGTAATTAAAGCACTAGATACTCAAGATGTCCATAACGGGCGACACGACTGACCATGATTAGTTTATACACTCTGCAGAGGTTTGTGCACTTTTCCCCACAAGACTCGATCTCCTCCGTTGTTGTAACCCCCCGGATACAACTTTCCACATTTGTAACTCCGACTCTTGCCTTTTCCGGAGAGGTGTTGTGAGATTCGTGGTTGGGTTCTTGTCTTTGTTTTACATTTTGTTCATGTCATGCATTTCATATCATGTCATCATGTGCATCGCATTTGCATACGTGTTTGTCTCATGCATCCGAGCATTGTCCCCCTTGTCCGTTTTGCAATCCGACACTCCTATGTCCTCCGGCGCCCCCTTTTGCCTCTTTTCGTGAGCGGGTGTTAAACCTTCTCGGAGTGGACCAAGATTTTCCAAGCGGCCTTGGTACACCACCGGTAGACCGCCTATCAAGTTTCGTGCCATTTGGAGTCCGTTTGATACTCCAACGGTTAACCGAGGAACCCTAAAGGCCTCGTGTGTGTTGCAGCCCAACACCCCTCCAAAGTGGCCCAATAACCCATCCAAACCCCCTCCATCTTCTCGTCCATTCGATCATGATCACGTGGCCAAAAACCGCACCTCATTTGGACTCTCCTAGCTCCCTTTACCTATATATATGTGTCTCCTCCGAAAATTCGCGGTCTAACCCTAGATCTCACCTCCACCGCGCCAACGGACATGCCCGCGCCGCGCCAGACATGTCCACCTTCGCCTCCACGTCGCCCAACCAATCCGGAGCCACCACCTAAGCACCGCCGCCTCCCTCCTCCACTCGTGTGCCGCCATGTGTTGCCACCACCCTCCTCCACCACGCGGCCCGCCGAGCCCATCACGGGCCCGCGCGAGCCCGACCGCGCCGCCGCCCGTCTGCGCTTCCCCGCTGCCATGCGCCTCCCGTCTGCGCGCCCCTAGCATCCGAGCCGCCGCCCTTCCTCCGCCGGCGTCGCTCCTCGCCAGAGAACGGCGACGTCACCGCCCCGCCATGGTTGGCCACGGAAGCTCGCTGCGATTCCCCGCCGGCTGACCTCCCGCGCTGGAGCACCGCCACGGCGCCTCGTCCTCCCTGCCGATGACCAGATCCGGCCGCTCCGGCCCCGATCTGGCCACCCGGGCCCCGTCTCCGGCCATTCTCCGCCCCTGTGCCGCCGTACCGCCGTCTGCCGTCGCCGGGCTCCCGTCGCTTTCCGTCCCGCTCGTCCCCGCGCGCGGACGCGTGCATGGGTAGCAGCCCGCTACTGTTCGTCGTGTAAGCCGCGGCCCAGCGCCGGCCTGCCGCGCCTCCTCTCCACTTGGGCCGAGCCCATGGGTGAGCAGTCCCGTCCATTCTCTCGCCCATGCGTCATATAACTATTCTACGCTCAGGTGTTTTTTCACCAAGTCCCAGATCTGTGCAATTTTATGCCTTTGTTCGTCATGCCATAACTTTGTGCTCGCTGCTCCGTTTGCTTGCGTGATATATCAAAATGTTCATCAGGATGTGCTCTTCATTTTGTTCCATTGTGCCATGCTTGTTTGAGTCCATCTTGTTGCCAAAATTGTTGATGCAAGAGTGCTATAAAATGTTAGTTCCTGTTACTTAGCAGATTATGGGCATTTGTCATTTTTGCCATGTTTATTGTGTGCGTCATATGGTCTTGAGCTCTACATGTGTTTTGGGCTATGCCATGCCATCTTTACACGGGTGTATGCCATGTATTTTTTGTGATCAATGTGGTGACTAGCACATGCATGCATAGTAGCTCCCGTGATATTGCTGATTTCTGGGACATAGAATTTCTCTAAGTCATTTCCCTGCTGTTATTTTTATGCCATCTATTCATGTTGCTACAGTGAGTTCCATGCTTCTTTTGAGTATGTTCTGTAAGGATGATTTGGACATATGGTTATGCTCTATCCATCCATGCCCCTGTGTGCATTTATGTAGTATCCTAGCATGTACCAATCTTGCTCTACTTTTGCTATAAAATGTTCTTGGTAGATTGTTTACGTGTTAATCAATTTTACCAAGGTTGTTGTAGTTGATCCATGCATGCTATGAGATTGTTCTTGTCATGGTTAACTTCTTGAACATGTGTTCTTGCTGGTAGTATGCTTAGCTTGTCATGCAATGCCTCATGGTGAGCGAATCGAGCTCGCAAACATGCCTTCATAATTCTGTTTATGCCATGTCTAGTTTTCTGCTAAATCTGAATCTGTTAATGAAACTTGCTATGTTTACATGGGTGCCATCATATCTTTCAAATCATTTTTGACTTATGGTTAGTAAGGTACTTTTGTTATATGATTTGATTAGATTCATGTCATGCCTTTGTTTGCTATGTTCTGTTCCTTTAGCATGTTGTTATATTGCTCTAAACATTGCTTCCTGATGTAATTCCTAACATGTTAGTATTTTCACCAAGTCTGTGATGCTTATATCTTTTGCACTTTTGCCATGCTTGTTTGAACCTGCTCTTGTGTGATTTAGTCATAGCTCAGTGTTCATCTTTTGTCAAGCATCTTGAGTAGATCACTGCCATGTGCTTTGTTGCTATGTTAGAGTGCAGTAGCTTAGTTTCTTGTTGCATTTTAGATGGCATCGTGTTGTTAATCGCAGAATTGTGCCATTATTGTTTTGCTTTCCATTTGCAAACCGTGCATCCGTTTCCGGTGATCTTTATATCGTTTTTGACCGAAATCATCTCATCTTTCCAGCGGAGCACTTGGTTTGCCAAGTTGATGCCTTGTTCATCTTTTTCCTTCCGGAGCACGCATATGCATTGCATATCACATCTCGCATATCATGCCATGTTTTGCATCATGTTGCTTGCGCACTGCACCGTGGTTGATTATTGTTTCCTTTGCTTGTGTTCTTGCCTTGGGTAGAGCCGGGAGACGATTTCGTGATCGAGGAACCCGTTGAGTACGCTTACGAGGATCAAGCTTTCGTCAACTCGGAGAACTTACAGGCAAGATGACCATACCCTCGAAATCACTTCTATCTTTGCTTGCTAGTTGCTCGCTCTATTGCTATGCCGCGATACCTACCACTTGCTATATCATGCCTCCCATATTGCCATGTCAAGCCTCTAACCCACCTTTTCCTAGCAAACCGTTGTTTTGCTATGTTACCGCTTTGCTCAGCCCCTCTTATAGCGTTGTTAGTAGCAGGTGAAGATAGAGTTGGTTCCTTGTTTGGAACATGATATTTGTTAGGATATCATTATTATATCTTGTTTATTTTAATGCACCTATATACTTGGTAAAGGTTGGAAGGCTCGGCCTTATGCCTGGTGTTTTGTTCCACTCTTCCCGCCCTAGTTTCCGTCATACCGGTGTTATGTTCCTTGATTTTGTGTTCCTTGCACGGTTGGGTTATAATGGGGACCCCTTGACAGTTCGCTTTGAATAAAACTCCTCCAAAAAGGCCCAACCTTGGTTTTACATTTGCACTAACAACCTATCACCTTCCCTTGGGTTCTGCAGACTCAAGGGTCATCTTTATTTTAAACACCCCCCCGGGTGAGTGCTCCTCTAGATGTTGGTCCGAAATGAGTAGACTACGGGGCCACCTCGGGGCAACTTGAGGTTTGGTTTTACTCATAGGATGTCTCATCCGGTGTGCCCTGAGAACAAGATACGTGCGACTCCTATCGGGATTTGTCAGCACATCGGGCGGCTTTGCTGGTCTTGTTTTACCATTGTCGAAATGTCTTGTAACCGGGATTCCGAGCCTGATCGGGTCGTCTTGGGAGAAGGAATATCCTTCGTTGATCGTGTGAGCTTGTGATGGGCTAAGTTGGGACACCCCTGCAGGGTTTTGAACTTTCGAAAGCCGTGCCCGCGGTTATGGGCAGATGGGAATTTGTTAATGTCCGGTTGTAGAGAACTTGAAACTTAACTTAATTAAAATGAATCAATAGCATGTGTAGCCGTGATGGTCTCTTTTCGGCGGAGTCCGGGAAGAGAACATGGTCTCGTGTTATGCTTGAACGTAAGTAGTTTCAGGATCACTTATTGATCATGATAGTTTATCGACCGTGCTTTGCTTCTCTTCTCGCTCTCATTTCGCAAGTTAGCCACCATATATGCTAGTGCTTGCTGCAGCTCCACCTCACTACCCTCTTTTTCCTACCTTAAGCTTAAATAGTCTTGATCGCGAGGGTGTGAGATTGCTGAGTCCCCGTGACTCACAGATTACTTCCAAAACCAGATGCAGGTGCCGATGATGTCAGTGCAGGGGACGCGACCGAACTCAAGTGGGAGTTCGACGAGGATTCTATGTTTCCTTTCCGGACGATCAGTAGTGGAGCCCTGTTGGGGCGATCGGGGATCGATTGCATTTGGGGTTGACTTTATTTTGGTTCCGTAGTCGGACCTTGATTGTATTCTGGTGGATGTAATGCTATATTTATGTATTGTGTGAAGTGGCGATTGTAAGCCAACTCTTTATCCCTTTCTTTTCCAGTACATGGGATGTGTAAAGATTACCCCTCTTGCGACATGCCTACTATGCGGTTATGCCTCTAAGTCGTGCTCTGACACGTGGGAGATATAGCCTCATCGTGGGTGTTACAAGTTGGTATCAGAGCCTTCCCCGACTTAGGAGCCCCCTACTTGATCGAATCGCTGGCGTTGTTGAGTCTAGAAAAAAGTTTTGAGTCTTATAGGATTATATATATCGGAGAGTAGGATTCTTTTTACTCCTCAGTCCCTTCGTCGCTCTGGTGAGGCCTCCTGACGTAGAGTTTTTGACTCTTCTCTCCTCAAATTTCATGATTTTTTTAGGATCACGCGAGTATCTTGGCATCGTTCCGACGGTTTTGTGACGAGAACATTGTTCTTGGTGCCTCCTGACATTTAGGGGTTGTGGTAGTGTTCCGGGGAGTTGAGCTCCGAGGTGTTGTCGTCACAATTTTATCGTTGAAGTTCTGGAATACCTGAGTTTCGCCGACATCGAAAATCTCTTTTATGCAATTTTTGGTGAGATAACCTCGATGCCACCCAGTACTGGGGCGGGAGTTCGGGAGTATTGCCATAACTCGTATAACGGATGCTTTTTGAAGGTTGAGGTAAATGATTTTCGAAGGTTTCTTGGTTATGTGTTGAAGGATGGATACAACTGGATGTAGGATTTGTTAGTTTGGGTGAGATTTTATGCTTCCCCTGTATCCCCAACACCTGATTGCATAACCAGAAAGTTTCGGGAGTTTATAAGTGGGAATTCAAGTATATCATACGATATCTTTCCAACAGACACATGATACGATATGGGATCTATCATATGTTTGTTTTCGGCTTATTCAGCAAGCCAATCCTTTGTTTTTGTTTTGATTGTGGTATTCGAGTTGCTTCAATGTCAAGTGTTGATTCCATACCTTTTCCAAGTGGTGTTCTCATATTTCTATGTGAATACCAATCCTTCATGATAATCGAGATTGTCATGTCAATCCATTTCAACTGGCGTGTTTCTCTTCAAGTGGATCCGATCATTTCAACATTTGCAAGATCCAGTCTCAGTTTTCGTCAACGGTGTTTGCTTCATCCATTTCCATTTTGCCTTTGTTTTCCCGCCATCCCACCCTTTTTCTTCAAGGAATCATATTTCTTAATCAAGTATCCATCTTATTGATGCGAAGTCTCTCCATACTTTTCCATCAATGTTCTTACCCGATGGTTCTCGTGAAGATTCTCTACAAGTTCATCATTTTTGTTCTCTTTCTTCTCCGGTGGTTTTAATTCAAGCTTTTGGTGTTGATCATATCCCTTTTCCTCGTTTCAAATGCTGTCCCATGTCGTTGCACCTCTTAATCTTTCACCTTTCACTATTTAATTGTTCCGGAGTGCTGAAGATATCTCAGAAGGCTCGTCTTTTCATTCAAGATTCCGTTCAACCTATTTCGAGGTTGTTATCTCATTCAAGCTAGTTAATTCAACTGGCACAATCTCTCTTTTAAGACGTTCAACGGTGTTTCTTTTGAGTGGGACCTAACCCACAGTTCTTTTCCCAGGATCTTACCTGACTCTTCTAATCTTCCCGGAGTTACTCTCAAATTCTTCTCCAAGTTTGATGTAAGAATGAATTATCATCAGTCATATGTCTTTCTTCAAGATCTTTCAAATTCTTTTCATTGTTGACTCAACCTTTATATTTGTCATCCCGGAGTATCTCAACAATTCATGGTGGTTTTTCTCAGCATCATTCTCAACATTTGAAGACCGAAGAAAAGTTTTTCCTCCATATCCTATCCGTTCTCTCAAAGATGTGTACTTCAAGCTTGATGCCATCCTCTCATAATTGTTTTCGATTGTGAGAATTATTTTCACCCATACGGAGCAATTCAAGAGTCTTTTCAGTTTGATTCTCTAGAGCCCATCATCTCAGAATTATTCATTCCAGCTTTCATCTCTCGTTCTCCAAATCTTACCGGTGCATCGTTCAAGTATTCCCTAATCAACTCGGGATCTCGTTGTTCACTTGTATCTAAATTCTCTCTAGTATTTTCATTCATTCTCTAATTCTTCCCGGTGTTTCTTTATCTTTTCTTCGTTCATCTTCAATTCTTACGGTTGTTCGTTCAAGGGTTCTCCTCCTTCATTCTCATACAGATTCATTCGTTCTTTCCAATACTACCGGTGGTTCGTTCAAGTCATTCTCAAGCTTGCACCATATCTATCTTCATCCTTTCTACGAGAATAAGTAGTATGCCAAATCCGTTGCTTGTCATCAATTTAATTGGTGAAGGATACGCATAATGTAATTCTTATTCTTGTTTCATCCAAGCAATTAATTCCTTATTCCGGAGGTTCATCAAAATTCTTGGTTTCAAGTGCTCATCTTTCTTTTCCGAAGTTCCAAGTTTTCTCGATTATATCGCCGCAAAGCTCCATCTAAATCATTGCAAGGCTTCAACCTTATTCTTTTCATCCTTCATTTCGCTTGATCATTCTTTTATTACCGGAGTTCTTCATGGAGGTTCTACATGGTGGTTCGTCAAGGATTCTTGTCATCTCTTCATTGTTCCCTATTCAATCATTGTTTTCGGTGGCAGAATTTTACCTCAAATTTTGAGATGTCTTCTATAAACCCATATCAAGCTTATCCTTTCGTTGTTGATAATCCAACAACAACATTCTAGCATTTGCTGTAAGCGTTCTCTCCCAAGATCTTATTTCCCTCCGTTCATTCCATTCCATCCTTTCATTTCTTCCGGAGGCATTGTGATGTTGCCCTTTTCTCTCATCATCTCGAATGATGAGGATCGTGTTCCTTTCATGCTTATCTGTTTAACTGGAGTATCGTGTTCTTCATTCAAGTTCTCTTATCTTATCAAGTTTTGCCTCCATTCTGAACCGCAGTGCTATCTGAATTTGTTCTTCCTTGTTCCTCTTTTCTGTCAGAGATTGTCAACCTTGTTCATCTTTGTTGTATTCTTTTCTCGAAATGGTTTAACCTCTCAAGATTCGTGGTTTCACTCGTTTGTCGAAGAAGCAACTTAGTTTTACCTCTTCTCTTCCTCTTCCTTTTCCCTCCGGTGCCATCCTAGCTCTCGGGACGAGATCCTTTTGTAGTGGTGGAGTGTTGTAACGCCCTGGATACAACTTTCCACATTTGTAACTCCGACTCTTGAATTTTCTGGAGAGGTGTTGTGAGATTTGTGGTTGGGATCTTGTCTTTGTTTTGCATTTTGTTCATGTCATGCATTTCATATCATGTCATCATGTGCATCGCATTTGCATACGTGTTCGTCTCATGCATCCGAACATTTTCCTCGTTGTCCATTTTGCAATCCGACACTCATATGTCCTCCGGCGCCCCTTTTGCCTCTTTTCGTGAGCGGGTGTTAAACATTCTCGGAATGGACCGAGATTTGCCAAGCGGCCTTGGTACACCACCTGTCAAGTTTCGTGCCATTTGGAGTCCGTTTGATACTCCAACGGTTAACCGGGTAAGCCTAAAGGCCTCGTGTGTGTTGCAACCCAACACCCCTCCAAAGTGGCCCAATAACCCATCCAAACCCCCTCCATTCTCTCGGCCGTTCGATCATGATCGCATGGCCGAAAACCGCACCTCATTTGGAATCTCCTAGCTCCCTTTACCTATATATATGTGTCTCCTCTAAAAATTCGCGGTCTAACCCTATATCTCACCTCCACCGCACCATCGGACATGCCCGCGCCGCGCCGGACATGTCCACCGCTGCCTCCACATCGCCCAACCAATCCGGAGCCGCCACCTCAGCACTTCCGCCTCCCTCCTCCACTTGCACGCCGCCATGTGTCGCCGCCACCCTCCTCCACCGCGCGGCCCGCCGAGCCCATCGCGGGCCCGCGCGAGACAGACCGCGCCGCCGCTCGTCTGCGCTTCCCCGCTGCCATGCGCCTCCCGCCTGCGTGCCCCTAGCGTCTGAGCCACCGCACTTCCTCCGCCGGCGTCGCTCCTCGCCGGAGAACGGCGACGTCGCCGCCCCTCCATGGTTGGCCACGGAAGCTGGCTGCGACTCCTCGCCGGCTGACCTCCCGCGCTGGAGCGCCCCCACGGCGCCTCGTCCTCCCCACCGATGACCAGATCCGGCCGCTCCGGCCCCGATCCGGCCACCCCGGCCCCGTCTCTGGCCATTCTCCACCCCTGCGCCGCCGTACCGCTGGCTGCCGTCGTCGGGCTCCCGTCGCTCTCCGTCCTGCTCGTCCCCGCGCGCAGATGCGTGCATGGGCAGCAGCCCGCTACTGTTCGTCCTGGAAGCCGCGGCCCAGCGCCGGCCTGCCTTGCCTCCTCTCCACTTGGGCCAAGCCCATGGGTGAGCAGTCCCGTCCATTCTCTCGCCCATGCGTCATATAACTATTCTACGCTCGGGTGTTTTTTTCACCAAGTCCCAGATCTGTGCAATTTTATGCCTCTGTTCGTCATGCCATAACTTTGTGCTCGCTGCTCCATTTTGCATGCATGATATATCAAAATGTTCATCAGGATGTGCTCTTCATTTTGTTCCATTGTGCCATGCTTTTTTGAGTCCATCTTGTTGCCCAAATTGTTGATGCAAGAGTGCTATAAAATGTTAGTTCCTGTTACTTAGCAGATTATGGGCATTTGTCATTTTTGCCATGTTTATTGTGTTCGCCATATGGTTTTGAGCTCTACATGTGTTTTGGGCTATGCCATGCCATCTTTACAGGGGTGTATGCCATGTATTTTTTGTGATCAATGTGGTGAGTAGCACATGCATGCAAAGTAGCTCTCGTGATATTGCTGATTTTAGGGACATAGAATTTCTCTAAGTCATTTCCCTACTATTTTTTATGCCATCTATTCATGTTGCTACAATGAGATCCATGCTTCTTTCGATTATGTTCAGTAAGGATGATTTGGACATATGGTTATGATCTATCCATCCATGCCCCTGTGTGCATTTATGGAGTATCCTAGAATGTACTAATCTTGCTCTACTTTTGCTATAAAATGTTCCTGGTAGATTGTTTACATGTTAATCAATTTTGCCAAGGTTGTTGTAGTTGATCCATGCATGCTATGTGATTGTTCTTGCCATGGTTAACTTCTTGAACATGTATTCTTGCTGGTAGTATGCTTAGCTTGTCATGCAATGCCTCGTGGTGAGTAAATCGAGCTCGCAAACTGCCTTCATAATTCTGTTTATGCCATGTCCAGTTTTCTGCTAAGTCTGAATCTGTTAACGAAACTTGCTATGTTTACATGGGTGCCATCATATCTTCTAATCCTTTTTGACTTATGGTCAGTAAGATAATTTTGTTATATGATTTTATTAGATTCATGCCATGCCTTTGTTTGCTATGTTCTGTTCCTGTAGCATGTTGTTATATTGCTCTAAACATTGCTTCCTGATGTAATTCCTGACATGTTAGTATTTTCACTAAGTCTGTGATGCTGATATCTTTTGCACTTTTGCCATGCTTGTTTCAACCTGCTCTTGTGTGATTTAGCCGTAGCTCAGTGTTCATCTTTTGTCAAGGATCTTGATTAGATCACTGCCATGTGCTTTGTTGCAATGTTAGAGTGCAGTAGCTTAGTTTCTTGTTGCATTTTAGATGGCATCGTGTTGTTAATCGCAGAATTGTGCCATTATTGTTTTGCTTGCCATTTGCAAACCGTGCATCCATTTCCGGTGATCTTTATATCGTTTTCGACCAAAATCATCTCATCTTTCCAGCGACGTACTTGGTTTTCCAAGTTGATGCCTTGTTCATCCTTTTCCTTCCGGAGCATGCATATGCATTGCATATCACATCTCGCATATCATGCCATGTTTTGCATCATGTTGCTTGCGGATTGCACTGTGGTTGACTACGGTTTCCTCTGCTTGTGTTCTTGCCTTGGATAGAGCCGGGAGACGAGTTCGTGATCGAGGAACCCGTTGAGTACGCTTACGAGGATCAAGCTTTCGTCAGCTCGGAGAACTTTGCAGGCAAGATGACCATACCCTCGAAATCACTTCTATCTTTGCTTGCTAGTTGCTCGCTCTATTGCTATGCCGCGATACCTATCACTTCCTATATCATGCCTCCCATATTGCCTTGTCAAGCCTCTAACCCACCTTTTCCTAGCAAACCGTTGTTTGGCTATGTTACCGCTTTGCTCAGCCTCTCTTATAGCGTTGTTAGTTGCAGGTGAACATGGAGTTTGTTCCTTTTTTGGAACATGATATTTGTTGGGATATCATTATTATATCTTGTTTACTTTAATGCACCTATATACTTGGTAAAGGGTGGAAGGCTCGGCCTTATGCCTGGTGTTTTGTTCCACTCTTGCCGCCCTTGTTTCCGTCATACCAGTGTTATGTTCCTTGATTTTGCATTCCTTACGCGGTTGGGTTATAATGGGAATCCCTTGACAGTTTGCTTTGAATAAAACTCCTCCAGCAAGGCCCAACCTTGGTTTTACATTTGCACTAACAACCTATCACCTTCCCTTGGGTGCTGCAGACTCGAGGTTCATCTTTATTTTAACCCCCCCCCCCCCCCCGGGCTAGCGCTCCTCTGAGTGTTGGTCCGAAACGAGTAGACTGCGGGGCCACCTCGGGGAAACTTGAGGTTTGGTTTTACTCGTAGGATGTCTCATCCGGTGTGCCCTGAGAACGAGATACGTGCGACTCCTATCGGGATTTGTTGGCACATCGAGCGGCTTTGCTGGTCTTGTTTTACCATTGTCGAAATGTCTTGTAACCGGGATTCCGAGCCTGATCGGGTCGTCCTGGGAGAAGGAATATCCTTCGTTGAACATGAGAGCTTGTGATGGGCTAAGTTGGGACACCTCTGTAGGGTTTTGAACTTTCGAAAGCCATACCCGCGGTTATGGGCAGATGGGAATTTGTTAATGTCCGGTTGTAGAGAACTTGAAACTTAACTTAATTAAAATGAATCAACAGCGTGTGTAGCCGTGATGTTCTCTTTTTGGCGGAGTCCGGGAAGAGAACACGGTCTCGTGTTATGCTTGAACGTAAGTAGTTTCAGGATCACTTATTGATCATGATAGTTTATCGTCCGTGCTTTGTTTCTTTTCTCGCTCTCATTTGCGTAAGTTAGCCACCATATATGCTAGTGCTTGCTGCAGCTCCACCTCTCTACCCTCTTTTTCCTACCTTAAGCTTAAATAGTCTTGATCGCGAGGGTGTGAGATTGCTGAGTCCCCGTGACTCACACATTACTTCGAAAACCAGATGCAGGTGCCGATGATGTCAGTGCAGGGGACGTGACCGAACTCAAGTGGGAGTTCGACGAGGATTCTGGACGTTACTATGTTTCCTTTCCGGAAGATCAGTAGTGGAGTCCAGTTGGGGTGATCGGGGATTGTTTGCATTTGGGGTTGACTTTATTTTGGTTCCATAGTCTGACCTGGATTGTATTCTGGTTGATGTAATGCTATATTTATGTATTGTGTGAAGTGGCGATTGTAAGCCAACTCTTTATCCCTTTCTTTTTCAGTACATGGGATGTGTAAAGATTACCCCTCTTGCGACATGCCTACTATGCGGTTATGCCTCTAAGTCGTGCTCTGACACGTGGGAGATATAGCCGCATCGTGGGTGTTACAGTTGTGTTTCTCACACTGCATGATGTTTGAGAAACGGATGACCGAGACACAGTCTTTCCGAAGAGGTCACCTTAACCGATAGATAGGCCGGTACACCTACAATCCCCTACATCTGCTAGCCCATCATGGAAAGGATTCCGACAACATACTCAATTATGCCAGAGCCCATAGTGGCTTGTGGCTGCACACGGAGGTTTCCAGCATGAATAACATAATGATCCCTTTGAGCCTGGGTGGCAAACCATAGGAAAAATCACACGGATACCCCGGGATTCTCCTTTGGACATCACTGGATTTCCCCTGGTGCCCACAAACCAATCCACCCAAAGGTGTGTTAAAGTAGCCACCTTAAGTAAACCCGTAGTTCATAATAACACTCACAACTATCATGAATCACTCAAACCAAACAAAGTCTATGAGCATAGCATAGAAAAGTATAATAAGCGTAACGTAGTAACTCCCAAGGTTTGAATAAAAGGGCAATAGGTACTACCTCAACAACTACTTCCCAATACCCACAAGTTAAACAGATTCTACTCATGTAATGTTTGAGGATTGAAACTAATGCATAAAAACTGGGTAATAAGGGATATGATCAAAGTGTTACTTGCCTTGCTGACAATCCGAAAACCCTTGTGACTCGTAGTAGCACGCTTCGCACTCCGGAAACTCTATCGTGAACAAACAATAACATACATAAGTAATCAAGCATAAGATGCAAGGGTAAAACTCAAATGAAAAGATCAAAACTAAAAGCTCAACCAAAACTGAAAGCTTTGATTTGCAAAAAGAATCAACCAAAACGAAGCTACGAAACTCAAACTACGATCAAAAGAAGTTTGAATCAAATGTGCTTGCAACCAAATTTTTAATTTGTCAAAACCATGTTCAAGTTAGTTATCTGGAAAGAGGGGAACAAGATGAAGATTTTGGCGTTGGTTTCACTGGATTTGGACGAATGAGCAAAATGTTGTGAGGGTTTAAATATCAGGGACTAATTCGTGAGAAAAGTATTCACAGATAGGTCCCTGGCCAAAAATAAAATAAAAGGAAAAAACTATCGAACAAATGTTCGCTGACAGAACCAAACGAACGAACGTTGTTCGCTACCGCGGATTAACGGACGAACGTCCACAAATTAAATCCAAACGTAAAAAAACCGAGAAAACCCTAACCCTATAAATAAACCGATCTAAACCGAAGTACTGAAAAAGCCAAAAACGAACCGGCGAACCGGGATGGTTTTTATTCCGGTTCACGACGACGGCGGTCAATGGCGGCGATGGAACTCTGGCGAGGTGGCGAGGCAAAGCGGCGGCGCGGGGATGCAGGCAGGGCGGCGTCGGCGAGCGGCGGCGCGGTCGGCGGCGGCTGCGATCGGGACGAGGTAGGGAGGAGGCGGCGGTATATAAAGGGCCGGGGGTGTGGCTGCTTGGAGGAGGGGCCACCGGGTCGGACCAGGAGTCGTGCCCCGACCGGACTCGGGCTGCGGTGGCAGTTCTGTCTCCCCGCGCGGGACGAGGGCGGCGCGGGAGTGGGTCGGCCTGCTCGGCTGGGCCTTCGGCCCAGTCGGGCAGGAAGTTTTTTTTAAATAAAATCTCGGCCGAAGAATATCCTAATAAAATATAAAAAATTCTAAAAATACAGAAACAATTTTCGCCGTCCAAACCTCATATTTAGATCAAAGTGAACATTTTTCTGCCCTAAAATGCAATTTTCAAAAATGCATATTTTTCTAATTCAAATAAAATAGCAAATCAAATATAAATTTGATTTTAAAATTTCTTCTCCAATATTCCTCTCTTTTGAAGAAGTCATATTATCTTCTCTCTTTTATTTTGAATATTGGAAATAATTTGGAGAGAGAAAATATTAAAACCAAATTGATCCCCTTTTCAAATTTGACAAAATTCAAATATGAAAATGTGTGAAACCTCCAACTCTCTCCTTGGGTCCTTGAGTTGCTTAAGATTTCTAGGATCTCAACCAAAATGCAAATGAAAATATGACATGCATATGATGACCTATGTATAACATCCAAATTGAAAATTGGGATGTTACAGAGCATTAGTAAGGTACACGTCAATAACATGTATGTCAAATATACCTTTCACTTTGCCATCCTTCTTATACGCCAAATACTTGGGGTAGTTCCACTTCCATTGGCATGTCCATTTGCAGTAGAAGCACTCAATTTCAGGCTTAGGTCCAGACTTGGGCTTCTTCCCGGGAGCAGCGACTTGCTTGCTATTCTTCTTAAAGTTCCCCTTCTTCCCTTTGCCCTTTTTCTTGAAACTAGTCGTCTTGTTAACCATCAACACTTGATGCTCCTTCTTGATTTCTACCTCCGCAGCCTTTAGCATCGCAACGAGCTTGGGAATTGTCTTTTCCATCCCATGCATATTATAGTTCATGATGAAGCCTTTATAGCTTGGTGGCACTGATTGAAGAACTCTGTCAATGACACTATCATCAGGAAGATTAACTCCCAGCTAATTCAAGTGCTTATGGTACCCAGACATTGTGATTATGTGTTCACTGACAGAATTGTTCTCCTCCATTTTGCAGCTATAGAACTTGTTGGAGACTTCATATCTCTCAAAATCAGGCATTTGCTTGAAATATTAACTTCAACTCCTGGAACATCTCATATGCTCCATGACATTCAAAATGTCTTTGATGTCCCAATTCTAAGCCATTAAGCATGGCACAATGAACTATCGAGTAGTCATCAGCTTTAGTCTGCCAGCCGTTCATAATGTCCGGAGTTGCTCCTGCAGCGGATCTTCCACCTAGCGGTGCTTCCAGGACGTAATTCTTATGTGCAGCAATGAGGATAATCCTCAAGTTACGAACCCAGTCCGTGTAGTTGCTACCATCATATTTCAACTTAGCTTTCTCTAGGAACACATTAAAATGCAAGGGAATGGTAGCATGGGCCATTGATCTACAACAACATAGATATGCAAAAACTATCAGGACTAAGTTCATGATAAATTAAATTTCACTTAACCATATTACTTAAGAACTCCCACTTAGATAGACACCCCTCTAGTTATCTAAATGATCACATGATCCATATCAACTAAACCATGTCCGATCATCACGTGAGATGGAGTAGTTTTCAATGGTGAACATCTCTATGTTGATCATATCTACAATATGATTCATGTTCGACCTTTCGGTCTCAGTGCTCCGAGGCGATATCTGCATATGCTAGGCTTGTCAAATTTAACCTGAGTATTCTGCATCTGCAAAACTGGCTTGCACCCGTTATATGTGAACGTAGAGCTTATCACACATGATCATCACGTGGTGTCTCGGCACGACGAACTGTAGCAACGACGCATACTCAGGGAGAACACTTATACCTTGAAATTTAGTGAGGGATCATCTTATAATGCTACCGCCGTACTAAGCAAAATAAGATACATAAAAGATAAACATCACATGTAATCAAAATATGTGACATGATGTGGCCATCATCATCTTGTGCCTTTGATCTCCATCTCCAAAGCACCGTCATGATCTCCATCGTCACCAGCTTGACACCTTGATCTCCATCATAGCGTCGCTGTAGTGTCACCAACTATTGCTTCTACGACTATCGCTACCGCTTAGCGATAAAGTAAAGCAATTACATGGTGATTGCATTTCATACAATAAAGCTACAACCATAAGGCTCCTACCAATTGCCGATAACTTCTACAAAACATGATCATCGCATACAACAATTTATATCTCATCACGTCTTGACGATATCACATCACAACATGCCCTGCAAAAACAAGTTAGACGTCCTCTACTTTGTTGTTGCAAGTTTTACATGGCTGCTACGGGCTTCTAGCAAGAACCGTTCCTACCTACGCATCAAAACCACAACGATTTTTTCTCAAGTGTGTTGTTTGAACCTTCAACAAGGACCGGCCGTAGTCTAACTCGATTCAACTAAAGTTGGAGAAACAGACACCCGACAGCCACCTATGTGCAAAGCACGTTGGTAGAACTGGTCTCATGAATGTGGTCATGTAATGTTGGTCTGGGCCGCTTCATCCAACAATATCACCGAATCAAAGTAAGACGTTGGTGGTAAGCAGTATGACTATTATCGCCCACAACTCTTTGTGTTCTACTCGTGCATATCATCTACGCATAGACCTGGCTCAGATGCCACTATTGGCGAACGTAGCAAGCAATTTCAAAAAAATTCCTACGATCATGCAAGATCTATCTAGGAGAAGCATAGAAACGGGAGGGGGAGAGTGTGTCCACATACCCTTGTAGATCTAAAACGGAAGCGTTAGTTTATTGCGGTTGATGTAGTCGAACGTCTTCACGATCCAACCGATCCAAGTACCGAACGTACGGCACCTCCGTTTTCAGCACACGTTCAGCTTGATGACGTCCCTCAAACTCTTTATCCAGCAGAGGATCAAGGGAGAGTTCCGTCATCACGACGGTGTGGTGACGGTGATGGTGATGTGATCCGCGTAGGGCTTCGCCTAAGCACTATGACGCTATGACAGAAGGAGTAAAATGTGGAGGGGGGCACCGCACACGGCTAAGAGAACTATTGGTGTGCCTTTGGGGTGCCCCCTGCCCCGTATATAAAGGAGGGGAGGAGGAGGTGGATGGCCCTAGGGGTGGAACGCCATGAGGGGAGTCCTACTAGGACTCCACTCCTAGTAGGATTCGGCCCCCTTCCTTCCAACGGAGAGGGAAAAGGGGAAAGAGGGGAGAGGGAGAAGGAAAGGGGGGCTGATACGTCTCCAAAGTATCTATAATTTATGAAGTATTCATGCTGTTATTTAATCATTCTTTGGTGTTTTACAATCATTTTATAGCAACTTTATATCATTTTCTGGGACTAACCTATTGACCCAGTGCCTAGTGCCAGTTGCTATTTTTGCTTGTTTTTTACATCACAGAAAATCAAAATCAAACGGAGTCCAAACACCGCAAAAAATTTTGTGGATTTTTTTATAGACCAGAAGGAACCCAATGGGCCAGAGCTGCACCTGGGGGTGCCCCTAGGGAGGCACAACCCACCAGGCCGTGCTAGGGCCCCCTGGCGCGCCCAGGTGGGTTGTGCCTGAGGGAGTCCTGGACTAAGGGGTCCTCGGGCGCCCGGCCTGTTATCCATGGGCCGGACTGATGGGCTGGGAAGACATGAAGGCCGAAAACTGTACCCGTGTCCAGATTGGACTCTCCTTGGCGTGGAAGGCAAGCTTGGTGACCGAAGATGAAGATCCCTTCTTATGTAACCGACTCTATGTAAACCCTAGACCCCCCCGGTGTCTATATAAACCAGAGGGGTTAGTTCAGAAAGCATATACTCATTACCATAGTCATACAGGCTAGGCTTGTAGGGTTTAGCCATTACGATCTGGTGGTAGATCAACTCTTGTAATACTCATATTCATCAAGATCAATCAAGCAAGAAGTAGGGTATTACCTCCATAGAGAGGGCCCGAACCTGGGTAAACATCGTGTCCCCCGTCTCCTGTTACCATTGATCCTAGACACACAGTTCGGGACCCCCTACCCGAGATCCGCCGGTTTTGACACCGACAGTGCCCACCTCGGTTGCCCCCATACCCCTTCTTTGCACTATGAATTCCCAATATTCCGAAACCCCTCGGGGTGAACCTAGATCAGAAGTTCTGCCACCGCAGGGTTCTATAGCCACCGAAAACCAATCTAGACCTATTTCGGCGCCCTGCCAGAGGGGGGAATCATCTCCGGTGGCCATCTTCATCATCCCGGCGACCACCACGATGAGGAGGGAGTAGTACACCCTTGGGGCTAAGGGTTTGTACTAGTAGCTATGTGTTTAATCTCTCTCTCTCTCTTGTGTTCTTGAGATGTCATGATCATGATGTATCGCGGGCTTTGTTATTATAGTCGGATCATGTGGTGTTTCCCCTCTCTATCTTGTCGTGATGAATTGAGTTTTTCCCTTTGAGATTTCATGGTTATCAGATTGAATGCTTTTATGGATTTGAGAACACTTGATATATGTTTTGGCACTCAACTTGCGGATTCCTGCGATGGCATTGGGGTAATCTATGCATAGGGGTTGATGCACGTTCTTGTCCTTGTTTCTCCGGTAGAAATCTTGGGTCACTCTTTATAGTTCTTTGTGTGGATTGAGTATTATGAATATGAATATGCTTTGGTGTTATTCTAGTACAAACTCTAGGATAGATCAAATGGAAACAATAGCTTTGTGTTATTTTAGTATGAACTCTTGAATAGATCGAACGGAAATAATAGCTTTGAGGTGCTTTCGTACCCTACAAACAATTCCTATCTTTCGTTCTCCGCTAATAGGAACTAGGGATTGATTCTTCGTTGCACTTTGAGGGATAATCATATGATCCAACCATGTTAGCATTGTTGAGAGATTGCACTAGCGAAATTACGGACCCTAGGCCTTGTTTTTAAGCATTGCAACACCGTTTTTGTGCCCGTTTACTATTAGTGACCTTGATGTTTTTATAATTTCAGATTACAAAAACCAATATCTACTATCCATATTACACTTTTATCACCATCTCTTCGCCGAACTAGTGCACCTATACAATTTGCCATTGTATTGGGTGTGTTGGGGACACAAGAGATTACTTGTATTTGGTTGCAGGGTCGTTTGAGAGAGACCATCTTCATCCTACACCTCTCATAGACTGATAAATCTTAGGTCATCCACTTGACGGAAAATTGATACTGTCCTACAAAACTCTGCTCTTGGAGGCCCAACACGTGTCTACAAGAATAAAGTTGTGTAGTAGACATCAAGCTCTTTTCTGGTGCCGTTGCCGGGGAGGTGAGTGCTTGAAGGTATATCTTTAGATCTTGCAATTGAATATTTTAGTTTCTTGTTTATCACTAGTTTGGTCTATAAAAGAAAACTACAAAAAATGGAATTGAGGTTGCATCATATTATTGATCATCTTTATAATATCTTTCTTGAAAATGATGGTTCAGAAAATTGTGCTCAATTGTTAGAAGAATAAGTCAATAAAATGTTTGGCATAAAATATTTGAATGATGAGCATGATTGCAATGTTGTTAGTATGAATTCTTTGAATATCCATGATGCTAATGATATGCAAAGTCAAAACTTGGGGATGCTATATTTGATGAATATGATATTTTTAGTCCCCCAAGCTTTGATGAGAAAATTTATTATGATGATTGGGCACCTCCTATTTATGATGATTATATTGATGAAAGTGGATTCGGAGATGTCATGACTTTATTTGATGATGAATCTACTATTTTGGAAGAGGTTGCAATTGACTATGACAACAAAGTTGCTATTTATGATGATTACGGTGATGACATTTATGCTATAAAGAATAATGATAATCATGAAACTTGTCATCATGATTTTAATTTTCAATCCCATGATAGTTATTTTGTTGAGTTTGCTCCCACTACTATTGATGAGAATAATTTTGCTTATGTGGAGAGTGACAAAATTTCTATGCTTATGCATCATGAAACGAATTCTTTATGTGATAGTTATATTTTTGAATTCATTAATGATGCTACTGAAAATTATTATGAGGGAGGAACATATGCTTGTAGGTATTGCAATAATATCAAGTTTCCTCTCCATGTGTTGAAATTTTTGAAGTTTTGCTTGTTTTACCTTCCTATGCTAGTTGATTCTTGTTCCCATAAGTTGTTTGCTCACAAAATACCTATGCATAGGAAGTGGGTTAGACCTAAATGTGCTAGTAATATGCTTCATGATGCTCTCTTCATGTTTCAATTCTTATCTTTTATGCGAGCATCATTGAAATCATCATGCCTAGCTTAAAAGGCATAAAAGAAAAGCGCTTGTTGGGAGACAACACAACACTTTTACCTACTGTTCTTGTGTGTTCACATGATTATGCTACTGTATTAATCATTTTTTATTGCTTTTGTTTCAATAAAGTGCCAAGTAATACCTTTGGGATGACTTACGGTGATAGTTGATTTCATCTTGCTGAAAAACAGAAAATTTTGCGATCAGGAAAACTACTCTAATTTTTAACAGAAGCATGATAAAATGCTGATTCTTTTTGGAGAAGATTAATAGTCAAATTTCTCAGGGTGTCCTGATGTTTCATAATTTTTGGAGTATCATAAGTATGGTTTGAGTACAGATTACTACAAACTGTTCTGTTTTTGATAGATTCTGTTTTCAATGCATAGTTTGCTTGTTTTCTAGTTTCTATGGCTTATATTGTTCAATATAAATTGTGGAAATGATATGCTACAGTATTCATTGTGTAGAAACAATTGTGAATCTTGTCTTTGATAGTACCAAAAGTGGAATGGTTTGCTCTTTATCATACTAACCTATTTCACAAAGTTCCATTAAGTTTTGTGTGATTGAAGTTTTCAAGTTGGTGAGATGTCGATATGAGGAGAATAAGGAGTGACAAGAACCTAATCTTGGGGATTCCCAGGGAACCCCCAAGGAAATATTCAAGGAAGATCCAAGCAACTAAGCTTGGGGATGCCCCGGAAGGCATCCCCTCTTTTGTCTCCAACATTATCGGTAACCTCACTTGGAGCTATATTTTCATTCGTCACATGATATGTGTTTTGCTTGTAGCGTCAATTTATTTTGTTAGGATTTGCTTTCTGTTATTTAGAATAATTTTTTGAACCTTTTATTTCAATAAAAGTGCAAATGATAGCCTTTGCCATGCTTATTTTTCAAGTATACATGTCGCTGTTTGAAAACAGAAAGTTTACCGCTGTTGTAAAAATTCCCTAGAAAAGTCAGAATGTAAAAAAAGTTGAAACTTTTTGCAAAATGAGCTCTGATAAATTTTCTACAATGTGGTAATTTTTCATAATGTTTGGTGGTGAATAAGTATTGATACTCTTGCATTCTTACAGACTGTACTGTTTTGACAAATTGTTGTTATGTTTGCATATGTTTGCTTGTTTAATGATCTTATTTGAGGACAGGAGTATTAAATATGCAGAGGCATTTAGTATGCAATGTTGAATAATAATTTTAGTGATTTTCTACAGTATAGAATGATAAGGTTTTTGCATTAGTTTATACTAACTTATCTCACGAGTTTTTGTTGAGTTTTGTGTGGATGGAGCTTTTGAGATTTAGGAAAACCGTGATATGAGAAGAATTAAGGGAACACAAAAGCTCAAGCTTGGGGATTCCCAAGGCATCCCAATATAATATTTCAAGAATTCTCAAGGATCTAAGCTTGGGGATGCCTCGGTAGGCATCCGACCTTTCTTCCTCAACAATTATCAGTTGAGCCTAAGTTTTTGCTTCTTCACATGATGTGTGATGTCCTTGGAATGTCATTTTATTTTGTTTTGCTTGTTGTTTTAATAAAGTACTTAGATCTGACAGTTTTTAAATAAAATAGAGTCCTCAAATAGTTGCTAGGGAGGCTAAGTAAGTGGCATTCACACCCCGTTAACCAAGCTCTTTTCTATGTCATTTACTCTTGTGCTTCACATATATCCTATGAGTAAATTGTGGAATAAATTGAATGTCATGAAGTTGAATTCATGTGATGCCTAGTGGTAGCTTCACATTGGGTTTAGAAAGTGAAATCTTTTGAGGCTTGAAAATCACAATATTGGTCATACAAGCAATTCACGAATAATTAGTATAAGGAAGAGAACTTTCACATGCAAAAACACTATCATGGAAATATTTTGTGATTGTGAGCCCCCATCAAAATATTATATGCCAAAAAATTTGACGTTGGACAAGGAAGACAACGTAATGATTTATGTTTGTTCATATTCACATATAAGTTATATTGTCATAGATCCTTCAACATGTGGTGCTTGCCCCCCATCTTTGCTAGCCAAAAATTCCGCACTAAGTAGAGATACTACTTGTGCATACAAAAATCCCTTAAACCCAAATTCTTTTTTCTTGAGTCCACTATATCTACCTATATGCGGTATTCTTTTGCCGTTCTAAGCAAATTTTCATGTGCCATCTCTAATTTTCAAAATGAACTTCTCTTTCGTGTGTTTGTTTCGCTCGCGGAGCTGTGAGGGGTGGCTAATATTTTCCATGCTAGATGTGTTATTCTCAAGATGAGTGTTTACTCACTTATCATTGCACAAGAGTAAGGCAAAGGTATTAGGGATGCCCAGTCCTGAAATGAAAAATGAATTTACTTTATGTTGTCAAATAATAAATTCCTTGGAAAGTGTTGGTATGGAGGGCACCCGTGGATACGGTTAGCCATGGAAAGTGAAAGTATGGTGGAAAAAGGAATAAACTTTATTTTCTGTTCGGGAACCGCCTATGATATATCTATCATGGAAAGTATTGGGAACTCTAAGTCGTTTTCGTTGGTGGGATGGATACACCTCTCAAAATGTTTTGATCTCTAATTTTCGCTTTGAGCTCTGGCACCTCTACAAATCCCTACTTCCCTCTGTGAAGGGCCTATCTTTTACTTTTCAGTATTTACTTTTATGAAAAGAGTCAAAGTTTTTCTCTCTATTCCTTTTTATTTTTCTCCTTTGGCAAGCATCATGTGGTGAGGAAAGATCTAGGCACATATGTCCAGTTGAATATGGGTAGCATGAGTTATTATTATTGAAATCAACCGTGAGGTGAATACGTTGGGAGGCGAAATTATAAGCCCCTATCTTTCTATGTGTCCGGTTGAAACGTTTTGCTCATGTGTACAAGGTGAGTGTTAGCAATCATAGAAGACTATATGATGGTTGACTATGTGGAGCTCTTACTTAAACTCCATTGAATAAGTTGAATTGCAATTGCTTGGTGACTAAGAACATAGGTTGTTGAGTTTCAAGAGAATTCATTGTTTGAACCTTACATGTGAATTGGTTGCCACTATAACATGAGAAAATTTATGAGAAGAATTGCTGTTATGATGCTAGGGAGAGTGATTGAAATTATCATTGATCAAACTTATGCACTTTGCTAGCATTCACACTTCATAAATTATTTCTTTTATCATTTACCTACTCGAGGACGAGTAGGAATTAAGCTTGGGGATGTTGATACATCTCCAACGTATCTATAATTTAAGAAGTATTCATGTTGTTATTTTATCATTCTTGGGTGTTTTACAATCATTTTATAGCAAGTTTATATCATTTTTTGGGAATAACCTATTGACCCAGTGCCCAGTGCCAGTTGCTGTTTTTGGCTTGTTTTTTAAATCGCAGAAAATAAATATCAAACGGAGTCCAAACACCGCGAAACTTTTTATGGATTTTTTATGGACCAGAAGGAACTCAATGGGCCAGAGCTGCACCTGGGCGGTGCCTCGAGGGGGGCACAACCCACCAGGGCGCGCCAGGACCCCCTGGCGTGCCCAGGTGGGTTGGGCCCACCTCGGTGGCCTCCCGTACCCCTTGTTTGCACTATAAATTCCCAAATATTCCAAAACCCCTCGATGGCGAGCTCCTCCTTCATCTTGACGTCGCGGACGCCATCGGAAAACGCTGAGATGATGGCCTCATCCGTCACCTTGGGGATCTTGAGGCGAACGCTATTGAAGCGCTGGATGTACTTCTGCAGGGTCTCTCCCGGCTGCTGCTTGACGCGGCGCAGGTCATCCACGCCCGGAGGGCAGTCGTGAGTGCCCTGGAAGTTGGCGATGAAGCGGTCGCGCATCTCACCGCAGGAAGAGATTGACCCCGGGGGCAAGTTCGGGAGCCACGAGCGAGCGTCATCCTTGAGAGCCATGGGGACCAGTTCGCCATGACTTTCTCATCGCCATTGGCTGCCGCGATGCTCAGCTCGTAGAGCTGCAAGAACTCCGCAGGGTCAGGGGTGCCGTCGTAGCGAGGAGGCAGGTCTGGCTTGAACTTTCTTGGCTAGACAACGCTACTCAGCTCCGGAGTGAAGGCACGGCACCCCGCTGTGGCCACCGGGGCCCTTTGTAGAGGCGGGGCCTATTCTCGATGCCTGCGCACCGCCATCGCAGGCGGCACGCGGTCTTGACGTGGTGGCGCCAGGAGTGCTGGAATGTTGTCTTGCGGCCGGGGAACTTCTTGGTAGCTTCCTTCCTCGCGTGCGGGCGCCTGATGCGGTGGGCTGCGTCGAGGGGCCGCGCGTCTTGGTGTTAGGGCGTCGTCTTGGTGTGGAGGTGGCGGAGGTGCTCCGTGGGCTACGTCACGCGCGGCTGGAGGAGGGCGAGGTGGCGAGAGAGATGGTGCGGGTGAGCCCCCAGCGGCACTAACAAGGTCGGTGATGTGGTCCAGCCAGTGCTCGTAGAGGTCATCGACCGGGCAGTAGCGCAGGAGCTCACGTGCCATGAGCAACACGGCCTGCGCGTCCGTGGGCGTGCGGCGAGTGTGGGATGATGAGCTGGCTGGAGTCAGCGACGGGGTGGCGGTGCGGTCGTCCCGCTGCACCGAGGGGTGTAGCGAAGATGCTTGCTGCTCGTTCCCTGTCGGGCCGATGACGACGTTGGCGGCGGGTGATGGATAACGATGGGGAGGCCCGCCGACAGGGCCTGTCTGAGCGATGTGGGCGGCCAGGGCGGCCCGGCGCTCGGCGCGAGCTCGACGCGCGTCTGCCATGGACATGGTGGAGTGTGGATCGACGGAAGGAAAGCTTCGGTGTTCCCCTACCTAGCGCACCAAATGTCGGATTTCGGGTTCCAGCAAAACCCCTACGGTTTGAACTCTGGGGTGAGCACGAAGATCTCTCCTTCCCCCTAGCTCACTCACTCACCATGATCTCAAAGCTCAGCTCGTCGAACTCGCGGAACAAGGCACACAAGAGTTTATACTGGTTCGGGCCACCGGTGTGGTGTAATACCCTACTCCAGTGTGGTGTGGTGGATTGCCTTGTAGGCTGAGGATGAACAAGTGCAAGGGAAGGACTACCTCCTGAGAAGAGGTATTCTTGAGCTCGGTGAGCCTGTGTGGTTGAGGAGATTTGAATGATCAGTCCAAGCTCTCTCTCCCCCTGTGCTGGAGGCTAGTCCTATTTATAGAGGCCCTGGTCCTCTTCCCAAATATTAGGCGGGAAGGGATCCCACAATGGCCAATTTGAAGGGGGACAGCTAGTACAAGCTATCCTGACAAAAGGTGGTCTTCGCCTGCCAAAGGCTCTGGTGGTGACGCTGTCGTGGGCTCCACGATGACCTCCGTCCTGCTGGTCTTGGTCTTGTTGCACCGATATGGAAACCTTTGCCTGATGCCTCGAGATTCCTTGTCTGCACCTGCTCCTTTAGCACCAAAGAGGCAACTGGTGCTCTGCACCCGCTGGCGCCCACCTGTCACCCGCCTAGCCTTGGTCGTCATGGCTCATGTCACAGGAACCTCACGAGGTGCCCCTCACCTTGATCTCTCTGCTCCTCGTGAGCCAGCCTAGTGAGGCTGCCCCTGAGGAGGTCTTGTGTCGTCCGCCTCATGAGGCTTGGCCCCTCGCGAGGGTCTTGAGTGTTTGCTGGTGAAGATGGGTCGTACCAGGCCGCTAGAGGAGCCATGCCATGGGCCGCAGGTAGGCAAGTCTGGGGACCACCATTCCGAGAACGCCGACAGTAGCCCCCGGGCTCAAGGCGCGCTCGGACTTGGCTTCGAGGCGAAGCCAAGGGGCAAGTGCGGAGCATCACAGGCCCCAATAGCCTATGGCCTTGATTGACGTGTGGCGACTGACAGGGCGTGGGCGTCTCCGCTTCCCCATGCTGCCTCGGCAACTGCTCGACTGACAAAAGGCTGGCACGGGCTGCACTGTCTTCATTACTCCCCTTCATCTTGCTCCAGATCCCCTTTCTTACTCCTTGCTACCAAGGACTCCAGATCCGCCCAAATCCTCCTCCAAACCCGCCACCAATGGTGCCCCACAAAGCTCGGGCCATCGCTCCGCCATCCTGGTACGACCCTTCGTTGAGTGCACCAAGTGTTTCAGAGAATAACCTTGCCGCCACGCTCCTGATGACGGCGGCGGGCGATGAGAAGAGGAAAACCGCGCTCCGGGCTGGCTCCGTGTAACACCCTCGATGCGGCTATATCTCCCACGTGTCGAAGCACGACTTAGAGGCATAACCGCATTGAAAGCAATATCGCAAGTGAGGTAATCTTCACACAACCCATGCAATACATAAGGGAAAGAGATATATAGTTGGCTTACAATCGCCACTTCACACAATTACATGAATAAAGTATTACATCAACCAGATACAATCAAGGTCTGACTATGGAACCCAAAATAAAATAAGACTACCCCAAAAAGTGACACGGTCCCTGATCGACCCCAACTGGGCTCCACTACTGATCAACTAGAACGAATCAACACAAAGGACAAGATCTTCATCGAGCTCCTCCTTGAGCTTGGTTGCGTCATCTGCACGGTAACCTCGGCACCTGCAAGCTGGTTTTGGAAGTATCTTTGAGTCACGAGAACTCAGCAATCTCACACCCTCGCGATCAAGACTATTTAAGCTCATAGGTAAGGTAAAGGTATGATGTGGAGCTGCAGCAAGCGACTAGCATATTTGGTGGCTAACAACGCAAATGAGAGCGAGAAGAGAAGGCAAAAGCACGGTCGAACAACTATGATCAAGAAGTGATCCTAGAAAAACCTACGTCAAACATAACTCCAACACCGTGTTCACTTCACGGACTCCGCCGAGAAGAGACCATCACGGTTACACACTCGGTTGATTCATTTTAATTAAGTTAAGTTTCATGTTATCTACAACCAGACATTAACAAATTCCCATCTGCCCATAACCGCGGGCACGGCTTTCGAAAGTTCAAATTCCTGCAGGGGAGTCCCAACTTAGCCCATCACAAGCTCTCACGGTCAACGAAGGATATTCCTTCTAGCGGGAAGACCCGATCAGACTCGGAATCCCGGTTACAAGACATCCTCGACAATGGTAAAACAAGTGCAGCAACACCGCCTGAATGTGCCAACAAATCCCGATAGGAGCTGCACATATCTCGTTCTCAGGGCACACTCAGATAGGTCCAGCTACGAGTAAAACCAACCCTCGAGTTGCCCTGAGGTGGCCCCGCAGGCTGCCCATTTCAGACCAACACTCAGAGGAGCACTGGCCCGGGGGGGGGGTTAAAATAAAGATGACCCTTGAGTCTGCAGAACCCAAGGGAAAAAGAGGCTAGGTGGAGAATGGTAAAACCAATGTTGGGCATTGCTGGAGGAGTTTTATTCAAGGCGAACTGTCAAGGGGTTCCCATTATAACCCAACCGCATAAGGAACGCAAAATCCGGGAACATAACACTGATATGACGGAAACTAGGGCGGCAAGAGTGGAACAAAACACCAGGCATAAGGCCGAGCCTTCCACCCTTTACCAAGTATATAGGTGCATTAATTAAATAAGAGATATTGTGATATCTCAACATATCCATGTTCCAACATGGAACAAACTCCAATCTTCACCTGCAACTAGCAACGCTATAAGAGGGGCTGATCAAAACGGTAACATACCCAAACAACGGTTTGCTAGGACAAGGTAGGTTAGAGGCTTGGTTCAACAATATGGGAGGCATGATAAGCAAGTGGTAGGTATCGCAACATAGGCATAGCAAAAGAGCGAGCAACTAGCAAGCAAAGATAGAAGTGATTTCGAGGGTATGATCATCTTGCCTGAGATCCCGCAAGGAAGAAGAACGATTCCATGAAGAAGACAAAGCGGACGTAGTTAAACGGATCCTCACAAACACGACGTTACCGGATTACCGAGAAGAAGTACACCGGAAAGAAAGCAAACAACATAGTAAACACCCAACACATAAGCATGGCATGATGCACAACCAAGTATGATGCATGTCCGGTTTAATGAAGCATGGCATGGCAAAGTGCACAAGCAAACCTACAAATTAAGTGGATCTCAATATGCAACTCCGTTGCGTATTGACGAAACACCACGTGACTTATTTAGTTCTCTCTCGTTTATGTACTCAACAATATTAAATGTTGATTAACATGGCAAGGGGTGAAGCACAAAAAAACTACCTATATAGGCAAGTTTAAATGAGGCCGGAAACAACGAATAACAACTCCGGAAAATCCTCATATGCATTAGCAATTTAATGCAAACAACAATTTTAAATATTTAAATGTCATTATCATGATGCGAATGACATGTGCAAGTTTTATGCAAGTTTTTATGAAAATGTTGATAAGAGCATTATGAAGCATTTGTCACCATGGTGGAAAGAAAAGCGGTGCCACGGCAACGATAACGGTAACGGTGCCACGGCAACGTTCCAGTTCCGGTACTCGATTGAGATGTCGGTGCAAAAGGAAGTGTGACGAGAGCGTGTCATGCAAGATGATGGGGTGATCCCGGTTACCGGGTTCCCACGGGTGGACGGCATGGCAACGAGGAACTCGCAAAGAACAACTCGGACACGGAGCAACACACGGTTCAACTCATACATCGCAAGCATTCGATCCACGGGCGGTCGTCTCGGGGTTATACCTTCGAAGCATGCGTTTCGGGCGGAACGAGTTCGTAGTGGAAGTAGTTGTTCACGGGTCTTCGAGGGAAGTAGTGGTTCACGTTCGTTTTCGGAGAGGTACTTAACGAATCCAAGGTTTCCGGGGGCAATGGTAGTAGAACTTGGCGAATCCGAGTTCTTCGGAGGTCGTCATCGAACTTGGTCAAATACACGATGTGGGTAGACGTTCACTCGACGGCCTTCGGTGACGGTAGTTGTACACGGGTCTTCGGACACGGAAGTAGTCATACACGTTTTGGTAGAGGTTCGGGGTCAATGACACGGAACTTGACGCCCACGGGGTCTTTGCAGGTCGACGGTAGTGGTTCACGTTTTGTAGCCATTCGAGTCATCGGTGGAGGAACTTGGCGGTCCATCTAGTCGAACTTGGTGCATCCGAATGGTACTTGGCAAATCCCCGTAGTCGAACTTGGTGGCCTTGACGTCCAACACAAAACAGCACAAGGAGCCTCGGCTGACAGCGACGATGAACACAAGCCCATGGAGAAACAGGGGTACAGAGGCGTTTGAAGATGAACTTTGCGCCGTCAAGCAGGACAGCGGGCAGAGCAGAGGCAACAGCGGCGGCTTGGCGCAGCTGCAAGCAGCGCCAGGGATAGGGGAAACGGGTGGAGGCACAAGACAACTGGTCAGAGCAGATGCGGCCATCTCTGGGCGCTGCGGCTCACGGTCTTGGCGACGGCGTGCAGCAGAGAGCGGCGAGGTGCTCGGAGATCCCCTCGGACGCGAGAGGAGACTGACATCCCAGCGCTCGCGGGCACAGAGGCGTACGAAGGAGGAGACGGAGGAGCTCGCTGATGAGGCGCCAAGCAGCCGTGAGGAGGAGAATGGAGCAGGGGCACTCAGGATGTGGAGTGGCACCTGGTCGGGGGCGCGCCATGGTGAGGCGAGCAGGAGGCGGGCGCTAGCTCGCTGGAGAAGGAGGAGAGGGAGGACGCGGCGGCCAGAGGAGTAGATGGCGACGGGCGGCGGTGGAGCTCTAGGGCGGCGGCGTCTGCGATGGAGGGATTGACGGGAGGAGGAAAAGGGATCAGGATCCCTGGTACGATGCATGTGGGTGGCGGCACAGGGAGAACGAGTGAGAGATAGATGGGATCGGGCGATGCTGGGTTCGCTGCAGGAAGGAACGAGAGGTGAGGAGGGGAGATGGGATCGGGCTAGGTTTAGCAGTATAGGTGGGTTAGCGTGGGAGTGTAACACCCCGGATGTAACTTTCCCAATTTGTACTCCAACTCTTGCCGTTTACGGCGTTAAGCTATATTTATTTCCTCGGGTTCGGGTCTTTGTCTCCGTGTGTTGTTATTGTTGTCATGCATCTCATATCATGTCATCATGTACATTGCATTTGCATACGTGTTCGTCTCATGCGTTCGAGCATTTTCCCCGTTGTCCGTTTTGCATTCCGGCGCTTCGTTCTCCTCCGGTGGTCATTTCTAGCTTTCTTTTGTGTGTGGGGATTAAACATTTCCGGATTGGACCGAGACTTGCCAAGCGGCCTTGGTTTACTACCGGTAGACCGCCTGTCAAGTTTCGTATCATTTGGACTTCGTTTGATACTCCAACGGTTAACCGAGGGACCGAAAAGGCCTCGTGTGTGTTGCAGCCCAACACCCCTCCAATTTGTCCCAAAACCCACCTAACTCTGCTCCATCATCTAGAGCGTTCGATCACGATCGCGTGGCCAAAAACCACACCTCATTTGGACTCTCCTAGCTCCCTCTAGGCCTATAAATAGACCCTCTCCGAAATCTCCTTCCCCTTCCTCCCAAAAAACCCTAGATCCACCTCACCGCGCGCCGCCAGACAAAACTGCACCGACGGACATTGTCCGGATCATCCCCACCGCCACTTGTCGCAGCGCCATTCACCTGCGCCCTCAGCCCCACTTCGCCGCCGCCACCAGCCCGCGGGGCCCGGGACGGGCCCTCCCGGCCAACGCGCGCCCCGCGCCTCCCCCGGGCAGCACCACCCGCGCCCCTCGCCGGCGCCCTTCGCCCCGACGCCGGCCGGCTGCTGCGCCCCGCCGCCTCGACGCCGGCGCGTCGCCGCGCCTCGTCCGCCAAGCCCGCCACCTCGGCGTCCGTGCCCGCCGGCGCCGCCTCCTCGCCACCTCCTCGCCGCCCCGGCTGCTGTCCTCTTCTTCTCCAGTGTGAACAGTAATTCCGGCGAACTTCGTAATCCGTGCCCGGATCCCAGATCTGTGAACAGTGAAACCCTAGGTCGTTTTTTTCTCTAAGTCCCGAAATTTTCAGTTCCAGTGCTCATGTTCTCGGCTCCGCTTTGCATCCGTAGCTCCGATTCATGCATATAGCATATCAAAATGTTCATCTCAGAGAGTACATCATTTCATTCCATTGAATCATTTTCATTTGAGTTCATCTTGATGCCCGAAATGCTGTTAGAAGAGGGCTACTTGAGTTAATTGTCAGATCTGCTACTCCGTTTAGCACTTTTGTCATTTTTTCCATGATTAATGTGTGCATGATATGCCCTGATACTCTACATGTGTTTTGTTTAGGGTTTTGTCATCTCTCCAGAGGTGCAACCCATGTATTTTTGTGATGTGTGTGGTGTCTAGTGCAAGCTTGCAAAGTGGTGCACTTGCTAATTCTGTTTTCAAGGACTTAGTAATTTCACTAAGTCCTGCAGCTGTTTATCTCATGATGCCATATGTTTATGTTGTTTCCTAGTGATCCGTGCCTTTTTTGAGGATGATCAGTAAGGATGTTTTGTTAATATTGTAGTCCTCTATCCATCCATTTCTTTGTTTGAAATTATGGAGCACCCTAGCTTGAGTCAATCGAGCTCTATTTTTGCTACTTTGTGAATCTGGGCAGATTGTCAACTTGTTTGCAATTTTGCCGGTGATGTTGTAGTTGATCCATGCATGCTATGATATTGTTCTTGCCATTTCTAGATTTCATTTTGTGCCTTCTTGATGGGTGTATGCTTGTCTTGCCATGACTTGCACCGTAGTGAGTGCATCGAGCTCATAAACATGCCTACTTGAATTATATTTCAGCATGTGTCAGTTTTCACTAAGTATGAAAACCGATTATGTTTTTGCTATGTTCACGTGCTTGCAATTGTATTTTCTGATCCCTTTTGGCTCAAGGTCACTAAGGGACTTTTGTTAAGCTCTTTGAGTAGCTCCATGCTATGCTTTACTTTGCCATGTTCAGATCCTGTAGCATGTAGTTTTGTTGCTCCGAAGAGAGCTACCTGGTCTGAAATTCCAGACAAGTGTTAATTTCACTAAGTCTGAGAACTGTTTGTCATATGCATTTTTGCCATGCTTGTTTGAACCTGTTAATGGATGAATTGGCCGTAGCTCAGTGCTAGACTTTTGTTAAGCATCTTGTATGCATCCCTGCCATTTATTTTTTTGTCTTGTTTGGGTTCTGTAGCATGTTCATCTCATTGCATTTAGATGCCTACTTGCTGTAAATCGCAGACCGGTGTCATATTTGAATCGCTTGCCAATTTTAAACCGTAACTTCGATTCTGGTGTTCTTTATGTCGTTTTCAAGCGATTTCATCTTATGTTTCCAGTGGCACACTTGGAATTCCAAGTTGAGGCCAGGTTCATGCATTTCCTGTCATATCTTGCATTTTGCATCCCGCATCGCATCCCGCATAGCATATCATCTTTGCATCGTGTTGTTTGAGTTTGCACGTGGTTGATTGTATCCTTGTTGCTTGTTTGTCTTGTTTGGTTAGAGCCGGGAGATGAGTTCGCTAACGAGGAGCCCGTTGAGTTTGCTTTCGAGGATCCAGTCAACTCTGACAACTGTGCAGGCAAGATGATCATACCCTCGAAATCACTACTATCTTTGTTATGCTAGTTTGCTCGCTCTTTTGCAATGCCAATGCTACGATGCCTACCACTTGTTTTCAAGCCTCCAAAATTGCCATGTCAAACCTCTAACCCACCATGTCCTAGCAAACCGTTGATTGGCTATGTTACCGCTTTGCTCAGCCCCTCTTATAGCGTTGCTAGTTGCAGGTGAAGATTGGAGGCTGTTCCTTGTTGGAACATTTATTTTACTTGTTGGGATATCATTATATTATCTTGTTATCTTAATGCATCTATATACTTGGTAAATGATGGAAGGCTCGGCCTCTCGCCTAGTGTTTTGTTCCACTCTTGCCGCCCTAGTTTCCGTCATATCGGTGTTATGTTCGAAGATTTTGCGTTCCTTACGCGGTTGGGTTATAATGGGAACCCCTTGATATTTCGCCTTGATTAAAGCTTTTCCAGTAATGCCCAACATTGGTCTTATCATTTGCCACCTAGCCTCTTTTTCCCTTGGGTTTCCGGAGCCTGAGGGTCATCTTATTTTAAACCCCCCGGGCCAGTGCTCCTCTGAGTGTTGGTCCAAATAGAGCCACTTGCAGCGCCACCTCGGGGCAACTTGAGGGTTGGTTTTAGTTGTACGTAGTGTTCATCTGAGTGTGCCCTGAGAAAGAGATATGTGCAGCTCCTATCAGGATTTGTCGGCACATTCGGGCGGTGTTGCTGGATTTGTTTTAACCTGTCGAAGTGTCTTGAGTAACCGAGATACCGAGTCTGATCGGAACGTATTTGGAGGAGGTCTATTCCTTCGTTGACCGTGAGAGCTTGTCATGGGCTAAGTTGGGACTCCCCTGCAGGGATTAGAACTTTCGAAAGCCGTGCCCGCGGTTATGGGCAGATGGTTTTTGTTAATGTCCGGTTGTAGATAGCTTGAACCTTAACTTAATTAAAATGAATCAACTGAGTGTGTTACCGCGATGGCCTCTTCTCGGCGGAGTCCGGGAAGTGGACACGGTGTAGGTTGTTCTCTAGTTTCTCGCTCGTGCTTTACCTCCTCTTCTCGCTCTCTTTTGCGAATAAGTTAGCCACCATACTTGCTAGTCGCTTGCTGCAGCTCCACTCATATTTTACCTTGCCTTACCTATAAGCTTAAATAGTCTTGATCGCGAGGGTGCGAGATTGCTGAGTCCCTGTGGCTCACAGATTACTATTACACCAGATGCAGGGCCTGACGATTCCGCTCCAGGAGACGCGTATGAGCTCAAGTGGGAGTTCGACGAAGACTCACAACGTTACTATGTTTCCTTTCCCGATGATCAGTAGTGGTGCCCAGTTGGGGGTGATTGGGACTGGTGTTGCATGTTGGGTTCTCTTTTATTTTGGCGCCGTAGTCGGGCCATGAGTGTTTGGATGATGTAATGTTATTTATGCACTTGATTGACGTGGCGAGTGTAAGCCAACTATGTTATCTCCCCTTTTATTATTATATTACATGGGATGTTTGTGAAGATTGCCTAACTTGCGACATATGCCTTCAATGCGATTATGTCTCTAAGTCGTGCATAGACACGTGGGAGCTATAGTCGCATCGAGGGTGTTTCAAGTTGGTAATCAGAGCCTTCCCCGACCTTAGGAGCCCCATTGCTTGATCGTTTTTAGCGGCCGAGTTGTGTCTAGAAAAATGTTTTGAGTCTTTAGGAATTATATATCGGAGAGTTTAGGAATTCTTTTTACTTCCCAGTCTCCTCATCGCTCTGGTAAGGCATCCTGACGTAGAGTTTTGACTCTTCTCTTCTCAAATTTCACTAAAAAATTTAGGATCACGTGGGTATCTTGGAATCATTCCGATGGTTTTATGATGAGAACATTGTCTTGGTGCCTCCTGTCAGGGGTTTAGTGGAAGTGTCCCGGGGAGTTGAGCTCTGAGGTGTTGTCATCATAATTTTATCGTTGCATTTCTGAAATACCTGAGTCTAGTACGCCGACATCGAAAATCTCTTTTATGCAGTTCGTTGGTGAGATAACCTCGACGCCACCCAGTACTGGGGCGGGAGTTTGGGAGTATCGCCATAACTTGTATAATGGATGCTTTTCGAAGGTTGAGGTAGATGGTTTTCGAAGGTTTCTTGGTTATGTGTTGAAGGATGGATACAGCTGGATGTAGGATTTGCTAGTTTGGGTGAGATATTATGCTTCCCATGTATCCCCAACACCTGATTGCATAACCGGAAAGGTTCGGGAGTTTCATAGGTGGGAATTCTAGTAGCTCTAGTTCTTCTTCCATGGATATTGGTTTGAGATTGGGATTTCTTACCGATTATTCGTTCTTGATCCGTACCTTGTTGAATTATTTCTCTACCTTAATTCTACGTGGCTTCTCAATTTATGGATATGTGACCATTTCAAGAGGAATGCATTCGTTCATTTTGTTCGGATGTGAAGACTATATGTTGCAATTTTCATTCCGTTGGATTCAGCTAGAATATTTATCTGTCAATGTGCTAATGGTGATCAACCTCTTCAGGATGGCTCCTCCAACGCGCACGACTCCGAATCCTGATCCGCCACCACCTCCACCTCCTGCGGAGGCATGGCAAGCTGTGATGGCCGCAACCAATGCAAACACACAGTTGATCATGCAAATTCTCCAAGAGCGCAATCAAGGCAACCAAGGGAATCAAGGCAGCAATCAGAGTCACTTTGCTACACTCAACCAGTTCCTTGCTAACGGGCCAAAGACTTTCAGCAATTGTGTTGAGGCAACCGATGCTGACGATTGGCTTGTGGATCTATGTAAGCATTTCGAGTGCAGTAACGTCAGGCCTGAGGACTTTGTCAAGTTCGCTTCCTTCCAACTCAAAGATCAAGCTGCAGAATGGTTCGAGCAGTACAAGGACTCCAGAGGTGGACGTGTTATCACGTGGGATGATTTCCGTCGAGATTTCCGAGCTCATCATATTCCGCAGAGCGTGGTTGAAAGCAAGCGTGAGGAATTCCGCAACCTGAAGCAAGGCTCTTTGTCTGTCTATGACTACAACAACTTGTTCCAGAAGCTCGCCCGCTTTGCTAAGCAGGACGTCCCTGATGAGAAGAGCATGATATATCAGTTCAGGGGTGGTCTCAGAGAAGAAATTCAGCTAGCTCTTGTCCTCTTTGAGCCCTTGAGATACGATGAGTTCTACAACATGGCATTGAAGCAAGAGGCTGCTCAGTTGAGGTGTGATGCTTCCAAGAAGCGAGTCAGAGATGTTACTCCTTCTTCCTCTACTCAAGTGGCTAAGTAGCAGAAGTTTTGGCTTCCTCCTCTTCCGTTCCGTCAGCCGTATCAGCAGAAGAGCAAAGGTGGCAGTGGTTCTTCCCACCCACCCAACCCTGGCTTTCAGAACAAGACTTTGTCTCAAGCTCCAAGATCGAGTGCTCCGTATCACCGTCCGCTTTCAGAGGTCACGTGCAACAAGTGCCAACAGAAGGGTCACTATGCCAACAAGTGTTTCAACCAGAGGCGTCTTCCTCCTCCTCCTCCTGTCAGATCGGCAAGTACAGCTGTGGTCAAGCTTAACCCCAAGCACGCCAAGGTCAATTTGCTGAATGCGGCTCAGGCAGAGGACTCACCAGATGTGATCATGGGTAACCTTCCTGTTAACGATGTTCCTGCAAAAGTTCTTTTTGACACTGGTGCATCACTTTCTTTTATTTCAACACCATTTGTGGCCAAGCATGATTTTGTGACCGAAAGGATTCCTGTTCCTTTGAAGATTGTGTCTCCGGGCAAGCAAATGACTTCTAACAATTGCTTCCCGGATGTCTCTATCACGTTGGGCGATTACAAGTTTCTCTCTTCTCCGGTGGTTCTTGGGAACTCGGATATTGATCTTATTCTCGGAATGGATTGGCTTACTAAGCACAAGGCACATCTTGATTGTGCAGCCAGGCAGATTCAATTGACTCATTCGTCTGAGGATGTAATTGTCTTTGCCGCTCGTGATGATACTATCCATCTGTTTTCTCTCAATGAGAAGGGTGAATTGGACACTATTTCGCAAATTCCAGTCGTTTGCGAATATCAAGACGTTTTTCCAGAAGAGCTTCCAGGAATGCCTCCGCACCGGCCAGTTGAATTCATTATTGATCTTGAGCCTGGTACGAAACCTGTGTGCAAGCGTCCTTAGAAGCTCGGACCTGAAGAGTTGAAGGAGATGAAGAAGCAACTCGATATTCAAGAGAAAATGGGTCTCATCCGGCCTAGTTCTTCTCCGTGGGGTTGTGGTGTTCTTTTTGTGAAGAAGAAGGATGGAACGGACCGACTTTGTGTTGATTACCGTCCAGTGAACAAGAAGACCATCAAGAACAAATACCCACTTCCCAACATCAATGAGCTGTTCGAACAACTCAAAGGTGCTCGAGTATTCTCCAAGCTTGATCTCCGTATGGGTTATCATCAGATTCGAATCTGTGAGCAAGATATTCCCAAGACGGCTTTCAGGACAAACTTTGGTTCATATGAATACACTGTCATGTCTTTTGGCCTCGTCAACGCTCCTCCGACGTTCTCTCGCATGATGAACTTCATCTTCAACGCCTACACCAATGACTTCGTTTTGGTCTATCTCGACGACATTCTGGTTTTCTCGAAGAACAAGGAAGATTGTGCCAAGCACTTGCATTTGGTTCTCGATAAGCTCAGAGAACATCAGTTCTACGCCAAGTTCTCCAAGTGTGAATTTTGGCTCGATGAGGTTCTTTATCTTGGTCATATCATCTCTGCCAAGGGCATTGCCATGAATCCTAAGAAGGTGTCTGCAATTGTGAATTGGGAACCTCCTCAGAACATGAAGCAACTCCGTAGCTTCCTCGGTCTCGCAAGCTATTGCCGAAGATTCGTTGAAAACTTTTCTAAGATCGCGAAGCCTCTCTCTAATCTTCTCCAGAAGCACGTCAAGTACGTTTGGTCTCCGGAGTGTGATATTGCTTTCAAGACTTTGAAAGAGAAATTGATCACTACTCCAGTTCTGACTCCGCCTGATGAATCCAAGCCGTACGAGGTCTTTTGTGATGCCTCTCTCCAAGGTCTTGGCGCGGTATTGATGCAAGAGAAGAAAGTTGTTGCTTATACATCTCGCCAGTTGAAGCCTAATGAGAAGAACTACCCCACTCATGATCTCGAGTTGGCGGCAGTTGTGCATGCTCTTTTGACATGGAGACATCTTCTATTGGGAAGAAAAGTGGACATTTTCACTGATCACAAGAGTCTCAAGTACATCTTCACTCAGCCTAATCTCAACCTCAGGCAAACTCGATGGGTCGAAATGATTCAAGAGTACTATCCGAGTATCGAGTATACTCCAGGCAAGGCCAATGTGATTGCTGACGCTTTGAGCAGGAAAGCGTACTGCAACAGTCTGATTCTTAAGCCTTATCAACCCGAGCTTTGTGAAGCTTTTCGCAAACTTAATCTGCAAGTTGTTCCTCAAGGTTTCCTCGCCAACCTTCAAGTCTCTCCTACCTTGGAAGACCAGATTCGCCAAGCCCAGCTTCTTGATGCTATGGTGAAAAAGGTGAAGATTGGGATTGCCAAGAGTCAGTCCAAGTACAAGTGCTACCGCCTTGATGACAAGGACACTCTCTTCTTCGAGGATCATATTGTTGTACCCAAAGGTGACCTCCGTAAAGTGATCATGAACGAGGCTCACAATTCTCTCCTCTCCATCCACCCTGGGAGCACGAAGATGTATCAGGACCTCAAGCAAGATTATTGGTGGACTCGAATGAAGCGCGAAATCGCTCAATTCGTGAATGAATGTGATGTCTGCAGAAGAGTGAAGGCAAAACACCAAAGGCCAGCAGGTCTCCTCCAACCTCTTGCCATTCCAGAATGGAAGTTTGACCACATTGAAATGGACTTCGTGACTAGGTTTCCAAAGTCCAAGCATGGCAATGATGCTATATTCGTTGTCATCGACAAACTCACCAAAGTGGCTCATTTTCTGCCTATCAAAGAGTCGATCACTGCAGCTCAATTGCGGAACTCTATACCTCTCGTATTGTCTCTCTACACGGTATTCCACAAGTGATCTCTTCACACCGTGGCAGCATCTTTACCTCAAAGTTTTGGGATTCTTTTCAGAAGGCCATGGGTACCAACATCCGCTTCAGCACAGCTTTCCATCCTCAAACTAGCGGTCAAGTCGAGCGTGTCAACCAGATTCTTGAAGATATGCTCAGGGCTTGTGTGATCTCCTTCGGCATGAAGTGGAAGGATTGTCTTCCTTATGCTGAATTCTCCTACAACAACAGTTTTCAAGCAAGTTCGGGCAAGGCCCCTTTTGAAATTCTGTATGGCAGGAAGTGCCGTACCCCTCTCAACTGGTCTGAAACCGATGAACGTCAGCTTTTGGGTAATGACTTAATGACAGAAGCAGAGAAAATGTGCAAAGTCATTCGAGATAACCTCAAAGCAGCCCAATCCCGCCAGAAGAGCTACTATGATAGTAAGCACTATGATTTGGCTTTCGAGATCGGAGATCATGTTTACCTCCGTGTCTCTCCTATGAAAGGTACTTGTCGCTTCGGTATCAAAGGGAAGTTTGCCCCTAGATACGTGGGACCTTTCAAGATTGTCAGCAAGAGAGGCGACCTCGCCTATCAACTCGAGCTTCCTTCAAACTTTGCAAATGTTCATGACGTGTTCCATGTCTCTCAGCTTCGAAAGTGCTTCAAGACTCCTGACCGCACTGTCAACTTCGAGGACATTGAGCTCCAAGAAGATCTCTCTTATCGTGAGCACCCAGTTGCTATTCTTGAAGAGACTGAACGCAAGACTCGCAACAAGTCGATCAAATTTCTCAAAGTCAAGTGGTCACACCATTACGACCGTGAAGCTACCTGGGAACGTGAGGATCACCTCCGTTCTGAGTACCCGGTGTTCTTTCAGACCTAGATCTCGGGACGAGATCCTTTCATAGTGGTGGAGTGTTGTAACACCCCGGATGTAACTTTCCCAATTTGTACTCCAACTCTTGCCGTTTCCGGCGTTAAGTTATATTTATTTCCTCGGGTTCGGGTCTTTGTCTCCGCATGTTGTTATCGTTGTCATACATCTCATATCATGTCATCATGTGCATTGCATTTGCATACGTGTTCGTCTCATGCGTTCGAGCATTTTCCCCGTTGTACGTTTTGCATTCCGGCGCTTCGTTCTCCTCCGGTGGTCATTTCTAGCTTTCTTTCGTGTGTGGGGATTAAACATTTCCGGATTGGACCGAGACTTGCCAAGCGGCCTTGGTTTACTACCGGTAGACCGCCTGTCAAGTTTTGTATCATTTGGACTTCGTTTGATACTCCAACGGTTAACCGAGGGACCGAAAAGGCCTCGTGTGTGTTGCAGCCCAACACCCCTCCAATTTGGCCCAAAACCCACCTAACTCTGCTCCATCATCTAGAGCGTTCGATCACGATCGCGTGGCCGAAATCCGCACCTCATTTGGACTCTCCTAGCTCCCTCTAGGCCTATAAATAGACCCTCTCCGAAATCTCCTTCCCCTTCCTCCCGAAAAATCCTAGATCCACCTCATCGCGTGCCGCCGGACAAAACTGCACCGACGGACATTGTCCGGATCATCCCCGCCGCCACTTGTCGCCGCGCCATTCGCCCGCGCCCTCAGCCCCACTTCGCCACCACCACCAGCCCGCGGGGCCCGGGACGGGCCCTCTCGGCCCACGCGCGCCCCGCGCCTCCCCCCGGGCAGCCGCCCGCGCCCCTCGCCGGCGCCTTTCGCCCCGACGCCGGCCGGCCGCTCCGCCCCGCCGCCTCGACGCCGGCGCGTCGCCGCGCCTCGTCCGCCGCGCCCGCCACCTCGGCGTCCATGCCCGCCTCCTCGCCACCTCCTCGTCGTCTCCTCGCCGCCCCGGCCGCTGTCCTCTTCTTCTCCGGTGTGAACAGTAATTCCGGCGAACTTCGTAATCCGTGCCCGGATCCCAGATCTGTGAACAGTGAAACCCTAGGTCGTTTTTTTCTCTAAGTCCCGAAATTTTCAGTTCAAGTGCTCATGTTCTCGGCTCCGTAACTTTGCATCTGTAGTTCCGATTCATGCATATAGCATATCAAATTGTTTATCTCAGAGAGTACATCCTTTCATTCCATTGCATCATTTTTATTTGAGTTCATCTTGATGCCCGAAATGCTGTTAGAAGAGGTCTACTTGAGTTAATTGTCAGATCTGCTACTCCGTTTAGCACTTTTGTCATTTTTGCCACGATTAATGTGTGCATGACATGCCCTGATGCTCTACATGTGTTTTGTTTAGGGTTTTGTCATCTCTCCAGACGTGCAACCCATGTATTTTTGTGATGTGTGTGGTGTCTAGTGCAAGCTTGCAAAGTGGTGCACTTGCTAATTCTGTTTTCAAGGACTTAGTAATTTCACTAAGTCCTGCAGCTGTTTATCTCATGATGCCATATGTTCATGTTGTTTCCTAGTGATCCGTGCCTTTTTTGAGGATGATCAGTAAGGATGTTTTGTTAATATTGTAGTGCTCTATCCATCCATTTCTTTGTTCGAAATTATGGAGCATCCTAGCTTGAGTCAATCGAGCTCTATTTTTGCTACTTTGTGAATCTGGGCAGATTGTCAACTTGTTTCCAATTTTGCCGGTGATGTTGTAGTTGATCCATGCATGCTATGCTATTGTTCTTGCCATGTCTAGATTTAATTTTGTGCCTTCTTGATGGGTGTATGCTTGTCTTGCCATGACTTGCACCGTAGTGAGTGCATCGAGCTCGTAAACATGCCTACTTGAGTTATATTTCAGCATGTGCCAGTTTTCACTAAGTATGAAAACCGATTATGTTTTTGCTATGTTCACGTGCTTGCAATTGTATTTTCTGATCCCTTTTGGCTCAAGGTCACTAAGGGACTTTTGTTAAGCTCTTTGAGTAGCTCCATTCCATGCTTTACTTTGCCATGTTCAGATCCTGTAGCATGTAGTTTTGTTGCTCCGAAGAGAGCTACCTGGTCTGAAATTCCAGACAAGTGTTAATTTCACTAAGTCTGAGAACTGTTTGTCATATGCATTTTTGCCATGCTTGTTTGAACCTGTTAATGGACGAATTGGCCATAGCTCAGTGCTAGACTTTTGTTAAGCATCTTGTATGCATCCCTGCCATGTATTTTGTTGTCTTGTTTGGGTTCTGTAGCATGTTCATCTCATTGCATTTAGATGCCTACTTGCTGTAAATCGCAGACCGGTGTCATATTTGAATCGCTTGCCATTTCTAAACCGTAACTCTGATTCCGGCGTTCTTTATATCGTTTTCAAGCGATTTCATCCCATGTTTCCAGTGGCACACTTGGAATTCTAAGTTGAGGCCAGGTTCATGCATTTCCTGTCATATCTTGCATTTTGCATCCCGCATAGCATATCATCTTTGCATCGTGTTGTTTGAGTTTGCACGTGGTTGATTGTATCCTTGTTGCTTGTTTGTCTTGTTTGGGTAGAGCCGGGAGACGAGTTCGCTAATGAGGAGCCCGTTGAGTTTGCTTTCGAGGATCCAGTCAACTCTGACAACTGTGCAGGCAAGATGATCATACCCTCTAAATCACTACTATCTTTGTTATGCTAGTTTGCTCGCTCTTTTGCAATGCCAATGCTACGATGCCTACCACTTGTTTTCAAGCCTCCAAAATTGCCATGTCAAACCTCTAACCCACCATGTCCTAGCAAACCGTTGATTGGCTATGTTACCGCTTTGCTCAGCCCCTCTTATAGCGTTGCTAGTTGCAGGTGAAGATTGGAGGCTGTTCCTTGTTGGAACATTTATTTTACTTGTTGGGATATCATTATATTATCTTGTTATCTTAATGCATCTATATACTTGGTAAATGATGGAAGGCTCGGCCTCTCGCCTAGTGTTTTGTTCCACTCTTGCCGCCCTAGTTTCCGTCATATCGGTGTTATGTTCGAAGATTTTTTTGTCTTGTTTGGGTTCTGTAGCATGTTCATCTCATTGCATTTAGATGCCTACTTGCTGTAAATCGCAGACCGGTGTCATATTTGAATCGCTTGCCAATTTTAAACCGTAACTTCGATTCTGGTGTTCTTTATGTCGTTTTCAAGCGATTTCATCTTATGTTTCCAGTGGCACACTTGGAATTCCAAGTTGAGGCCAGGTTCATGCATTTCCTGTCATATCTTGCATTTTGCATCCCGCATCGCATCCCGCATAGCATATCATCTTTGCATCGTGTTGTTTGAGTTTGCACGTGGTTGATTGTATCCTTGTTGCTTGTTTGTCTTGTTTGGGTAGAGCCGGGAGACGAGTTCGCTAACGAGGAGCCCGTTGAGTTTGCTTTCGAGGATCCAGTCAACTCTGACAATTGTGCAGGCAAGATGATCATACCCTCGAAATCACTACTATCTTTGCTATGCTAGTTTGCTCGCTCTTTTGCTATGCCAATGCTACGATGCCTACCACTTGTTTTCAAGCCTCCCAAATTGCCATGTCAAACCTCTAACCCACCATGTCCTAGCAAACCGTTGATTGGCTATGTTACCGCTTTGCTCAGCCCCTCTTATAGCGTTGCTAGTTGCAGCTGAAGATTGGAGGCTGTTCCTTGTTGGAACATTTATTTTACTTGTTGGGATATCATTATATTATCTTGTTATCTTAATGCATCTATATACTTGGTAAAGGGTGGAAGGCTCGGCCTCTCGCCTAGTCTTTTGTTCCACTCTTGCCGCCCTAGTTTCCGTCATATCGGTGTTATGTTCCCGGATTTTGCGTTCCTTACGCGGTTGGGTTATAATGGGAACCCCTTGATATTTTGCCTTGATTAAAGCTTTTCTAGCAATGACCAACATTGGTCTTACCATTTGCCACCTAGCCTCTTTTTCCCTTGGGTTTCCGGAGGCCGAGGGTCATCTTATTTTAAACCCCCCCGGGCCAGTGCTCCTCTGAGTGTTGGTCCAAATCGAGCCACTTGCAGCGCCACCTCGGGGCAACTTGAGGGTTGGTTTTAGTTGTACGTAGTGTTCATCTGAGTGTGCCCTGAGAAAGAGATATGTGCAGCTCCTATTGGGATTTGTCGGCACATTCGGGCGGTGTTGCTGGATTTGTTTTAATCTGTCGAAGTGTCTTGAGTAACCGAGATACTGAGTCTGATCAGAACGTCTTGGGAGGAGGTCTATTCCTTCGTTGACCGTGAGAGCTTGTCATGGGCTAAGTTGGGACTCCCCTCCAGGGATTGAACTTTCGAAAGCCGTGCCCGCGGTTATGGGCAGATGGGTTTTTGTTAATGTCCGGTTGTAGATAGCTTGAACCTTAACTTAATTAAAATGAATCAACTGAGTGTGTTACCGTGATGGCCTCTTCTCGGCGGAGTCCGGGAAGTGGACACGGTGTTGGAGTAATGTTTGCGTAGGTTGTTCTCTAGTTTCTCGCTCGTGCTTTACCTCCTCTTCTCGCTCTCTTTTGCGAATAAGTTAGCCACCATACTTGCTAGTCGCTTGCTGCAACTCCACTCATATTTTACCTTGCCTTACCTATAAGCTTAAATAGTCTTGATCGCGAGGGTGCGAGATTGCTGAGTCCCTATGGCTCACAGATTACTATTACACCAGATGCAGGGCCTGATGATTCCGCTCCAGGAGACGCGTATGAGCTCAAGTGGGAGTTCGACGAAGACTCACAACGTTACTATGTTTCCTTTCCCGATGATCAGTAGTGGTGCCCAGTTGGGGGTGATTGGGACCGGTGTCGGATGTTGGGTTCTCTTTTATTTTGGCGTCGTAGTCGGGTCATGAGTGTTTGGATGATGTAATGTTATTTATGCACTTGATTGACATGGCGAGTGTAAGCCAACTATGTTATCTCACCTTTTATTATTATATTACATGGGATGTTTGTGAAGATTGCCTAACTTGCGACATATGCCTTCAATGCGATTATGTCTCTAAGTCGTGCCTCGACACGTGGGAGCTATAGTCGCATCGAGGGTGTTACAGGGAGGCCCTTAGCAAAATGGGCCACGGGGAAGCAGGCCGCCTAACCGCGGGCTCTGCTCTCTTAACCTCTCTCACTTAGACTCCTTAAAAGAAAGAGGGAGACAAGAAAGAAAGAAAATAGAGAGAAGAAAAAGAAGAAGAGGGATTAGGGAACGAATTTGAACATGCAGGTAATTTAATTGGACTCACAAAAAAATGGTCGGTCCTAGAAAATAGGTAGGGAGCCCAATTAACAAAACGGAGATGTTTTGTAGATGTTTGGGGATGTTCCGGATCCAACGGTGACGACTGCCCGGGTCAGGTCCGGGACAGCTTTCGGGCCCGCGCGCGAGGAGGGTCGCGGGCTGACGAGAGAGGTTAGGTAGGGCCTGGCGGTGAGTGGTAGTGGTCTGAGATGAGAGGAGAGGAGTGCAGCCCGGCTACTGTTTTCGGAGACCGAAAACGTCCGACGTTTTGACCGACTATAATGTCGCTATAGTTATCCGTTGGGGCGTCAAACGGACTCCAAATGCGACGAAACTTGGCAGGCGGCCTACCTACAACATAACAACACCGCATGCCAACTTTCAACCCATTCCAAGAACATTTTTCGGCCACTTATAAAATAATATTTCGGACATGCCGTGGGCGCGTGCAAGTGTGTTTGGGCTCAGAACGGACAACGGAGAGAACGAGGAGACCGGGACGGATGCAAGTTTTGAAAACATGATGATGCAATGCATGTGATGACATGATAAAATGCAAGACGCAAGCAAATGACAATGCAACAACAACGAATAACTGGAAGACACCTGGCGCATCGGTCTCGAGGCGTTACAACACTCCACCACTACGAGAGGATCTCGTCCCGAGATCTAGAATGGCACCGGAGGGACAACGGAAGAGAAAGAGGAGATGTAAAACTAAGTTACTTCTTTGACGAATGAGTGAGACCAAAGAACCTTGAAAAGGTTAAGCCATTTCGAGAAAAGAATACCACGAAGATGAAGAAGCTGAAAACGCTCCGCTAGGAAAGAGGAACAAGGGAGAACAACTTCGGGCAGCACTCCGATTGAGAAGAAAAGGAATTGAATAAGAACTTGATAAGATGAGAAGATACTTGATGAAATCACAATACACTGCCTCTGTAACTATTGAATGAATGGAACAAGGGGAAAGAAAGATCTCGGACAGCACTCCGGTTTAAAAGAGATGAAAAACTTGATAAAATGAAAGAGCTTGAGCAAAGGGACACAACACTCCGGTTAAAAGGATAAGCACGAACAGAACATGGTCCTGGCAATCCGAGAAGATGGGTTGAGGAGAGCAACATCACAATGCCTCCGGAACGGAAGAATAGAAGATAGATAATTGAAATAGGAGAATTGAGAAGAAAATGCCAACTTGTGCCACAAAAGATCTTGAAAAGGCATCTTTAGGAGAAGGGTCGAACGGAGTTGTTGGAAACCCAACAACGAAAAGATAAGCTTTAAGTGGGCTTATGGAAAGCATCTCCAAATCCAGAGGTGAAATTCTGCCACTGACGAAAATAGTAGATTGGATTGATGTCACCAAGGAGACGAGAAACTATTTCACCGTGAGGATAAAAGAAGAACTTGGATCATTGATAAATACCATAAGAGCGACAATCCTTAAAGGAAAGCTTTATGTGAAATATAGCCCAAGATAACTCCAATGAAGAGATTGGTGGATTTAAAATACCTCATCTTGATAACTTGTGAAACATGAAGCACGAAGGGAAATTATCAAGAATGACATAACACCACCTCAAAAGATATGCGTGAAAGAATTGCACTCCGGATTGCAAGATGAAGAAACTTGAGCTCCTTAGAAAAGACTCTCGATGAACACTTCGAAAAAAGGAATTAAATCCTTGATGAACCGCTATGTAGAACATCCATGAAGAACTCCGGTAACAAAAGGATAACGAAAAAGAAAGAGAAGTTGAAAACACAAGATGAAACCTTGTAACGATTTAGATGAATCTCCGTGGTGATATAATTGAGAGAGCTTGGAACTCCGGGAAAGAAAAAAAATGAAACAATTGAAAACCGAGAGCTTGATGAGCCTCCGGAATAAGGAGTTGAATTTACTCGATGAAACAAGAATAAGAATTATATTATGCTTATCCTTCACCAATTCAAATTTATGACAAGCAATGGAATTGGCATACTACTTATTCTCGTTGAAAAGGATTAGGAGAGATATCGATAACTTGATAAGGTCTTCAACGAAACACCGGTAGGATTGAAAATGAACGAAGTAAAGATAAAGAAACACTGGGAAAAATTAGCAAATGAATGAAGATACATGAGAGGGTTTAGATCCATGAGAACGAAGAGATCATGAACTGATTAGAGGATATTCGAACGATGCACCGGTAAGATTTGGATAACGAGAGCTGAAAGCTGGAATGAATAATATTTGAAAAGATAACCATCGGAGGAAATAAATGGAAACAACTCAAGAAATGCTCCGGATGGGTGAAAATAATTGTCACAATCGAAAACAATTATGAGAGGAAGACATCAAGCTAGAACCATGAATCTTGAAAAGAATGGAGCAAGATTTAAGAGAAGCTCTTCTTCGGTCTTCAAAATCTGAGAATGACGATGAGAAACACCACCAAATTGTTGAGATACTCCGGGATGAAAATTAGAAAGGTTGAACCAACGATGAAAAGAAAATAAAGATCTTGGAGAAAAGCATTTGACTGATGATAATTCATTCTTACGTCAAACTTTAAAAGATTTGAGAATAGCTCCGGTAAATAAGAGGAGTCAGGTAAGATCCTGGAAAAAGACATGTGGGTTAGGGCCCACTCAAAGAAACACCATTGAAAAGGTCGCTTGGAAGATAGATTGCACCGGTTGAATTAAATGGCTAGAATGAGATAACAATCTCGAAAGAGCTTGAAAGACAGCAGAGTGTAAGCACGAATCTTCGGGATATCTTGAGCACTCCGGAACAATTGAATAGTGAGAAATGAGGAGCACCGGCATGAGAAGGTGTTTGAAACGAGGAAAAAGGGATATGATCAACACCAACACTTGATTTTGATCCACCGGAGAAGAAAAAGAATGAAGAATGGTGAACGAGTAGAGCATCTTCAAGAGAACCACCGGGTAAGAATATGAAAGAATGGAGAGACTTCCACCAATAAAATGGTAGTGATAAAGAACCCTGAGTCCTTGAAGAAAAAGGGAGTGGGTGGGTGGGAAAAACAAAGGCAACTTGGGATGGATGAAAACAAACACCGTTGGGAAGAACTGAGATTGGATCTTGCAAATAGGAAAAATGATAGGATCATCTTGCAGGGAATCGCACCGGTTGAAAAGGATTGGCATGACAATCTCGATTATCATGAAGGATTAGTATTCACATAGGAATATGAGAACATCACTTAGAAAAAGGCATGGAATCAACACTTGACATTAAAGCTACTCGAATTTCACAACTCAAAACAAAACAAAGGATTGGCTTGCGGAATAAGCCAGAACAAACATATGATAGAGATTTCGTCCGAAGTTTTCATGGTGGGGCCTACACGGGCTCGGTTATACAGCACCATCATGTACAAGGCAGTGCACATGACATACGAAGCGTCCCCGAGTCGGCATAGCCAAGGACTCTTTAAGACACAACGAGACCACTGTAAAACCAACCATGGATAGGCGGACCACTAGACGTCGAACCCCAATTTCATATCATACATCTGTCGGAAAGATATCCTAAGAGCTACTTGAATTCCCACTTATAAACTCCCGAAATTTTCTTGTTTCCCTCCGTTCATTCCATTCCATCCTTTCATTTCTTCCGGAGGCATTGTGATGTTGCCCTTTTCTCTCATCATCTCGAATGATGAGGATCGTGTTCTTTTCATGCTTATCTGTTTAACTGGAGTATCGTGTTCTTCATTCAAGTTCTCTTATCTTATCAAGTTTTGCATCCATTCTGAACCGCAGTGCTATCTGAATTTGTTCTTCCTTGTTCCTCTTTTCTGTCAGAGATTGTCAACCTTGTTCATCTTTGTTGTATTCTTTTCTCGAAATGGTTCAACCTCTCAAGATTCGTGGTTTCACTCATTTGTCGAAGAAGCAACTTAGTTTTACCTCTTCTCTTCCTCTTCCTTTTCCCTCCGGTGCCATCCTAGCTCTCGGGACGAGATCCTTTCGTAGTGGTGGAGTGTTGTAACGCCCTGGATACAACTTTCCACATTTGTAACTCTAACTCTTGAATTTTCTGGAGAGGTGTTGTGAGATTTGTGGTTGGGATCTTGTCTTTGTTTTGCATTTTGTTCATGTCATGCATTTCATATCATGTCATCATGTGCATCGCATTTGCATACGTGTTCGTCTCATGCATCCGAACATTTTCCTCGTTGTCCATTTTGCAATCCGACACTCATATGTCCTCCGGCGCCCCTTTTGCCTCTTTTCGTGAGCGGGTGTTAAACATTCTCGGAATGGACCGAGATTTGCCAAGCGGCCTTGGTACACCACCTATCAAGTTTCATGCCATTTGGAGTCCGTTTGATACTCCAATGGTTAACCGGGTAAGCCTAAAGGCCTCGTGTGTGTTGCAACCCAACACCCCTCCAAAGTGGCCCAATAACCCATCCAAACCCCCTCCATTCTCTCGGCCGTTCGATCACGATCGCGTGGCTGAAAACCGCACCTCATTTGGACTCTCCTAGATCCCTTTACCTATATATATGTGTCTCCTCTGAAAATTCACGGTCTAACCCTAGATCTGACCTCCACCGCGCCATCGGACATGCCCGCGCCGCGCCGGACATGTCCACCGCTGCCTCCACATCGCCCAACCAATCCGGAGCCGCCACCTCAGCACTTCCGCCTCCCTCCTCCACTTGCGTGCCGCCATGTGTCGCCGCCACCCTCCTCCACCGCGCAGCCCGCCGAGCCCATCACGGGCCCGCGCGAGACCGACCGCGCCGCCGCCCGTCTGCGCTTCCCCGCTGCCATGCGCCTCCCGCCTGCGTGCCCCTAGCGTCTGAGCCGCCGCACTTCCTCCGCCGGCGTCGCTCCTCGCCGGGGAACGGCGACGTCGCCGCCCCTCCATGGTTGGCCACGGAAGCTCGCTGCAACTCCCCGCCGGCTGACCTCCCGCACTGGAGCGCCCCCACGGCGCCTCGTCCTCCGCACCGATGACCAGATCCGGCCGCTCCGGCCCCGATCCGGCCACCCCGGCCCCGTCTCTGGCCATTCTCCACCCCTGCGCCGCCGTACCGCTGGCTGCCGTCGTCGGGCTCCCGTCGCTCTCCGTCCCGCTCGTCCCCGCGCGCAGACGCGTGCATGGGCAGCAGCCCGCTACTGTTCGTCCTGCAAGCCGCGGCCCAGCGCCGGCCTGCCTTGCCTCCTCTCCACTTGGGCCAAGCCCATGGGTGAGCAGTCCCGTCCATTCTCTCGCCCATGCGTCATATAACTATTCTATGCTCGGGTGTTTTTTTCACCAAGTCCCAGATCTGTGCAATTTTATGCCTCTGTTCGTCATGCCATAACTTTGTGCTCGCTGCTCCATTTTGCATGCATGATATATCAAAATGTTCATCATGATGTGCTCTTCATTTTGTTCCATTGTGCCATGCTTTTTTGAGTCCATCTTGTTGCCCAAATTGTTGATGCAAGAGTGCTATAAAATGTTAGTTCCTGTTACTTAGCAGATTATGGGCATTTGTCATTTTTGCCATGTTTATTGTGTTCGCCATATGGTTTTGAGCTCTACATGTGTTTTGGGCTATGCCATGCCATCTTTACAGGGGTGTATGCCATGTATTTTTTGTGATCAATGTGGTGAGTAGCACATGCATGCAAAGTAGCTCTCGTGATATTGCTGATTTCAGGGACATAGAATTTCTCTAAGTCATTTCCCTACAATTTTTTGTGCCATCTATTCATGTTGCTACAGTGAGATCCATGCTTCTTTCGATTATGTTCAGTAAGGATGATTTGGACATATGGTTATGATCTATCCATCCATGCCCCTGTGTGCATTTATGGAGTATCCTAGAATGTACTAATCTTGCTCTACTTTTGCTATAAAATGTTCCTGGTAGATTGTTTACGTGTTAATCAATTTTGCCAAGGTTGTTGTAGTTGATCCATGCATGCTATGTGATTGTTCTTGCCATGGTTAACTTCTTGAACATGTATTCTTGCTGGTAGTATGCTTAGCTTGTCATGCAATGCCTCGTGGTGAGTAAATCGAGCTCGCAAACTGCCTTCATAATTCTGTTTATGCCATGTCCAGTTTTCTGCTAAGTCTGAATCTGTTAACGAAACTTGCTATGTTTACATGGGTGCCATCATATCTTCTAATCCTTTTTGACTTATGGTCAGTAAGATACTTTTGTTATATGATTTGATTAGATTCATGCCATGCCTTTGTTTGCTATGTTCTGTTCCTGTAGCATGTTGTTATATTGCTCTAAACATTGCTTCCTGATGTAATTCCTGACATGTTAGTATTTTCACTAAGTCTGTGATGCTGATATCTTTTGCACTTTTGCCATGCTTGTTTCAACCTGCTCTTGTGTGATTTAGCCGTAGCTCAGTGTTCATCTTTTGTCAAGGATCTTGATTAGATCACTGCCATGTGCTTTGTTGCAATGTTAGAGTGCAGTAGCTTAGTTTCTTGTTGCATTTTAGATGGCATCGTGTTGTTAATCGCAGAATTGTGCCATTATTGTTTTGCTTGCCATTTGCAAACCGTGCATCCATTTCCGGTGATCTTTATATCGTTTTCGACCGAAATCATCTCATCTTTCCAGCGACGCACTTGGTTTTCCAAGTTGATGCCTTGTTCATCCTTTTCCTTCCGGAGCATGCATATGCATTGCATATCACATCTCGCATATCATGCCATGTTTTGCATCATGTTGCTTGCGGATTGCACTGTGGTTGACTATGGTTTCCTCTGCTTGTGTTCTTGCCTTGGATAGAGCCGGGAGACGAGTTCGTGATCGAGGAACCCGTTGAGTACGCTTACGAGGATCAAGCTTTCGTCAGCTCGGAGAACTTTGCAGGCAAGATGACCATACCCTCGAAATCACTTCTATCTTTGCTTGCTAGTTGCTCGCTCTATTGCTATGCCGCGATACCTATCACTTCCTATATCATGCCTCCCATATTTCCTTGTCAAGCCTCTAACCCACCTTTTCCTAGCAAACCGTTGTTTGGCTATGTTACCGCTTTGCTCAGCCTCTCTTATAGCGTTGTTAGTTGCAGGTGAACATGGAGTTTGTTCCTTGTTTGGAACATGATATTTGTTGGGATATCATTATTATATCTTGTTTACTTTAATGCACCTATATACTTGGTAAAGGGTGGAAGGCTCGGCCTTATGCCTGGTGTTTTGTTCCACTCTTGCCGCCCTTGTTTCCGTCATACCAGTGTTATGTTCCTTGATTTTGCATTCCTTACGCGGTTGGGTTATAATGGGAATCCCTTGACAGTTTGCTTTGAATAAAACTCCTCCAGCAAGGCCCAACCTTGGTTTCACATTTGCACTAACAACCTATCACCTTCCCTTGGGTGCTGCAGACTCAAGGTTCATCTTTATTTTCACCCCCCCGGGCTAGCGCTCCTCTGAGTGTTGGTCCGAAACGAGTAGACTGCGGGGCCACCTCGGGGAAACTTGAGGTTTGGTTTTACTCGTAGGATGTCTCATCCGGTGTGCCCTGAGAACGAGATACGTGCGACTCCTATCGGGATTTGTCGGCACATCGAGCGGCTTTGCTGGTCTTGTTTTACCATTGTCGAAATGTCTTGTAACCGGGATTCCGAGCCTGATCGGGTCGTCCTGGGAGAAGGAATATCCTTCGTTGAACATGAGAGCTTGTGATGGGCTAAGTTGGGACACCTCTGTAGGGTTTTGAACTTTCGAAAGCCATACCCGCGGTTATGGGCAGATGGGAATTTGTTAATGTCCGGTTGTAGAGAACTTGAAACTTAACTTAATTAAAATGAATCAACAGCGTGTGTAGCCGTGATGTTCTCTTTTTGGCGGAGTCCGGGAAGAGAACACGGTCTCGTGTTATGCTTGAACGTAAGTAGTTTCAGGATCACTTATTGATCATGATAGTTTATCGTTCGTGCTTTGTTTCTCTTCTCGCTCTCATTTGCGTAAGTTAGCCACCATATATGCTAGTGCTTGCTGCAGCTCCACCTCACTACCCTCTTTTTCCTACCTTAAGCTTAAATAGTCTTGATCGCGAGGGTGTGAGATTGCTGAGTCCCCGTGGCTCACACATTACTTCCAAAACCAGATGCAGGTGCCGATAATGTCAGTGCAGGGGACGTGACCGAACTCAAGTGGTAGTTCGACGAGGATTCTGGACGTTACTATGTTTCCTTTCCGGAAGATCAGTAGTGGAGTCCAGTTGGGGTGATCGGGGATTGTTTGCATTTGGGGTTGACTTTATTTTGGTTCCATAGTCGGACCTGGATTGTATTCTGGTTGATGTAATGCTATATTTATGTATTGTGTGAAGTGGCGATTGTAAGCCAACTCTTTATCCCTTTCTTTTTCAGTACATGGGATGTGTAAAGATTACCCCTCTTGTGACATGCCTACTATGCGGTTATGCCTCTAAGTCGTGCTCCGACACGTGGGAGATGTAGCCGCATCGTGGGTGTTACAGTTGTGTTTCTCACACTGCATGATGTTTGAGAAACGGATGACCGAGACACAGTCTTTCCGAAGAGGTCACCTTAACTGATAGATAGGCCGGTACACCTACAATCCCCTACATCTGCTAGCCCATCATGGAAAGGATTCCGACAACATACTCAATTATGTCAGAGCCCATAGTGGCTTGTGGCTGCACACGGAGGTTTCCAGCATGAATAACATAATGATCCCTTTGAGCCTGGGTGGCAAACCATAGGAAAAATCACACGGATACCCCGGGATTCTCCTTTGGACATCACTGGATTTCCCCTGGTGCCCACAAACCAATCCACCCAAAGGTGTGTTAAAGTAGCCACCTTAAGTAAACCCGTAGTTCATAATAACACTCACAACTATCATGAATCACTCAAACCAAACAAAGTCTATGAGCATAGCATAGAAAAGTATAATAAGCGTAACGTAGTAACTCCCAAGGTTTGAATAAAAGGGCAATAGGTACTACCTCAACAACTACTTCCCAATACCCACAAGTTAAACAGATTCTACTCATGTAATGTTTGAGGATTGAAACTAATGCATAAAAACTGGGTAATAAGGGATATGATCAAAGTGTTACTTGCCTTGCTGACGATCCAAAAACCCTTGTGACTCGTAGTAGCACGCTTCGCACTCTGGAAACTCTATCGTGAACAAACAATAACATACATAAGTAATCAAGCATAAGATGCAAGGGTAAAACTCAAATGAAAAGATCAAAACTGAAAGCTCAACCAAAACTGAAAGCTTTGATTTGCAAAAAGAATCAACCAAAACGAAGCTACGAAACTCAAACTACGATCAAAAGAAGTTTGAATCAAATGTGCTTGCAACCAAAATTTTAATTTGTCAAAACCATGTTCAAGTTAGTTATCTGGAAAGAGGGGAACAAGATGAAGATTTTGGCGTTGGTTTCACTGGATTTGGACGAATGAGCAAAATGTTGTGAGGGTTCAAATATCAGGGACTAATTTGTGAGAAAAGTATTCACAGATAGGTCCCTGGCCAAAAATAAAATAAAAGAAAAAACTATCGAACAAATGTTCGCTGACAGAACCAAACGAACGAACGTTTTTCGCTACTGCGGATTAACGGACGAACGTCCACAAATTAAATCGAAACGTAAAAAAACCGAGAAAACCCTAACCCTATAAATAAACCGATCTAAACCGAAGTACTGAAAAAGCCAAAAACGAACCGGCGAACCGGGATGGTTTTTATTCCGGTTCACGACGACGGCGGTCAATGGCGGCGATGGAACTCTGGCGAGGTGGCGAGGCAAAGCGGCGGCGCGGGGATGCGGGCAGGGCGGCGTCGGCGAGCGGCGGCGCGGTCGGCGGCGGCTGCGATCGGGACGAGGTAGGGAGGAGGCGGCGGTATATAAAGGGCCGGGGGTGTGGCTGCTTGGAGGAGGGGCCACCAGGTCGGACCAGGAGTCGTGCCCCGACCGGACTCGAGCTGCGGTGGCAGTTCTGTCTCCCCGCGCGGGACGAGGGCGGCGCGGGAGTGGGTCGGCCTGCTCGGCTGGGCCTTCGGCCCAGTCGGGCAGGAAGTTTTTTTTAAATAAAATCTCGGCCGAAGAATATCCTAATAAAATATAAAAAATTCTAAAAATACGAGAAACAATTTTCGCCGTCCAAACCTCATATTTAGATCAAAGTGAACATTTTTCTGCCCTAAAATGCAATTTTCAAAAATGCATATTTTTCTAATTCAAATAAAATAGCAAATCAAATCCAAATCAAATATAAATTTGATTTTAAAATTTCTTCTCCAATATTCCTCTCTTTTGAAGAAGTCATATTATCTTCTCTCTTTTATTTTGAATATTGGAAATAATTTGGAGAGAGAAAATATTAAAACCAAATTGATCCCCTTTTCAAATTTGACAAAATTCAAATATGAAAATGTGTGAAACCTCCAACTCTCTCCTTGGGTCCTTGAGTTGCTTAAGATTTCTAGGATCTCAACCAAAATGCAAATGAAAATATGACATGCATATGATGACCTATGTATAACATCTAAATTGAAAATTGGGATGTTACAGAGCATTAGTAAGGTACACGTCAATAACATGTATGTCAAATATACCTTTCACTTTGCCATCCTTCTTATACGCCAAATACTTGGGGTAGTTCCACTTCCATTGGCATGTCCATTTGCAGTAGAAGCACTCAATTTCAGGCTTAGGTCCAGACTTGGGCTTCTTCCCGGGAGCAGCGACTTGCTTGCTATTCTTCTTAAAGTTCCCCTTCTTCCCTTTGCCCTTTTTCATGAAACTAGTCGTCTTGTTAACCATCAACACTTGATGCTCCTTCTTGATTTCTACCTCCGCAGCCTTTAGCATCGCAACGAGCTTGGGAATTGTCTTTTCCATCCCATGCATATTATAGTTCATGATGAAGCCTTTATAGCTTGGTGGCACTGATTGAAGAACTCTGTCAATGACACTATCATCAGGAAGATTAACTCCCAGCTAATTCAAGTGCTTATGGTACCCAGACATTGTGATTATGTGTTCACTGACAGAATTGTTCTCCTCCATTTTGCAGCTATAGAACTTGTTGGAGACTTCATATCTCTCAAAATCAGGCATTTGCTTGAAATATTAACTTCAACTCCTGGAACATCTCATATGCTCCATGACATTCAAAATGTCTTTGATGTCCCGATTCTAAGCCATAAAGCATGGCACAATGAACTATCGAGTAGTCATCAGCTTTAGTCTGCCAGCCATTCATAATGTCCGGAGTTGCTCCTGCAGCGGGTCTTCCACCTAGCGGTGCTTCCAGGACGTAATTCTTCTGTGCAGCAATGAGGATAATCCTCAAGTTACGAACCCAGTCCTTGTAGTTGCTACCATCATCTTTCAACTTAGCTTTCTCTAGGAACACATTAAAATGCAAGGGAATGGTAGCATGGGCCATTGATCTACAACAACACAGATATGCAAAAACTATCAGGACTAAGTTCATGATAAATTAAAGTTCACTTAACCATATTACTTAAGAACTCCCACTTAGATAGACACCCCTCTAGTTCTCTAAATGATCACATGATCCATATCAACTAAACCATGTCCGATCATCACGTGAGATGGAGTAGTTTTCAATGGTGAACATCTCTATGTTGATCATATCTACTATATGATTCATGTTCGACCTTTCGGTCTCAGTGCTCCGAGGCGATATCTGCATATGCTAGGCTTGTCAAATTTAACCTGAGTATTCTGCATCTGCAAAACTGGCTTGCACCCGTTATATGTGAACGTAGAGCTTATCACACATGTTCATCACGTGGTGTCTCGGCACGACGAACTGTAGCAACGACGCATACTCAGGGAGAACACTTATACCTTGAAATTTAGTGAGGGATCATCTTATAATGCTACCGCCGTACTAAGCAAAATAAGATACATAAAAGATAAACATCACATGCAATCAAAATAAGTGACATGATATGGCCATCATCATCTTGTGCCTTTGATCTCCATCTCCAAAGCACCCGTCATGATCTCCATCGTCACCAGCTTGACACCTTGATCTCCATCATAGCGTCGCTGTAGTGTCGCCAACTATTGCTTCTACGACTATCGCTACCGCTTAGCGATAAAGTAAAGCAATTACATGGTGATTGCATTTCATACAATAAAGCTACAACCATAAGGCTCCTACCAGTTGCCGATAACTTCTACAAACCATGATCATCGCATACAACAATTTATATCTCATCACGTCTTGACGATATCACATCACAACATGCCCTGCAAAAACAAGTTAGACGTCCTCTACTTTGTTGTTGCAAGTTTTACATGGCTGCTACGGGCTTCTAGCAAGAACCGTTCCTACCTACGCATCAAAACCACAACGATTTTTTCTCAAGTGTGTTGTTTGAACCTTCAACAAGGACCGGCCGTAGTCTAACTCGATTCAACTAAAGTTGGAGAAACAGACACCCGACAGCCACCTGTGTGCAAAGCACGTTGGTAGAACCGGTCTCATGAATGTGGTCATGTAATGTTGGTCTGGGCCGCTTCATCCAACAATATCACCGAATCAAAGTAAGACGTTGATAGTAAGCAGTATGACTATTATCGCCCACAACTCTTTGTGTTCTACTCGTGCATATCATCTACGCATAGACCTGGCTCAGATGCCACTATTGGCGAACGTAGCAAGCAATTTCAAAAAAATTCCTACAATCATGCAAGATCTATCTAGGAGAAGCATAGAAACGGGAGGGGGAGAGTGTGTCCATGTACCCTTGTAGATCTAAAACGGAAGCGTTAGTTTATTGCGGTTGATGTAGTCGAACGTCTTCACGATCCAACCGATCCAAGTACCGAACGTACGGCACCTCCGTTTTCAGCACAAGTTCAGCTTGATGACGTCCCTCAAACTCTTTATCCAGCAGAGGATCAAGGGAGAGTTCCGTCATCACGACGGTGTGGTGACGGTGATGGTGATGTGATCCGCGTAGGGCTTCGCCTAAGCACTATGACGCTATGACAGAAGGAGTAATATGTGGAGGGGGGCACCGCACACGGCTAAGAGAACTATTGGTGTGCCTTTGGGGTGCCCCCCGCCCCGTATATAAAGGAGGGGAGGAGGAGGTGGATGGCCCTAGGGGTGGAACACCATGAGGGGAGTCCTACTAGGACTCCACTCCTAGTAGGATTCGGCCCCCTTCCTTCCAACGGAGAGGGAAAAGGGGAAAGAGGGGAGAGGGAGAAGGAAAGGGGGGCTGATACGTCTCCAACGTATCTATAATTTATGAAGTATTCATGCTGTTATTTTATCATTCTTTGGTGTTTTACAATCATTTTATAGCAACTTTATATCATTTTCTGGGACTAACCTATTGACCCAGTGCCTAGTGCCAGTTGCTATTTTTGCTTGTTTTTTACATCACAGAAAATCAAAATCAAACGGAGTCCAAACACCGCGAAAATTTTTGTGGATTTTTTTATAGACCAGAAGGAACCCAATGGGCCAGAGCTGCACCTGGGGGTGCCCCTAGGGGGGCACAACCCACCAGGCCGTGCTAGGGCCCCCTGGCGCGCCCAGGTGGGTTGTGCCTGAGGGAGTCCTGGACTAAGGGGTCCTCGGGCGCCCGGCCTGTTATCCATGGGCCCGGACTGATGGGCTGTGAAGACATGAAGGCCGAAAACTGTACCCGTGTCCAGATTGGACTCTCCTTGGCGTGGAAGGCAAGCTTGGTGACCGAAGATGAAGATCCCTTCTTATGTAACCGACTCTATGTAAACCCTAGACCCCCCGGTGTCTATATAAACCAGAGGGGTTAGTTCAGAAAGCATATACTCATTACCATAGTCATACAGGCTAGGCTTGTAGGGTTTAGCCATTACGATCTGGTGGTAGATCAACTCTTGTAATACTCATATTCATCCAGATCAATCAAGCAAGAAGTAGGGTATTACCTCCATAGAGAGGGCTCGAACCTGGGTAAACATCGTGTCCCCCGTCTCCTGTTACCATCGATCCTAGACGCACAGTTCGGGACCCCCTACCCGAGATCCGCCGGTTTTGACACCGACATTGGTGCTTTCATTGAGAGTTCCACTCGGCCGTCAACGAAAGGTTCGATGGCCCCTTCAGTCATCTATGGTGACGCTGTCCAAGGAGAAACCTTCCTCCCCGGATAGATTTTCGTGTTCAATGGCTTCGTACTACGGGCCAACTCGCTTGGCCATTTGGAGCAGATCGATAGCTACGCCCCTGGCCACCAGGTCAGATTTGGAAGCTTGAACTACGTCACGGATATCCGTGGAGACTTGATCTTCAATGGATTTGAGACCGCAGCGATCGCTCCTCCTCGCCCCGATGAACATGACTTAAATCTGTCATCGGATCACATCCAGGAAATGGTCCCTGTTGCCGCAACGGCCTTAGAACTGGAGCAGATTGTGCCATAAGAGGCCATACAGTACGCGCCGTTGGAGCCGCACACGGGCTCGGCACCCCGCAATATTTGCATCAATGGAACTCCAGACTCGTCTCCAGCTATAAGTTCCGGACCATGCACGCCTATGGACACCGAGCTGGATCGGTTATCGATTTTCGAATTTAGCGCCGCAGACATCTTCCAGCACTCACCTTTGGGTGATGTGCTAAACTCTTTAAAGAACTTGTCCTTGGAGAAGGACTCACAGCCGAACTATGTTTGGTTTGACCCAGAGGCCGATGATGGGAAATTTCGCTTCCCACCCGCCACCCACTTCATAGCCACTCTCGAGGACTTAACCGACATGCCTGCTTCTGGCTCCGAGGACATTGACGGAATAGACAACAATGCCGATGAGGAGCAAGGCCAAGACCTGCCAGTAATCAGGCGTGGGACGGCCACCCCTTCATATGACGTGTACAGGATTGATACACTTAAAAAGCCTCACGGCAAGGAAACTGGAGATCCAGTTAAAACTCCTGAGACACAGTCTAAGTTCCGGCGCCCCAAACGCCGCCGCAAGTCACGCCGCAGCAATGAAGGCAATGGAGAAAATAGTACTCCGAACGGTGCCGAAAGCAATGAAAACCCTGTGGGAGCAATATCCGAGCATGAGGAACAGGAAAATGGGCAAGCCAACCCCGATGAATAGGCCCCGCCCAGCGATGGTTCGGAGGACGACAACTACCTTCCGCTCTCCGAAGATGAGGTAAGACTCGGCGACGAAAACTTCATCGTACCTGGAGAGCCCCTCGAGCAGGAGCACTTCAAGTGCAGGCTGATAGCTATGGCAAGGAGCCTGAAAAAGAAGCAGCAACAGCTTCAAGCTGACCAAGACCTACTCAATGACAGATGGACCGAAGTCCTGGTCGCCGAAGAATATGGCCTTAGTGGCCTAGCCAAAAGCTACCCAAAGCAAAGATTGCTATACCAGTTTGATGACGGGGCATTGGAGCCCATACCATCGTCACACAATGCGGCAGGTCACCGACAACTCTGTCCAGATAAAGAGGCAATGGAAGCCGAACACCAGACCGCCCCACCTCTCCGTAAAGGCAAGAAAAACGCAGGTCAGGATTATCCAGACAACCTGCAGAGGGACTTGGACAATAGAGCAGGAAACGCAAGACCGATCTATGGATCACAAAAGCATGCTTCGACACGCGACGATGGATACCTATTCGGACGTGTCAAACCTCGCCACACCCAATTCGAAAACTACAAATGGACTCTTTCGGAGTTAAGTCGCAGTATTGCCCAACATAGAGGTGTCGTACACCCGCTTTGCTTCACTGATGAAGTAATGGATCATGAATTCCCCAAAGGATTCAAACCTATCAATATTGAATCATACGACGGCACAACCGATCATGCGGTATGGATAGAAGATTTCATCCTCCACATCCACATGGCCCATGGGGACGACCTCCACACCATTAAATACCTCCCACTAAAAGTAAAAGGGCTAGCTCGGTACTGGTTAAACAGCCTCCCTGAAAAACTCCATAGGTAGCTGGGAGGACTTGGAAGAGGCCTTCCTCGATAACTTCCGAGGAACACATGTCCGGCCACCGGATGCCGATGACCTAAGTCACATTGTCCAACAGTCTGAAGAATCAGCCAAGGAGCTCTGGACTCGGTTCTTAGTTAAAAAGAACCAAATCGTCGACTGTCCGGACGTGGAAGCCCTTGCGGCTTTCAGACACAGCGTCCGGGACGAATGGCTTGCACGCCACCTCGGCCAAGAAGGACCTAAATCCATGACAGCCCTCACTGCTCTGATGACCCGCTTTTGCGCGGGAGAAGCCGGCTGGCTCGCTCGTAGAAGCAATAACGCCAGCAACCAGGACACCTCCGAAATCCGAGACGGCAACGGCAAGCCACGGGGAAGTAAAAACAACAGTCGTAATGACAATGAAAGATCGGGTGACACAGCAGTCAACGCCGGATTCAGCAATCCCAAGCCCGGTCAGCGGAAGAAGTCATTCCAGGCAAATCGAGATGAACCATCCAACCTAGACAGGATATTGGACCGACCCTACCAGATTCGTGGCCACCCCGATAAACCAGCTAATCATACCAATAGAAACTGCTGGGTTTTTAAGTAGGCCGGCAAGCTCAACGCCACAGGGGGAGGAGGCCGCCAAGCGACAGGGATGATGGAAAGTTTCACCAACGAAACACCGGGGGTCAGAAGCAGTCTCCACCCGAGTATCAACTACTCCTAGAACGGAAATAGCAACCCGGCTTCCGCCGCCCACTCCGTACACCTACAAAGTTCGTACTGCGCATACATCATTACGCACTCAAGATACCATGGGCATTGGCGGAAGCACAATACGGACAAGCCTGCAAGCACTCCAGTAACCTTTTTTATTATTATTTATTTTCTTTTTATTTCTTCCTTCGCTATCCTTTAAAAAACAGGTGACGAACAGGATAAACATCGGACACTGACTCTATTGGAGTCCGGGTCCATACACTCACCTCAAGGGCTATTTCCATCAAGGATTCTCCCCACCAAGGACTGGCGGCGCAGACGTGCGACAGGAGGTCCAAAATAACTTTTTGTAGACCGCACTCTCTATTTCTTGAGCATGTACTATGTCTGTTCCTCCGCCTCCAACCCCGAGCATGTCAAATAGCCGGGAGGATGGCTTTTATATATATATATCATGAGTAATCATTGGCATATCGCTCAGTTCCCATTTAACAATATCCGAACTAATAATCCACATTGTTTCCCCAACAAATATGGCTCCTACGGTTATTTCACAGAAATACCTTGGCATAACCTGCCAGGGGCTTGGTGTGGGAACAAATGAGTTGCCAGTAAAAGTCCGAACAGCTCTATAGCATACTTCGGTGTTGCAAGTTTGGCCTTATATGCATCAGCTCCGAATCATTGTCTTGGGTCAATAGTTGGGTTTCCCAGCTCCTATGCTTGCTACCATAAGTTCCGCTCTATCGGCTAGGGTAATAAAGGGAGAACTACTGCGATTGTGCCCTGGTCTAAACCGGATGAGCACCTCAGTAGAGAAAGCCAAAACTGAATGTCATGATGCGGCGTGAGCTGGTCAACCACTTGACGACTTCTTGGCATCTTTTGCGATTCTCCGTGTCACACGAGGGATCTTTTTCAGATCAAATATGTAAGGCACCATACTCCAAATACATACCAGGGGTTATGTCGTAGCCCCACAATAAAACTTCTATGGCTAAGTGAAAGCGCTAACGCCCTATAGTCCAATTGCCTGGTTCGCTGCATTATCACCTCCTTCATGGACCAAGACATTGGATAAAGAGTGATTAAATGCCTTTCCCAACACCCCCGTACTTCCTACGAGGGGGCTGAAGCCGACGACTAGAAAACTTTCAGATTATATCAAAACGGCCGCACAGAAGGAATTCAAGCTTTCAAGCAAAACATAAATAGATTAACTATAAATTTGTCTTTTACAATTTTCATACACCTCACTCAAACATAATGTCTTTCGAGCGCTGACCCTCTACAAAGCGGGCGGCCTCTAGGACGTCTTCAAAATAATTCTCCGGTTCCGGGCGGTCCTTGCCTTTGGGTGGACTTCTCGTCACAACATCAATGGCCTTCATCTTCCCCCAGAATGTTTTGACTCGGGCAAAAGCCATCCGCGCACCCTCAATGCACGATGATCGCTTCACAGCATCGATACGCGGCACTGCATCAACTAGCCTCTGCACCAAACCAAAATAGCTATTCGGAACAGGCACGGCTGGCTACAACCGGATTACGACATCCTTCATGGCAGCGCCGGATATCCTATGAAGTTCAGCCCATTGGGACATCTGTTCATTGAGCAACAGAGAGCACTTTGATGCACCAAACTGCGACCAAAAAAGCTTCTCCGTTGCATATCCATCTCGCGCTTGGTAATACTACGCCGCATCGGCAGAACTCTTCGGCAAGTCCAAGAACTCATCCAGAGAACTCCACACTTGGTTAAGCCGGGCATAGTTCGGGTCACCGAACTTAGTTTGCAGCAGAAAGGGATTTCCAGCCGCAATCTCCCTCGCCTGTCGAACCTCCTCACGGGCTGCTCTGGATTCCGACCGCCCTTCTCTAGCCTCTTGTAAGGCCTTGTCCAGACCATCCGTTAAGGCTTTACTCTCCTTCTCCAGAAATTCACACCGGCCGGTAGCATTCTCCAGTTCGAGCATCATAGTGGATATCTTCTCTTCATCTTGGCGCCGTGCAGCTTGTTCGGCTTTTAATTCAGCCGATGCCTTTTCGGCAGCAGCATTACTACGACGGGCCTGCTCCTTGGCCCAGGCCAGCTCCGCTTGAAGAACTTCAACGGCGGCAGCACCATCTGCAGCCATGCATATTCCAGCATCTAAATCTCAGCATCATGCTTATACCACAAAAATGTATCAGGATTGCCTGAATACATACCTTGCGACTTGTCAAGACGCATATTGATTAAAGCAAGATCATCCCCTACCACATCAAGCTTCCGCTGCAAATCGGCAATTTCCATAGTCTGGGAAGCGGCCAAGGGGAAGCAGCCTGTGTTCAAAGTTGATCAGGTTAGTCCTCAAAACGATCCTTTTAGATCCTCCATTTTTATTCCCAGCGGAAGCCAACCCGAGTATCAGGGGCTACTACCTATACACATGCGCATCTTTGCAAACGAAACATAGCTGAAAACATTATGTCACAAACCTCGAAGCCCTTCAGTAGGATCATGAAAGCTTCATTTAATCCGCTCTTCACAGACGAAATCTTTTCAATCACTGTACCCATCAAGGTACGTTGTTCCCTCGAGACAGATGCTTTCCGCAACATGTCTCGTAACATATCCGGAGTCCCCGGGTCTCCGGAAGCTGCTCCAAAAGCACAATCATCCTTTGAAGGAATCTGCTCACCCGTCTCCAAAATCACTGTCGGCTGTGAACCAGACAGTCCGGGGCCTTTGTTGTCATCAGCCCCGGAATCCCAGATGGTCGGAGGTCCACCTTTGGGTACTGCCTCTTTTGTCCCCTGGTCTAAAGGGACCCTCCGCGATGACACTTCAGAGTCATCCGCCTTATTGGGCGAGGAGGTCGGAGGAGGCGTCTCGCTCTCCATCATCTCTGGGAGGAGACTCCCCAAAGAAGAGGATCGCCCAAAAAAATTATGCGCCGACCTGTAAAAATGCACAAATACGTTACGCGTATCTTCGGTAACAATAACGAAGCGGGACGCTATCAAAGTACTCTGGATTCTCTTACGGTTTGACCGAGGGCTTGTCCCCCTGTTGGAGCTGCTCAATGGCGTCACTTTCCAAACCCAAGCCGATCGACAGTGGCATCTTGCACTTCTTGGAAGACCGCCCCTCCCAATCTTCGGAGGCGGCCCTTTTCCTCCTGTTTGGAGAAGGGATACTGGGTTCTTTTCCGCCTCTGTCTTCGGGCGAGGAAGGGTTGATTTCCCTGGACTCAGTGTCCGACTTACCACCAGAACCAAGGTCTTCTCGCCCACCCCTGCTGGTGCCTGGTATGGCGCCAAGGCCAGCATCCTTGTTAACACGGGAGTAGCTGATTCTTCGGGAAGGGGAGCCGGACACCTAATCCGTTCCACCTTCTTTATCCAGCCCTGAAAAAGGATGATACTGTTGGTATCTTGCCACTGGGTATCTGACTATAAGGTATTCGGTAAACGGGTGCTTACCGTGGTACCCGGATGGTTACAGTCTAGGCCGACATCTTCGGTGGTGTCCGGCCATTGCCTTCGTTTCCCAAAGAATAATCTCCACATTCCGTCGTGCATTGTGCCGAAGAAGTGCTGAAGAGTCCACAGCCCTTATAGATTGAACTCCCACAGGCGGAGAGGCCGTCGCTGGCATGACAGGGTCCGACAAACTAGCATTACTTGAATGACGTTGGTTACGTCGACGTCCCTCTCAATGAGGCTTCGGATGCGACTTTGCAGAGTTCGCACATCATTCATTGATCCCCTATCCAGCCCCTTGTTAATCCATGATGCAAGCTGAATTGGGGGGGCTGGTTCAGAATGTGGGCGTAGTTGCCCACTTGGAGCCACGGGGCTCGATGATATAGAACCACCCCTGCTGCCACAGATCGGAAGATTTGGCGAAGGATCCTTTCAGCCAAACGGCGCTAGCAAGCTTGCTCACTGTAGCGCCGCCGCACTCGGCCTGCTCCCCCTCTACCACTTGCGGCTTCACATCGAAGGTCTTGAGCCACAAGCCGAAGTGCGGAGGAGTTCAGAGGAAGGCTTCGCACGTGACGGTAAACGCCGAGATGAGAAGAATAGAGTCCGGGACCAAATCATGAAAGTCTAGCCCGTAATAGAACATGAGCCCTCGGACGAAGGGGTTAAGTGCAAACCCCAACCCGCGGAGGAAGTGGGACACAAACACGACCCTCTCGCTAGATCTGGGGTGGGAATAACCTGCCCCTCGGCGGGAAGCCGATGATAGATTTCAGCGGTTAGGTAGCTCACCGCCTGAAGCTTTGCAATGTCTTCCTCTGCAACACAAGAAGCTACCCACCGGCCTTGACGGCTGGATCTAGACATGATTGGGGCTGGTGGCGACCGAAACCCGGGTGTTGGAACTCGGGGTAGCATGGGTTGAGAAATAGGTAAGCATGGAAGAAAAAGACGGGTCTGTACCCCTATATAAAGGCTGTGAATATCCAACGTCTCCTCTTGGGCCTCAAAAACCTGCTTGTTTCCAAGGAATTGTACCCAAGCGACGGTTGGGTTACCCATGTCCGGGTTGACAGGAATCCCTTAAAAAGGGAGGCACGATCTCCGCTTGGATAAGACGCGCCAATAAGACCATGTCTTGGGACGTGGGGCGACGGGCCGGCTAAAACGGTTCGCAAGTAGTGGCCGGGCAGGCATGGTGTCATATTACCAAAAAGTGGTTGGCGAGTTGAACTCGTGAAATATTATGTCCTCTGCGGTTGTGCATACAAGTCTAGATGCAATCATTACATCTGAAGATCAACTAGGAGTTCAGAAGGGGAACCCGCCTTGCAACGCCGAAGACAATCTGTGTGCCGGACTCCTCATCATTGAAGCCAAGTTCAGGGGCTACTGAGAAAGTCCTGGACTAAGGGATCCTCAGGCATCTGGCCTGTTATCCATGGGCCAGACTGATGGGCTGTGAATACATGAAGGCCGAAGACTTTACCCGTGTCCGGATTGGACTCTCCTTGGCGTGGAAGGCAAGCTTGGCGACCGAAGATGAAGATCCCTTCTTATGTAACCGACTTATGTAAACCCTAGATCCCCTCGGTGTCTATATAAACCGGAGGGGTTAGTCCGGAAAGCATATACTCATTACCACAGTCATACAGGATAGGCTTCTAGGGTTTATCCATTATGATCTCATGGTAGATCAACTCTTGTAATACTCATATTCATCAAGATCAATCAAGAAGGAAGTAGGGTATTACCTCCATAGAGAGGGCCCGAACCTGGGTAAACATTGTGTCCCCTGTCTCCTGTTACCATCGATCCTAGACGGATAGTTCGGGACCCCCTACCCGAGATCCGCCGGTTTTGACACCGACAGTGCCCACCTCGGTTGCCCCCGTACCCCTTCTTTGCACCATGAATTCCAAATATTCCAAAACCCCTCGGGGTGAACCTAGATCAGAAGTTCTGCCACCGCAGGGTTCTATAGCCACCGAAAACCAATCTAGACCTGTTTCGGCGCCCTGCCAGAGGGGGGAATCATCTCCGGTGGCCATCTTCATCATCCCGGCGACCACCACGATGAGGAGGGAGTAGTCCACCCTTGGGGCTAAGGGTTTGTACTAGTAGCTATGTGTTTAATCTCTCTCTCTCTCGTGTTCTTGAGATGTCACGATCGTGATGTATCGCGGGCTTTGTTATTATAGTCGGATCATGTGGTGTTTCCCCTCTCTATCTTTTCGTGATGAATTGAGTTTTTCCCTTTGAGATTTCGTGGTTATCAGATTGAATGCTTTTATGGATTTGAGAACACTTGATATATGTTTTGGCACTCAACTTGCGGATTCCTGCGGTGGCATTGGGGTAATCTATGCATAGGGGTTGATGCACGTTCTTGTCCTTGTTTCTCCGGTAGAAATCTTGGGTCACTCTTTATAGTTCTTTGTGTGGATTGAGTATTATGAATATGAATATGCTTTGGTGTTATTCTAGTACAAACTCTAGGATAGATCAAATGGAAACAATAGCTTTGTGTTATTTTAGTATGAACTCTTGAATAGATCGAACGGAAATAATAGCTTTCAGGTGCTTTCGTACCCTACAAACAATTCCTATCTTTTGTTCTCCGCTAATAGGAACTAGGGATTGATTCTTCATTGCACTTTGAGGGATAATCATATGATCCAACCATGTTAGCATTGTTGAGAGATTGCACTAGCGAAATTACGGACCCTAGGCCTTGTTTTTAAGCATTGCAACACCGTTTTTGTGCCCGTTTACTATTAGTGACCTTGATGTTTTTATAATTTCAGATTACAAAAACCAATATCTACTATCCATATTACACTTTTATCACCATCTCTTCGCCGAACTAGTGCACCTATACAATTTGCCATTGTATTGGGTGTGTTGGGGACACAAGAGATTACTTGTATTTGGTTGCAGGGTCGTTTGAGAGAGACCATCTTCATCCTACACCTCTCACAGACTGATAAATCTTAGGTCATCCACTTGACGGAAAATTGATACTGTCCTACAAAACTCTACGCTTGGAGGCCCAACACGTGTCTACAAGAATAAAGTTGTGTAGTAGACATCAAGCTCTTTTCTGGTGCCGTTGCCGGGGAGGTGAGTGCTTGAAGGTATATCTTTAGATCTTGCAATTGAATATTTTAGTTTCTTGTTTATCACTAGTTTGGTCTATAAAAGAAAACTACAAAAAATGGAATTGAGGTTGCATCATATTATTGATCATCTTTATAATATCTTTCTTGAAAATGATGGTTCAGAAAATTGTGCTCAATTGTTAGAAGAATAAGTCAATAAAATGTTTGGCATAAAATATTTGAATGATGAGCATGATTGCAATGTTGTTAGTATGAATTCTTTGAATATCCATGATGCTAATGATATGCAAATTCAAAACTTGGGGATGCTATATTTGATGAATAAGATATTTTTAGTCCCCCAAGCTTTGATGAGAAAATTTATTATGATGATTGGGCACCTCCTATTTATGATGATTATATTGATGAAAGTGGATTCGGAGATGTCATGACTTTATTTGATGATGAATCTACTATTTTGGAAGAGGTTGCAATTGACTATGACAACAAAGTTGCTATTTATGATGATTACGGTGATGACATTTATGCTATAAAGAACAATGATAATCATGAAACTTGTCATCATGATTTTAATTTTCAATCCCATGATAGTTATTTTGTTGAGTTTGCTCCCACTACTATTGATGAGAATAATTTTGCTTATGTGGAGAGTGACAAAATTTCTATGCTTATGCATCATGAAACGAATTCTTTATGTGATAGTTATATTGTTGAATTCATTAATGATGCTACTGAAAATTATTATGAGGGAGGAACATATGCTTGTAGGTATTGCAATAATATCAAGTTTCCTCTCCATGTGTTGAAATTTTTGAAGTTTTGCTTGTTTTACCTTCCTATGCTAGTTGATTCTTGTTCCCATAAGTTGTTTGCTCACAAAATACCTATGCATAGGAAGTGGGTTAGACCTAAATGTGCTAGTAATACGCTTCATGATGCTCTCTTCATGTTTCAATTCTTATCTTTTATGCGAGCATCATTGAAATCATCATGCCTAGCTTAAAAGGCATAAAAGAAAAGCGCTTGTTGGGAGACAACACAACACTTTTACCTACTGTTCTTGTGTGTTCACATGATTATGCTACTGTATTAATCATTTTTTATTGCTTTTGTTTCAATAAAGTGCCAAGTAATACCTTTGGGATGACTTACGGTGATAGTTGATTTCATCTTGCTGAAAAACAGAAAATTTTGCGCTCAGGAAAACTACTCTAATTTTTAACAGAAGCATGATAAAATGCTGATTCTTTTTGGAGAAGATTAATAGTCAAATTTCTCAGGGTGTCCTGATGTTTCATAATTTTTGGAGTATCATAAGTATAGTTTGAGTACAGATTACTACAGACTGTTCTGTTTTTTATAGACTCTGTTTTCAATGCATAGTTTGCTTGTTTTCTAGTTTCTATGGCTTATATTGCTCAATATAAATTGTGGAAATGATATGCCACAGTATTCATTGTGTAGAAACAATTGTGAATCTTGTCTTTGATAGTACCAAAAGTGGAATGGTTTCTCTTTATCATACTAACCTATTTCACAAAGTTCCGTTAAGTTTTGTGTGATTGAAGTTTTCAAGTTGGTGAGATGTCGATATGAGGAGAATAAGGAGTGACAAGAACCTAATCTTGGGGATTCCCAAGGAACCCCCAAGGAAATATTCAAGGAAGATCCAAGCAACTAAGCTTGGGGATGCCCCGGAAGGCATCCCCTCTTTTGTCTCCAACATTATCGGTAACCTCACTTGGAGCTATATTTTCATTCGTCACATGATATGTGTTTTGCTTGTAGCGTCAATTTATTTTGTTAGGATTTGCTTTCTGTTATTTAGAATAATTTTTTGAACCTTTTATTTCAATAAAAGTGCAAATGATAGCCTTTGCCATGCTTATTTTTCAAGTATACATGTCGCTGTTTGAAAACAGAAAGTTTACCGCTGTTGTAAAAATTCCCTAGAAAAGTCAGAATGTAAAAAAAGTTGAAACTTTTTGCAAAATGAGCTCTGATAAATTTTCTACAATGTGGTAATTTTTCATAATGTTTGGTGGTGAATAAGTATTGATACTCTTGCATTCTTACAGACTGTACTGTTTTGACAAATTGTTGTTATGTTTGCATATGTTTGCTTGTTTAATGATCTTATTTGAGGACAGGAGTATTAAATATGCAGAGGCATTTAGTATGCAATGTTGAATAATAATTTTAGTGATTTTCTACAGTATAGAATGATAAGGTTTTTGCATTGGTTTATACTAACTTATCTCACGAGTTTTTGTTGAGTTTTGTGTGGATGGAGCTTTTGAGATTTAGGAAAACCGTGATATGAGAAGAATTAAGGGAACACAAAAGCTCAAGCTTGGGGATTCCCAAGGCATCCCAATATAATATTTCAAGAATTCTCAAGGATCTAAGCTTGGGGATGCCTCGGTAGGCATCCGACCTTTCTTCCTCAACAATTATCAGTTGAGCCTAAGTTTTTGCTTCTTCACATGATGTGTGATGTCCTTGGAATGTCATTTTATTTTGTTTTGCTTGTTGTTTTAATAAAGTACTTAGATCTGACAGTTTTTAAATAAAATAGAGTCCTCAAATAGTTGCTAGGGAGGCTAAGTAAGTGGCATTCACACCCCGTTAACCAAGCTCTTTTCTATGTCATTTACTCTTGTGCTTCACATATATCCTATGAGTAAATTGTGGAATAAATTGAATGTCATGAAGTTGAATTCATATGATGCCTAGTGGTAGCTTCACATTGGGTTTAGAAAGTGAAATCTTTTGAGGCTTGAAAATCACAATATTGGTCATACAAGCAATTCACGAATAATTAGTATAAGGAAGAGAACTTTCACATGCAAATACACTATCATGGAAATATTTTGTGATTGTGAGCCCCCATCAAAATATTATATGCCAAAAAATTTGACGTTGGACAAGGAAGATAACGTAATGATTTATGTTTGTTCATATTCACATATAAGTTATATTGTCATAGATCCTTCAACATGTGGTGCTTGCCCCCATCTTTGCTAGCCAAAAATTCCGCACTAAGTAGAGATACTACTTGTGCATACAAAAATCCCTTAAACCCAAATTCTTTTTTCTTGAGTCCACTATATCTACCTATATACGGTATTCTTTTGCCGTTCTAAGCAAATTTTCATGTGCCATCTCTAATTTTCAAAATGAACTTCTCTTTCGTGTGTTTGTTTCGCTCGCGGAGCTGTGAGGGGTGGCTAATATTTTCCATGCTAGATGTGTTATTCTCAAGATGAGTGTTTACTCACTTATCATTGCACAAGAGTAAGGCAAAGGTATTAGGGATGCCCAATCCTGAAATGAAAAATAAATTTACTTTATGTTGTCAAATAATAAATTCCTTGGAAAGTGTTGGTATGGAGGGCACCCGTGGATACGGTTAGCCATGGAAAGTGAAAGTATGGTGGAAAAAGGAATAAACTTTATTTTCTGTTCGGGAACCGCCTATGATATATCTAGCATTGAAAGTATTGGGAACTCTAAGTCGTTTTCATTGGTGGGATGGATACACCTCTCAAAATGTTTTTATCTCTAATTTTCGCTTTGAGCTCTGGCACCTCTACAAATCCCTACTTCCCTCTGTGAAGGGCCTATCTTTTACTTTTCAGTATTTACTTTTATGCAAAGAGTCAAAGTTTTTCTCTCTATTCCTTTTTATTTTTCTCCTTTGGCAAGCATCATGTGGTGAGGAAAGATCTAGGCACATATGTCCAGTTGAATATGGGTAGCATGAGTTATTATTATTGAAATCAACCGTGAGGTGAATACGTTGGGAGGCGAAATTATAAGCCCCTATCTTTCTATGTGTCCGGTTGAAACGTTTTGCTCATGTGTACAAGGTGAGTGTTAGCAATCATAGAAGACTATATGATGGTTGACTATGTGGAGCTCTTACTTAAACTCTGTTGAATAAGTTGAATTGCAATTGCTTGGTGACTAAGAACATAGGTTGTTGAGTTTCAAGAGAATTCATTGTTTGAACCTTACATGTGAATTGGTTGCCACTATAACATGAGAAAATTTATGAGAAGAATTACTGTTATGATGCTAGGGAGAGTGATTGAAATTAGCATTGATCAAACTTATGCACTTTGCTAGC